>NC_138768.1:272130232-272730232 GCF_965119305.1 Pelophylax lessonae
ACTGCTGGCTATAAAAAACAATACCAGAAAGTTTGTGGTATGCCCACCATTGAACCTCCACTCATCCACCCACTAATGATGGGCATACTTGCTATGTTCTTTTTTTTTTCAATGAAAAAAAAATAACATAGCAGATTCTTAATTTGCATCGACCGATGTGTATGAATAAATCTCTGCCAAGAAAAGTGTTAAAAAAAATATGGCGAAGCATAGGGGAGATCCAGTTGACGTCCCTCTGACGAAACGCGTAGGGCGGAGTTTTGCTACGTACTACGTCACTTCCGGTTGTCGGCCGTGGAACGCGGAAGCATCCCGGCGCGCACCGACTGCGTTCTGATCCCGATCATCGCAAACCTACCAGTGAGTGTACTGCGCTTTCTTTACATATTGTATGGATTTACTATTCATTATGGGGCCTTCTCTCGTTGTGAGCATTTAGGGCACAAGTGGCGGCTCGGAGCTGCTCCTTCATCACGGAGAAGAGACCCCCATCCATATTTGCTGCACAGGTTGTATTGCAAAACGCCACCTAGTGGCTTTTTCTACGTATCTTTCTAGCAGCACTCATTTCCTTTTTTTATCATATACTGCTGCATGAGCTATTAATGGAAACGCCACCTAGTGGACAAGTATAATTTTACTCAGCAGCAAGTATTTATATTTATTTTTATATCACATATGGGGCACATATATCAGGAAATTCATACCTGATAAACACATTTGTGGTTAGGGGTTTACTCCCCTTCTCTTTCCTTTTCTTTTTTTTTTCTTTTATGTTCACTATTATTGTATATGGTACACCTATCACCGTATTGGTTGTTTTAATTTTGTACTTCATTAAACACATTGGTTATGTAATATTTATTTTATTTAGGAGTTTATTCACTATACATTGGTGACACTCTGATATTTGTGGTATTCACTTCACACTAATAAGGTAGCGCCGATACCAATTATCACATTCTTTTATAGGGGAGATCCACCTTCTGTGTCCACCCCATCCCCTATGGTTCGCTATACATGCTCTTTTTTTAACTGCGGTGGTAAAATCACCTCCTACAGCGCTGCAATCATTGATTTACATATATGCTGAGAGCAAACGCTGTTACTGTCAGAATAAACAAATCAGTGCTGCAGCTGATGGGCATACCTGCAAAGCAAACAATGGTTAACAATAAAACACAGTAACAATAAAACATTACAATATAATAGTATACAGTGCAGTAAAACAGTAAAATGGAGGTATCTGCAAAGAAAACTATGGTTAACAATGAAAATAACAGCAACAATAAAACATTACATTATAATAGCATACAGTACAGAAGAATGGTGGTATCTGCAAAGAAAATTATGGTTAACAATGAAAAACAGTAACAATAAAACATTACAGTATAACTGTATATTATAAAGTACAGTAAAAGTAGAAAGAGTATAAAAGTAGCGTAAGAACAGAAAATTAACTCAATGCAAGGACAACTTTTTTGGGCTTTTTTATTTTTTAAACTTTTTTTACACTTTTTTGTAACTGTAAAAAAAACTGATCCAGGCTAGGGTCTCTCAAAATCCGATAGCCAACATCTTTCGAGAGCCTGTGTGAAATTCTGCCCTAGACTGTACCATGCTGGTAGCGATGGAAACAGTCCCCAGTGCAGAGACCAGGTTGGCCAGGACAGGAGGGACAAAAAAAGCGGGTGTCACGCCTATATCTGCGCTTTCTACAGACACAACATCTTCTTTGCGGTCCTCTTTGGGTACGGGTACTACAGAGGACATCCGGAAAATGCCTCTCATGCAGGCCGGCTCACTACATCTGGATTGTGAATTTAGGCCACAGCACCTTCTGGATACAGAAGGGCTGTAAAGATCTCTTCCTGGAATTATAGGAAGAATCCACTTCTTCCTGACACTTTGTATAGCACATAAGCATTCAGCAGAGCCAATTGGAATAAGTATACAGACTTTTTTTGTACCAGCGTCTGGTCTTACGGGCAATTAAGTACGGTGCCATCATCTGGTTGTTGAAGTCCACACCTCCCATATTAAGGTTGTATTTGTGGACACAGAGGGGCTTCTTAACACCAGTCGCCGTTGCAATTTGGACTGTCGTATCTGCGTGAATAGAGAACAGAACAAAAACATTTTGTGAGTCCCTCCACTTCACAGCAAGCAATTTATTACACTTCAAGCAGGCTCTCTCCTCCTGCCTAAGTCTGGAATCTACAAGCCGTTGGGGGAACCCCCAGTGATTAGGTCGCACGGTGCCACATGCGCCAATTCCAAAATCAAAAAGGTGACTAAAAATCGGCACGCTTGTGTTATAATTGTCCACGTATAAAGGGTACCCCTTTCCGAATAAGGGTGACACCAAGTCCCAAACAATCTTGTCACCATGTAGTCTGGGCAGTTGGGGGGCTACACATTGCTATATTCCCCACGAAAATCCGAAAACTACACGTATAGCCCTGTCACAGACCTTATACATCTTGACCCCATATCTGGCACGCTTGCTGGGGAGAAACTGTTTGAAAGCAAGGCGGCCAGAAAATGTAATCAGGGACTCATCAACGCAGACAGCTTGTTGGGGCATATACAAGGCTGCAAACTTCTGGTTGAAGGGATTTACGAGGGGCCGAATTTTGTGGAGCCGATCATATTCAGGGTCACCCTGAGGACAACAGAGTTCATTGTCACTGAAGTGCATGAATCGCAAGATTTGCTCGTATCTAGTCCTGGCCATGGCAGCAGAGAACACGGGCATATGATGAATTGGATCAGTGGACCAATATGACTGCAACTCACTCTATTTAGTAATGTCCATGAGGAGGGATAGGCCCAGAACGGTTTTAAATTTGTAAATAGTGATACGTTTCCACAAAAATTTTCTGCCAAGGGTCAAATTTGGATTTGCGGCAATGAATTGGTCGGCATATAAATTGCTTTGGTCCACAATAGATCTGTAAAGATCTTCCATGAAAAACAGCTCATAAAAACTAAAGGGAGTAAAATCGTCTGTTTCCAACTGAATTCCAGGTTGGCCAGTAAATGGGGGAAGTACGGGCGCTGCTCCCAATCAGGATTTGCAAGCGCTTTAGGAAGGACACTATGGGCTCTCAGGGTTTGTCTTCGAATTACTGTTGGCTGCGGGATACTACTTGTGCTAGCCAAAGCACCAGCTTGAACTGCACTTATGGGACTTGCCACATCACCGTGTAACTGCAGTGCTGGTTTGACTATGACCAAGATGTACTAGGCTGCTGGTGCTTGCCAGTTCACCAGAAGGTTGAGTGGCACTAGTGCCGACACTTTGCTGCATATGAGAACCCTACCATTGTTGCACCTCCAGCAACAGAAGAACGGGGTCGGGTACACCTGACCTTAGCAGGGACCACTACTCCGTCGTCAGAGCTATCTGTCAGGGTGCCGCTACTCTCTACAGTTTCGAATACTGAGCCTGATTCTGACAGTGAGGCTTCCCCATCGCTCTCATCTGTCATGCTCAGCATTGTATAGGCCTCTTCACTAGTGTACCTCTGTTTGGACATTTTGGCCAATACATTTATAGGTACCTAGTGTGACTCACAAGTAAAAAAGCATCTGGTTGTCAAGGACTGTTTGAACCGCTACCAAACAATTTAACTGTTAGTGCTAGCAAAGATCAGGCCTGTGGAATACCAAAAAATGTAATTAATTAAATTAATTATATTAATAATTTCTTGACAAACTGCGTTCCTTGATTGTCATGTATAATCATTGCATAGTTGCTTTGCAAGGTGCAAAATACTGCATAAAGTGCCAAAAAAACAATATATAATAATTGTGAATAATCATACAAATACTACATAAAGTGCCATACCAATATGAAATGAATAAACTATAAACCATTAAAGATGTTTAAAATGTTCATTAACACCAAAGTGCTTCAAAACATGCAATTATAGATTACAGGGAACTCCTCTGGATCCTCCGTAAAACATACAGTGATCTTTATGGTCTTGTCCACCACCAATAGTTAAAATACCTACTCACGAGAGGCAAATTTTGGTCTCGCATGAAAGGAAACCCTCATGCTGGGAAAGGGCCCCTTGTTGCAATCCAATCCACCAGAAACCATAAGCGATAAAGCAATTATTATGCTGGCAGCTGAGGCAGTGACTGGATTGGTTCATTGGCTTTCTCGGCAAACTCATTCAACCTCACTGGATTCACCATCAATTTTCCATGCCACCAGTGTCTACATGACAATCATTACAATCTTGGTTTGAATGTCAGGTTCTTGCCTTCCTGTTGGCAACAATCAGGAAACCAAACCAATCTTTTTTATGCGGAATGGATGATCCATGTGCGCATTGACCTGCCTATAATTTGGGAGTTATATCTGCCGGGCTTTCCTCTGACCGTTATAGGTTGTGGTGGATTGGAAGAGTTTTTCAGTGTATGGATAGATGACACATGCGCATACTGACCTTTCTATAATATGGGAGTCACAACTGGCAGTGAATGCCATTTTGATGGGTGGAGGTACACATGGTGATCATCACTTTGAATGCAGAGAAGAGGATTGATACTTTGTCACCTATATATTTGGATGTGGGGACATTTTGATTGATGGACACATTTTTTAGTTTACATTTTGGTTACCACCTTTTGCAACATTTTGCACTTAATTGATAGAAGCGCTGATTTTTATGATCATATATGATTTTTATATGATACTTTGAGTAGCTGCTGCACAAGATTTGCGCAGTAAGAGTGTGCAGTGTTTTGAGTGTTTTCTACTTTGATTGTATATTTGTACATATTTGTGATTTTGTTAATTCTACAAAGGTGAATATGATATTTTTTATGCCTGATGCCACTTGCTAGACAGGTGATTTGGAGGGGGTCTTTAAACATTTGTGACGTGTTTTAGAAAGACAACTATTCAGTTGGTGAGATCTTATGACATTGGAGAAGTACCTCAGTGAGGCCTTTGTCCCATGTAGTTCAATATGGGACTTGGCTCCCAATGATGGGCTATTGGATGCAGAATCTGGATAAGAATAGTAATAATTCTTTGAATATTTGCGGTTGGGAGCTTTTTAATTGGCTATTAAAAGAAAGAGAAAACACATTTTATTGGAAACAGATATTAAAAACATTAAGGATAAATTGCTTCCATTTGGTGAGATTGTTAAATACTCCAACAATTACAGGGACAATTGAATAATAAAGTTAACTAAATTTGGGAGGTAAAAATTAAGATGTTTGTACGTGATTTTATTGATTTTAAGGATAAAGTATATACAGAAAATGACAAATTAGGAAGAAAGAAATTAACACCAAGAACGAGGAAAATAATTCCACCCAGTTTAAAGTAAATGGTATTGAAATGATAAACAGACTCAGGGATGACAAGGATAATGCTGAAGAAGTTTATGGATCTATTAAAATGGATACATGGATACCTCCCAATAAGAGGTTTGCCCCTTAGGCTAAACACTATGATAACACCTATTCACCAGCCTGCACATATTCCCCTCATTTTTCGGAGGGAACAGAGTTGGGTTTGGAATGGGGAGATTTCAACAGATAACAGATTCCTTTAAGGACACAAAATAAGAGGAGCAGTTGCAGGTTGTGAATGCAGGTTCAGAAAAAAAAAAAAAAGGTTTTAGGACCGGAAATGTAAAATTTGAGTGATGTTTTTTTGGAGAGGGAAGAATTAAAAGTCCTGGATCAGGGGTTGTAATTTGCTTCAAGAAATGGCCTTAATAATTTACAACATATATAGATGTTGTGTAAAATGGATAGCCCGAGATGACCAGCCAGCCTCCTATAAAAGTAAATAGTCTTTATTGTCCACTAAAAAACAATTAAAGAAAAACAGCTTTCTTTTAGCAAAATAAATGAAATCAATCTATACTTCTGATATGATAAGGATAAACATTGGCTCACCACCAGTAAACCAATCCCACACTAGTGTTTAGGGTTCCTATCTGAATCCTACACACTATTACCAATGCACACGTTCTCATAAGTGGCTGTATAAAAGTGGGTGCTGAAGCGACCAATGGCTGGAACCGTGAACAATCAGAGCAAGAGCACACCATGGGTCTCCAAAATTGGGTCCAAAGCTTTATTCAGTGATCACATTGTTAAAGCAAAGAGCAATGCTTCAGGGCCACGCAGGACCCCTTCATCAAGCATGTGTCCTGCGTGGCTGCCAAACGTTGTTGTTAGCTGTAATGATGCGATCGCTAAATAAAGCTTTGCACCCAATTTTGGAGACCCATGGTGTGCTGGTGACATCTCTTGCCCTACCTGAATTCTATCTCGATCCAGTGCTGTGCCTGTCTCTAGGTCAGTGTTCCTGTCCTCACAGGACACAGACAAAGCAGCGGGAGCAATAGGCTCTTTCTGCTGTCAATCAAATCCTGTGAGGAAAGAGCAGGGGGCAGGGCTGAGCTGCACTGTGCATGACTATAGACCAACACAGCCCTGTTCAGGAGTGAGCCCGCAAGTGTGTTCCCTTAACAAGCTACTTCCCATGGGGGCACTCACAGAAAAGGAGGAGCCAAGAGCGCCAGCGGGAAAGCCCAGAATAGAAAGCTCAGGGCTGCAGGGCAGAAATGTATAACTTGTTTATTATTTTAATTTTAAAACATATCCTTCACAACCACTTTAAATGTAAGAGAATAATCAAAGTAGTTTTTTTTTATCATATGCCTTTATCTCTAACCAGTTCCCTGGCTGCTGATATATGCAGAGAGCAGGTATATATATGAATGAAAGTGTTAGTTCGCCCTTACAGAAAAAAATGTAAAGGTGACCTAACACTGCATAACCTCCCCACTGCCCATAATCCCTGTAGTACTTACCTTCGGTGAAACTGAGCTGTCAGTGTCCAGTGGCTCAGAGATTTGAAATCTCTGGTCTTCCACCTTTTCTCTGTGTAGGGCTTCCGGAACCGACCAGAGCTTTTTACTATACAGGCACTGACCAATAATAATAATTTTGGTATGTCCTGGAAGTGCTGCACAGAGAAGAAGGAGCAGAACGAGGATTTTACCAGACCAGTCACATGGGCACTGACAGCTTTGCATCACTGGAGGTAAATACAGCGGGGAGGTTGTTATTTTTCTGTAAAGGTGAACTAACACTTGAAGTATCTTTGACTAATGGGCTGTAATTGACATCTCTGTGCTGTGCCAGAAGCATGATGGCGGTGCCCAAATGGGGAATAAATGGTGGTCCAACTGAAGTTTTTGTTCACTGAGTATGCACCAGTGATTTGTTTTATAAGTTGAACAGTCCACATAAGGACACATTTTCTGTGAACACTGGCAGAAGGTTGAAATGCTTTAAGATTGTATCTGTCTAATAAATATGCATGACAACTCAGTGTGAAATCTTCATGCTGGTTACACAGTTTGGCAACACAGTGGTAACTAACTGGTTTCATCTCAAACTGGGACTACTGTAAACAAGTAATTTTGTGTGTTTTGGACTCCTTACAGCTTGTATTTTTACTGAAAAGATCTAAATGAAAGCAGTGGAAATAAACATGATAATACTAGCAAAATACTATAAATGTTATCTAACAGCATTGGAAACGACATTCACCAAGCACGTTCGTAGAAACAATATACTTTGACAGGGCTTCCCTTTGCTCTCAAAGAGCCTCAATTCCTTGCCATATTGTGAATTCTGAGATGCTTTTCTAATCGTCTTGCCCATGCCCCGTGTGCGTCATACCTACGTACAATACAACAGGGATAAAAAGGTCTGGTACTATCAGTGAACACCTCCATCCCTAATAACAATGCAAAGCAGGAAGAAAGGTGCCCTGGGACTTGAGTTGAGGTGATCACAGAGGGGCCGATGGATGTAGTAATACAAATAGGTTTATTGAAAGCATAACAATCATAATATATGACCACATGTACATACATGAATAAAATATATTCGCAAGTACAGTAAACACATTGCATAGTTGAACTGGAGCATCATAAAACTCGACGCGTATCGTGAGGAACATAGCTCACTTCTTCAGGAGTACATGCTCATCAACTGGTCTGAAAAGTACATAAAGTATCAATATCAATTGTAAAAATATATATATGTATCATATTGTCTAACAAAATATAGAGACATATGAAGAACCCTAGGGAGCAGATGGGGGACAATAGAGACCAAGTGGTAGTGAGAAATCTCCTTGAATATCCATGTATGCTGCTAAGACAAATGTATGTAAGTATGTAAGTTTGGGTATTGCATCACATGATGATCTACCAAAGAAAAAAGTAATGGGAGTATTTTCAAGTGTGCATGCATTACTACATCACCTGATGCAGATTACATAAATGGGAAGTGTAATAGAAACACCAAAGGTGTAGCAGAAACATGGATATAGGGGCAGGAAAAGAAAAAGGACAATGAAAGAAAAGAAAAGAGAAAAGGAAAATAAAGGAAAGGAAAAGAAGAAAAAAGGGGGAAGTGAAGTGGCCAATTGTGAATGAAAACATAGTGCTTGAAAGTAACAACTAAAATGTAGTGGATAAAAACAATATGAGCAGGCTGAATGGCGGAGGTGAAATCAAGTGATAGATTGGGGTAAAGAGTGTCAAGAAAGAAGTACTAACCACATAGGTGTTGGAGGATGTGAATAAGTAGGTGTTGTCCATTCGTGTTGATTGAGTGGTCTAAGAAAGAGAAGAGAGAGACTGGTTACACAGTTTGGCAACACAGTGGTAACCAACTGGTTTCATCTCAAACTGGGACTACTGTAAAGTCATTTTGTGTGTTTTGGACTCCTTACAGCTTGTATTTTTACTGAAAATATCTAAATGAAAACAGTGGAAATAAACATGATAATACTAGCAAAATACTATAAATGTTATGTAACAGCATTGGAGACGACATTCACCAAGCACGTTCGTAGAAACAATATACTTTGGCAGGGCTTCCCTTTGCTCTCAAACAGCCTCAGTTCTTTGACATATTGTGAATCCTGAGATGCTTTTCTAATCGTCTTGCCCATGCCCAGTGTGCGTCATACCTACGTACAATAAGCAGGGGTCTGGAGTGGGTAAGGTACAGAGCACAGGGGTCGAGAGAGGTAACGTACAAAATATAGGGGTCAGGAGTAGGTGATATACAGGGTTCAGGGTCTGTACACAGTGAAGGGATCAGAAGTGGCTAACTTTCAAAGTGTAGGGGTGAGTACAAAGCGCAGTGTCTAAAGGGGGTAACATACAAAGTACAGGAGTCAAGAGTGGGTAACGCAAAGTGTAAAAAGTGCAGATGTCAGGAGAATTTACAGTTTAGTTCCCCTATATATCATTCTTACCCCTTTATTTAACACACACAAACCAAATATACACACTTCCACATTCCACACACCCAAACATTCACATATAGACACACATACACCCATAGATTTGCATACATACATACGCACACACACTCACCCACAAACATATATTTACATACACATATACATTCACATCCACCAACTCACATACCATACTTAGCAACTGTCCAGGACTTGCCAGGACAGTCCTGCTTTTGAGTTATGATAAAATAATAATCCTCAGTTACCGCCCAAACTGTGTGACTATCTCCGCGCTTTAGGATGCACCAGCAACTGCTGGAAATAAAATGATACCCCTGAAGCTGCTACTTGAAAAAATATGAATATTTGGTAACAATGTCAATAGAATAATAGTAGCGCTGAAACACTATATAAGAGTTCCTAAAATAGACAGTGGATGTCCACTAAAATAACAGTGTGGTAAAAACTTAGTCCTCACAGTCTTTAATTGACTAATACCATAAGTCTATTAACGGGTGAATTTAAACATCAATCCCCCTTCCAGATCTTCAATAAACATGAAAGTCCAATGTTATTAACGGTAGTTGTTGGGTAAGTACTGCAAAACCTCCGTGTAGTCTGGTCGGGTCACCACAAATCCACCACCAAGTGCAGGGGGACAATAAGAAATGGCCACTCACCGGATAGATATGCTCACCTACTCTCATAAGTGAGCACCACTCGCATAATGATCACAAATCCACATGTCACCATAGGATAGGTTAAATCGAGCAAGAGATGGTTCCCAATCCAGTGTAGTGTCCCTTTTCTGCCAATGTCTCTCAAATATGTGGAAAATAAACAGATATCTCCACTAGTGCAATACGTCTCATAAGGCTTTATTCCAAAGTAAAACAACACATAATGCACTCACTTGTAGTTGGATAAATCACAGCATCTCTCATAAAGGCAGTATCGGGACCCCTTCTCCTAATCCGATGTGGCTCCACGCCAGATCGGGTAGTTCCGGATTTCCTTTGCTGCCGTAACCCAATCGTGGTTTACGGCAGCAAAGGACATCCGGAACTACCCGATCTGGCGTGGAGCCACATCGGATTAGGAGAAGGGGTCCCGATACTGCCTTTATGAGAGATGCTGTGATTTATCCAACTACAAGTGAGTGCATTATGTGTTGTTTTACTTTGGAATAAAGCCTTATGAGACGTATTGCACTAGTGGAGATATCTGTTTATTTTCCACATATTTGGGAGAAATTGGCAGAAAAGGGACACTACACTGGATTGGGAACCATCTCTTGCTCGATTTAACCTATCCTATGGTGACATGTGGATTTGTGATCATTATGCGAGTGGTGACGTCCCGGGTGGGGAAATATATTGACTTTTATCTACAGCCCCTGGTACAGAGGATGCCCTCTTATGTGCGGGACACTAGACAAGTAATCAATACACTTTCCAACTATATCCCCACTCGAGGTATGTGGATGGTGACGGCAGACGTGTCGTCATTGTACACAATTATACCTCATGAGTTAGGTTTAGGTGCAGTCAATATGTATCTGAACAGGGACTCAGGCTTGTCCAGTTTGCAAATTTCATTTATCATGGAATTATTAGAATTTGCAACCAAGCACAATTATTTTTGGTTTGGGGGCCAGTTCTATCAGCAAGACACTGGAGTCGCAATGGGCGCCAAATATGCCCCGTCTTTGGCCAACCTGTTCATGGCCCATTGGGAGGAGGATGTCATCTATGGCCGCAACAGACCGCAGTTGGTGTTGTGGGCTAGATATATAGATGACATCCTCCTCCTATGGGATGGTCATGAGTCTGACCTTGTCGGTTTTTTGGAGTCTCTGAATGTTAACACTAGGGGAATCCATTTAAACTATGAAATTAGCCAGACCAATATCACCTTTTTGGATTTGTCTATATCTATATGTAATCACAAGTTTGTCACCAAGACGCACTTTAAGGCTACTGACAGGAACTCCTACATACCAGTCGACAGTTGTCATCACGAGTCCTGGTTAAAGGCTGTTCCTAAAGGGCAATTAATGCGCCTACGGCGCGATTGCTCAGATGATGGTGACTTCCTTGCCCAGGCCCAGACTCTCACTGGGAGATTCCTGGAAAAGGGTTACGATCGCGAGTCTCTCAGTCAGACCCTGGAGGCGGTTAGGAGGATGGACAGATCAAGTTTGTTGGCACCTAGTGCTCGTGGGGGGGGCACTGATGTCAATGTCTGTCCTTCTTTTATTACTACCTTCTCCAACCAACACATGGGCATTAAGAAAATTATACAGCGTCACTGGCATATCTTACGGAATGGCCCTGTGTTAAAGAAAATTATGGTTGAAAAACCTCGAGTCATCTTTAAAGGGACACCAAGCCTCCGCGATTTGGTTGCCCCAAATGTTATTGAGGCACCCACTAAACAACCCACCTTTTTGGAACAATTAAAAGGATACTATAAGTGTAATAGGTGCCAAGTGTGTCGCCTGAACTGCATTAAGCGGAAAAACACCAAAGAGTTTATTTCTACCAGTAATGGGAAGACCTTCAAAATCAGTCCCTTTGTTTCCTGCACGAGCACTGGGGTAGTTTATCTGCTCCAGTGCCCGTGTGGGTTACAATATATTGGGCGGACTAAGCGCCCTTTGAATGTTCATTTGAACGAGCATATTGCCAATATACGCAAGGGTTTTGATAGACACTCAGTTTCCAAACATTTTTTGACAGCTCACAACAAAGACCCGAAGAATATGATGTTTTTAGGGATTGACAAGTTCTCCCCACATTGGAGGGGCGAACCTTTAGTCCGTAGCATCTCCCGAATGGAGATGTCATGGATCCACAAAGTCAGGACGTACACGCCGTATGGACTCAATGTTGATACTGATGTCAATGCATTCATTGACACAGCTTGAGTGTACGGCTTTTACATCTTTAACTTAATTTTAAAATACATATATTATTTAAATTAAACACAATTATCACTCCTTGGTGATGACAGATTTTATGGGAATGCTTATACCATTAATTTATATTAATTTACATTATCTTAATTTATTTAATTGTTTTAATATTTAATATGTTTGATATTTTTGATAACTTGATGCCCGCACATTTGACTATTGATCATGAGGTGTTTGGCATCATGGTTCATGAGCTAGTTATATATATATGCTAATGTTCAGTGGATATGTGGCCTTACCATAAGGTGGCGCCACTGATCTTTTTATGGAATGTACTTGTATTATATTATTAAGTATATTTGGTTGATGGTATCAGGCCTCGATCTGTGATATTATTGAGGTATTGGCGAGATATCATGCTTCTTGTGACCAATATGCATATGACCAATTTGGAATCAATTTAAGTTTATTTAATGTTTGCCAGCAGATGGCGCTATTATTATTTGTTTAACACTTGATTTTTAATCTCAAGTGGGCATCATGTAAAGTTTTGATGCTTGCTATTATTTAAAAACATATATATGAATTTGTATTTTTTATACTGGATTCTATATTTCTTCACGGAGCACCTAATGCATTATTAGCGGTCTGCTATTTAGAAAATAGCATTACCGAGAGGTCTTCGGGAAGATGGCGGATTGACCCTCCCCTGGTGGTCACACGGGGCGTGATTCCTATTTAAGCGGTGTCGTCAGCACGCCGTCCGTACCTTGAAAACGTCATATCTGACGAAACGTGCGTCGGTCGGCGGCTCGCATCCTATCCACGCTTTCTCAATCTACATTGTTGTAAGTTGCTCTACATTTTTTTGAAATAAAGTTTGTTGGGTTTTACACTATGGAGTGCTTTTTTGTCCCCCTCTTTGGCTTGGTCGGCTGGACTTGGAGCAATTGACATCAGATATCCAGAGGATCGTTTGAGACTTTTTGCT
The DNA here is from genome assembly GCF_965119305.1 of Pelophylax lessonae. Lineage (NCBI taxonomy): Eukaryota > Metazoa > Chordata > Amphibia > Anura > Ranidae > Pelophylax > Pelophylax lessonae. The sequence goes on from NC_138768.1 coordinate 272,143,454, forward strand.
TGTCACCTGTTACAGTCTGGTAAGCGGCAGTGATTTTGGTTTGGAGCATCAGACCTCCTAGTGTCTCTTCACATTGCTGCACCTATTTCCTTATGGTATTTGGCACACACTGAAGTCATTTTTTGTGATCGTTTGGCTTGCATAAATCAGACTCTGGTAAGAGGCAGTGATTTTGGTGGCGCTTCTGTACCCTCTTGGTGGCTATTGGGCTGTTCTATTCACGTATTACCTGGCCGTTGGCAGTGTGAATTGCACTGGTGTGGTGGCCTTTCCTATCACCTTTCTGTAATGTTCTGGTACCTTTGGGTACCCTAATTACTCTTTCATAAGTGTATGCGCCCCACCATTCTCTTTTGGTAAGGTGCGCATACACCTTTAAGACTGATGCTGTCATCACTGAGCGCCGGACTGGATGGCTATTTAGATCGCCGGCTCTCACTCACATGTGTTCGTTCAAACTGCTTTGTGCCTTGATGCTAACCTGTCTTGAAGCTCTCATGCTTGCAAGCATACCTCGCTGTCAGAACCACGCTGCGCTGATCCCTGTATCCCGCTACCGGATCATCCGCTCTTGCCGAACCTCTCCTCTGCTACATTGCTATTAGTGATAAGTACCCCACAGGGGAAACCTCTTTAACCTTTATACTAAAGCTTACACTATCTAGCTCTGCATACTAAGGACTATTACTACATCTGCATTATCTAAGATTGCTAGCTCTTGAGCCTACTACCACCTGTTCTTGCACTGGGTTGATCTCTCTTGTATGTCCACCTGCTACTCTGTCATCTGCTACCATACATGATTGCTAAACCTATCTGCATCCCATCTGCTGCTATCTTACTTTCAAGAACATTTCCTTTCAAGTGTCTGTCATCTACCATCTCTACCCAACCTGTCTCTTCAGCCTATCATCACTGTGTTACTATATACATAAGTCACTCTAGGAAACATCTTATTGAGTGTGTGTATTTACTTGCTAAATCGAGATCATCCACACATGATGAGTCATTGAGAGTTGGGAATGGTGTCTCAGCGTTTCTCTACATGACTACTGAAGTGGAATATTTCTGCAGCTGAAAATCCACATCATACGTAAAACGCAGGAGCGTTACACTTTCATAGTGAAGGTTCACATATTGGGTGTTTGAGAGATTGTCATACAGTGTCACGCTATGGATATGTAATTTCTCTTCACATGCAAACATTATCGGGGAACCACATCAATTTTTGTATTCGAGGCTGCAGACCCACTTCATCTGGTGTTTTGAGGGCCTATTTCCTTTATCTATCTGGTAAGGAGATCACTCATTTGGTGGCTTATATTTCAAGTTGAAGAGTTTGGAAGAACTCCTGAGTTTTGGGACATTTATTTGACCATTGGACAGTCTATGTGGACACTTTTTCACGATTTATATGATTTGACATTTATGCGAATATTTGACAACATCATTCATTAGCGCGACTTACCCATTCCCTACGTTTTTGATTGTTTGTCGCAATTTAAGTCGCTGCTGGAACACAATACTTAGCGCAGTTATATTCCATACCATGACGTATGTGTCCTGGGCTGTGTCCCAGATAGTAAACTCTGCCTTCCTCCTAGTCATTATGAATGATATATTAGTAGGTGGAGTTTGAACAGTAAAGTCCTTTTGTCCTATTACTGTGACCAGAGACAAGACTCTACTTATCAAGCTCTGCCCACTAGCATGACATCATTCATTAATTTCAGAGAGGTGAAGCTCCATCCCCAGCAGTAGCCAATTAATGGAGGGGGCAGGGTACAATGTAGCCAAGAAGGAAAGTGTGGAGTTCATAGGGGAAGATCTCTTGGGATGCAGCTTGGAGGTGAAAGCCATTTTCTTGTGTGCATTGTGGCCCCTGAGTTCCAGAGGGCCCCTTACTGGTACCCATTAATCCTCTACCTACCTTACTGTTTAGCATAGAGTATCATACATAGTACTTTGTCACTATAGGAGTCTTGGTGCAATCATCAAAGTTTAGGATGACTGCATTGGGAGATTGTGAAAATATTAACCACTTACCGCAAAGTGATGTGGGTACGTTGGCTGACTTTGCGGGGTTATCCTGGGATGACCGGCGGTAATAACCAATGCGGCTCGGGAGCCAGTCGATCGTTACCCCGGCAAGCGGGAGGGGACGTCCCCCCCTCCCGCCACCTTCCACGGCTTTGCCCGGGTATCCTGTCCCAGCGGGAGACCTGGTCACCCAGCCGGCACGTCCGTCGGCTAGACGGAGTCCCGATCGAAGCCGGATGCGGCTTCGATCGGGTCTCCGATGACGTAACCCGGAGGCGGCGTCCATGACGTCACGTTCGGCTTACTCTGCTGCTAAAGGACGGCAGATTCAAAAAACTAGTGTATTCAAAAATGCAGTTTTCGGCGTTTTGAATACATGGAAGTGTAGTGGAGGGGTCTAGGGTCCACCTGTGTGAAAGGGGCCTTAAGAAGCCCTCCTGTTCTCCACTCATTACCTGTGTTACCTGCACCTGTTTGAACTCGTTACCTGTATAAAAGACACCTGTCCACACACTCAATCAAACAAACAGACACCAACCTCTCCACAATGGCCAAGACCAGAGAGCTGTGTAAGGATATCAGGGATAAAATTGTAGACCTGCACAAGGCTGGTTTTAAATACTTGTTCTCCCCACTGTATATGCATGTGCACTTAAAACCTAATTGAATCCCCATTATTTATTACTGTAATGCAGGAGACAGCCTAATCAGTAATACATATGAGGGTTCTTTTACCTTTTTTAACTCCTAAGTGCTTCAGCAACTGTTAGAATACCCTTTGCTGGCAGCATATATGTAAAAGGTCAGGATGCCACAGGGCTTTCATTGTAAGTGGTCAAATTATAATGACCACTACTGAGCATAATGCATTAAAAGATTCTCCAGTGGATGATCAGTTAATGTCATTTATTCCAAAACAAAAGGACCACAGGACCATTTAAATCAATTGCAAACGATTAAAAGCAAGCAGTACCAAATTTCACCATGTCCGGGCTGTGGTGAAAACTCACACTTGCATTCTGATGGAGGGAGGGAAGTGTCGGTTTACAAACTTACTGTGGAAAGGATGATCAGAGCTGTGGGATGGTGTGTCCAGGCTAGGCGTGCCGTCACACCTTTCTTATCGCTACTCCCAGTGTACTTGTGACAGCAGTCTGAGGCTATTTAGTTGATTTCATTTATATGCACCTGTGAGACTTTGACTTTAGCGCTTGGAATAAATGGGTGTTTTTTGGCAGCATATAGGGCAACCAGACCACAACTTTCTCACACAAAGCAGCAAACCTAGGCTCTGTTTACATATTGGCGTCCCAGATCGGGGTAGAATCGACGCGATTCTGCCCACTATCCCGAATTGTGGGGTACCTGCGCGATTCCCTTCACTTCCAATGGCACCCGAATTGCGGCACGATTGTCACTCGACTAATTGCAGTAAAATCACGCAGATAGAATCGTGGAACGCCTGTCGCCCAAAACAAATACATGAACTTCTTTTGGGCAAAAGGTGTCTCGCGATTTTGTTTATGCGTTCTTACCGCGATTTGTTGGGCAACAATCGCGGCAAAATCGGTGGTGCTCAATTTTTGTTCGAAACTCCCCATTATAGCAATGGACTCAGCCCTGGGGTAGATGCTAACTCGCTCCCTGCCTCTGGAGGGGACACCCTGCCTTTAGAAGACCCAGGGGGGCACTACACTGTTATTGGTGAGAGTTGCCCACAACACTCTCATTGTGTTTCTTGGAATCTCCCTGTAATGATAAGTATGTGCTTACATCTCTTCCTGCACTACCATTATACAAATAAAATACTGTAGTTAAAGCAGGATGCTCTTGTTATGGCAGCATTAGGGGCTGGGAATTTAAATCATAATTGTACTGTACATACAGTTGTCTTGTTGAATTCTGTATTATAAGTATTTATCAGCTTTCTGATGACATAAGCAGATTTCCTCAAATATGCTCGTGAAAGTAGCAGCACACAATGAGCTTGGCATAGGCTCCTACTTTAAGTGTGAAGTAAATGAACATCTCAGCACTTAAACAAATCCAACCAAAAATTGCCGTTTCCTGTCTTTGTTCAGTAAGTGAATTATTTCCCCTTGTATATCCATTTTTCCTGGTTGTTGGATTGTTTTTTTTCCCAGTGAAAATGTGTTATTTACAAACAATGTGTACAACCTTTCCCATGAAAGTTATGCTCGGTAAGCAAATTATTTCCCCTTGTATATCCATTTTTCCTGGTTGTTGGATTGTTTTTTTTCCCAGTGAAAATGTGTTATTTACAAACAATGTGTACAACCTTTCCCATGAAAGTTATGCTAAATAAAAAAAAAAAAAAAAAAAAAACACCCCCTTTAAGTGGTATTAAACCCAAAAGCAAACATTTATTATATTGCAGCTTATAAATTATTTTTGCTGTGGTGGCTGCATTTGTTTTCTTTTTTAGATTTTATTCTTCTTTCTTTTATTTTCACTTGGTGATCCTGCCAGTAAGTCTGTTGTTTTTCAACAGAACAAGTTCTATTGCAGATGATAGCAGTTGGAGGGTTGAGACAAACCCTTTACCACTGACAGGGATGCTTAGTATGATCAACTGTTTTTTTTAAACCGTTTTACCAAAAAGAATGAAACTGTTTCTGTAACTGCTTAAAGCAGTACTAAAGCCAAAAGCAAACATTAATTATATTGCAGTTTACCAATTCTTAGATGTGATGGCTGCATTTGTTTCCTTTTGTAGGCTTTCTTTCTTCTATTTTTATCTGATGATTTAGCCAGCAAGTCTGTTGTTCCTCAAAGACTGAGAACCGAGTGATCAAATACCGCCGATAGCTTGATTCTCAGGGCTGCCTGCTCCCCCCCCCCGCCATGCTTACTGGAGCCCTGGGTTGTGGAGCGGCTGGCCCAGGCTCTCAGTGGCTCACTGAGAGGCTGAGCCTGGTGCCAGTCCAGGCTCCTGGGTGGATCCTGACCATGTTTCAGCATTCACAGCAATGGGCCCTAAAAGAAAATTCCACACTTAGAGGGGAACAACAAACCTTCATATGCGATATGTTAGATTTAGCCATGGGCAGCAACTACTTTTGGCATGATGGGACATACTTTCGCCAACACAAGGGAGTTGCAATGGGAGCGAAGTACGCCCCTAGTGTGGCAAATATTTTTCTAAGTAAGTGGGAGCATGAAGAGATATTTGGAAGAAAAATGTATGATTTGCTATTATACAAAAGGTACATTGATGATGTGTTCATCTTGTGGAAAGGAACTGAGGAGAACCTATAAAAATTCATAGAGTACATCAATGTTAATGCATACAAAATAGCATTCTCGCTAATATGTGACCAAAATACAGTTAATTTTCTAGATTTGACTATATATACAAAAGGAAATAAACTCTATACGAAAACCTTCTTTAAATCCACGGATCGTAATGGGTATATCCCCACACATCGTTGCCACCACCCTAGGTGGATAAAGGGAATCCCCAAAAGTCAACTAATGAGGATCCGGCGCAATTGTAAAGAAGATGGAGAATTCAATCCTCAGGCGGATGTGCTTATAAATAGATTTAAAGATAAGGGTTATAAAGAAAAAAAGTTAGTGGGTGACAAAAAGCTATTTGCAACCTAAACAGAACGAATTTGCTGAAAGACAGGGTGAGGGGTGAGACAGACCAAATTATGGCCCTTTTCACCCATTACCACAGAAACTACAGAGAATTGGAACACATAATTAGAAAACATTGGCCTATCCTGCTATGGGATAAAGCATTAGAAAACATCTTACCCCCTAAACCTCAATTTGTGTACCGTAGGGTCCCAAATTTGAGGGACAGGTTGGTGCACAATGTTCCTGATCCGCCAAGAGCATTGGGTACTTTCCTGGACCATGGGTTTTGTACATGTGGCAGGTGCAAATCTTGTCGAACGGTTAAGGATAAGAGACAGTGAGAGCGGGCGAACATCTTAATAATATTAAAAAGGGGTTCAAAAAGCATAGCGTTTCAAACCATTTTAGATTGAAACACGATAGAAAGCCGAGCCTCCTGACATTCTGTGGGATAGATATATAGATAACCACTGGAGAGGAAAAGATATGCGCATGGCGGTCTCGCAGAACGAGACCCGCTGGATATATGAATTAGGTACACTTCAGCCCCAAGATATGAACGTAGACCTAGATATTAACTGTTTTATATCCAATTATTGATATTTTTTGTAACGGATAAACCTCTCTGCATTTATCCATATGGTTTTATGATTACAAATTGGGTATAGTGAATATTACACATCATTTTGCACATCTCGTTTTTTTAAATGATTTTTATCCTTGTCCGTACTATTTTTTTTAATAGTCTGTGATAATATAGTTTTAGTAAGGTATTATGGAAATTTTAACCCATCATTATTATTTAATATTATTTTTACCAACTATCCATCCCACTATCAAATGGATATGGTAACACTGGTCACCTTGGTTCCGTTGTGTTAAAATGATAGTGGTATATATATATATATATATATATATATATATATTATTTTTTTTTGTTAAATTTATTTATTTTAATTAACATGTCTGAGACAACGTGCCTCCAGCTTTTGATGATGTCAAATCTATGACAAAACGCGTCAAGCTGACACGCACGTTGCCTCATTCTGAGTACAGCCTGGAACGCACGCCACACTAGGAACGTCCGGAGCGGCGCGGCTCCCTGTATAGTGTGTGAGTGACCCACATGGGTGACCCTGGGCTTGGAAACAGAAGGATTCTTGATTGCTCTGTTACTGCAACTATTAAATAAACCAAAGATTTTATGGATACTACACCATGAGGAATCCGTCTCTTGTGTTCCCTAAGATTTGCATATAGGAATACCCTCCTTAAGCATCTATGAGCTGGTGGACCAGAGATCACAGGGATCTCCTAAGTGGTATTTGATCTTCTTTTGCCATATTTTTAAAAGAGATCAACAATATCTGGTGAGTTTGAATTCTCTCTAAATCTTGTAACACACAGAGGGTGTCACCATTACTACTGGTTCGGGCAGATAGCACTTTGCACTTTTAAGATGAATATTCAGCCCTTTGAAATCTAAAGGAATTATTATTTATTGAAGTTGAACTCTTCTTTTGGACTTTACATGCACTTTTCTACATACACCTAGGCTGTATTTGCACTTTTTCTATTAATTATATATCCTTGGAATGAATTTTCACTTTGTTTTCTTCCTAATTTTATTGTAATGTATTTATGTGCATATATTGCACTTGAGCACTTTATATATGGTATGATTTTTTATCACAATATTTTACACTGTGATTGATATATTTATCTGTGGAATTGCGCTGCTAATAGTTATTTGCTATTTATTTTGTTCGGTTGTTCACCCCTAGGGGTTGTAGTAGTGGCAGTCCCAATTTCTAAAAAGATTACATTCAAATTTTTTTCACAGCATATTTTGTTTGGCGTGAGTGTTTTTCCCAATTTACTTAATTCAGGGCAATGCATCTTGGTTATCACCACATTACAGGAAGCTGCGCTAGTTAGACCTTACTGACAGGAATTTGTAGTGCAGATGTGCTTTTAATTAAAAGATATGTATGGGAATCCTTTTTTTTTTTAAATCATACTTACCTAGGTGGAAGCGGTATCGGTCTGATGCTGTATCTGTCCTCTGCCGACTCTAACACTGAGAATTGAGTGATTAAACACCATTGATCGCTTGATTATCAGAGCTCCAAATGCAGAGAGCTGGTGACTGTCAGTCACTGGCTCTCTACTTTGCCCCCTCCTCGCTCACTGGTGTGCTGGGCTGTGGAGGGGGCAGGAGCGGCCTGCACAGCCTCTCAGTGGCTTACTGAGAGGCTGAGTAGGGTGCCAGACCTGGCATGTGGGCAGATCCCGACCATATGGTCGCGATCTTGAACTAGCCCATAGAACACCTAGAAGTACCACAGTTGGTGCTTAATACACCATAACATTCAGGTGCACACGGACTTTTCTTAATACAATCTATTTACAATAAAGAAATTAAAAAAGGTAAATATAATAAATACAACTAAAATAATTCATTAACCTTAAAAAAATACAAAAATACAACAATGGGTAATAGAAGTCCCATATCCAATGCGTTGGAAACCCAGTTCATATAAGCACAACACATGATGTACAGGCTTATTGTTAAAAATCACTTATAAAGCAGTTAAGGACCGGCTTAATGAGACAATCAGATCTGTGGGACAAGAGTCGCAAGATATATGGTTGAGAAATAAGGCACACTTAAATTCCAATAAACATGAATAGGGATTTATCAGCAATTTTCATGCCCAATACAGAGAAGTTGAGAACATCTTTAGTAAGTATTAGACAGTTCTAAGCATAGATAAGACTTTGAAGAACTCCCTGAGAAACCCATTTTCATCTATAGGAAGGCCCCTTCCTTTGGTGATAGGGTTGTTAAGAAGATCCTTGACCCACCAGGAAGGCTGAAAATGTTTTGCGATATAGCAGGTTTTTTCGCCTGCATAAAATGTAGGGCTTGCCAACAAGTGAATATGCATATTATAGGTCTCACTAGTTTTAGGTCAACTAGTAATGGTAGGGAATTTGACATCAAGGAATTCATTTCCTGTAACTCTACGCACGTGGTCTATGCTCTAAAATGTTCACATGGGCTTATGTGTATTGGCAGCACTAAAAGAACATTAGGCAAATGAGTAGCAGAGCATATTAATAACATTTCCAGAGGGTATAAAGATCATAGAGGATCTTTACACTTCAGACGTAGGCATAATGGGGATGCCTCAGGATTGAAGTTTTGAGGGATCTACAAATCGAATCTGCACTGGAAAGCTTCTAATAGGGTAAGAGAATTATCCAAATCTGAAACCAGATGGATTTACTTGATAGATACATTGAGTCCTAAGGGAATGAACGTAGAACTAGACCTTTACTGCTTTATAAGTGATTTTTAACAATAAGCCTATACATCTTTAAGTAGTGTTGTGCTTATATGAACTGTGTTTCCAACGCATTGGATATGGGACTTCTATTACCCATTTTTGTATTTTTACAAGTCAATGAATTATTTTAATTGTAGTTTGATAATATTATATTTACCTTTTTTAATTTCTATATATCTATATATAGATTGTATTAGGAACAGTCCATGTGCACCTGGATGTTAAGGTGTATTGAGCACCAAGTGTGGTACTTCTAGGTGTACTATGTGCTAGTTCAAAGTACGCTGTCTCCAGCGAGATGGGATCAGATTTGGATAACTGGGTGTTGTTCATTGGAGTGTGTTGCGAACTGGTTGTTTGAACTTGATTCTATCTTTATCTTGTGCCATTCGCAATGGCTCTTTATTGGCGGTGGCTTGGATCCTACTATGTGTGGATGATTGGCCTTTAGATTGATCCCTACTGATATCCGTTGCGTATGACACATTGTAGGAGAGGCCAGGTCATGTGGCCACACCCGATGACGAAGGCGTAATGATGAAACGCGTTTGGGGTGTGGCCACGCTGCCTCTATGAGTGTCAGCTACTTTGGATCTACCCGGGAATCACCTAGCTTGAGTTTCAACAGGGAGTGGTGAGAGATACTGAACGTGCTGAATTATTTGTGTGACTATTCTATGCTGTGATTGTTTTACAATTTGAGAGTGTATTTTTAAAAAGGGGGATTTTTGGGGCAATAAATAATCCTAACAGGAGTACGCTATGTGCCTTATACTTTCTTCATTAATGAGCTTTAATACATTGATAGCGTATTAAAACATTGGGTTACCATCTAAAGGTTAGAGAATAGGGTTTTGGATCTACTGGAGGTTCAATAGTTGTGTCTGCCACCATCCCAAAAAAATGTTTGTGGTATTTGTGGTGCCTCAAGTCAAGGTGGGATTTTAAGGGCAGGAGTAAAGGGGATATCGAAGGTAATATAGTAGGTAAAAATTTTATTTACAAAGTATGAATATAAATACAAACATTCATGGTGAAAATGGGTAAAGGCCCATTGTGCCAGTGAGAGAAGAAAAGTTTAGATGTGATAACAAGTGACAAAAATGTGACTTGAGTTGATTTTGGTGATCCTGCTCTGCTTATTCTCATGTCAGAAGACCGGAATAGACGCAGAGGAGGTAACCAATCGGTTAATCCGACATGTTTCGGCCAACTATGGCCTTTATCAAGGATCTGTCACCGATTCTAAAATAATCAAAGAGATATATGGTATCAAGTAATGGCAATTTGAAGAGAACCATAATTGTAAGGCAAAGGCGCACAATATATGAGTACATACATTTTAGATATATGTCCACTTCCTAAAGTTGAGCCTTCCCAGAGTTTCTCCAGGAGCTACAGGAACAATATGCTGTGAGGGTGAAATAAGTGGTTGACTGAGTATACAAACAAAGGGAGCCAAAGATTGACTGGTGAGTAAAGTAATAGTAATTACTTGCTGGGCAGAAGATTCTAGTCCAGGGATCCAAATAGGATTGAATATATATCAAAAAGCTTCCACAAGATTGGTTCTGAAATCTAGGTAAAATATAGTAAGGTTGCCAAGAGTAGGTAATTTTATTAAGGTATGTGTGCATTTAACATGAAAATAATTTGGACTACTTTCCAGAAAAGTTTCCAGAGTGGTCCTTAGAAACTTGGTAGGAGAGATCTATGAAGGCTCTCCTCCAAGTAAAACTTACGTTTAGATGTGGAAATTAGCAGGGTCACAGCATGAGGGCTCCGGGTCCGCCTTCTCCCTCGGTCAGAGAGAGACTGGCAGGCTCAGAGTGTTCCCCGGCCTATAAAGGCAGTCGCGCATGCGCAGTGAGCGCTGCGTGATGCTGTCTGGTATTGTCCGTGCACGGCGTGGAGGGCGCTTGCGTGCAGCAAGAGCGCATCCCCAGAGACCGTGCGGACGTGCCAGTGAAGGCCGCCGACACAGTGCGAGAAGCCGGATCATCCCCGAGGGGATGACATGGAGGTACGAGACCGACCATACGGGTTCAAGTGCCCCGATCCATAAGGATTCGGGGCTACCTGTGCCGGGAGTTCATGGAGTCTCGGGTGGAGGCTTGAGAAGTGGATATAATAATGAAAATAAAATATAGTAACAAGGAAATAATAAGTAAATATACAATAATGAATGAATTAGCAGCATAGAATTTGCAGAGGAATTTTCTGTGGGAGAAGGAGGAAGGGGGGGCAAGGGGGGGGGGGGGGGGTTTTAAGGTGGAAAAGAAACAGTCGGGCTCCAGGGATTGATCACATAGGAGGCAGTTGGAAGATCAGTGAAAAGAGGTCCATATCCTAGGGATAAATCATAGTCAATTCAGATTAGATTTACAATCTGATATGTAATAATCAAAGTCAAAGGTGGACAAAAAATGATAATAAAAATAAAATTAAATATAAATAATAATAAAAATAAATATAAATAAAAAAAAAAAAAAAATATTAAATAAAATAAATATAATTATAAAAGGAGTCTTTAGTCCGTTTTCCCGGAGGAAAAGCCTGGAAGGAATGGGCGGAAGCTTTGTGCTTCGTTTAGTCCAGGTGGTGTGGTAGCTTTGAGTCTAGTGATCCAGCGCATTTCCAACTGTAAGAGGGTCTTGTTCCAGTCACCGCCACGAAGGGGCACATGGATTCTATCCAAGGCCATGAAGTTTATTTTAGGCATTTTGTAGTTGTGATGGTACGCTCTATGTCTACCCAAAGGGACATAGTAGTTGCCAACATGCATGGCTTGCAGATGCTGGTTTACACGTTTCCCGAATTCTTGTCGGGTCTTCCCAATATAGAAAGACCCACATTCACATGTCATCATATAAATCACGCCCTTGGTTTTGCAATTGCAAAAATGTTTAGATTGGAAGGGTTCCCCATTAGGTAAGATAGTATTGATCGTTTGACGGATCACATAACATTGGGCACAGTTCCCACAAGGGAAAGTCCCTTTGGTTCTGCAGGGATCTTTCTTGGATCCTTCTTTAAATTCACTAGATACTAATTTTTGTTGTAGGGAGCCAGCCTTCCTAAAAGTAATGGGTGGTTTTTGAGGTAAAAGTTTCGATGTGCTGGGCTCTTCCAAGAGGATTGACCAATTTTTTGTAAGGATGTTCCTGATTTGTTGATGTTCGTTTGTGAATCTGGTGATGATTCGGGTGTCTGGTTCCGTTCTGGTTGTTTCTTTGTTTTTAAAGAGAAGTGTTTCTCTGTCCATCTGGTTGGCACGATTGAAGGCCTTACGCAGTGAGGTTTTGGTGTAGCCTCTTTGTGATAGTCTGGTAGTTAAATTGTTGGCCTCAAGTTGGAATTTAGCAGGATCTGTGCAATTTCTTTTTAACCTTAAATATTGGCTGTACGGTATGGAATTAATGAGCGGTTGGGGGTGGAAGTTGGAAGCATGAAGAATAGAATTGCCGGCCGTGTCCTTTCTGTATAGTGTGGTAGCGATTTTTCCGCTGGAGTCTTTGTAGATGAGAGTATCGAGAAAGGATACTTGTTGTTTATTGTAGATCATAGTGAAGAACATGTTGTATTTGTTTTGGTTCATCTTGGTTAGTAATTCTGTAATCATGGTCTCAGGGCCATTCCACACGATAAGTATATCGTCAATATACCTTTGCCAAATGAGTATTTTATCGGCGTAGATTGTGTTCTCTTCATCAGAGAGGAATTCCTGCTCCCAAGCGCCCAGATAGATGTTAGCATACGATGGGGCACAGCTTGTCCCCATCGCAACCCCACAAGTTTGAAGGTAGTAGTTACCCCCAAATGTAAAGACATTGTGATTAAGTATAAATTGGAGCATTTCAGTAATGAAGTTGTTAAATTTAAGATCATGTTCATTTTGGTGTCGTAATATCCTCTGTACGGTCTCTACTCCTTTCTTGTGGGGGATATTATTATATAAGGATTCCACGTCAATGGTGACTAGATAGGCTTCTTGTGGTATACTGATGTCGTTAAGTATCCTGAGGAGGTGGAGAGTGTCTTGGGTGTAAGAGGATAATTCTTTTACATGAGGACGTAGATATCTATCTATCACTTTACTCATAGATTCAGAAATGCAGCCGTTACCCGAGATGATTGGTCGCCCAGGTGGGTCATCCATATTTTTATGTAGTTTGGGGGTTTTCATGTTAAATGCACACATACCTTAATAAAATTACCTACTCTTGGCAACCTTACTATATTTTACCTAGATTTCAGAACCAATCTTGTGGAAGCTTTTTGATATATATTCAATCCTATTTGGATCCCTGGACTAGAATCTTCTGCCCAGCAAGTAATTACTATTACTTTACTCACCAGTCAATCTTTGGCTCCCTTTGTTTGTATACTCAGTCAACCACTTATTTCACCCTCACAGCATATTGTTCCTGTAGCTCCTGGAGAAACTCTGGGAAGGCTCAACTTTAGGAAGTGGACATATATCTAAAATGTATGTACTCATATATTGTGCGCCTTTGCCTTACAATTATGGTTCTCTTCAAATTGCCATTACTTGATACCATATATCTCTTTGATTATTTTAGAATCGGTGACAGATCCTTGATAAAGGCCATAGTTGGCCGAAACATGTCGGATTAACCGATTGGTTACCTCCTCTGCGTCTATTCCGGTCTTCTGACATGAGAATCAGCAGAGCAGGATCACCAAAATCAACTCAAGTCACATTTTTGTCACTTGTTATCACATCTAAACTTTTCTTCTCTCACTGGCACAATGGGCCTTTACCCATTTTCACCATGAATGTTTGTATTTATATTCATACTTTGTAAATAAAATTTTTATCTACTATTATTACCTTCGATATCCCCTTTACTCCTGCCCTTAAAATCCCACCTTGACTTGAGGCACCACAAATACCACAACCATCTAAAGGTTATTACAAGGCGATTAACCTATGCAAAGTCTGGTGAGTTTGTTATCTGAAGGGGAAGGACTTTACAAGGTGTGGTGACTGGGTCATAGGTTTGATCACCCTGATTATCTCCAAACAACATAGTGGCATCACCATTTCTGTTAATAGCACTAATCACTTGGTGGAATTTCTTGGACTGATTGGACATCTTATCGGATGAACAGGCGTTGAGCTCTGCTAGTACTGGATTAATCATTTATGTTTTTTCAGCATTTATCATTGAATATTTGTACTTTTATAGTAGCGGCTTAATGTAAATTTATATATGAACTTTATTTTAATGTTTTAAAACACGTGCGCTGGGTTTGGTTATTAGGTTTTAATAATTTATTTATTTTCGGCATATATCATTGAATGCCATATGTTAGCTACTGAATTCTTTTCAATCCTTTTATCACTTTTGGTTTGATTTTGTATATTATAATCTATTATAATCTAGGCCTCCTTAGCAGTATAACCTTATTGAGTTAATATCCTAAAGTCCATTAAAGCTATCAGTCCCTGGTGATCTAATACTGGATGTGAGCCTTCCCCAAGGCATAGTGATGCTTTATGTAAGCCTAGTGGTCATGTTAGTTTCCTCTATTTGATTGACAATGTTCGCTATTTTAGTTTACTGATATCTGCTTGGGTTTGCAATGTTGTCATCAGTTCCTCTTTTTGTGTAAAGGGAACCTATACTTTGCCTCAGCTAGACAAAGTAAGAAGATTAGTTGATAGCAGACACCGCTACTAATTTCTAGCCACCTTCCCTGTGCTACCCTACTGCCTTGATCTTTCATCACAGCTTTTAAAAATCTCATTTGCAGTGGTTAGTACCTAGGCAGCAGATCACTGTGTCTTACATGATGAAGGGAGAGCATTCATAGCATAGCTGGTCCTTAAAGTGTTACTAAACCCAGGAGGACCCTGCATTCCCTATATCTGGTCTCCCACACTACACATAACATGGAAATGCTAATATTGTAGTAAATATAAACTGCTAAATATCTTTTCTCATCAGCAGTATATATCAGTCTTGTGACTTATATCAGTGTCCGGATGAGCACTGGTTAAAACTTGTAGGAGGAGTTTTCATTCTCCTCTGACTGTCCTATGACCCTTAACTCTCTGTCTGGACAGTGCTGATTGGTCCTGTGCTGATCACATGCACCCTCCCAGAAAAAAAAGAAGTCTCTAGCAATACACACCAAACTGAGCATGTGCAGAGTGCCCCCAAGGCTATCAGCAGATGGATTGGGGACAATAAAAGAAGTGGAGCGTCAGAGTAGACAGAATCAAACAGCCTTTTTACACAATGCAAAGCATTAACCCCTTAGGTTCCGCAGAGAGTATAACAAGCATGCTTTCCTGCATAAACAGATTGCTTTTACTGTTTTGGTTTTAGTACCACTTTAACCACTTGCCGACTGCCTAACGCCGATCTACGTCGGCAGTCAGCCCCTCACAGGCAAAGTGACGTAGGGCTACGTCACTAGCTTGTGAGGGTCTAGGGAGCGAGCGCGCGCCCCCGGAGGCGCGCTCCCGCTCCCGCGTGGTCACGGACCCCCCCGCGCGTGTGACCAGCGGACCCGATGTCCGCCGGTCACTCGGCGATCGGCGGGGGAGAGGGAGAAAGTCAGGCAGCTTGTGTAAACAAGCTGCCTGTCATTCTCCTCGCTGTAAAGACACTGATAAAACGGATCTAGTATGTAGATCCGTTGATCAGTGTCCTTACAGCTCAAGCCACAGCCAATCACAGTAGAAAGCACGCCCCTAGGGATACACACAGCCCCTCCCTTCCAAATAAAGTTAACCCCTTCACAACCAGTGTATTTTTACAGTAACAGTGCATATGTATGTTTTGGTAACCCCAAAAGTGTCACAAATGTCAGTCAAGGGTCCGATCTGTCCGCCCCAATGTCGCAGTACCGCAAAAAAAATCGCAGATCGCCGCCATTACGCGTTAAAAAAAAAACAACAAAAATGACAAAAATCTTTCCCTTTGTTAGTAAACGCGATAACTTTTGCGCAAACCAATCAAAATACGCTTTTTGCGATTTTTTTTACCAAACATAGGTAGCATAAAACAAATTGGCCGAAAATTTTAAAAAATTTTGATTTTTACTTTTTTTTGTGGGGGAATTTCATATAAAAAAATGTGAAAAATATTGTTATTTTTGCAAAATTGACGCTCTTTTTTTGTTTATAGCGCGTGATCAAAAAATCGCACAGGTGATCAAATACCACCAAAAGAAAGCTCTGTTTGTGGGAAAAAAAGGACGTCAAATTCGTTTAGGTACAGCGTCGCACGACCGCGCAATTGTCCGTTAAAGTCACGCAGTGCCGAATCGCAAAATACCCCCTTGTCAGGAAGGGGGTAAAATCTTCCGGGGCTTAAGTGGTTAAACCTAGTACATACTAGCATTTTTTTCATTCAACCCAGTGGGCTGAACGAAAAAAAACTGAAGATCTCGGAAGGAGCCACTTTACCAACAATCCAATGTTAGTACAGCGATCTCCCCTGCCGAGCTTTTGTGTTCTGACAGGGGGACTGCCCCGCCCCACCAGAACATGCCAGTCAGCGCTCTCAGCCAATGATCGGATGCCTTTTTCATGCTCCTTCGACAGAAGCCGAATATTCTGGCAATTTCTGTCACACCAGCTGCGATACATCCGGGCCGAATGTCTCACATGCTTCCTTTCCCAGACACTGCATCTTACATTCAGAGGTTTTAGCAACAGAGGCAATGCTGTCAATCCAGTAAAGCTGATCATTAGGTGAGTGGGAGCTAAAAAAAAACACCCCATCCCCTTAAAGTGGTGGTAAACCCAAAAGCAAACATTTATTATATTGAAGCTTAGAAACATGCCGCAAACCACTTTGCTCCCTATCTTACCGAACTCCTTTCGGGTTTATCAAAAAAGGTCTCCTTAGGCATTGGTTGACAGCAGCAACATCGGTTATACCACACCATTGGCGGTCAGCACAGGTTCCTCCTCTGACTGAGTGGGTTGCAGAGATGGATTACATTGAAAGGATGGAGTCTCCTTTGGCATGGGAGTTGGACACATACAAACTATGTGGTCTCTTGGAAGGTATCCAGGGAGTCAACTAAAATATGAAATCTACTTGCAGAATCATCGTAGGATCTGAACCTAGTTTTTTATTTAGTTGCCCACCCCTTGCTGTCTCAATCCCTTTTTGTGGTTTTTTTTTTCCTTTTGGTTGTTTTTTTTTTTATGGTTGCCCACCCCTTGCTGTCTCAATCCCTTTTTGTGTTTTATTTTTTTTCTTGCTTTGTTTACAGTTTTTTTAAATTTATTTATTGATTTTTTGTGTTTCATTTCTTTGTTACTACTTGTATCCTCTCTGGAGTTTGTTGTTTAATGCTAAAGACTGTTGTACAGTATTATGGATCATAACTTCTATTATAGTATTGGGGGTGTTGGCTCACTGCCCTCCAATACCCAACAATTGGTGCTATTCTTCTCTTATAGCTATGAATCCGTATTGGTCCATTTGGGTACTAGCATTGGTCTATATAACATACATGTTATATCCTCTGTGAGGTGCTTATGTATCATATATAATGCTCACTTTTATATTTCGGAGCCTTCCATAAGTATTGTTTATTTATTTTTTTGTATTGTCCTTGTTGGTACACATAATAACCACTTGTGTATGATCATTTTGTATGTAAAAAAATTGATTTTTAATTCATACTTACCTGTAAAATCCATTTCTTGAAGTACATCATGGGACACGGAGGCATAATCATCACATATGGGTTACATAGCCACCTATAGGTGAAGGACACTGGCAAACAATCAGAATTTATGACCCCCTATTTAACCCCCTCCCATACAGGAAGTACCTCAGTTTTGTAGCAAGCAATAAAAGACCCCATAGAAGAGGGGAGGGACCTCTGTGTCCCGTGGTGTACTTCAAGAAATGGATTTTACAGGTAAGTATGAATTTAAAATCCATTTTTCTTTTCGTGCATCACGGGACACAGAGCCATAATCATAACATATAGGACGTCCAAAAGCAATGCATTTCAGGGGAGGGGGATGCCAAAAAATACCACCATTTGACCCTTAACAGAAGGATTACACCGCCGCCTGCAGTACACTGCGGCCAAAAGCAGACTCCTCCTGGGTCCCAGCATCCACGTATTCACCGACGACCAGGTCGAGGCCTTTGCAAATCGTGCAGATCTGAGCCATAGAGGCTTGATGGTGATGTGCCCAAGAGGCACCTACTCTTCTGGTAGAATGTGCCTTTACAAGAAAAGGTGGAACCTTTCCTACTAAACCATACGTCTGGGTAATAACCTGACGAATCCAACAGGAAATCATAGATTTAGATGCTGCCAACCCCTTCCTGGGGTCTTCTGGCAGCAAAAACATGCTCTTGGTCTTAGGAATATGAACTGTTTCCTGTAAATAAAATTTAAGTGCACGCATTACATCAGTGGAATGCAATAACTTTTCCTCCTCTGAGTGAGGATCTGGAAAAAAAGAAGGTAGTATAATGTCCTGATTCAAATGAGAAAAGCCGGACACTACCTTTGGAAAAAAATGGATGAGGATGTAAAATCACCCTGTCTTGATAAAATATCAAGAATGGCTCTTTACAAGAAAGAGCTGCTAGTTCCGATACTCTTCTAGCCGAAGTTATCACAATCAAAAAGACCAGTTTCTTTGTCAAAAGACCCAGCGGAATCTGCCCAAAAGGTTCAAAAGACTGTTTTTTCAAAACTGCCAACACCAAATTTAAGCCCCAAGGACACAACGGTGGCTTCACTGGTGGAATAAACGCAATATTTCCGGACAAAGGTTTGAACCAACGAATGGGAAGCAATCGGTTCCTGGAAAAAAAAATGATAAAGCTGAAATCTGCCCTTTAATTGTGCTCAGGGCTAATTTCATATCTACCCCTGCTTGCAGGAAGGATAGAATTCTCCTGATAATATATGTACGGGGATGCCATTTCCTGGCCTCACACCATGTAGGATTTCCAGACCCTGTAATAAACATTCCTAGAGACTGGCTTCCTGGCGTTTATCAGTGTATGAACTGCTGGGCCAGACACACCCTGCTCTTCTAAGATTAAGGTTTCAATAGCCAAGCCATCAAATTTAGAGACTGTATAGCAGGGTGGAATATCGGACCTTGAGAAAGCAAGTCTGGACGCAGTGGAAGGACCCAGGGCCTTGTCACTGCCAACCTCTGGATTTGTGCATACCAAATCCTCCTCGGCCAAGCTGGAGCTACCATAATTACAGGTTTCCCCTCCAGCTGGATCCTGCGCAACAAATGTGATATCAGCTGTACCGGAGGAAAGGCATAGATGACTGCACGAATTTCCAAAATATTAATGGGGAGAAGACTCTCTACCCAAGACCATTTTCCCTGGACAGTGGCTTCCTCCAGGACCGCTCCCCAGCTGGAGAGACTGGCATCCGTAGTCACCACCCTCCAGGTCACTGGAAGAAAGGATGTCCCCTTCTCCAGATTTCTGGTCATCAACCGCCAATTCAGACTCTGTCGTACTCTTGGTAGCAGAGATATGAACTGGTCCAAGAACTGAATTCTTCTGTTCCACGCAGACAGAATGTGGTTCTGCAAGAGTCTGGCATGGAATTGAGCATAGGGAATTGCCTCAAATGTGGACACCATCTTGCCCAGTAACATCATGCAACGACGTATAGACGGATATCTCAGTCTTACTATAGACCGAACCTGACTCTTCAGATCTGAGACCATTCTTGCTTGGTATTCCAGACGCTGGACTGGCTATAATGCTGACTTTGCTAACTTCAGTATCTAACCCAGACGTTTCAAAAAATGTACAGTCTGAAGGATATTTTGGCTTAGAGCCGACGCAGATTGATCTATTAGTAATAGATGGTCTAGATATCCTAATATCGATATCCCTCAGGACCTTAGAACAGCCAATACTGGAGCTAGGATGTTTGCGAACACTCTTTGTGCGGTAACCAACCCGAAGGGCAGGGCCACAAACTGTATATTATGGTTTCCAATCACAAAACGAAGGAACCTTTGATGGGTCTGAAATATAGGCACATGAAGGTATGCAACCTTGATGTCTATGGATGCTAGAAATTCCTCTCCCTGCAGGGAGGCTTTGACTGAATGAATTAATTCCATGCAGAAAGAACAAACATTCAGAAACTGATTCAGCTCCTTGAGATCCAAAATAGGTCTCACATCCCTGTTTGGTTTGGGGATTACAAATAGGTTTGAGTAAAAACCCTTGAACCTTTCGTTTTCTGGAGCCTCGATTATCACCCTCTGAGCTCTCAGCTGGTCTAATGCCTGAAAGAGAGAGCTTTCTTTTACGGGTCTGTTGGTATACTTGACCTTACAAACCGAGGATGCAGGAATACCCAAAATTCCAGCTTGTATCCCTGTGAAATGGTGGAGATGACCCAGTTGTCCTCAAACAGCTCCACCCATACCCCTGAGAACTGCAGGAGCTTTCCCCCCATGTGAGTGGGGGCGCCCCTTCACTGAGAGGGCTTAGTGAAAGACTTGGCTGATCTCTGGGCCCAGGGCTTTTTCTGACCTTGCCCCGAAGGCTTGGGTCCGGATGCAGAAGGTTGAGGTCATCGCCACTGCCTGGAACTGAAAGCACTGGTATTATGTGGGATGGGGATCTTAAAAGAAGGACGCCTGCTCTTCCTCTTTACAGGTAGCAACGTACTCCCCCCCACCCCCCCCCGAGATCTTTTGGATATATTTAGATCTAGATCATCCCCAAAAAGGCTTTCTCCCTGAAAGGGGAAGCTAGTCAGTAATTATTTACATGGTAATTCAGCAGACCAGCTCTTTAACCAAAGGATTCTACTCAAATGCACTGTCATCAGAGCAATTCACGACATTTGCCTTATGGAGTCCGTAAGAGCATCTACTGCAAAACACAAAGTGCAAGGTAGATCTAACAGATCTTCCACAGACTCTCCTTGAGAAGGAACTGTCTTGGCCACTTGCTTTATGCGGTCTTTCAAAGACTGACACACTCCTATGGCTGCTACTGCTGGTTGTACCGCAGAACCTGCAACGGCAAAGGAGGCTTTCAATAAAGATTCCAACTTCTTATCCGCTGGATCTTTAAAACCTGGGCATTATCCACAGGACAGGTTAAATTCTTGATAACCGAAGAAATCGCTGCATCCACAGTGGGAATTTTTCATCTCTTAGAAAACGTATCCTTCATAGGATATAACAATGAAAACCTTTTAGGAGGAACAAACATCCTATCCGGATGATCCCAGTCATCATACACTTCTTGCTCCAAGAGTGGATGCATGGGAAATGACGAGGAATCTAAGGAGGGCGCAATGAGCCTAGGGAGGAAAAAGAAGTTTCAGCTGTCTCTAGGGGTGGGAGTTTAAACTCAGCCTAGACCATCTCAGCAAAAGACTGGATAAACAGTCTCTGGGATAGAGAAGCTGATAGAGATTCCTCTGACTCAGAAGTGGAAATTTCAGCTTGACCTTCGATAGGGTCACCTTCAGCTATATCTTCCACATCCTCTGCCCAATCCTGAAATGATACAGGATTGGGCAGAAGGCCCTAGTCGTGCTTCCACTGTGTCTACTCCTCCTGCTAAGCCATAAGCCAGAAGCAAATAGCCAATCTAAGCCATTATGGTTGTCAGGCATAGTAGCTACTCTGTGTACTTCTGCCACAGCCTATGTTACCAAGGACGATTTGGCATCGGCATTAGACAGCCTAGAGGGTAGGATTGCTGACATGATTGCAGCACCACATGATTACAGCACCTGAGCTGCTAATGGGCGAACGCCATAGACATGCGGCACGCAATCCAGCAGAGGCAAACATGCGAACGCTTATGTGCCAGGGCTAACCAACAAACAAATGAGGAGAGAGCAGTTTAGGCTGAATCCTGTTTGTCACAGCTGATACTTTTCAGATAAACTGCTCAGGGTATGAAAACAGTGTAACAATAATTTAAACATACTTTGCATAAACCTGCTACAATGTAAATACAAGCAGAAATACACTTGGCACAAGTCTCTGTAATCTTATTAAAGGGAACGGTGCATAAAATATTTACAATTTTGCAATTTTTAACCTCCTAAGGTTATTTGTTGTGTAAATATTTAAAATTGACTCTCCAGTCCTGCCGCAGGAAACTGCTATAAGCAAGAATCCAACCTTCACTCTTCACGGGGAGCATAAAGAGGGGTCACGGCCTTGGACCTGGACCTGGATCCAAGGGTCCGGATCCCAGGGTCCTGCGCCTAAAAAGGACAGCGTTACAGGCAAAACTTTGTATCTGCTTCCCGAGGTTCGGGTACCATCTTTTTAGTCCATTGACTGTTTTGGATGGATCTGATAGCTAACCCCTTAGATTCAGTGATCTTTGATTGGGGTATGATAGCATAATCTTCTTTCTGCTCCTTTGAAACATAACAAACATGTGGAGCTCCTCTCCACAGCGACCTTCACCTTTTAGACACTGGCGAAAAAACTGAGGTACTTCCTGTATGGGAGGAGTTATATAGGGGGTCATCAATTCTGATTGGTTGCCAGTGTCCTTCACATATAGGTGGCTATATAACCCATATGTTTATGATTATGGCTCTGTGTCCCGTGACGTACAAAAATAAATAGTTTTTTCAATAAACTTAGATTGACAACAAATTCTTTAGATGTGATGGCTTCATTTGCTTTCTTTCATTTTTACCTGGTGATCCTGCCAGAAAGGGGTTTATTTACTAAGGCTGGAGAATTCAAAATCAGGCTCACTTCTGCATAGAAACCAATCAGCTTCCAGGTTTTATTGCCAAAGCTTAACCACTTAAGCCCTAGCCCTATTTCGGACACTTTTTGTTTACAAGTTAAAACCAGTATTTTTTCCTAGAAAACTACTTAGAACCCCCAAACATTATATATATTTTTTTAGCAAAGACTCTGGAGAATAAAATGTCGGTCATTGCAAAATTTTTTGTCACGCGGTATTTGCGCAGCGGTCTTTAAAACGCCATTTTTTTGGAAAACATTTGAAAAATCACATTTCACTGCATTTAAAAAATACTAAACAGTAAAGTTAGCCCATTTTTTTTGTATATTGTGAAAGATGATGTCACGCCGAGTAAATAGATACCCAACATGTTACAGTTTAAAATTGCGCCCCCCCGTGGGATGGCGACAAACTATGGTCAATAGAGATCTCAATCTGCTCTTTTAAATTATTGCCCACGCTCTGGCGATCGCGGCGATACCTCACATGTGTGGTTTGAACAGCGATTTCATTCGCGGCTCGACTTGCGTATACGTTTTTTTTGTGCGCGAGCTAACGGTGATGGGGGCGGGTAATTTTTTTTTTTCCTATTTATTTTTTCTTTTTTTTTTAAACTTTATTACAGGTTTTTTTAAAAAAAAAAAAAATCTGATCACTTTTATTGCTGTCACAAGCAATGTAAACATCCCTTGTGACACCGATATGTAGTGACAGGTACACTTTATGGAGGGATCGAGGGTCTAAAAGACCCTAGACCCCTCCACTACACTTCCCTGTATGCAAAACGCCGAAAACGGCATTTTTGCATACAGCCGTTTTTCAAATCTGCCGCCTTTTGCAGCACAGTAACCCGGAAGTGACGTCATGGACGCCGCCTCCGGGTTACGTCATCGGAGGCCCGATCGATGCCGTTTCCGGCATTCATCGGGACTCCATCCAGCCGGCGGACGTGCCGGCTGGGTGCTCGGGGCTCCTGGTGGGACAGGAGCCCCGAGCAAAGCCACGGAAGGCGGACGTCCCCTCCCGCTCACCCGGGTAACGATCGAGCGGCTCCCGAGCCGCATCGGTCATTACCGACGGAAAGCCGACCATCGGTTTCAAACCACGGTACCGGGATGATGCCTCTAGCTAGAGGCATCATCCCGGTATAACCCCGCAAAGTCAGCCAACGTACCGGTACGTTGATATGCGGTAAGTGGTTAATTGAACAAGCTGAGGTTAGAAGCTGATTGGCTACCATGCACAACTGCACCAGATTCTGAGTGTTCCTGACTTAGTAAATCTACCCCTAAGTCTGTTGTTCTTTTAACAGAACAAGCTGTCCTACAGATGTAGAAGTTTGAGGGTTGAGACAAACCATTTACCACTGACAGGGGTGCTTACAATGATCAAATTTTATTTATGTAAAACCTTTATCCCCAAAGAAACAAAACTGTTCCTGCAACTGCTTAAAACATGTTAGCTGGAGTTAAGGAGTGTGGTGTTGATTTACTAAAGCTTGAGAGTGCAACATCTGGTGCAGCTCTGCCAATTAGCTTTATAGGTTTTATTGTCAAAGTTTAACTGAACAGCTGAAGTTAGAAGTTGATTGGGTACCATGCACAGCTTCACCAGATTTTGCACTCTCTGGGTTTTAGTAAATTAACCACTGTATCTCAATTGGCCAGTGCAGTGGTGCTCTACTACACTGCAAAGTGCATGAGCATCATGGGAAATGTAGTCCCAAAACATCTGGGGTGCCAAGATTGGCCATCACTGGGTTAGTGCATCTAACATTGCCTAGTTGGCAATGCTGCTGTCTAAAGATATCCTTGATGCTCCTTCATCCAGAGTATAGACATCCTCATACAGAAAATGTGTTACTGGCCAGATCACCAGGTGAAACCAGAGGGGGAAAAAAAGCCTATAAACCAAAAAACGAATGCATTCATCACATCCAAGGATTTGGTAACCCGCAATAAATCACATATTTGGTTTTGGGGTTAATATAGCTTTAAATCAATCTAAAGAGTAATAAAAAATGTTTGCAGTCACATAACAATTCAGGGCCCGAGTACTGTTTTTTTTTGAATTGCAGGGTTCTTTTTGATGTAGACAATTACCATTAGCTGATGCAAATGTCCAGTAGTTGGGTTCTCAAAGGGCTTGTTCACACAGGTGCATTGGCTTGTGCAGTGTGAAGAGCCATTTGGTTATCTGTTTCAAGCAGTGCGGAGCTGTCCTCAGGCAGCCTATCCTTGTCAATAGAGAAAGAGTGGGTGTACGCAGAAAGTGCGCACCCAGGTCCATACACCTGTTCCTGCATACTTGTCAAAATCAGAGCCGCAGGTGAGTCCATACACTGTCTCTATTGACAAAATGCATCCCCCCCCCCCCCCCACATAGCAATTTTAGACTTAAGAAGTACCAGGTATCTAAACTGTACAATGGAGTGCAAAGTGTAAGAGAACAGCTTGTAACAGACTTGAAACAATCAGGGAGAAGCAAAATGTATGTAAGGCCTGCTAATCGAGGTATGAAATATTACCCCTTTTGTCTACACCAATATGGCGATCACCTCCTTGGTTAAACCATATGCATACAAAATATCCTGTGAAGAATACAAGAAAAGAAAATTGGGAGATTAAAAAAATACAAAAAGGAGTGTACCAAAGTATACATTTTAATTGTGCAACCTGTGCAATCAATGATAAATTGGTGTCTGGTTACAACCAATGGCTGATTGATGAAATAAGGTGAAAAAGAAAAAATCACATAGACAACAAATTGCATAACAAAAAATGAATAAAAACATGTGATAGAATAATGTGTCCGGACGCCAGGTACTTTTTGTCATAAAAAGCGTGGTTCCCACGGCTACTGGCCGTATTGAAATTAACCAAAAGGATAATTTGGGGAATGCCTCTTATGCCAAGCCCTTGGGTGCTCGAGCTGGAATGCAAAAGAAGTTGCTGGAAGAAATATGGAGAAAAGGGAGACACAGGAGATAGGTATAAAAAGAGGGGGTAAACAAAAAGGAAGGAGAAGACGCAGGGCCATCTTACTAAATGGGCACGCTGGGCAGTTGCCCGGGGGCCCCACTTGCCCGGGGGGCCCCACCTGCCCAGTGCCCCAGCCAAGCTTTAGTCCCGATTCCTGTGTGCATCCCGCCTGCTGAACTTAGCAGGTGGCAAGCCCCTGTCGGCCCTGCGCTGCAGTCAGGCCACTTGGGCTATGGAGGGGGAGCCCACAACTGCAGGGATGCCTATCCGCCTTCACAGGAACAGGCACACACAGGACAGTCGACTCTGACTCCCGTCTGTGTGTGTGTTCACTGGACCCAGCCGCCGAACTTGGAAGCTGTCATCAGCCTTGAACTGAGGACCTATAAATATTGCCTTATCAATAATTTGCATTTTTATTCTTGTCTGTGATTGTGTAGGCAGGGCCCCAGTGCTCTGCATTTCCCGGGGACCTTTAATGCTCTTAAGATGGCACTGAGAGGAGGAAGGGCTCAGAAGAAGACAAAAATGAGAAGGCAAAATCCATGCATGGCTCAGGATCAAGACACACAGTACACACAGGAGAAGACGCCACCGCATCTTCAGCCACCCTGGATCTGTTTCCAGCATTGGGAACCTTTCCCGTTTATCACTTCTTGAACAGTGTATCTCCTTCCTTTTTGTTTCCCCCCTCTTTTCATACCTATCTCCTGTGTCTCCCTTTTCTCCATATTTCTTCCAGCAATTTCTTTTGCATTCCAGCTCGAGCATCCAGTGGCTTGGCATAAGAGGCATTCCCCAAATTATCCTTTTGGTTAATTTCCATATGGCCAGTCACCGTGGGAACCACGCTTTTTATGCCGAAAAAGTACCTGGTGTCCGGACACATCATTCTATCACATGTTTTTATTCATTTTTTGTTTTGCAATTTGTTGTCTATGTGATTTTTTTTCTTTTTCAGCTTATTTCATCAATCAGCCATTGGTTGTAATCAGACATCAATTTATCATTGATTGCACAGGTTGCACAATTAAAATTTATACTTTGGTACTCTCCCCTTTTTTTATTTTTTTCATTTCCCAATGGTTTTCTTTTCCTGTGTTCTTTACAGGATATTTTGTATTGAAACAATCGAGTTCCTGGTTAGTTTGTAAGTAAAAATGTCTTTACTTCTTTTAGGGACATCCTGAAGCAAGGGGGCTCCCCTGTGGACAGTGCTATAGCCGCCCTAATTTGTACCACAGTAATACATCCACAGAGCATGGGCCTTGGAGGTGGTGTCATTTTCACTATTTATAATGCCTCAACAGGTACGTGCCAACCACTTATGCAGTCTGAAGCTTTGTTAATGCCAACAAATAAGTGTCATTACCATGATTTTAATGTTATAAAATTTAAGACAACTCATAATCACACTGTATGTTTTTCTGTATATATATTCTTCTCTGCAGGAGAAGTGGAGGTCATAAATGCACGAGAAACTGTGCCTAGCAGGTCTCCACCCAATCTTACTGAGCAGTGCTTCAACCCTGGGTTTGTGAAACCAGGTAAGTACTATAGTCATAGTGAAAAGGGTCTTTAGTTACAATATAGATAAGTCATATGAGATAAACCCAGGAGCAGGGGCCAAATGGAAACATTGCAGATAAGGCTCCATTCACACCTGAGAGTATAGTTGTCGGGCTTTTTTTGGGCATTTTTCAGGCTTTTTTTCAGGCGTTTTTTTGCATGTGTTTGGAGGCAGGCATTAACATCTGACCAAAAACGCTTGTAATCTGCCAAAAAAGGAGCTCATGTACTGTACTTCTTTGAGCTTCAGGAGACAAAACGCTCATATGTGAACAGGGGCCATTGAAATGAATGGGATTTTGCTTGTTGGGCGTTTTGAGACTTCAGAGATGAGCGTTTTACGAACTGAAAAAACGCTGAGGTGTTAACAGGGCCTAAGAGGCATGCTGTTAATTTACAGAACTTTTGTTCACATTTCCTCTGGAAATATGAAATCCTTTGTTCTGCAGTGGGGGGCTTAGTTGATTCCCTTGGAACATAAAAAGTGAATTGTAAAATCACAGCACACACAAGTGCACGAAGGGTACAGAAAAGGATCAACCCCTGAAGAAAAAAGCCCTCAATCTAAACAAAGTGCGTCCAGCAGCACTCACTGAAAGGCTGACTGTATGAACAGCCACAAACAGCTGCGACCGCTGACAACCTGTCACTAACCACTTCTAGGACTGGAAAGGTTTTATCCCCTTAATGACCAGACCATTTTTTTTGCGATACGGCACTGCATTGCTTTAACTGACAGATGAACGGTTGTGCGACTCTGTACTCAAATAAAATGTATGTCTTTTTTCCCCCACAAATAGAGCTTTCTTTTGGTGGTATTTGATCACCTCTGCGGTTTTTCTATTTTTGCACTATAAACAAAAATGCGCAACAATTTTGAAAAAAAAACAAAACAGTTTTTTTTTTACTTTCTGCTATAAAACAGAGTAAAAAAATGTAAAAAAAAAATACATTTTTTCATCAGTTTAGGCCAATTTATATTCTGCTACATATGTTTGGTAAATAAAAATCCCAATGAGTGTATATTGATTGATTTGCGCAAAAGTTAGCATCTACGAAATGATGCAATATTTTTATGGAATTTTTATTTTTTTACTAGTAATGGTGACAATCAGCGATTTTTAGCGGAACTGCGAGATTACGGCGGACAAATCGGACATCTAACTGACACTTTTGACACTTTTTGGGAAGCAGTGACATTAATACAGTTATCAGTGCTAAAAAGTATGCACTGTCATTGCACTAATGACACTGGCAGGGAAGGGGTTAACATCAGGGGCGATTAAAGGGTTTAGTGTGTCCCTAGAGGGTGTTTACTAACTGTGGGGGGGGGGGGGTTTCACTGATTGGGGGAAGACAAAGATCCAGGTTCCTGCTTAGATCTCCATCTTGACCCCCTGCAAAAAGGTAGTCTGCCTTGTTTACATAGGCAGATTGCCATTTTGCCTCTCAAAGAATGATCTCAGGTGGCTGGCGGACACCACTGATTGACATCTCCTCTAGCTAATCGGGGCACGATGGATATTGAACAAAATGACGTGCAGGTACAATGTTTTGCGCAATAGCGCCACATTGCTGCAGTAAATACACTGCAGCCGTTCCGCAATTAAGTAAAGTGTACGGGCTCAGCGCCCGCTGCTAGATGCTCACATCTGTCAAACACCGCAGCAGGAACTTAGCTGCATTTGTTTGCTGTGTCTGAAAATCATGAATGGGTTTGGTTCTCAGTGATCCCATGCTCAACTTGTAGGCAGGTGCAGTCTACTGTCTCCACAGCAGGAGGCACTCTCCTGTAGTGGCACTGCAATTGGAGAGAAAGTCAAGAGGAACATGGTTCCTCTATGGTTTCCTGGGTCACTGAGGAAGCTATCCCATTGGATGCTGCCGCCTCATGTGACTCTTGGAGCCATCTTTGATCAGGCAGAGCTTTTTTAAGGCCTTGGCTCCAAGGTTTGGTGCGCATTTTTTGATTTGGCATAGTAGGAACAGGTACCCCTCCCGGTAGGGACAAAACTAGTGGCAGGGAAAGGTTTCTGATGAGGGAAAGCGTAGGGCTTGACACTTCTCTAGACATATATCAGCTTGAGCACAAGATGGCCAGGCTGAATTTTACCCCTCATAGCAGCTACTGTCAGTTCGGCTGAATCCTGCTCTCTACATGCTGTTGGACTTCTGAATGTCCCCAGCTGGGCTGCTTTCACACTGAGACTGTATGTGTTATTGCCCCCGCACCATGCTGCACCCCACCTATAAACTTGTACCCGAAGCTCAGCTTTAGTAAAGACAAAAGGTGTTCAAAGTTTAAAATTGATTTATTTATTTTTTAAAGAAAGCAGCCACGCCCAGAGTGGAAGAGCCTGTTTCCTGCTATTGTAAAGAAGAATGTTTAAAAGTAAAAGCATGGGTCTCTCTGCAGAGATTCAACACGCTTTTACTGCCCCTTCCAACCGCTATCCCCTTTAACTGCAGAGGCAGTGGCTGGGAGTGTAGACATGCTGCGATGCGATGCTTTGCCTTGGGCCTGGGGCAGGAATTATACCCTTGGTCTCTTAATGCGAGCATAACCACTCTGCAAGCACCCTGCAACTATGTGCTAGTGCAGGGTTCAAGGGGGAAAACTAGGCGGTAAGGAGGTAATATAATCTCTCCTAACCACCTGCCAAATGCTCTCTGGGGAGTAATTCATTCACCAAGAGACCAAAGCTAATTTAAACAAGCCCTTAACAGCATCATTAGGGTGATCTAGCAAGCAACACACATTGTAAGAATTTGCATCTCCACTCTTATTATAAAAATGCAGCCTTACCTAATGGTGAGTATGGTGGTATATAGTTGTTTGCTTTTGCTGTCAGGACATTAATATCCACTTAGTTTTAGACTGTAAGGCCGGCCATACACAGTTCGAATCTTGGCCCTAAGTTGATCGATCGATCAACTTGAGTACAACCAGTCTGCCGGATTTTCTTCTGACTATTGCAAATGTGGCTGCTGTAGCTGCCAGCGATGATCACTGTCTTCTCCTGGTGGGAATGGCTGCCCCCCCCACCCCTCTTCAGGAGAAGTCAATTGCTCGGCAGGAGGGATTCCCATGTCAACACTATCTGTGTTGATGGGGAACCATGCACATTTCTTTCCTGCAACCCATGGTTGCAGGAGAGAAATTTGCACCATCTATGGGCTGCCTAGACTCATATGGAGGCTAACGTGTCTGTTATGTGAGTTCAGACCTGATAACTGACACTCTCTTCAGGATGCTGCAGAAAATATGGCTGGCCACATACTGTTCTTATAGATTACTTTGGGTCAGCCTGCAGGATCTAACATATTCCTCCATCCACGCTAAACCATTTAGATGGCCGAATCTCCCACTAGAGGCTTCTGTTTTCTGACAGCTGGCATTGTATTCACTTTAGCTTAGGATTTTCCACCCAGCTCCTTCAACAAAAGTTGATTAAAAAACTGACTTTTGTCAATCTGAGTGCTGCCAACATGGCCAACGTGGCCAAAATGTCTGTTATAAGCACTGAGCTGCAGCAGGCCTTAAGGCCTTTCAGCTTGATAAATTTGCTACAATAGGAACAAAATACATATAAATAGTCTAAAATTAAGTATTGTCTGAGAAGTAAGGCTTAACTATTATACAAATTTGGAAGTTATTACTCAGATTAATGCAAAGTTCAAATTTACATAAAATGTAAAAATAGAAAATAAGTAACTATTTTGACTCAGGGAAGATGTAGTCACCTGCCTATGAAACTTTTAGATGGACTATTTTAGAGAACCAGTTAAGTACTGGATGTGCTGTAACATGTTCAGGGTTTGCGTTTGTTAGGGGAACTAGTACAATGTAGTAATTCATATGATATCTAGATTTAGGGGAAAATTTTGCAGAAATAGAGAAGTTGAAGAATGTAATATATTTCTTTCTACATATTAAACTGTTCATGACTGCAGGCTGTAGAATAACCTTCTCACGCATGGTAAATGTAAAAATGATTTATGTAGACAGATTAGGTCATTATCATGTTGGCTGTGGCAAAAATGATCCCCCTGTTGCATTCGGCATTCTGCTGAATGTGACTCATTCACGTGCACCGCCCCACAACCGCTTGCATTGTGTTAAGTAAGGGAACTTACACAATGTGGTAATACATATGTTATCTAGAATCAAGGGAAAATTTGGCAAAAGAAAAGAGAAGTTGAGGAATGTAATGTATTTCTTCTCACAGATTAACCTGGTTATGACTGCAGACTGTAGATTAACATTCTCACACATGGTAAATGTAAAAATTATTTGACCAGGAAGATTAGTAATAAGGGTCATTGTCAAGTTGGCTGAAGCAAAAAGTAGCCTTTTGTTACATTCAGGAGGCAGTGGCTCCACTAAACATGACTTATTCAAGCGGATAAGGACACTCTGCAACCATTGTGCAACCATATGCAATATACGTGGTTGTGGTGCACTGTTGCGGCCTTTACCAGGTGGAAATAGGCAGTGAGGAAGAGATCACCTCCTCACCATCTGTAAAACGACTCTAGAAAGTGATCTGGCCATGGCAGGCGCAACAGTGACAGTGCCTAGTGCAAACATTGCCTTAGTGCTTTAACAGCCCTTTCATTCTACCAGCACCAAAGAATTTGTAGCGATTTTGGTAAGAAATTTTATCACACTTTTTTGACACAATTGTCCACAAATCAGAGGTATCCATACAGCGTATAATTTATTATTATTTTTTTAAGATATGTTTAATAGGGTCAGTGATGTATTTTGGTTTTGTGCTGCCCTAGGCAAGACTAAAATTTGGCGCTACCCCTCCCCCTCCTATGTAAATTTGCTCCACCCCTTTCTGTTTAACGGATGTGACTCCCTCAAAAATTGAAAGACTACATGTCCCAACAAGAACCCCTGAGATCTCACGAGGGAGGGGGGGGGGTGGTGGAGGGTGAGAGGGTGAGGGGGGGTGAGAGAGAGAGAAAGGGGGTGAGAAACAGAGAGAGAGAGGGAGAAGGTGGTGAGAGAGAGAGGGTGGTGAGAGAGAGAGGGTGGCGGGAGCGAGAGAGAGGGAGAGAGGATGGTGGGAGAGAGAGAGAGAGGGTGGTGGGAGAGAGAGAGAGGGTGGAGGGAGAGAGAGAGAAAGAGGGTGGAATGAGAACGGGAGAGAGGGGGGGATGCGAGAGGGAGAGAGAGGGGGGATGAGAGAGAGAGAGAGAGGGGGGAGGTGGAAAAGAGAGAGAGGGGGATGAAAGAGAGAGAGAGGGGTAAAAGAGAGAGGGGGGATGAGAGAGAGGGTGGGGTGAGAGAGAGAGGGGGGGATGAGGGAGAGAGAGGAGGGAGGGGGATAAGAGAGAGAGGATGGGGTGAGAGAGAGAGAGAGAGAGAGAGAGCGGGGGTGGGAGAGAGAGGGGGTGAAAGAGAGAGGGGAGATGAGGGAGAGAGAGAGGGGGTGAGAGAGAGGGAGGGGAGATGAGGAAGAGAGCGGAGAGAGGGGGTTGGAGAAAGAGGGGGGGTGAGAGAGAGAGAGGGGGAAGGAGAGAGAGGGAGCAAGGGGGTGGGAGAGAGAGGGGGGAATGGAGAGAGAGAGAGAGAGGGGGTGAGTGAAAGAGAGGGAGAGGGGGGAGAGAGAGGGGGTGGGAGAGAGAGGGAGGTAGGAGAGAGAGGGAGAGGGAAAGGGAAGGGGTTGGGAGCCTCCCTAGGCCCCGCAAGCACTAGGCGCGTAGGAGGAGGAAGTTAAATCCTCTTCCACTTTGATTTAGGGGCAGGGCCAGGGAGTCACGGCCGTCATGTCACTGGTTGCTAGATGCCAGGCGACTCTAGCAACAAGTGGCCAATAGAGTCTCAGGTGGAGGCGGGGGCGGCTTTTTTGCCATCCCTCTGCAAAGTGCCGCCCTAGGCCTGGGCCTTGTTGGCCTAGGCCAAAATACAGAACTGATTAGGGTTTTACAAAGAAAAAAAAACTGCTGACAGCAGAAATGCTTTGGTGCCGGGGGGCCTCAACGAGGAAATCGAAACCGATTCTCTCATCTAATTTTGTTTTTAACATTTTCATTAATTCATTTTTATATTTTGATATATCTTTTAAATATATTGATGCTACCCATTGATTCTCATTACCACAAGTATAAATTTAGTTGATATATTTTATACCTTTCTTACTCCATTTTTGCACATTATTTTTTTATTTTTTTATATTTTTTATATTTTTTTATTTATATCTCATTTTTATATATAATTTTCTCTTATTTATTATTTATTAGTTTTTATTTATCCTTATTATTATTTTTTTTATTTCCCTCTTCACAACTCCTAAGATAATGTTTTGTCTACGCATTGTAATTCATTTTTATTTCTATTTTTTATTTTATTTTTATTTTCAGTTTTATTTTTATCCTTCAACCATTGCTTGTATAGCCTGTAATATACACTTTAAATATTAAGATTAGTCTTTTTTCCCCCCCTTAAGTTTATGTATATAATTGTATTATATTTTAACGTTTTCATATGTGTGTATATGCAACTGTTATTAGCTGCTTCCATATTTAGCTGCGGGTCCGGTAGACTTGGTGGTTCTTAGGACCCAGCTGGTCCGGACTCCTGCCCTATTTAAGTACCACATCCAAAATGGCGCACTATCGGCCTGAGGAAGGTGCGCATGCTCCGAGAACGCGTCGCCAGCGCCATTACGCAATCACGTATTCCCGGAAGTGACGGCGGGAGGGCAGCGGTGAGTCCCCACAAACTGGAAGTACCGACGTCCATCGGTTACAGTCTGAGAATCGAGACCGTTCGGCCATCCTGACCTTGATACCGGAGTGATTGATCTACATCTACCCCACATATATGGACATTACGATGCTTCTTTTACATACTCTTTTGTGAGTACCTTTCTTTTGGTTTATTTAATAAATCTCAAATACTGCACTTAGAGTGGCGCCTGTGTTCTCCTTACAGCAGAAATGCAGTCGCAACTGCAATCAACAAAAAATAAACAAAACTCAACAGTGCCTCCAAGTCTATGCATTGAGTGTAATACAACGTCAGCATTGAAGTCCGATTTCGGTATTCAATAAAAGCATATCAATGTACAGTATATCCCTCAGCCATGCAAAAAGACTGGTAACAGTGATAATGGTGATATTATAGAATAACCTCTCGAGCACATTGACGACAAGGTGAGGGGGCTGGAGACCCATCTATTCCAAATTTTATCGAAAAGGAGAGGGCGCTTTCTTAGTTCAAAGGTGAGTTTGTACAGAGGTAAGCTACTGTTGACTAATTGGAGCCAAGTGGCTATAGTAGGTCCCGAAGTTCCCTTCCAGCTCAGGAGGATAGTCTTTTTAGCAAAAAAGTATAGAATACGCAACAACTGCTTAGTGTACCTGGAAACCATCAGATCGCCAAAGACACCCAGTAGACAATTTTTAGGATGTAAGATATTAGGGATACCAAGGAAAGTGGATAGAAAGGAGTCCACTGCAGACCAGAATGAGAAGATCAGTGGACAGGACAAGAAACAATGTAAAAAATTCGCCTTAGCCCCACACCCCCTGTAGCATTCCGGAGTGGATCTCAATCCTATTTTGTACATTCAATAGGGAGTGAGATGACTGCGATGGAATATTTTGATTTGTATAATACTATCTCTAGAGGCCATAACTGAGCTTCTATAAGTATCTACAAATTCAGTCAACTCATCCTCAGTGAGTTGAACACCCAGTGCAGCCCACCGAGTCTGCATTTTCATAAACCTAGGATTAGAGTCAGCCATCACTGTGGAGTAATACTGAGAGATCAGTTTTGTGGTGTTTGAGTTCCTAAGTAACTTTTCAAGGTGAGGCCATCCGTAGTGGGGTTGTGAGTGAGCCAAACTGTGCCTGTAGTGCATGCCGAAGTTGAAAATAAAAAAATAAAGATGAGGGAGGGAGGCCAAAATCCTCCTGAAATTGATTAAAGGATTTAAGGCCTTGTGCCGTTTATAGATGGCAAAGATATTTAAAATCAATTATTGGGGATGAGGAATCTTTTATAATTCGTTTAACATGGGATTGTGCCAGAGTGGATCATTGGGAGAGGAGATCCACGTTTCCTTAGAGAAGTGGGTCACTACTATTTTAAAGAGGGATAATAGTTTGTAACATTGCCATACCTGGACCAGCCGGAGGCCGCCTGTGGTATATGATGTTGTGCAAAGATTTGAGTGAGGAAAGGCCAAGCAGCTAGTTGAGAGGGCAGGTTTAGAACCTCCAAAGCTATCTTAGGGGTCTGTTGATTCCAAAGAAAAGTTGTACAGAGGGAATCAATTTGTTTAAATAAAGTCTTAGGAATTTTGAAGGGGGCATTAGCTAATAGCTAGTACATAGAAGAGCTTTGGGAGGAAAATCATTTTTAGCATATATTGTCTCTACCCATGAGATTTAGTGGGAGATCCATCCATTGATTTGTGCGATGTTGAACTTGTGTAATGAGAGAGCATAGGTTGTTAGTTACATAGAAGTGTAAAGGTAGTTGCACCCCACACCTAAGAAGCCAAATGAGTGGGTCACTTGGAGTTGGGAGCCTGGATAAATCACCTGCTCTGCCCCGGGATCCAAGGTAAAGAGACTGGACTTGGACCAATTGATCCGGAAGCCCAAGAATCTGCGAAGTCCTCCATCTCCTGCAAAAGGGCACACAAGGATTCAGAGGTGTCAGCCAAATATATGAGTTCATCATTGGCATACAGTGATATTGTCTCCTCTATGGTACCAATAATGAGACCCTGAATACCAGAAGTGGAGCAGATACGAATGGCCAGGGGCTCAATGGCAAACATAAAAGGGAGTGGAGATGGAGGACATCCCTGTCTTGCTCCCCTGGAGATGGAGAACGTCGGGGAGACAGAGGTATTAATCCAGACCTTGGCCATTGGGTTAGTGTGTATAGGAGTCGGATCCAGGCGATCATCCGAGGTCTGAATCCATAAAGTTGCAATACTCTGAACAGATAGGGCCACTGCACAACATCGAATGCTTTACAAGTGTCTAAAGACACAATCACCTGGGTGGAGGAGTGGGCATGGGGGTATTGTATGTTTTGAAAGAGTCTGCGTATGTTCATTCATGTAGAGCGGTCAGGGACAAAACCCCCCTGGTCATTCTGTACCAGGGAAGGGATTATTCTATTTAATCGGTTAGCAAGCACCTTTGCCAATATTTTCACATCCACATTAATCAACGAGATTGGTCTGTCACGGTCTAAAGGATCCTTACGTGGTTTAAGAATGAGGACAATCAGAGCCTCATGTATGGAGGGGAGGAGGACACCCGCCTCCAAAGCTGACTCAAAGGTGCGTAAGAGGTGGGGGCTCAGTGTGTGTTTAAATATACTATACTATTCTGTAGGGAATCCATCAGGGCCAGGGGTTTTATGTTGTGGCATTTGCCCGAGGGCCAATTCTATTTCCTCCTAGGTAAAAGGTGCATCCAGCTCATCACTACACTGCCTAGTCAGGGAAGGAAGGGAGATATCAGCTAAATATGCAGATAGTGAATTGTCATCATATTGAATGAACAGTTGTCGAGTACAGTTTGGTATAAAAGGAAATGAAGGCATCCAGAATGCCTTCAAGGAAATTAAGGCATCCAACAATGTTGTCTGGAGAGACACGAATTCTCAGGATTGAGGTGGGAGAGAAATACGTACGTGCCAGATAAGCCAGCAATCGCCCTGCCTTATTGCCATGCTCAAATAATTTTTGAGTGGTGTATAACATACACTTCTGTGTAAGGTCTAAAAGGCGAAGTTCATAACTTCTATGGACATGCAACCAGGTAGCATGTGTATGAGGAGTAGGGTTAGTGTTGTAATAAGCCTCTGCTTGTAGCATGGCAGATTCAAGTTCCTCAGTACAAAGCTTAGTGTTTTTCCTGAGCACTCCAGTAATGGACATGATGGTGTCATGAATTGATGGCTTAAATGCCTCCCACTCCGTAAGAGAGTTGGCGGTGTGTAGATTATTAGTCCAATATTCTGCAATGCCCTTCATACAGGCACTGAGGACTATTTGGTAATTTAACCAATGTGCGTTTAAACACCAGAGTGAAGGGCCAGAAGCGGGGAGCATGTCCATTTCCACCAGGAGTGGGGTGTGATCAGACGACCCCCTGGGGCAGGATACTAGCACCAGTTATGAGTGGGAGGGTGAGGGGGGTAGACAAGGCCATATCAATACGGGACATCGTACAAAAGGAATCTGAGTGACAAGTAAACTGCTTAACATCTGGATGCCTCCATCTTCACACATCTGTAAGGCTATACACCTGCCCCCAGTCTATAAGAAACTGAAAAACCCTTCCCTCCCCCCGCAAATGGTCCAAAGCAGGGTCAATCACAGAATTATAATCGCCAATGTATATCGCTGGGCAATTCGGCAGAGCAACCTTAGTCAGGAGTTCAGCAGAAAAAGGCGGAGGAATATACAGATTCACCAAATTTAAAATTGATCAACCAATCTATAATGATAAAAGGATGAATCTACCCTCAGGGTCAGTTTTGACTTGAATAATCTCGGCCGGGAGGGATTTTGCCAATAATATAGAGCTCCCCCTGGAATATGAAGTATGGAAAGCGTGAAAGGAGAGCGCTATCCAAGCTTTTTTCAATGCAAGGTGTTTAGGGGCTACTAAATGGGTCTCCTGCAGACAAACTATGTGCGAACGGTTTGTATTTCTTAAGAAATGAGAAGACCAGGGACCATTTGCGAGGTAAGTTCAATCCTCTAACAATCCATGACAGAATCGATTAGCCATATTGATAGGTCATAAGACATACGAACGAATGTCTGATACTCCATAGGCCATCGAACATCCCACTGAAAAACAG
Source organism: Pelophylax lessonae (assembly GCF_965119305.1). Lineage (NCBI taxonomy): Eukaryota > Metazoa > Chordata > Amphibia > Anura > Ranidae > Pelophylax > Pelophylax lessonae. The sequence continues at coordinate 272,181,612 of NC_138768.1, forward strand.
ATTTGAAAAACTAAAATACCATAAAAACAAAAATAACGGCATATTAAGATCACAGCCCATCCACCCTGCTCATCCATCCCAATTATAGAGAGCCTATGACCCAAACAAGAAAAAACATTAGTCAGTAAATCCTATGATGCGAGCATCACAATCAGGTAGGGGGTTAAAACAGGGATGAAGAACGGAACATCATGTGTGATCCTCTTCGGGAAGAACATATGAGGTATAATGCTCCCGAATTCACTAGAAAAGCACGTCACAGCCCCCCGAGCATACCGGCTCTTGAGATATTGGATGTGAGGACCAAATTGCCACCTTGCCTTGAAAATTAAGAATGCGAGCAATTAGGGGGGTGGTGGGGCACCCGCAGGAGGAAGGAGAGGGGGAGTACGATACACTCGTTCAATGGCAAAGGAGGGTGGGATGACATCCTGGCCCAGGTAAGTAGGAATTGCTCTGGGTTGGTCCCTTCAAATTTTTCAGGAAAACCCACAAAATGTAAGTTATTTCGGCAGGATCATCAACTTTAGTGCAAAGTGCCATTTACTCACCGGAAGTTTCCCGCACTGTGGCAGTAACAGGGGTGATGGTGTCTTCCACAGTACTAATTCAATCTTTTGTAGCCCCTGTATGATCACGCAAATTTTGGACATCATGTTTCAATAGAGAAAAGTTGATATGTATGGTCTCTATCTGTGCAGTCAGTGTAGCTTTGCAGTCTTAAAAAGCAGACATTATCTGTGTTAGTGTGGTCTCAGCAGGGGGAATTGCAGGTTCACTTTGCTCCTTTGTGTCTGGAACTATCTCCTCCACATAAGTAGCGTGGGGTGTCAGGGAGTCCCAGAGATGTGGAGTGGAAGAAGTCCTCCTGTGTACTCCGCAGGGAAAACGAGCCTGCAGTGACAGAGGAGGGTGCAAGGTCACCTGCGCCATTTTGGCTGACCTGTCTGTCACTCACAGCCGGTTTATGTGGGGCGTTTTTCATTATTGCAGGCGGTCAGTGTGGCGGTGAGATCCTGGGGAGACCGGTGGCACAGTCTGGAGGTAGAACGGGGCAGGAAGGACAGCAGGATAAGAAGAGAAAGCACGGAGCTCAGATATTAGAGTGCTGCTCAGTCTGCCATCCGTGTAGAATTTCGAATGCATTTGCAAGATGATGAAGAGTGAATTTGATAAACCCAATGTGCTTCACATGTTTGTTATGTTTCGAAGAAGAAAGAAGATTATGCTATCATACCCCAAACAAAGATCACTGGATGTAAGGGGTTAGCTATCGGATCCATCTAAAACAGTTAATGGACTAAAAGGATGGTACCCGAGCCTCGGTAAGCAGATACAAGGTTTTGCCTGTAATGCTGTCCTTTTTAGGCGCTGGACCCTGGGATCCGGACCCTTGGAATACCAAACCCCAAAGGCGCTCCGTGCAGGGTGCTCTACAGGTCCAAGGCCGTGGCTCCTCTTATATAGGGGACCCAGTCCTTGAAGGTCTCCAAGACAATGCTCAGCGTGAAGGGTGAAGATTGGTTTCTTGCTTATAGCAGTTTCCTGTGGCAGGACTGGTGAGTCCATTTTAAATATTTACACAGCAAACAACCTTAAAAGGTTAAAAATTGTAAATATTATATGCACTGTCCCCCTTAATAAGATTACAGAGACTTGTGCCAAGTGTATTTCTGCTTGTAATTACAAACTATTATGCAAAGTATGTTTAAAGTATGTTTATAGAATATTGTTACACTGTTTCTTACCCTGAGCTGATCACCTGAAAGGTATCAGCTGTGACAAACAAGATTCAGCCTAAATTGCTCTCACCCCCTTTTTTTTGTTGTGTTAGCCCTGGCGCATAAGCGTCCGCATGTTCGACTCTGCCTTGATCACGTGCCTATAATGTAGGCCTAATCACGTGTGCGTGGGAATCTTCGCCTTTAAGTACAGGCGTACGCCGCCTGGTGGGCGTGTTGTAATGCGAATTTGCATGCACGTGGACGCCATGTACCACACCGCACATGCATAGAAGGCCATTTTCTGCAAGGAACTGTCTCCAACACACTAGCCTCTGTCACAGGCTGAGAGGGACACAGAGCAGCAGAAGCTGGGTTGCGTGAGTCACTGTGGGTGTATGTTACTGGCACAAATAGCAGAGGTAAAGTTATCAGTGGTGTACCCCAAGGTTCAGTGTTGGGACCCTTACTTTTTAATAACTTTATAAATAATATAGAGTCTGGGATTAAAAGTAGAGTTTCAGTCTTTGCAGATGACACCAAGCTTTACAGTGGAATAACTTCTTTACAGGATGTCTCCAACTTACAAGCTGACCTCAATGCATTGTTTCATTGGGCAACTATGTGGCAAATTAGGTTTAATGTTGATAAATGTAAAGTTATGCACTTAGGGGCTAAGAATATGCATGCGTCATACATACTAGGCAGAGTAGAACTGGGGGAATCCATAGCGGAGAAGGATCTGGGTGTTCTGGTAGATCATAAGCTTAATAATAGCATGCAATGCCAAGCTGCTGTTTCCAAAGCAAGCAAAGTCCTTTCTTTGATTAACAGAGGCATAGACTCCAGAGAGAGAGGTATCATTTTGCCCCTGTACAGATCATTATTAAGACCTCATCGGGAATATGCAGTTCAGTTTTGGGCACCAGTTCTTACAAAGGATATCGGGGAACTGGAGAAAGTGCAGAGAAGGGAAACCAAACTGATAAGAGCCATGGAGGACCTCAGCTATGAGAAAAGATTAGAGGAACTGAATTTATTCTCTCTTGAGAAGAGGAGATTAAGGGGGGATATGATCAACATGTATAAATACATAAGGGGTCCATATAGTGAACTTGGTGTTGAGTTGTTCACTCAGAGGACAAGGGGCCACTCTGTACATCTAGAGGAAAACAGATTTTGTCTCCAAATACGGAAAGGTTTCTTCACCGTAAGAGCTGTGAAAATGTGGAATAGACTCCCTCCAGAGGTGGTTCTGGCTAGCTCTCTAGATTGCTTTAAAAAAGGCCTGGATTCTTTCCTAGGTGTACATAGTATAAATACTAAAATGTTGTTTAGGTAAAGTTGATCCAGGGAATATCCGATTGCCTCTCGGGGGATCAGGAAGGAACTTTTTTCCCCTGCTGTACCAAATTGGATCATGCTTTGCTGGGTTTTTTTTTCGCCTTCCTCTGGATCAACTGCAGGTATAGGATTATATATATGGGATTGTATGGTTGGGTTTTCAATACTGTTTTTTTTTTTTCGGTTGAACCAGATGGACTTTTTTCATCCTGACTAACTATGTACAGTAGGTACGGAAAGTATTCAGACCCCCTTAAATTTTTCACTCTTTGTTATATTGCAGCCATTTGCTAAAATCATTTAGGTTCATTCTTCTTCCTCATGAATGTACACATAGCACCCCATACTGACAGAAAAACACAGAATTGTTGACATTGTTGCAGATTTATTAAAAAAGAAAAACTGAAATATCACATGGTCCTAAGTATTCAGACCCTTTGCTCAGTATTTAGTAGAAGCCCCCTTTTGATCTAATACAGCCAGGAGTCTTTTTGGGAAAGATGCAACAAGTCTTTCACACCTGGATTTGGGGATCCTCTGCCATTCCTCCTTGCAGATCCTCTCCAGTCCTGTCAGGTTGGATGGTAAACGTTGGTGGACAGCCATTTTTAGGTCTCTCCAGAGATGCTCAATTGGGTTTAAGTCAGGGCTCTGGCTGAGCCATTCAAGAACAGTCACGGAGTTGTTGTGAAGCCACTCCTTCGTTATTTTAGCTGTGTGGTTAGGGTCATTGTCTTGTTGGAAGGTAAACCTTCGGCCCAGTCTGAGGTCCAGAGCACTCTGGAGAAAGTTTTTGTCCAGGATATCCCTGTACTTAGCCGCATTCATCTTTCCCTCGATTGCAACCAGTCGTCCTGTCCCTGCAGCTGAAACACCCCCACAGCATGATGCTGCCACCACCATGCTTCACTGTTGGGACTGTATTGGACAGGTGATGAGCAGTGCCTGGTTTTCTCCACACATACCGCTTAGAATTAAGGCCAAAAAGTTCTATTTTGGTCTCATCAGACCAGAGAATCTTATTTCTCACCATCTTGGAGTCCTTCAGGTGTTTTTTAGCAAACTCCATGCGGGCTTTCATGTGTCTTACACTGAGGAGAGGCTTCCGTCGGGCCACTCTGCCATAAAGCCCCGACTGGTGGAGGGCTGCAGTGATGGTTGACTTTCTACAACTTTCTCCCATCTCCTGACTGCATCTCTGGAGCTCAGCCACAGTGATCTTTGGTTTCTTCTTTACCTCTCTCACCAAGGCTCTTCTCCCCCGATAGCTCAGTTTGGCCGGACGGCCAGCTCTAGGAAGGGTTCTGGTCGTCCCAAACGTCTTCCATTTGAGGATTATGGAGGCCACTGTGCTCTTAGGAACCTTAAGTGCAGCAGAAATCTTTTTGTAACCTTGGCCAGATCTGTGCCTTGCCACAATTCTGTCTCTGAGCTCTTCAGGCAGTTCCTTTGACCTCATGATTCTCATTTGCTCTGACATGCATTGTGATCTGGAAGGTCTTAAATAGACAGGTGTGTGGCTTTCCTAATCAAGTCCAATCAGTATAATCAAACACAGCTGGACTCAAATGAAGGTGTAGAACCATCTCAAGGATGATCAGAAGAAATGGAAAGCACCTGAGTTAAATATATGAGTGTCACAGCAAAGGGTCTGAATACTTAGGACCATGTGATATTTCAGTTTTTCTTTTTTAATAAATCTGCAACAATGTCAACAATTCTGTGTTTTTCTGTCAGTTTTGGGTGCTATGTGTACATTCATGAGGAAGAAGAATGAACCTAAATGATTTTAGCAAATGGCTGCAATATAACAAAGAGTGAAAAATTTAAGGGGGTCTTTCCGTACCCACTGTAACTATGTAAAATAGGTCCTGTGTCTTAGGATAATCAGTGTTGCATGCATTAGGCTGTTTAAGCTTGGCACAGACCTTGAGTACACTTTAAAAGTAGTACCTCAAGTTTGTCTTGCTATAAAGCAATGTCTGCTCAAAAAAGGGCTGGAGGGAGCACAGTTGGAAAGGGCACTTTGATGCCACTGTCAGGCCTTGAAGGTCCTAGTCATGCTTCCACTGTGTCTACTCCTCCTGATAAGCCAGAGGCATCTAGCCAATCTGAGCCATTATGGTTGTCAGGCATAGTAGCTACTCTGTGTACTTCTGCCACAGCCTATGTTACCAAGGATGATTTGGCATTGGCATTAGCCAGCCGAGAGGGTAGGATTGCTGAAATGATTGCAGCACCACATGGAGGAAAGAAGCGGGTTAGATCCCCCTCTCCTGAGCCGCCCCCTGAATCAGTTCAGGATTGGGCAGAAGATGTGGAGGATGTAGCTGAGGGTGACCCTATAGAACAGGGATCCTCAAACTACGGCCCTCCAGCTGTTGCGGAACTACACATCCAATGAGGCATTGAAAAACTCTGACATTCACAGACATGACTAGGCATGATGGGAATTGTAGTTCCTGAACAACTGGAGGGCCATAGTTTGAAGACCCCTGCTATAGAAGGTCAACCTGAAATTTCCACTTCAGAGTCAGAGGAATCTCTATCAGCCTCTCAATCCCAGAGGTTGTTCATCCAGTCTCTTGCTGAGATGGTCCAGGCTGAGTTTAAACTTCCGCCCTTAGAGACAACTGAAACCTCTTTTTCCTCCCTGGGCTCATTACGCCCTCCTCAGAGTCTTCGGTCATTACCCATACATCCACTTTTGGAGCAAGAAGTGTATAATGATTGGGATCATCCTGATAGTATGTTTGTTCCTCCTAAAAGGTTTTCATTGTTATATCCTATGGAGGATATGTTTTCTAAGAGATGGAAAATTCCCACTGTGGATGGAGCCATTTCTTCAGTTAACAAGAATTGAACCTTTCCTGTGGATAATGCTCAGGTTTTTAAAGATCCAGCGGATAAAAAGTTGGAATCTTTATTGAAAGCCTCCTTTGCGGTTGCAGGTTCTGCAGTACAACCAGCATTAGCAGCCATAGTAGTGTGTCAGTCTTTGAAAGACCACATAAAGCGAGTGGCCAAGACAATTCCTTCCAAAGGAGAGTCTGTGGAAGATCTGCCAGATCTACCTCACACTTTGTGTTTCGCAGTAGATGCTCTTACTGACTCCATAAGGCAAATGTCACGGTTTGCTCTAATGACAATGCATATGCGCAAAATCCTTTGGTTAAAGTGCTGGTCTGCGGAATTACCATGTAAAAAATTACTGGCTAGCTTCCCCTTTCGGGGAGAACGCCTTTTTGGTGCTGATCTGGATAAATATATCCAAATGATCTTGGGGGGAAGAGTACGTCGCTACCTGTAAAGATGAAGAGCAGGCGTCCTTCCTTTAAGATCCCCAGCACTCATAATAACAATGCTTCCAATTCAAGGCAGTGGCGACGGCCTCAACCGTCTGCATCCGGACCCAAGCCTTCGGGGGGGTTATTTCAGAAAAAGCCCTGGGCCAAGAGATCAGCCAAATCTTCCTCTAAGCCCTCTCAGTGAAGGGGCGCCCCCACTCGCCTGGGTGGGGGAAGGCTCCCACAGTTTTCAGTTGTTCACGCATCCTCGGTTTGTGAGGTCACATATACCAAGAGATCCCCCCAAAAAATATAGATCTCTCTTTCAGGCATTGTACCAGCTGAGAGCTCAGAGGGTGATAAACGAGGTTCCAGAAAACAAAAGGTTCAAGGGTTTTTACTCAAACCTATTCATAATCCCCAAGTCAAACGGGAATGTGAGACCTATTTTGGATCTTAAGGCGCTGAATCAGTTTCTGAACGTTCGTTCTTTCCGCATTTAAATCAATTTGTTCAGTCATAGCCTCCCTGCAGGGAGAGGAATTTCTAGCATCCATAAACATCAAGGATATAGAGTCTGAATTGGTGGTTGTTGACCAGAAATCTGGAGAAGGGGAAATCCTTTCTCCCAGGGACCTGGAAGGTAGTGACTACAGATGCCAGTCTCTCCAGCTGGGTAGCGGTTCTGGAGGAAGCTACTGTTCAGGGGAAATGGTCTTGGGTAGAGAGTCATCTTCCCATCAACATTTTGGAAAATCCTGCAGTCAGTCGGGCTCTGAAATTCTGGATGCCCAGACTTCAGGGTCACCCTGTCAGGGTGCAATCCGACAATTCCACGACCATGGCTTATGTCAACCATCAAGGAGGCACAAGGAGTCGATCAGCCCAGAAAGAGGTGGAGACTATCCTGTCCTGGGCAGAGAAGTTTGTGCCATGCCTGACAGCAGTGTTCATTCTAGGAATAGAGAACTGGCAGGCAGATTTCTTGAGCCATCAGCCGATGTTTCCGGGGGAAATGGTCTTTACATCCTGAGATTTTTCAGTTGATTTGCCTACACTAGGGGGTCCCAGACATAGTGTCAGGAAGGCTCTGGCAGAGGATGAGTTAAACCCACAGGCTAATCCTGGCTCCACCCTTCTCATCAAAGAAGAGCACTATTTAAGCTGGATCAGCACACAGGTTCAGTGCTGCTTTGTCTTCAGCCTTGGATACCTGTTACCTGTTTACCTGCACTTGTTCCTAGTTCCAGACCCGGCTTGTCCTGACGATTCTCTGATCTCCACCTGCACCGACCTTGGCTTGTCCCGTGACCACTCTTCCTGTCTGCTCCTACTGGCTTATACGTTACCGATTGACTCCTGACCCGGCTTGTCTTACTACGCTTCTGTCATTCCCAGATCCGTCCATCCTGCCTGGGAAGCTCCTCCTGTCATCCAGGAAACCCTGCTTCCAGCACCTGCTGCCTGCACAACACCCTGCTCATCGGACTTCTCTGGCAACCTTCACCAGTAGCCATCGTCCGCTTCAAGCAAAACTCCAGGCGCTCCTGCTACTCTACACTCCGGTGTCCCCTGTTTGCACTATCAGGGGTCCCGAGTCGGAGGCGCAAGGGAGGCCTTCCTCACAGTGTCAGGCTCATCTCCAGGTACGTGATAGTACAAAGCAGCCAGATGTCTGAGCCTGACCGAGGAACCTCCCCTATGGACGAGTTATGTCATCACCTGGCGGCACTGACATGATCAGTCAAAGACTTACAAGAAGGCTATAACCGACTTGAAGAACGGGTCCAGTTACTTACCCCGCCAGCCTCCTCTCCAAACGCCCAGGGGGGATCTCCTGCTATACCTACAGTCATGGTTTTGCCTCCAGAACCTCGTGTACCTACTCTGGAAAAGTTCTCTGGAGATCGCAGCAAGTTTAGGTCCTTCCATAATGCCTGCAAACTTTATTTTGCATTACAACCCCGGACTTTTTCACTCGAGGCCACTAAAGTAGGCTTCGTCATTTCCTTCTATAAGGCGAACCCCAGTCCTGGGCCCACCGTTTACTTGAACAAAAGGATCCCTGCTTATCCAGTTTAAACTTGTTCTTTGGAGCTATGGCCCAGTTATATGAGGACCCCCAGAAAACCACTACTGCTGAGGTGGCCCTCTACACCCTTCAGCAAGGCTGCAGAGCAGCAGAGAACTATGTAACTGACTTTAGAAGGTGGAGTGCTGATACTAACTGGAATGATGCTGCCCTCCGCCACCAATTTCGTATGGGACTATCTGACTCTCTGAAAGACGAATTGGCCCGTGTAGGGGTGCCAGATACTCTGGAAGCCCTGATACACCTGGCGATCCAGATCGATAGACGCCTAAGAGAGCATCGTGCAGAAAGATCATCTAGTCAATCCCGACCCGTATGGATGATGCCTCGAGTCTTCAGACCTTCTGGTCCGGCATTCCCAGCATCCACTCCTCCCACCACTGACTCTTCTGAACCAATGCAGCTTGGCAAAAAACGTCCTTCCCTCACCCCAGAAGAACGTCAATGATGCCGGCGACTGAATAACTTGTGCCTGTACTGTGGAGAAGATGGACACTATGTGAGGTCTTGTCCAGCTAAAAGCCGTAAGTGTCTAACCCTTTCTTCTACCAACCAAGGGTTGAGCCTCCACAATTCATCTCACCTGACTGTGCTTATTTCATTACAGCTTCCAGAAGGGGCTATCCAGGCACCCGCCATTATTGATTCAGGAGCCTGTAGCTGTTTTATTGACTTGAAATTTGCGACTCAGCTAAAGGTTCCGCTAAGGCCCAGATCACAGGGACTGACTATGCATTTGGCTGACGGATCTCATATCAGATCTGGACCTGTCACACAAGAGACTCTTCCCTTGCATGCTACCATATCGGGTAACCACAAAGAGTTACTACGCCTGGATGTTATCACCTCACCACTGTTTCCCATCATTCTGGGCATGCCTTTGCTGCAGGCACACAATCCCTGCATTAATTGGAAAACGGGAGAGATTAAATTCCAGTCCTCTTACTGTCAACAACTCTGCCTCTTCCAACCACAAGACCCCCTGTCTCCATTACTGTGTATGGACTCTGATAGCGAATCGTTCTCTTCTGTGCCTGCAATCTACCACGATTTCTTAGACGTCTTCAGCAAGAAGGGTGCCGCTGTACAGAACACTGGTGAGACCTCACTTGGAGTATTGTGCGCAGTACTGGAGGCCATATCTCCAGAAGGATATAGATACTCTAGAGAGAGTTCAGAGAAGAGCTACTAAACTAGTACATGGATTGCAGGAAAAAACTTACCAGGAAAGGTTAAAGGACCTTAACATGTATAGCTTGGAAGAAAGAAGAGACAGAGGGGATATGATAGAAACTTTTAAATACATAAAGGGAATCAACTCGGTAAAGGAGGAGAGCATATTTAAAAGAAGAAAAACTACCACAAGAGGACACAGTTTTAAATTAGAGCGGCAAAGGTTTAAAAGTAATATGAGGAAGTATTACTTTACTGAGAGAGTAGTGGATGCATGGAATAACCTTCCTGCAGAAGTGGTAGCTGCAAATACAGTGAAGGAGTTTAAGCATGCATGGGATAGGCATAAGGCTATCCTTCATATAAGATAGGGCCAGGGACTATTCATAGGATTCAGATATATTGGGCAGACTAGATGGGCCAAATGGTTCTTATCTGCCGACACATTCTATGTTTCTATGTTTCTAAGGGAGCAGAGACTCTTCCCCCTCACAGACCATACGATTGCCCTATCGAGCTTCTTCCCGGAGCCGAAATACCCTTCGGACGGATTTTCCCACTCACTGAACTTGAACTTTCCGCACTAAAGGAATACCTCGATGATAGCCTGAGAAAGGGGTTTATCCGCCCTTCCACATCCCCGGCAGGAGCTGGGATTTTCTTTGTAGAAAAAAAAGACCACTCGCTCCGCCCCTGTGTGGATTATCGTGATCTAAATAAAATTACGATTAAGAATCGTTACCCGTTACCATTAGTGCCGGAACTATTCCAGAGACTCTGCTGTGCCACCATTTTTACTAAATTGGACTTACGGGGGGCATATAATCTAGTGCGAATCAGGGAAGGTGACGAGTGGAAAACAGCATTTCGCACCCGTTTCGGGCACTATGAGTACCTAGTGATGCCCTTTGGGCTTTGCAACGCCCCAGCCACCTTCCAGCACTTTGTTAATGACATTTTCCGAGATTTTCTGGACTTGTTTGTTATTGTTTATCTTGATGACATTTTGATATTTTCCTCCACCATAGAAGAACATCATGAACACGTAAGAAATGTCCTTGCCCGTCTCAGACAGCATGGCTTATACGCAAAACCTGAGAAGTGTGAGTTCAGTCGACAGAGTATCCAATTCCTGGGTCTGATTCTTTCCACAGAAGGTATTAAAATGGATCCTCAAAAGGTTTCTGCTATTTTACACTGGCCGGTTCCCTCTGATGTGAAAGGGGTGCAACGGTTCGTATGGTTCTCAAACTTTTATCGGAAGTTTATCAAGAATTTCTCCGCAATCATCTCCCCCATCACTCAGTTAACCAGACAAGGTATCCGTTTCCTGTGGACTCCGGAGGCGCAGACCGCATTTGAAACCCTAAAGGATTTCTTAACCTCTGCACCAGTCCTTCGACACCCAGATCCTGGCCTGCCTTATGTCCTAGAAGTAGACGCATCTGAGTCGGCTGTAGGAGCAGTATTGTCGCAGCGGGCAGGAGCCAAAGCTCTGTTACACCCCGTTTCCTTCTTCTCACGCAAGTTATCTTCGGCAGAGAGAAATTATGATGTCGGTGATCGAGAGCTCTTGGCAATTAAGGCTGCCTTGGAAGAGTGGAGATATCTCTTAGAAGGGGCAGCCCATCCAATTCTAGTGTACACAGACCACAATAATCTAGAATACTTGCAAGCAGCTAGACGCTTAAAACCCCGCCAGGCCAGGTGGGCTCTCTTTTTCTCCAGATTTTCCTTTCATGTCACTTACAGGCCGGGATCAAAGAACACAAAACCGGATGCATTATCCTGTATGTTTTCTGATTCTGATGCAGTCCCAGATACAATTCTGTCGTCAGGAAACTTCCTGTTACTGCAAGACGACTTACTGCTACAGCTCAAACAGGCCTCTAAGGATATTTCCCCACTTCCCGGAGTTTCCTTACAGGTTAAGGACGGACTTTTATGGCATAATAACAAAATATTTGTACCTGAGAGATTGCGGGTCCCTGTCTTGGGTCTCTGCCATGACCATTCCCTTGCAGGACATTTTGGAGTCCATAAGTCCTCTGAGCTACTTCAACGCACCTTTTGGTGGCCTGATCTACAGAAGGATTGTAAAAGGTACATTGAAACCTGTGTTACATGTATCCGGAACAAGACCCCCAGGTCTAAATCTTGGGGCTTGCTCAGACCCTTACCAGTCCCTGACAGAGCATGGAAAATTATTTCAATGGACTTTATCGTTGAACTCCCGCCATCTGAAGGCTACACTATCATCTTCGTGGTGGTAGACCGGCTATCCAAGATGGCGCATTTCTTACCCATGAAGGGCACTCCCTCGGCCATGGATACAGCCAAGTTGTTCATCAAAGAGATTGTGAGACTGCATGGAGTTCCTGCCAACATAGTATCCGACCGCGGAGTCCAGTTCACCTCCAGATTTTGGAAATTCCTTTGTGAGAAATTGGATATTGAACTGTCCTTTTATTCAGCATATCACCCACAGACCAACGGTCAAACGGAAAGGACCAATCAGACACTGGAACAGTATCTACGCTATTTTTCGTCCTTTTCCAAGGATTATAGGGTGACGCTATTGCGACTAGCGGAGTTCGCATACAACAACTCTGAACATTCGGCTACCAAGCAGACTCCATTCTTTGCCAATTATGGTTACCATCATTCTTCTGATCACCACAGTACCTGAATGTCCTGTCCCTGCTGTCCAGGACACAGTAAACTTTTTTTTTTTTACAGTAAACTTTTTTGCATCCAACACTGAGTTACTTCAGGAAACCATGGCTAAGGCTCAGGAAATTAAAAAAAGATTCTTTGACAGGAAAAGAAGGGGAGAGCTGATATTGGAACCTGGTGATCAGGTATGGTTGGCCACAACCAATTTGAAACTTACCTGTCCCTCAAGAAAACTTGGACCTAAATTTTTGGGTCCCTTTCCTATTAAAAGAAGAATCAATGACGTCTCTTATGAATTGGAACTACCAGCTTCCTTTAAAATCCACCCGGTTTTTCATGTCACCCTGCTAAAACCTGCCATCCCTGATCCTTTTCCTGAGCGAAATACAGGTCCCCCCGAGCCAGTAATTGTGGACAGTGAAGAGGAATTTGAGGTCGAAGCAATTGTGGGTTGCAGGAAAAGGAGGAATCAGGTACAGTACCTGATTAAATGGAAGGGGTATGGTCCTGAGGACAATTCCTGGGAACCTGAAGAAAACATCCATGCCAAAAGACTCATACAGGCTTTCAACCGGGCCCACCCAGCAAGAATGGCCCAGTTGGGCATCCGGAGGCTGCCCATTGGGGGGGGGGCCATGTCAGGAAGGCTCTGGCAGAGGATGAGTTAAACCCACAGGCTAATCCTGGCTCCACCCTTCTCATCAAGGAAGAGCACTATTTAATCTGGATCAGCACACAGGTTCAGTGCTGCTTTGTCTTCAGCCTTGGATACCTGTTACCTGTTTACCTGCACTTGTTCCTAGTTCCAGAACCGGCTTGTCCTGACGATTCTCTAATCTCCACCTGCACCGACCTTGGCTTGTCCCGTGACCACTCTTCCTGTCTGCTCCTACTGGCTTATACGTTACCGATTGGCTCCTGACCCGGCTTGTCTTACTACGCTTCTGTCATTCCCAGATCCGTCCATCCTGCCTGGGAAGCTCCTCGTGTCATCCAGGAAACCCTGCTTCCAGCACCTGCTGCCTGCACAACACCCTGCTCATCGGACTTCTCTGGCAACCTTCACCAGTAGCCATCGTCCGCTTCAAGCAAAACTCCAGGCGCTCATGCTACTCTACACTCCAGTGTCCCCTGTTTGCACTATCAGGGGTCCCGAGTCGGAGGCGCAAGGGAGGCCTTCCTCACAGTGTCAGGCTCATCTCCAGGTACGTGATACATAGATTTGTTGTCATCCAGGTTCAACAACAAAATGGAGAGATTTGTGTCCAGGACCAGAGGTCCACTCGCAGTCGAAATGGATGCTTTGGTGACTCCTTGGGAGGAGTATTTCCTGATCTTTGATTTTCCTCCGGTACAGCTGATATCATGTTTGTTGAGCAGGATCCAGCTGGAGGGGGAACCAGTAATTCTGGTAGCTCCGGCTTGGCCGAGGAGGATTTGGTATGCACAAATCCAGAGGTTGGCAGTGACGAGGCTTTGGGTTCTTCCACTGCACCTGGACTTGCTCTCTCAAGGTCCGATATTCCTCTCTACTGTACATTCTCTAAATTTGATGGCTTGGCTATTGAAGCCTTAATCTTGGAAGAGCAGGGTGTATCTGGTCCCGCAGTTCAATATATTTATTACAGGGTCTGGAAATCCTACATTGCCTTGTGTGAAGCCAGGAAATGGCATCCCCGCACATATAATATCGGGAGAGTTTTATCCTTCCTGCAAATTAGCCCTGAGCACGATTAAAGGGCAGATTTCAGCTCTATAGGTTTTTTTACAGGAACCGATTACTTCCCATTCATTGGTTCAAACCTTTGTCCGTGGAGAATTAAGCTTGCTTCCACCAGTGAAGCCACTGTTGTGTCCTTGGGACTTAAATTTGGTGTTGACAGTTTTGCAAAAACAGCCTTTTGAAACTTTAGGGCAGGTTCCCCTGTTTCTTTTGACCAGAAAACTGTTCTTTTTGATTGTGACAACTTCGGCTAGAAGGGTATCGGAACTAGCAGCTCTTTCGGGTAAAGAGCCATTCTTGATATTTTATCAAGATACAGTGTTTTTTTTTTTTTTTTTTTTCACCCAGATTTTTTGCCCAAGGTAGTGTCCGCCTTTCATTTGAATCAGGACATTATATTACCTTCTTTTTTCCAGATCCTTACTCAGAGGAGAAAAAGTTATTGCATTCTCTTAATGTATTGCGTGCACTTGAGTTTTATTTACAGGAAACCGCTCAGATTCGTAAGACCGAGAGCTTGTTTGTATTGCCATAAGGCCCCAGAAAGGGGTTGGCAGCATCTAAATCTACGATTTCTTGTTGGATTTGCCAGGTTATTACCCAGGCGTATGGTTTAGTAGGAAGGGTTCCACTTTTTCCTGTAAAGGCACATTCTACCAGAGGAGTAGGTGCCTTTTGGGCACATCGCCATTAAGCCTCTGTGGCTCAGATTTGCAAGGCCGTGACCAGGTCGTCGGTGCATATGTTCACTTGTTTCTATAGCGTGGATGTTGGGAACCAGGAGGAGTCTGCTTTTGGTTTGCAGTGTGTTGCAGGCAGCGGTGTAATCCTTCTATTGAGGGTCAGATGGCGGTATTTTTTGGTGTCCCCTTCCCCTCAGATGCATTGCTTTGGGACGTCCCATATGTTATGATTTATGGCTTGGTGTCCCATGATGTGCAAAATGAAAAATTGATTTTTAATTCATACTAACCTGTAAAATCCATTTCTTGAAGTACCTCACGGGACACAGAGGTCCCTCCCCTCTTCTATGGGGTCTTTTATTGCTTGCTACAAAACTGAGGTACTTCCTGTGTGGGAGGGGGGTCATCAATTCTGATTGGTTGCCAGTGTCCTTCACCTGTAGGTGGCTATATAACCCATATGTCATGATAAATGGCTCTGTGTCCCGTGATGTCAAGAAATTACAGGATTTTACAGGTAAGTATGAATTAAAAATAAATTTGTTCTGTCACCATTTGTCTAAGAAAAAAATTGGATATGATTTTTATACACTTAAGATGTAAAGTAAGCAAAGTCTACAGTTTGGAAAAATCAGTTTGTAAATGGATAGAAAAAATTGGCTTAAAGACTGTATTCAGAGAGTAGAAGTTAATGATTCATACTCTGAATGCTCTAAGGTAATCATATCAGTGGTGTACCCCAAGGTTCAGTGTTGGGACCCTTACTTTTTAATATATTTATAAATGATATAGGGTCTGGGATTAAAATTACCATTTTAGTCTTTGGAGATGACACCAAGCTATGCAGTGGAAAAACGTCCTTACAGGATGTCTCCAACTTACAAGCCAACCTCAATGAACTGTTAAATTGGGCAACCATGTGGCAAATGAGGCTTAGTGTTGATAAATGTAAAGTTATGCACTTGGGGGATAAAAACATGCAAGCATCATACAATTGGGGAATCAATGACGGAGAAGGATCTAAGTGTTCTGGTAGATAATAAGCTTAATAATAGCATGCAATGCCAAGCTGCTTTTTCCAAAGCGAGCAAAATCCTTCCTTTTATTAAGAGAGGTAAGAAGTTCCCTAGAAATTATCTGCACTTGGTTCTCTGTTGTGAAAAAGCTTTTTTATTAGACCTCAAAGTAGTTCTAAAGGCAAAGGCTGAAGGTTTTTTACCTTCATGCATGAAGGTAAAAAACCTTCCGTGTGCATCAGCTCCCCCAGCCCCCCTTAATACTCACCTGATCTCCATCGCGATCCAGTGATGTGCATGAGTGTCTTGCCTCTCCCTTCTCATAGGCAGCAGCAGGAGCCATAGGTTCCCGCTGATGTTATTAACAGCCAGTGAGCCAATGAGGAGAAATGGGGCGGAGCCAAGTCACGGCTCCCTGTCTGAATGAACACGCAGAGTAGCGGCTCGGGAGCACACCTGCTTGGGAGCCCCGATTGCAGGCTGTTTTCTATGGGGGCACTCAATGGGAGAGGGAGGCCAGGAGTGCCAGCGGGGGACCCCGAGAAGAGGAGGAGAGTAATCAGAGGGTCTGGGAAAGTGGTTGGTCAAGGCAGAATAGCAGAGATGTGGTCAGTAAACATGCAAGAACTGGGTGCAGACAGCAGGCAGAGATGAGTTTAGTAATATAGGTAAAATAAGCAGGATGAGGAGATGAGGGGGGCACTCTGGATAGTGGATTCTAGCCAGAGGCGATGTCCGCAATAGATTGGATACAGAACAGGCAAGCAGGTATCTCAGCAGCACTAGGGCGGCAACTCCAAGAGGGAAGCAAACTCTGGTACAAAGAAAGCAAACAGAAGGCGCCTCTAAGTGCAGAAAACAAAAGACTTTTATTGCCAAAGGTTAAAAATTCACTTACTAGCATTAAAATAAACCAGGCTCATCATAGGATGGGGCAAGGAATCCAGTGACAGGTGGTTCCAAGGGTGGTCGAATGTGCAACTTGATGTTGAAGATCCCAATCGACCAGCAGAGGGGGGCTGCAGGAGAAAGAACCAGGAAGGATGACCTTGTTTCCGGGACCAGCGTGGAACACAAATGCCAAGAAGAAATGTCAAAGGGGCCATACGCGGCATATTGGCATTAAGAAGAAGCCAATTGATGCTCCGAAATGCGTATGGCAGCAGACAGAAGAGGTAGTGAAAAACAGGCATGATTTAGTATGGGCAGCAGGCAAAATCATGATCAAAATACAGCCAAGGACTAGTACAAAAACAGATCAGGCACAGGCAATGGCTGAGAGTATAGCATGTGGTCATGTAGCCAGGTAAAAGGAGCCACTTTGCCTGGAAAACCAGACACTACAGCCATTGGGGAATGAGGTGTCAAGGAAGCAGTTGTGTTAAATGAAATGATGCAGGGACCAGCTGAGGCACACTTGAAGGCCTGATGGGCACCCACAGAGGAGACCTGGGAAGCTGGCTGGACCAAATGAGCTGTACTGGGGACAGGGTAACACAGGTAAGTCCTTATATTGGTGACTGATAAAAAGGCTCTTCTTGGACACCTTGTGTTGTGTGGTGACAATATTCTGCCTTGAAATCATGCTGCCATATTCCTTCCCAAAGGAAAAAAATAAACTTCATTGCTAATGCATATTTTCCTTAAATATGACGTTGTTATACAAAAAATAATATCCTTTTAAAGAGTTGCTGCCAGCAACAATAAAGAAGATATATCCTGTGAAAATTTTAATTGCAGCCCCTAGCAGTGTAATTTATGTGGATGAACTCTGGGACAGGCCGTAAAAAAACTATTTGCAGCAGGCAAAGCAGGCAAAAAATGTAAAATATGCCCTTTATAAACACACATTCAGCCTGTTATGACTGTAAATATTTTGTGTGTGGGGATGGTTCCAAATAAATAATATTGCCAGTGGAGGGTATCATCGCTGAACTAAATTCAGAATATACACATACGTAGTGGAATTTTCGAAACCCCTCCAATTCAATACAAAATTTTTATTTCATCCGATAAAAAGGTCAATAAAAATTCTTAATCTCGGCAAGACTACAATTCTATTCATTTCTCATATCCCTAGTGGATGGTGATTGGTAGTATCAATGTCAATGCATGTAGAACACATGTTTTTATTGAACTTATTATTGGATGAAATAAAAATTTTGTATTGTATTTTTAACATATTATCTCATGTATTTGTGTCCACTGGAGGGGTTTTTTAAAATTCCACTATGTATATGTATATTCTGAATTATAAGATGTAGACAGTGCATGTGGAGAGGCTGTACAGTGGCTGCAGGACACACATCAGTAGCATTAACATGTAAAAATCCATGCCTCCTCCAACCCCCAAATTCCCCACAGCATTTTTCTACTTGAAGGACAACTAGAAGGTTTTCGATCTATTTTAAGACATCAGTGTCTACATGCCCTAAACAACCCTGCCTTTTTATAGTGAGGAGCTGGCACATAACAAAGCCTCCATTACTGGGCAATCTAGGCACCTCACCTCAGTTCAGAGGCCAGAAAGTGTATTGGTAGTAGCCGGTTGCTATGGCAGCAAATAGCTGCATTATTTTGCTGTATCTGCAAACTGCAAACAAGTTGGGTTTACTGCATACCCATGCTTGACCCAAGCTGATGGTGAAGTGGTTGAAGAGTGTCATTACAGCATAGGAGAAATTCTGCATTTAGAGTGTACTTAAAAAGATTTGTTTCACAAAATGTTTATTGAATTTTTCAACAAACACATATATGTCCGTTAAGGAGTACAAATAGCGTACCAGAAGTAGGACAGTAATAAAGTGAAATTTGAAAAGAATTTTGAAAAAAAAAAAGTGAAATTTGAGGTGGCCTAGCTATCGGAAAGGGTAACAATACAGTGGTGATCGAAAGTTTGTGCACCCCAGGTAAAAATTTGTATTAATGTGCATAAAAAAGCCAAGGAAAGATGGAAAAATCTCCAAAAGGCATCAAATTACAGATTAGACATTCTTATAATATGTAAACAAAAGTTAGATTTTATTTTCATCATTGACACTTTCGAAATTACAGGAAAAAAAAATGGCGTCTGCAAAAGTTTGGGCACCCTGCAGAATTTATAGCATGCACTGCCCCCTTTGCAAGGCTGAGACCTGCCAGTGTCATGGACTGTTCTCAATCATCGTCTGGGAAGACCAGGTGATGTCAATCTCAAAGGTTTTAAATGCCCAGACTCATCTGACCTTGTCCCAACAATCAGCACCATGGGATCTTCTAAGCAGTTGTCTAGAAAACTGAAACTGAAATTATTTGACGCTCACAAAGCTGGAGAAGGCTATAAGAAGATAGCAAAGCGTTTTCAAATGTCAATATCCTCTGTTCGGAATGTAATTAAGTAATGGCAGTCATCAGGAACAGTGGAAGTTAAAGCAAGATCTGGAAGACCAAGAAAAATATCAGACAGAACAGCTCGCAGGATTGTGAGAAAAACAATTCAAAACCCACGTTTGACTGCACGATCCCTCAATAAAGATCTGGCAGACACTGGAGTTGTGGTACACTATTCCTCTATAAAGAGATACTTGTACAAATATGGTCTTCATGGAAGAGTCACCAGAAATAAACTCTTCTACATCCTCACCACAAAAATCAGCGTTTAAACTTTGCAAATGAACATATAGACAAGCCTGATGCGTTTTGGAAACAAGTTCTGTGGACCGATGAGGTTAAAATTAAACTTTTTGGCCGGAATGAACAAAGGTACATTTGTTAAGCATGCTTTAGGGTGGTATTGCAGCCAGTGGCACAGGGAACATCTCACGAGTAGAAGGAAGAATGGATTCAATAAAAGTTCAGCAAATTTTGGATGGTAACTTGATGCCATCTGTGAAAAAGCTTAAGTTAAAGAGAGGATGGCTTCTACAAATGGATAATGATCCTAAAAACACCTCAAAATCCATGGGGGATTACATCAAGAGGCGTAAACTGAAGATTTTGCCATGGCCTTCACAATCTCCTGACCTCAACATAATTGAAAAATCTATGGATAGACCTTAAAAGAGCACTGCGTGATAGACAGCCCAGAAATCTCAAAGAACTGTAAGAAGACTTTTGTAAGGAAGAATGGGCAAAGATACCTCAAACAAGAATTGAAAGACTCTTGGCTGGCTACAAAAAGCGTTTACAAGGTGTGATACTTGCCAAAGGGGGCAGTACACGATATTAACTCTGCAGGGTGCCCAAACTTTTGCAGACGCCATTTTTTTGTTTTCTGTAATTTCGAAAGTGTAAATGATGAAAATAAAATCTAACTTTTGTTTACATATTATAAGAATGTCTAATCTGTAATTTGATGCCTTTTGGAGATTTTTCCATCTTTCCTTGGCTTCTTTATGCACATTAATACAATTTTTTACCTGGGGTGCCCAAACTTTTGATCACCACTGTACAAGAACATATAGCCCATCCAAAAAAGCAGCATAATGGTCATTCATAAAAGGCATGAGCTGTGGATATCCCATCCTATTGACACCTCATCATCTGATCATTATATGCTTCATATAGCTGGGAAAAGAGTATGCTCAACTAATCTGTTTGTGGGTAAAATAACAGCTTTGATGTAGGGGAAGAGTGAGAAAGAGACAAGAACAAGGAGAAGGAAAAGTGGGTTCAGAGAGAGAGAGAGCAAAGAGAGCAAGAGGAAAAGGGGTAGGTGTTTGAAGTCCCGTGAGGCCTGGCCTTGACTGCATCCACATGTCTCTGATCAATAGAGAGGAGAGCACTGTCTTTCTGCAGATGACGGTTGTAGTCCAGCCATTGATCCCAGGTCTTCAGATCGCATGATAGCATGAGTATCATTGAGTATAGAGGTTAGCTTTCATGTATCATGGTCCCTATGAGACATTGAGGTTGATTTACTAAAGGCAAATATACTCTGCTCTGCAAGTGCAGTTGTGCTAGAGGGGAAGCTCTGAAATGAGGGAAAGCGCTGCTCATGTGCAAGCAAAAAGTTTTTTTTGTATTTTCCTAGCATGTTCTCCTCATATCTAGAGCAACTGCACTTGCAGTGCACAGATTTTTTGACTTTAGTAAATCAACCCCATTGGTTAATCTCAGTGAAGTTTATTGATGGACAGTCCAAGCTCTAGCTAGAGTCTGCCTGGTTGGCAAGAACACAAACCCCACCAGCTTTCATTGGAGTTGGCAGATGTGGTATGGGTACTTAAAAAGTTTTGAAGGTGGCCACAAAAAGGCTGTCCAATGGTTGTGTTTTTTCATCCAACTCCAAATAGAAATTGGTTCTGCAGTCAAAGTCTATGAGATGCTTGGCGTAGGGGTGTCAGACAGGTGTATGATCATTGGAGTAAAGCTTTCAAATCACCAGTTCCACTTTTATGACTAATGTAAGTAAACAAAACTTCAGAGATCAGGTTTAAGAGACCCTGAAGAATTATAGTGAACTTTTGAAGGAGAACCACATGTCTTGATGCGAAAAAGCGATTGATAGAACTTATTTTTTAGGAAACGAATAGGCAGGCTAGCTTTGGGTTGGCTGTAGGTAATTAGACAGTTACAATAATAACTGACTTGGTATCCCCTAACCTCAGGTTGTCCTATACAGGAGTGCAATGGATTGGGGTACCTGGAGAGCTAAGAGGATATGAGGCAGCACATAAGCGACATGGGCGACTACCATGGAAATCACTCTTCGAACCAACAATTAAGCTAGTGACGAATGGAATTCGGGTTTCAAGCCTTATGAGCAAATATCTGTCTTTCTTTGAAAAGTTAATAAAAAAACACTCGATTTGGTAAGCACAATGGCTGAAGAGAAAATTTATAGTGTTTGGTATGCTGAAATAGATGGATATATATATATATGGATATATTGATTTTTCAGTATTGGTGGTTTAGAGAAATAGTTGTTCCCATAGAACATTCTAGTGCTGACTATAAGCTTGAGAAGTAGTCAGCTCTAGGTTTGGTGTGTATGAGTTTGGGAAGCCTATAATTACTGGTATTTCTTTTGTTACATAGACTTAAAACAATAGTCAACTTCGGTGACTAAGGCTCTGCATCCATCCTTTTTTTTTTTTTTTTTTTTTTTTACAGTCAGCTGCTCTGTGAGAACAAACAGGTGCTAACGGAAGGACAGGCCATAAACTTCACCCAGCTAGGGTATACTCTTCAAGTGTTGGCAGATGAAGGAGCTGACAGCTTCTACAATGGATCCATCTCAAAGAAGATGATGGAGGACCTCCATAATGAGGGTTTGCTCTTGTTTAATATATGTTTTTCACCTAATACTATGTGGACTGATTTGTACTTATTATTATTGGAATACACCATTCTGTGAATTTTCAGTTGTATTTAAAAAGGAATTCAAACTTCAGTCATGTTAGTGTAGTGAGTTGGTAGGATTCAATATGTGTAAAATTGAGATCTCTCATTTAGGTACAAAAAACTGGCTGAACACAAATCAATTTGCATCAATTTCTTTTTAGATTCAAACCAAATGTTCAATCATATTTGGAAGTGTTTATTGTTTTTTTTTCTACTTGCTTGATCATAAATACAATCATAATTCTGATTGTTTCAAATAATTTGTCTTTCAATTGCTTTCTCCTGTATCCCATAAAAATATCAAATCAGAAAAAAAAGCCAATCATTATATCACAAACACTGTAATCTAATTAAAAATGGAAAAATTGTTTGCACATAATTGCATTTTTTGAAGCTATGGCTGAAATATCAGATTACAGAACAACTGGAGTGAACAGCATATGGACACTTTTACATATATTCTTAAAAGGGCTTTTCTGCTTTCACCTTTTTACAGGGATTCAAGGAAACCAGTTAGATCTCCGCATTAACCGCAGCCAGTAAGCTTATTGAGATTTATACCCATAGTCTTATTTCTTCAGCCAAACAAGAGAGGGGTATCTCCAAACATGATGGGTTTTTGGATGAAGGAGTTTTCCATGCCTTTAGTGATCTCGGTAAAGCTTCTGTAATAGTTATTATTCTACATAGTGAAAATAGATCAACAAAATATATAAAGGCTTAAAATTCCAGCCAGGGCATAGGACAACCTAAGGTTAATTGCATAATTCTATAATTTGTTATTAACTCTTTTGCTGTTATTTACTTTAAGTTTGACTTTCTTTAACTATAATTTTTTTCCCTCTATATGGAATTGCCTAATCCCACCATTGTAATAACTCTTCTGCTCTTAGTTACTTTTAGTTTGATTTCCTTTAGCTATAATTGTTTTTCCTCATTCTTTTGCATCATATTAATCCATAATGTGTTTGTATTAGGAAGTTTTTTGACTGCAGAAGACTTACAAAATTACAAGGTGCAAATCGTAAGACCCTTGAACATCTCTCTTGGACCCTACACTTTGTATTCTCCTCCACCCCCCGCAGGAGGGGCTATAGTTAGCTTCCTTCTCAATATACTAGAGGGTAAGAATGTTATATTAATCTAGGCAGGTAATAAACTGCCACAAGTTGTGTTTTGCTTTTATATACTATGAAAATAAATCCCATAAAAGTGTATAATTTTAGCAGGTGCTTAGCTGATCATAGTTTTAGTATAATGCTGACTAATGAGGAGAGACTCTTTTCTTTGCTTTCAAATTAATTTGATTAAATAATTAAAATTGCTAAACTTGTGTGATGTTGTGGCCCAACATCTAATATAAATTGTATCCTCCAGGTTCCAGAAATGTAAGTAAATACATCTTAAACAAGGGGGAGTCACCGTAGCAATACAATACAAAATCATAGCTCTAATTACAACCCCTGTATGTTATTAACATAAATCTCAATACAACACACCAGAACAGATGTGGATAATCATATAAAAACTATACCTTATTAATAGATACATCTTAAAAGAGAAGTATAGGTTTGGGCTTTTTTTCCCATTAATACTTACCTAGCATCAGTCCCTGGCGTCTCTACACTGGTAATTGAGTGATCGAACACCGCCGATCACTCGGTTCTGACAGCTCCCCGAGCAGAGAGCTGTGGACTGTCAGGACTGCTCTGCTCCCTCCTCACTCATTGAAACGCTGATCTGTGGAGGGGTGGGGAGCGGCTGGCTCAGGCTCTCAGCGGCTTGCTGAGAGGCTGAGCCCAGTGTCGGTCCAGGCACCTGGCCGATCCCAACTTCATGGTCGTGATGACGCGGAGCCTGGACCGGCTTCTGTGATGTCAGCAGAGAGTGGAAAACGGGTCACAGGAGTGAAAATTGTTTTGCACTCCTGTGATCCATAAGAGATGTACAGCCAAATGAGCTTTGGCTGTACTTCTCCTTTAAAACCAAAAATCAAAACTTGGCCAACATTGATATGCAGTGAGCTACCTAGTGCTGATACAATGTACCCTTTAAAATATCATATATACAGTATTGTACCCTATACGTCAGTCCAAAACAAAGAGAGCTTGAATCTATTACATGTAAATCAGCATGTCTCATAAAGGTGTATATAAAATGGACTCAGTAGTGTATAACAACCACTGCCATAAATCCAGAAAGGAGTCCATCAAAAGCAAACAAATGGCCATCAAACATGAGACACATTGATTGGACATTTATGGATTCTAGCTCTTTGTTTTGGACTCACATATAGGGTACAATATATATGATTTTTTAAAGGGTACATTGTGTCAGCATTAGGTAGCTCACTGTAAATCAATCTTGGCCAAGATTTTAATAGTTTTTGATTTTAAGATTAATTAATTAATTACGTGTAGTTTTCTGTTTGATGATCCAAACCTGTTCTGGTGTATTGTATTCAGATTTTTGTTAATAACCTACATGGGTTGTAGTCAAAGTTAGGATTTTTACTGGAGGCTATTGATGTTGGGACCCAGTTTTCATACCACTCCCTCTGATTATTGTTACAAAAAAACTGCCATATGGATCTTCATAAAACTGTTGATTTTATCAAATAAAAAGTGCAGTAGCCCACAGATATTACATATATACCTGTTACCTGATCTAGCTACAGTAACCTAACTTTGTTGTCATGATTTACTGCTTTTTGCATATCCTTGTTACCCTTTGCACTGCTTTATTAAACTTGCCCACACTAAAGCCTCATACATACTACAAGTTTTTTTTCGTTCAAGCTAGCGGACTGAATGAAAAATAAACTGACCGCTCAGGTCGGAGCCACTGTACTAACAATTGGATGCTGTTCCATTGTGTTCTGACAGGGGAATGGCTCCCCTGCCCGAACACTCCGGTCAGCGCTCTCAGCGCTGATCAGGAGCCGGTTGGCAGACCTTTTTCAGTCATGTCCCTTCGACAGAAGCCGGCTGAACGACCGGCTTCTGATGGACTGGCTGCACTACTCATGGGCCAAATGTCGGCCAGTTTCAATTAAACCAGACGATGCTGCCTGACATTCAGCCCATGTGTACTAGGCTTAGGTATCAGTGTTACAAGGTTTTCCCTAGTTTGTCGCTAACAAACCAATGCACCAGCTGGATCTGTGATAAGCCATAAGCTCCCCAAGCATATCAATGCACAGTTTGATGTGCAAGTGCTTCATACATTTATCCTAAGAAACACACTCACACACACAGGCGTTTAATATTAGATTTGGGTCGCTTTTGCAGCCCATGTGCAGTAATGGTTAGTGCAACAATACCTGGTACATAGTAACAGAGATCAGCACCGGCCACTGGTACAGTACATTAAAAATGAGAAGGGAGCAGTTGGTCTTGTTACAGAGTAAAGCTGAACACTGCTAGCCACATAATTGTGAAAATATGTAAGTAAACCACAAAAAAAGGAAATTCTAAATTGAAAACAAATGAATAAACCATACACTGTGTTGATTCTCTGCAGAAGGCAAAGAATCTTCAACTATTGATGAAGAAACTGTTTAATTTGTTTTAAGTCAAGCTGCAGAAACTGACAGAAGGCATTTGTTTTCAGGTTATCACTTTTCTGCAAGCTCCGTGCAGAGTGAGGCAGAACAGATACAGGCCTACCATTACATTGCTGAAGCCTTTAAATTTGCCAACGGACAAAAAAAACAAGTGGCAGAGGGACTGGCAGCTGGTAACACAAGAGAGGTATAAATATAAATGTATATAATGGAAAATAGGGAATCTATTTGATGAGCACATAGTTTCTAGATGTTAAGTTTACTGTATAATTA
The DNA here is from genome assembly GCF_965119305.1 of Pelophylax lessonae. NCBI lineage: Eukaryota > Metazoa > Chordata > Amphibia > Anura > Ranidae > Pelophylax > Pelophylax lessonae. The sequence continues at coordinate 272,207,489 of NC_138768.1, forward strand.
TGCTAGACAAAATAAAATCTGCACATATAGATATCACAGTGGGGTCAATTCACTAAGAGATAAAGTAAATACCACATGCAGTTTTGCTGTTGCCTTTTTTTGCAGTGTTTAAAGCTGAATTCCAGGTATGGATATTTTTGCATAGTTACATTGGACCATCTTGGACTAATATAAGTATGCATATTTCGTATATGGTTGATCCCTGTGAAACTGGAGAAACACTATAGCTTGGTAGGGGGGCATTCAGGGAATGCTTTGCTTTTCCTCTGTCAATGCAAACATTTGGACAAGGTGGAAAGGTAGGGAAGCAATGACTCAATCTCCACCTCATCTGATCTGAGAAGGCTTTGCATTCCTTGATCACCCAGGTATCGACATGGTATGAAATATGTATACTTACATTGGTCCAAGCTGAACCAATGAAACTATGGAAAAATATCATTATCATCAATGGAAAAATATCCATACCTGGAATTCAGCTTTAGCACATAAATTTGTCTTTATTAGACTTCTTACTTTGTCACAGATTGGACCTTCAGCTGCAATGAGAAGTGAAACATTTAGCAGCAGTATTACTACAACTCCTGCTCAGAGCTACTGATTGCTAGGAATCTGGCAGCCGCGTAAACAAAAGGGGCAGAGTTGTAAAGGTAAATGTAAACAAAAGGGGCAGAGTTGTAGAGGTGAATGTAAACAAAAGGGGCAGAGGTGTAAAGGTTAATGTAAACAAAAGGGGCAGAGTTGTAGAGGTGAATGTAAACAAAAGGGGCAGAGTTGTAGAGGTTAATATAAACAAAAGGGACAGAGTTGTAGATGTGAATGTAAACAAAAGGGGCAGAGGTGTAAAGGTGAATGTAAACAAAAGGGGCAGAGGTGTATAGGTTAATGTAAACAAAAGGGGCAGAGGTGTAAAGGTTAATGTAAACAAAAGGGGCAGAGGTATAGAGGTTAATGTAAACAATAGGGGCAGAGGTGTAAAGGTTAATGTAAACAAAAGGGGCATAGGTGTAAAGGTTAATGTAAAGAAAAGGGGCAGAGGTGTAGAGATGAATGTAAAAAAAGGGTCAGTAAATGTTTTTTTTAAAAAAAAGGTGTCCCCCCCCCCCCTCAATTTACATCAGGCACTTAATGTCTAAAATGGATTTTAAACAATGACATGCAGACCCCCTTTTTGATAAGTCTTATATTAAACCCCCCTCCCAAAAAGTCACATTGTCCAGCAATGCAGATCCTTGTCAATCACGATAAAGATATTGACACAATCTGCTCCCTGATGCCTCTTCATCAGGAATTACTTGTCCCAGTCCCCATTGTGAATTGTAAACAATAGGCCTGGGTCTTCCAGGTAACCTCATTTGATCAATGACATCACCCAGGAGACCCCGCTCCTCTGGTACCCCTGGCAAGGTGTCCCTCTGAGTTGAGTACATGTGGCCTGGTATGCTTCAGGAAGAGGGGGGCACACGCTCGTCCTCACCTTTTCTGGCCAGCCAGGATACATGTTCAGATAAGGTTCTGATATGAATTTCGGAGGAACCCCACACCTTTTTGTGTTTTTTTTTTTCTTGTTTTTTTTTTTTTTATAGGTTCCCTCCTAAAATCTATACCAGATGGAGGAGCACAGCATTTATTTTTTTAGAACAAACCAGAAAATCCATACCAAAATTTCAGGGTCTGGTATGAATCTTCGAGTTTTTTTTTTACACATTTACCGCCCCTTTTGTTCTCATTCACCTCTCAGCTGGGAATAACCAGCTGGCAGATGAATGTACCGGACAGAGTCAGTAGCCCTGAGTGGGAGCTGTCACAGTAGCCATAGTAATACCACTGCTAAATGTCTCAATTTTAACTTTGTACATCTGTTAAATAATGAGTGTCTTGACCATGAGATAATAAACATTTTTTTTTGTGAAGTGATGTTAATGTAATATTGCATTTTTTTTTATTTGTGATACTTACCACTGTTATATGCTACATTTGCAGTGTTTACCGCAAATGCAATACGTAACCTTAGATGCAATATTTCATATGAAACACAAATATCTTATGCAATAAACATTTGTGAATTGACCCCAGTGTATTTTATATCTACTCTATAAAAACAAATGGGATTGTTCTTTCCAGAGTATTCTTGTAGCTTATTCCCTTAGGAGCCACTAATTTAATAACTTTTTTGGAATTAAAATGTTTAAATAGTGGGTTATCTCAACCACTCTGGCACACCCTTAAAGTATAACTAAAGGCAAAACTTTTTTTTGTAGTGGAGAGGGATTAGAACCTCTGTCAGTTGTTATTACTGTCTGTGCCCCCATCACTGAGATTCACCCTCACTATTTGTCCTGTTTACCATTATCATTGAAAGTGGAGGTAAAAGAAAATCCTAAATTTTGGGTTGTCCCCAGAAAAGTAATAGAGGAGAAATCTTCCAATTTCCCCAAGGTCCCCAAGGAATTCCCCTAGTTTGCAGGGATATTCTCTCACTTCCTGTTTGTCTATAGGACAAGAAGTAAAATGAAATCTCTGCAATGGAACACAGATGTCGAAAAAAAAAAAAATCCCACAGGAGTTATAACGCTCACTTGCTCTATCCAAAATGAAGAAAAAAAATGTTTTATCTGTAGTTCTACTTTAAGACAAATAAACCATAGGAATTTAAATTGACAATAAATATATTGAACTATATTTTAGACAATACAATACAAAAGTATACAATGCTTTTATCTTCTTAATCCACAATACACTATAACAAGACCAAAGTCTGGCCCAAGATATACAAGAAATGCATTGTAAAACAAAGTTATAACAAAACCACCAGAAGTATAAAAATACTTTATTTTAACTTTACAATAAAGTTTAAAAAAATAGCAGAATAAAATAAAAATAATTCAATGGTGGTCCAATTACGCTTGTATTTAGGGCCCCTTTTGAAGGTATTTTTAAATTATGAAATATTGTTTATTTATTTCCTTATATCTTCTGTCAAACTTTCAACAGAAGTAACTTTATGAGATTTATCTCAATAGAGAGGACAAGTCTGAATTCTGAACTGATGTAATATGAAGTAAATTGAAGAGGAGATAGGAGCACCAGCAGGGGACTTGAGATAAGGAGGATTGGGGCTGCTTTGTGCAAAACCATTGCACAGAGCAGGAAAGAAAAAACATGTTTGTTATGTAAAACAAAAAAAAAATGTACCTTTTATTATCACTTTAAATTCTAATTTAAATAATCAACTGAGTTCCCTATTGTCACAGATTGCAGATTGCTACAGTGGCTACAAAGCTTTGCCCAAAAAAGATGCAGTAAAAGCTGGTTGTAAAGGAGCAGGACCGGGAAACGGCCGCAGCGTCTTCAACAACCGATGTGTCATCAGCTGTCAATGGGCTTCCCCGCTGACAACTGAATAATAAAAAAATAATTGCTGGTAAAAAAAAAAGTTTTTTTTTTTTTTTAAATGGGGTCCCCCCCACCATTTGGATCTGGTATGGATTTTAGGGAAAACCCAAGCCAAAATAAAAAAGAAAAAAACAGTCACCCCCAAAATCTGTACCAGATGCTTATCCGAGCATGCAGCCTGGCAGGTCAGGAAAGGGGGAGGAATGAGCGAAAGGACCCCCTCCAGAACTATACAAGGGCACATGCCCTCGATATGGAGGGATGCGTGCACCCCAAAGCACCTTGCCCCAATGTTGATGGGGACAAGGGCCCCATCCCTACAACCCTGGCTGGTGGTTGTGGGGGTCTGAGGGTGGGGGGGCTTATTAGAATCTGGAAGTCCCCTTTACCAAAGGGGCCCCTAGATCCCGCCCCCCCCATGTGAACGAGTATGGGGTACATAGTGCCCATTCACCACAAAAGTGTCAAAAAGTAATAAAAACACCAACAGTTTTTTAAAATTTCTTTTATTAAAAAATAAAAAAACAGTGTCCCCCAATGTAAATCCATCGTCAATCACACCGTCGCTGCCACTGCCTGAACTTGGAAAGGAAAAACAAAAACGCTCCTGCCGTCCATGAAGGCTGGCTCTGCCGAATTACAGTTCTTATATAGGTAACGGGCTGGGCCACCTGGAGACGTCACCTGGTGGCACCGCCCACTTGTGACATCACTGACCCAGCATGCACCGAAGGGTCTGGTATAGACCCTTTATTTTTTTCAATAGCCAGGTGCTGGCAATTGCAACTGTGAGTCGATTTAAATGTGATTTTTTTTTTTTTTTTTTTAGAAATGTAATTTTTGCTGCAGCATGTTCTATGCATGCTATAGATGCGCCACTTTACAGATAGACTAAAGAGACCTCCTAGACACTATATTTAATGGAATTTTTCTTTTATATTGTTGCACTTTTTTTTAGATCTCTGCTCCTAAAAAAACAATCTTTTTGAATTTTTTTTTCTTTGCATTGATAGTATACCAGCTGCTTAAACAGGTGATCACTGTTTGCTTTTCAAAAAATTGGCAAAAAAGGTATCAAAAACTATCTTTTTAAGGGGGGGGGCGGGGAGGTGTCCCTGAATGGTGGTTTGGAAATCTGGTTACCTTACTGCTCACTCATTCAAAACCTTCCATAGCCATCACACACTCCTATTTTTCCAGATCCTCCCCCTGTGACCAGGAAGCCTCTCAAAAAGCCACAGCCCGTTGAGTGGGTTAAGCGATGTTTAGTAGAAGCCACACATCTGCCATTTCATCCATCTCACACAAACATAGTGTCGCCTAGCAATGAGGTTCTACACAAAATTCCTTTTGAGTTTGCAGATTGCTGAGATCTCTCTATATTCTATAAGGTGGTGCATTTAGCTGTCCAATGACAATTCTTTTCATGTGTGACAGGTGCAACTTAGGATGGCTAATATATTTTTCTTTCAAATCATAGCAATCCTTTGTGACTGTTACATTTATATTTTTTTTTATATTGAACTGCTCTATTTGCATTTATTTTTTACACATGTTTTCTTGTCCAGGTATTAAAGAATTACTCTATGTATGGTATTTTTACATAGCCACATTGGTCCAGGTTGGACCAGTGTAACTATGTACAGCTACAAGAAAAAGTATGTGAACCCTTTGGAATGATATGGATTTCTGCACAAATTGGTCATAAAATGTGATCTGATCATTATCTAAGTCACAACAATAGACAATCACAGTCTGCTTAAACTAATAACACACAAACAATGAAATGTTGCCATGTTTTTATTGAACACACCATGTAAACATCCACAGTTTGTGCATTTTCTCAATTAATTCATAGAACTCTCTGATTAGACAAGGTGGAGAGGCAGGGCAGTAAAGCCCAATTTTCATTATAAAAAGCAATTTACATTTTTTTTTGTACCTCAAATGTCCCAGTTTGTGTTTGTTTTTAAAGCAATAGAAAAAGGACAAGTTATCTAACTCTCCCCCACACCATCCAAAACTAAAGTAAACATTTTGGTCATACTTACATTTTGAAACGATTGTAAAGCTTCCAAGTCTTTTTTAATTAAAACATGGGATACTTGCTCGCTCTGTGCAATGGTTTTGGACAGAGCAGTCCTGATCCTCCTCTTCTCAGGTCCCCCCGCTGGCACTCCTGGCTCCTCCTCCTCAGCCAATGCCCATTATAAAATGATGCTTTCTATGAGGGCACTTGTGTGGGCTTGATCCCATGCCATCCTGGCTCCATCCATAGACACAGACAGTGTGGCTCGGGACCGCCCCTACCTTCCCTCATCACAGGATTTGATTGACAGCAGCGGGAGCCAATGGCTATGATAATCTCCCCAGTGAGAAGGGACAGAGCTGAGAGAGGCACTGCTCATGTGCACAGCACTGGACCAAGAATGGGTTCAGGTAAGTATGGGGGGGGGGTGGATCCTCTGGCACCGAAGGTTTTTTTTACCCTACCCAATACATAGAAAAAACCTTAGGGATTTACAACCACTTTAAACCTGGACCCTAGGTAAAGCTCTGTAATCATTAATAAATCATCATATATATTTACATAAAGCAAGCAGTGTGAGAATCCAAGTTTATTTGATGTCAGTCTTTTACAATCTAGAGAGGGAGAGGAAAAGCAGAAAAGCATGTTGCTAGGAGTAGAGAGCAAAGTGACACAGAAGATGAGCTCATCAGGGTGCTGATTTTTCTTCCACTGTCCAGTCACAAGGTGTGGAGGAAATCAGTAAGTTAATCTGTAGCAGGGAAACATCAGGTCCTCTCTACCAGGGGCTGACTGGCAACTTTCAGCCCAGGAGGCAAGTACAAACCATAGGCACATGGTGCAGCGACTCGCCCCCCCTCCCACTCTCCCTCTTTCCGGCCTCCTCCTGACCCCCATTCCAGGCTGAAGCTTCGCTTCAGGTACTCTCTGCTCACCGGCCGAATCTGGTTTCCTGACCTGGCCAGCAGGGAGTGGTTGGGAGGACAGTTTGGTTGGTGCTGGCCAGAGGAGCAGAGTCTCCAGTGGGGCATGACACCAGCCTCTGCTCAGACACAGTTTACACCATCCATGCTGGGGGGGGGGGGGCTGCGCACTGTCCTGTTCTTTATCCCCCACTCAGTAGGTCAGCGGTGGGGATTTTTTACTTCTCTTCACCAGAAATCCTTTTGGTATGTCTGTGGCAGAAGCAGTGCAGCCTTTTTATGGGGCATCAGAGTGGCTTGGGGGGCAGATGCCTCCCTTGCCCAGTCCTCCCCTGCTCTCTACACAGCACAGAGTGGTGCTCTGTGCCTAAGCGGTATAAATCTCAGGTAGGGACAGACAAAAAAAATCCTTTGGCAGGTAAAACAGCTCCTACTGAACCCATCTTTCAAATTAAAAAGGATGTGTGCTAACTGTTAAAAAGTTCCTGTTAATTCCAGTTTCTTTTCTCTTATTCACAGCTTTTAGACACTCTGCTGTCACCAAGCTATGCACAGAAGATAAGAGAGAAGATTGATGACTCTGGTGATCACACACTCAGTTTCTATAATGTGTCTTCTATTCATCCAGAAACATTGGGCACCACTCATATCTCTGTCATTACCAAAGATGGGAGTTCTGTTTCTGTCACAAGCTCCATCAATCATGTGTAAGAATTTACAATTTAATTTGCCTATATTTTTTTTTTTTTTGGGAGAGAAGAAAGCAATTATTTCTAATTTAATGTGCAAAATGATTATATTCGCATAATAACTTTTATTTTATTTTTAGTCGGGTTTGAAAAGCACCTATAAATTCAAAGGCAGTCCAAAAAAACAAAAGTTTATTTGGGTTACCTGAGAAGAAATGCAATTTCTATTTTCTGTCTGCTATCTCCTTGCTTTGCTACATACTGTATATCATTATTTATAGACCTTTTTCACCTTCGCCAAATTAGTTTCTAATAATATCTTAGAACATATCATTGATCTCTGGTCGCCTTTAGGAGCAAATCAGTGGTCTCCAGTCATATGTGGGAGCAAGTTATTGGCTTCTAGTCACCTTTGCAGGAAGTCAGTGGTCTTTGGTCATTTTTGTGAACATGTTAGTGGTCTCTACTCATCTTAGGCAGCAAGTCAGTGGTCTTTGGTCATTTTTGTGAACATGTTAGTGGTCTCTACTCATCTTAGGCAGCAAGTCAGTGGTCTTTGGTCATTTTTGTGAACATGTTAGTGGTCTCTACTCATCTTAGGCAGCAAGTCAGTGGTCCCTGGTCATTTTTGTGAACATGTTAGTGGTCTCTACTCATCTTAGGCTGCAAGTCAGTGGTCCCTGGTCATCTTTAGGGGAAAGTCACTGGTCACTTGTCAACTTTAAAAACATGTCAGTGGTCTCTAGTCATCTTTGAGAACAAGTCAAAGCCATTGAATCATGTTTGAGATAATGTCAGTGCTCTCTGGTCATCTTTATAAGTGTGCCAGTGGTCTCTAGTTATTTTTAATAGTATGCCAGTAGTCTCTAGTCATCTTTGGGAGTGTGTCACTGGTCTCTAATCATTTTTTGAGCATATCGTTGACCTCTAGATATCTTTGATAGCATGTCATCAAATCAGTTGCTATGTTTGATTTTTTATCTTAGCATATCTGTGGTTTTAAATGGTTCTTGCACTATAAGAGTTGCCTATAGTCCTCTATCACTAGTCACTTTTTGCAGTACTTCGGTCTCTCTTAGTTTCTTGCAGCATACTAACAACTTCTACTAAGCCCTTGTGAAAACTTCACTTATAACAATCTATTGCAATATATCAATGGTCTTTTGTAATGAGTATGGTAAAACAGGGATGACATTTCAAAGTTTTACCATATCTGTTTGATTTGGACTCACCAGTTAGACCTTAGCCTTTTAACTCAAGCAAAGTTTTTGCCCCAGTATGCTTTGTTCTTTGAGGTGTTGGGTTAAGTGATTTATAGAAACATTGTTTCTCCTCATACACTTCTTTTGACTCCTTGGTGTTCATTTTCCTTGTCGCTAAGTCAATAGAACAATCATCTTCTTCCATGTGCACATCCATGTGCACTGGTTTTATATCCTCCCAACATCAAGCTCTGTTATTTTTGGCATCTTATAGATGCCAGGGAAGGGTCAGGAGTGTGCACTGCACTGTATATGTAGTGTACACTAATAAAAAAAAAAAATGATATATAAAGCAGTTTTTTGGCAATAGATATTTATATAAAGTATTGTCTATCAAATAAACTGTATCTGCTAGTACATTTTTTATTTGAACGTTAGTTCCTCTACCAGTGCCTTTTGTGGATTTGCTATCATAATATGCTTACCACATCCCATTTAGGTTGCTATAAACAACACCTCTGTTTTCTTGTTTTGGTTTTTATATTTTTCTTAACACTAACTTTTTCCTTGCAGTATACCATCAATTACATAAAAAAAGGTCAGAGGATCAGCTGTTATAAGTTTAAACTAGATGATCAGAGAGAACAATAACAGACAATTAATTCAATTGTACAATGCTTTCCTCCCCACAGAAAGCGTCATACACCAAGCTCTCAGGCTGCAAATGCTGGCAGGTATAAGGTCCTGTCTCCTCACAGTGCTTTTCTATATACCCTCTCCTTGTTGGAAACCTTCTCCCTCCACCAACACACCCAAAAAATTGGACACCTACCAATTGCCACTGACCAAATACACTACATTGTTTGCTCCAAATCATTTGGTGGATGGAGGATTATGGTACAGGGTTGTTTTTTTAGGGGTTGGGCTTTGCCCCTTAGTTCCAATGAAGGGAACTCTTAATACATCAGCATACCAAGACATTTTGGACAATTTCATGCTCCCAACTTTGTGGGAACAGTTTGTGGATGGCCCATTCCTGTTCCAACATAACTGCGTGCCAGTGTACAAAGCAAGGTCCATAAAGACATGGATGAGCGAGTTTGGAGTGGAGGAACTTGACTGACCTGCACAGAGTCCTGATCTCAACCCGATAGAACATCTTTGGGATGAATTAGAGTGGAGACTGCGAGCCAGGCCTTCTAGTCCTCACCAGTGCCTGATCTCACAAATGCGCTTCTGGAAGAATGGTCAAACATTTCCATTGACATACTCCTAAACCTTGTTGACAGCCTTCCCAGAAAAGTTGAAGCTGTTCTAGCTGCAAAGAGTGGGCCAACTCAATATTGAGCCCTATGGACGAAGACTGGGATGCTATTAAAGTTCATGTGTGTGTAAGGGCAGGCATCCCAATACTTTTGACAATATAGTGTATATACAAATGCTTGTCAATACACACTTGTTCAAGTCCATTCTAAATGGCACCCCAAAACACCTTGCCAACAGATGTGGTGCATCACAACATGCAAATTTATATTATAATGCTGTGCACTTCCAAAGATGCTACATCATGCACATTGCGCATTAACGCACACATACTAAAGCAGCACAGTAGTGTGAATGGACCCCCACCCTATCCTCACTTTTTCATCCTTATCCCTTCCATATATCTGTTTCATCAGTATAAAGATCTTTGTTATGCCACTCTGCAGAGTATGCATTATGCATTCATTTCAAGTTATGTGCTTCACTTTCCATATACAGTATGTGGTAGCAAGGTTTCAATTACATTCTTCTAACTTTGCAGGGATCGTTTAGTACACACGTTATCAGGCTTTTAATTAAGAATTTATGAAATTGCTGTATGGTATTTTTCTTTTGTGATTTTATAATGAACTATGTTGTACTATTAGGTTATTTGTTAGTGAATCAGAGCTCCTCTTTTTTCCTTAGATTTGGCGCAATGGTTTATTCACCAAGCACAGGGATCATCCTGAATAATCAACTGGCAGATTTCTGCATTTCTTATCTTTCAGAGCCAGTCAGGGCAGGTGAGAACTCTTTTTCTGACTACTGTCTGAAGTCAAGTGGCATTAGAGGCTGTTAAGCTAGGTTAATGGTGTATAGCCAACTCTATAGGTGTTTTTTTTTTCTTTTATTAAAAGAACACATTTTATTAAACTTTATCAAAAAAAAGTTAGAACCCTCAGCAAAGCAGACAAAATCAAATTAGGCAGTAAAGTGAAATACATTGCAGATTGAAGACAATGTCACATTACAATAGGTCCAGAACTTGAAACAAGATTAGGTCACTCATGAGAGTTCAAAAGCATGAACAATAGCAGGTACTACACATTTGAACTGAAAGGAGAAAAATATGAGAAATTACCCACTTAAGGTTCTCTAAAGCCAAAGCCAAGGCATTTTTGTCAGACCTTTGCAGGCCTCTAGATATCAAATTGGATCATGCCCACACGGCAGATCTGGAAATAGGATGCGGGGGAAAGGAGAAAGGGGGCAGGGAAAGGGAAGAGGGAGCGGGGAAGCTAAGCTTAAGATGTTTAGTGCAGCAATTTTTTTTTTTTGCATAATAAAGTTTTATTGAAATTTTTACCAGATATATATAACCAGAACAAGAATGATAAATAATAAAATAAGTAACAAAAAATAATACAATCGACCATAGATGTGTATCAAGAAAAACAGGGAGAATATATGTAATATTGAAAGAATGCGCTAGTGACATGAGCATCAAGTGGAGTATACCAAACGGGAAGGTCTAAACAGTGGAGATAAACGAAGGGCACCCAGTACCGGAGCTCCCAGATGTTCCACCCATCCCCACACCTTCATTAACACGGGTACATCAGGACAGGGGAGGACTCCTCACGGCACCCCACCAAGATAGCACCCCCAGGTATCCCACACCGGTCCAGGATCTATAGCATATAAACATAGCACTAATTTGCATATTTAGTTTTCATCCAATGAGCGATGTATAAGGGAAGGAAGAACAAGAAACGGAAAAAAAAGAAAAATAAATCAGGGATGATAGGAGGAGAAAACAACCTAACAGAGGGAGATGTGGAAAACAAAACAAATCACTTGAACCAAGTGAACAGATTGCAGGTGCATTTGTGAGGAAAACATGTAGCCTCTCGGGTGCCACTTAAGAGTTGTACAGCGATGTTGTACTATCTGAACTAATCTCAGAAGAATAGTACATCCAACCTGACCATGTGTCTCTAAACTTTTCTTGTTGATCTTTGACCATATGGACCCAAATTTCAACTTCCATGATTGTATCAACTTCCCTTTTCCAATCTAGCAGAGTGGGACATTTAGATTGTCTCCAAAACCTGGGAATTAATGATTTGGCTGCATTCAATAAATGAGGAGTTACTCTTTTTTTTGTAGAATTTTTAGGGTGAGGGAACCCCATGGAACAAGAAATGCAGAGGAGAGAACTATATAGGTCTAAGAGTTGTCTGTTTGATCCATGGGGCAATGGCCTCCCAAAATGGTTTAATTTAGGGCAGGACGACCATAAATGGAAAAATGTCCCTGGGCCATCACATCGCCTCCAGCAACGTGCATCTACAATCGGGTACATTTGTGCTATTCCGAGAGTCCAATACCATCTGCATACAGGAGCATTTTGAGGTATAATGAGTCAGTCTGATCAGTCTCTGTATCTGTGGTGGGGTAAAGTATTGACCCATTTCTCTCTCCCACTCCTTAACAAAATTGGGGACAGAGGAAGACTGGCCCCCGAGGACGAGTCTATACATCTTCGATAGCAGGTGCCTAGACTCTGAAAGGCCGCTGGAGAGAGGTTCAAAGATCGTAAGTGTATTACTGCAGCAATTTTATAGGGAGCTGTCAATCTGCCCTTTGCTAAAATTGCTTTTGCAAATAGAAATGTGTCCCCAGCTGTGAAGCTGTAGACCCATTTGCAGTTTTAGGGGGTATTTTACAGACATTTTGCTCTATGCAGCAGGCTTCGAGCCGTTCTTAGAAAGAACAGATGTTGCAAGAAGAATCAATCCTCTTCCTACAGAATGAGCATTGCTACTACAGTGGCTTATTATTTTAGCCATGATCTAAAGTGCCAATTTGTTATGCAGCTATGTACTGTAAAGAACAAAATCATTTAGTGAACAGACATGGCAACTGTGCTCTAATTAGGTAGGTCAGTCAGTTTATCTCTGAAAAAACTGTTTTTGAGGCATCGCAATTTTCTTCAATTACCTTCAATTACCTTGGGTTTATAGGATTTTCAAAACTTATTGATGTGGTGTGTTCTAGCCTGCAGCTGGAAGATCAGTCTGCCGTTCCAGGTCTTGGGTCTTTTAGGACTCCTACAGCTGCAAAGACCTTTCTACTACAAGTGTTATTTAAAGCATTCCTCCGTGCATACAGGAAGCATGCTGAAGTGTGTCTGAACCTTTTGGTAAAATAGAACTATGGTTAAACTATAAAATCACATATGTGTTGTAGGCTGCCCATACCAGTTAGTCCAAGTTTTTTTTTCTAAATACCCCATGGAACAATTTGTGAACACCAGTTGATCACCCTAGTTAAACCAATGAATAAGTGCTTTTTTTGGTAGGGTAACAATACTCTTAGTTTTTGCAGTGAAATAACTGCAGTTTTGTTACCATTGCTGTCCATGAAGCTGTTTAGATTTGGACACCACTGGTAGTGCTATCTGTATCCATACCTATCTCCATCCTCAGCTATTTAGATTGAAAACACAGCTCATTCTGGAGGAGCTTTCTCAGTGACCACCTTCTATGCACATGCAATCCGTGTTGCTGTGTTCAGCAGGGCCTGCAGAGTGCTTTAATGGTGAAGATCAGGACTAGTAATTTTCTGCATTGAGAGCTGCAGCCTACCGTTACAGTAATCCTAACATTACCCCTAACAAAACCTTTGCTTGCAAATGTACCTTTTTTCATGGAGATCCTTTGTGTGTCTCTACTGCTGGGCTGTCCTATTGTAAAGGCCAGAATGTCTTGCAAGGTAAGGTAACCCATAGATGAGTGAGTTATTTTCGTTCAACACGCAGCTTAAATGAAAATGCTGACTCAAATCCCCCATCCACACACTGAGTGTGGCTGGGGGAATCCTCCCCGCTGAGCTGTTGTATTCTGACAGTGGGGAGACTTCCCTGCTGTCAGAATACACCGATCACCATTGCAGGCCATAGCCTGCAGCACTGATAGAGCAGGGAAAATCCGACAGGGAAGTTGTACAGAAGCTGATCAGTAGATTGACTTCTGTACAATCACATGACCTGTACATGAATTAAAATTCGGTCCCTGCTAAACTGGCCAAATTCTGACCCATGTATGGCCAGCTTAAGAATGCAGGACAAGAAAGCAGTAAATGTATTTCTAAAATTAGATTTTAAACATGTAATAAAAAAAATGACAAAAAGGTTTGTAAATGCGTTAATATTGAAAGGAAAAAGAAAAGGAAGAAAAGAAAGCCATTACAGATCCCATTTAAGGGAATTTAGTATTTCATGGTTTATGTTGGAGTCATGCCGCTATATCTAAAAGACTTTCTGCAGCTCTGCTCACTGCACATTGTGTCCTGATGTAGCTGCTGCCGATTAAGGATATATTCTGTAATAATAAAGTAAAGAAATGTGAATCATTGTGGGCTGAGTAAGAGATGAGTCATGCTTCTGATAAGTGCTTCTGACAAGCCCTTATCAGCAGGGCCAGTACAAGGGGTGGGCAGGAGGGTCGGTTTCCTAATCTGTGGTTGGAGGGGGGGGGGGGCGCACAGGGAGCTTCAGTGGCTGCTCCTGCCTCACTGATAGGAGTTCACCACATGATCTACTGATTCCCTGACACCTCGGTTCATCCGATGTCTCCCTTATCTATGTACTGCAGTTACTAATCACTCTCACCTCTCACACTCCTGCCCTCACCTTGCTCTCCCTCCTAGAACACCTCACTTACTCTCACTTGTCCGACACATCTCTGCTCCGCCCCCCTACACCTCTCTCTACCTTTCCTGCATGATCACCGATCAATCACCGGTCCTCCTTGCTTCTCTGCCCTGTTGATTTTTTCCCTTCTCTTATCTGTTGTTCTGTCTATATATCTCTACTACTCATATCCTGCAGCCTCTGGTCTCAGCTCAGCATTCCTCATACCCATCGTGCACCCTTTCCATCCCAGTTTGCTTTTAGCTCTTCTGCCCTGTCCTCACACAGCCTAGAATATTCATATTCTCTGCACCTCATTGCTTTGCTCTTCATTAGCACATATTCTTACCACCCAACCTCCTCACTCATTCACTATTTTCTTATCCCTAACATGGTGCCGCAGCACTGTGTGATTTGACACATTTTCAGAAAAGGGTCACACAGGTGCGGGGTGGTTTGGCTGCAGCGCGATTGTATGTACCCACAATTTGATATGCACTTCCATTAAATTCTTTTAAACCGCATGCTTTCATGAAAGCAAATCACAGTCTTGCATGCTGCATCTTTGATGCATGTTCAGAAAATGCACAGTCCATGAGAATTCATTGGGAGCGCACCTGAAACTGCAGGTAAACTGCACATACAATCGCACTTCGGACAAACCACAGTGCACCAGTGTGAACCTGCTTACATGTCAGGATTGTGCACAAAATTGTGGCTTTCCTGACAAACACAGAAGTGTACTGTCCTTTAGTAGGTGCTCAGCAGTGCCATTGATGGTTAAGGGCACCCCCACACATCTGCTAAACGCACACATTTTCACACACATCAAACCACATGGTGCCGCAGCACTGTGTGATTTGAAACATTTTCAGAAAAGGGTCATGGACTTATTTTTCACATTTCTCACCTGTAGGGCAGCCTATCGAACAAAACATTTTGGGATGCGTAGCATCACAGTTGAATCATGGGCTTACCCCATATGGCTGCCTTTGAAGGTTAAAGGGGTGGAGACAGTAAAACTGCAGCTCAACCATCTTATGTTATGACCTTTCCCCCACCAGCACAAGTGTAAGCAAGGCCATAAGGCTTATTCACACAGGCGAGAGAGAGGTAAAAATAGGCAGTTGAGCTGCATTTTTAGTGCCCCAACCACCCACCTCAACAAGGAGATGCTGTCATCCAGGGCTGTACACATGGCAAAATTGAAATGGCATGTACTGCACACAATAGAGGCACAGTAGGTCAGCATTGTTAGGGATAAAACAGGTAGTAGCAACATATGGCCCCCTCACCACCTGTCAAACACCAGCAATGATAGCCACATGTTTGAATGAGCCCTTAGAGACCTTTCACCCACCTTCCTCCCTTAAAGCCCCCCTAGAGCTCCTTAGGTCCATGCACCACTCAGAGTCCACCTCCCCTCCCTCATCCCACTGACATGGAGGTCAATCAGTCCTCCTCAGACTGACACAAACAACATACTGGAGCAGCATAATTTCCTCCCAGTCATACCATCAATACAGGAACATTTTTTCCTTCTGGTGACACTACAGACACAGGGACAATTTTCCCCAGGGACACCACCACTGCTGGGACATTTTTCCTTCCAGTGACACCACCGACCCCTACCCTATATGTGTGCACCAATTTTAAACACTCCAGGTTGCTACAGTGTAACACTTAAGTACTATTTCAGTGCATGTCACAAACATTACAGACCTTACACCACTATTAGTCTGATCCGTGGGGGGAGCGCAGTTTACCATCTTTGCCCTGGCGCGCTGGCGGACCTTGTCCCAGCACTGCTTATCAGCATAATGTCAGGCTGGGTTGGGACTGCATATTTCAATGTTTAAGAAAGCTTGCTATGTGCTCTGTCATCCTGACACCAAAACATTCAACACTAAGAAAGGCAGAAACTTAAAAAGACTAAAGAAAGATAGTAATCTAACGATGTCATTTTACATTCATAAATCCAGTCTTGGCCAGCATAAATAAACTGTCACTTTTCTGCTGTAAAAACCAGATAGGATCCCCCCCCAATAAATATTTCAGGAAAGCTAACTATTTTACCGACAGGGTCATCATGGTTCAGCTAAGCTTAATAAGTTCCATAAATGATAAACTAAATGGAGCTTTTTTACTGCCAAGGGAGCGGCCCACCAAACACACTACTGCAGTGAGTGTTGGTTTAATAATGATATAAAGCATGACAGGCTTTTTGGAATGCAATCGATATATATCACACAGAACTGGCAGGTAGTGCATGAGTCAGTGCTCACTGTATAAGATGGGCCATAGGGGATGAATCAAAGGGGGGGGGGGGGAACAAAAAGATCAAAACATATACTTAAAACAAATTGGGTAAGAATTAGTCCATACAATCCATAGTGGTAAGGAATATCAATGAGATGTCCGCAGGATGGATGGATCCACAGGTGGGGTTAGCAGTCACTGGCAGCTCCTCAGCAGCAAATGGGAATTGCCTCTGACACAAACAAAAACAGCAGAAAGAGGGCGCCTGGGTCGGTGTGATAGTAAGTTACACTTTATTCAGATACACTTACATCAAAGTATCTTGTAAGATGCACACAGGGTGGATGTGGATCACCAATCAAGCAGCCAGCTCTCACAAGGGATGAGAAGACCCCTGTGGGCATAAGCTCATACCCGCCATATGGAGGTGTATAACTGGCAGCATCTCCAGCTCTCACAGAGCTAGCAAGAGACCAAATCAGGAAGGGGGCGGGCCGCAATGCGTTTCTGAGGCGCCCCTTACTTCTTCCGGCAAACCCGCCCCCCTCTGGAGGAGAAAATTTACACTGTCTGGATGATATTAAAAAGAAACAAAAAAAATTAAAAATTCCGTCCTGCCAGTTATACACCTTCATATGGCGGGTCTGTGTTTATCCCCACAGCGGTCTTCTCATCCCTTGTGAGAGGTGGCTGCTTGATTGGTGATCCACATCCACCCTGTGTGCAGCTTACAAGATACTTTGATGTAAGTGTATCTGAATAAAGTGTTACTTGTTTTAACTATCACACTGACCCAGGCGCCCTCTTTCTGCTGTTTTTGTTTAGAATGCAATTGCTGGTTCGCCTCAAAGGGACTCCTGAAATAGGACAACCTTTGAGATCCTGTATGCAGAGACAGGCGATCTACATCCTCTGTTGTCATCTGTAGGGTAACCATGAGGCAGTGCCATCCTTAAACAGCCTTTGATGTTCGTTGGAACCTAAATGTGAATATTTATTTGTTCCCTGTTTTAGAACCAACAAATTGAAAAAAATTAAATCTGCATTTTCTATCAGAGTTTAGTCAATGCATTTGTTCCTATCAAATGGTCTCAGTATACTTGTTCTTGTCACTCCAGGGCAGCAGCCCCCATCATCCATGACCCCAGCCATTTTTCTGTCACATGACAAGAAGTCTCAACTGGTAATAGGCGGTGCTGGTGGGGTGAGGATCATAAGCGCCACTACACAGGTAAGTACTTCTACTGTGTCTATTGGTAAAACACATGCATTAATATTTTTAGGCTGGCCACACAGCAGATAAATGTAAAATGGGTCATCGTACTTTCAAGTGATGTTTTCTTTGGCTGATAAGGACTTCTATTAAGGTACGTTGCACAATGTCCTATCATTGTTTATAGGCAGGACTGTCCACTGCTTTGCTACATCAGCAGAAATCAAATCTTCAGCACCAGCAAGCCTCCTGCGTAGATGGTAATGGCCCACACATAAAAAGATAGTCATGCAGTCACTCTAAAATTCTTTATTGCATGGTAATGTTAAGTTTTTTATTTTTTGTCAAGTCTTCTAATCTGGATATGGACTGTCTAGTATGAAGTTAGGACTTAAGGGAAGATTATTGATGTAAATCTAATGCAATGCATTATTGTCTGTTAAGTAAGTTTTCATCAGAGGGGGGTGCATGAGGGACCATATAGCTAAAATCGATTTTCATATGAGAGGCCAAAGAGTGAACTGAAAGATTTCTGATCACAAAGGCCATTCACGTAGTTATTCATGGTCACTTGAGCAAATCATACATTATACATTTTCTTTCTTTCATCCAAGGGTTGAAGGAAAGAAAATTGCTCGATTTAGTGAGTCATGATAGATGGGGTAATCCCTCCCACAATGCTATTGTATTATTACAGCTGGAGCTTTACCAGCATTCAGAATGCAGTAATTGCTGCCAGCAGCTTTAGCAACCAGCAGCGATCACATAAAAAACATAGACAGGCTGGATGCACTCAATAAGGTCGATGGATCAACTTCAGTACAAGCAGCCTGTCCAAACACATAGAATTTTTTATCCGTCTATGGCCAACTTTAGAGACATGAAAGAAAGAGCTCAGATGCTGTTTTGGTGAGAGAATTCACAGTGAGAGATAGGCCAGATAGAAAATAAGAAGCAGCGGCTGTTAAAATGAGAGACCCATGGTAAGGGAGAGATCCATAACAGACCCATGGTAAGGGAGAGATCCATAACAGACCCATGGTAAGGGAGAGATCCAGAACAGACCCATGGTAAGGGAGAGATCCAGAACAGACCCATGGTAAGGGAGAGATCCAGAACAGACCCATGGTAAGGGAGAGATCCAGAACAGACCCATGGTAAGGGAGAGATCCAGAACAGACCCATGGTAAGGGAGAGATTCAGAACAGACCCATGGTAAGGGAGAGATCCAGAACAGACCCATGGTAAGGGAGAGATCCAGAACAGACCCATGGTAAGGGAAAGATCCAGAACAGACCCATGGTAAGGGAGAGATCCAGAACAGACCCATGGTAAGGGAGAGATCCAGAACAGACCCATGGTAAGGGAGAGATCCAGAACAGACCCATGGTAAGGGAGAGATCCAGAACAGACCCATGGTAAGGGAGAGATCCATAACACAGAGACTGTTTCATTAAGAGACACATAGTAAGAGAGGCCAAAGAGAAAATAATTAGCAGAGGCAGTTGAAATGAGAGACCCCCTAAGCGGAGAAAGAGGGTGAGAGCACAGAGACAATTTAAGTGAAAGACCATAAATGCAGAGGCCATTTAAGTAAACTACTCTAAGTGACAGAGGGAGACCCAGAGCACAGAGATTGTTCAGATGACAGAGAGAAAATAAAAAGCAGAGACCGTTCGAATGACAGGCCCATAATCAGCATCAAAGTATCATATTATATGATCTGAAGCAATGTTTTCATTTTTTTAACTGTTACTTCTAATGTCACGCCATTAAAACTTTGATAATTTATTATTATACTGAACAAAATTATAAACGTTTGTTTTTGCCCTTATTTTTCATGAGCTGAATTCAAAGATCTTAGACTTTTTCTTTATACACAAAAGGCCTATTTCTCTCAAATATTGTTCACAAATCTGTCTAGATCTGTGTTAGTGAGCACCTCTCCTTTGCCGAGATAATCCATCCACCTCACAGGTGCAGCATATGAAGATGCTGATTAGATAGCATGATTATTGCACAGGTGTGCCTTAGGCTGGCCACAATAAAAGGCCACTCTAAAATGTGCAGTTTTTCTGTATTAAGGGGTCCGAAAACCAGTCAGTATCTGGTGTGACCACCATTTGCCTCACGCAGTGCCACACATCTCATTCACATATTGTTGATCAGGTTGTTGATTGTGGCCTGTGAAACGTTGGTCCACTCCTCTGCAATGGCTGTGCTAAGTTGCTGGATATTGGCAGGACCTGAAACATGCTGTCCTATACGCCGATCCAGAGCATCCCAAACATGCTTAATGGATGACATGTCCGGTGAGTATGCTGGCCATACAAGAACTGGGATGTTTTCAGCTTTCAGGAATTGTGTACAGATCCTTGCAACATGGGGGCATGCATTATCATGTTGCAACATGAGGTGATGGTCGTAGATGAATTGCACAACAATGGGCCTCAGTATCTCGTCACAATATCTCTGTGCCATCAATAAAATGCACCTGTGTTCGTTGTCTATAACATACACCTGCCCATACCCTAAGCCCACCGCCACCATGGGCCACTCGATCCACAACGTGGACATCAGCAAACCGCTTACCCACACGACTCCAAACATGCTGTCTGCCACCTGCTCTGTACAGTGAAACCTGGGATTCATCCGTGAAGAGAACACCTCTCCAAAGTGCCAGACACCATTGAATGTGAGCATTTGCCCACTCAGGTCGCGACCCCGATGAGGACGACGGGCAACCAGATGAGCTTCCCTGAGTTGGTTTCTGAGAGTTTGCGCAGAAATTCTTTGGTTATGCAAACCGATTGTTGCAGCAGCTGTCCGGTGGCTGGTCTCAGACGATCTTGGAGGGGAAGATGCTGGATGTGGAGGTCCTGGGCTGGTGTGGTTACATGTGGTCTGCGGATGTACTGCCAAATTCTCTGAAACATCTTTGGAGACAGCTTATGGTAGAGAAATGAACATTCAATTCACAGGCAACAGCTCTGGTGGACATTCCTGCAGTCAGCATTCCAATTGCACGCTCCCTCAAAACTTGCGACATCTGTGGCATTGTGCTGTGTGATAAAACTGCACATTTTAGAGTGGCCTTTATTGTGGCCAGCCTAAGGCACACCTGTGCAATAATCATGCTGTCTAATCAGCATCTTGATATGCCACACCTGTGAGGTGGATGGATTATCTCAGCAAAGAAGTGCTCACTAACACAGATCTAGACAGATTTGTGAACAATATTTGAGAGAAATAGGCCTTTTGTGTACATAGAAAAAGTTCTTTGAGTTCAGCTCATGAAAAATGGGGGCAAAAAAGTGTTGCGTTTATAATTTTGTTCAGTGTACATTCAGCCTAATAGTGCTAAAGGGTTCTGTAAAGGACTCTGAAGTAATTTGGCTCCTAAAATATTATAATTCTTGCTGCAGTTTCCTTCCGTAAAAAAAAAAAAAATGGAAAACAATCATCGGAAATTGATAGAGGAGATTCTTTTATAAAATTATTTAGGATTGGCCTAATAGCTATTGGTTTCCAAACAGGAATATGGTATATAATGACTGGCCAATCGGCTTTGATATTCCATATTATTATTATGCAGGATTTATATAGCGCCCACAACGTTTGCGCTGCGCTTTACAACATGAGGGAAAACAGTACGGTTACAATACAATTCAATACAGGAGGAATCAGATAAAGTACTAATTCATGGAAATGAATGAAACAGTTGGTACACTGAAAGGCTACATCAGTACATTGAATTTGTTTTTGGGTGAAGGTTTTGGGGTTGTCATCCCTTGTAACACCTGCTCAGCTCTTGGAGCATAATGTATATTGAGCCAGTAAAGCCTGAAATGTGCTAAATCCCTGCATGCTTGTTGCAGTTTTGTGACTTAGTAGGTAGTGAAGGCAGGATCACAATGATCACAATAAAGTGATGCAGATGCTGGGTAACTACTTGACCTCCGGAAGATCTTACCCCCTTCATGACCAGGACATTTTTTGCTATTCAGCACTGCGCCAGTTTAAGTGGTAATTACACAGTCATGCAACGCTGCACCCAAACTAAATTGATATAATTTTTTTCACTCAAATAGAGAATTCTTTAGGTGGTATTCGATCACCACTGTGGTTTTTATTTATTTATTTATTATGTAAATGAAAAAAGACAGAAAATGTTTACGTTTTTTTACTATTTTCTACTTTCTACTTTAACCACTTGCCTACAGTGCACTTTCACCCCCTTCCTGCCCAGACCGATTTTCAGCTTTCAGCGCTCTCACACTTTGAATGACAATTACTCAGTCATGCAACACTGTACCCGTAAAAAAATTGTGTCCTTTTTTTCACACAAATAGAGCTTTCTTTTGATGGTATTTAATCACTACTGGGTTTTTTATTTTTTTGTGCTATAAATAAAAAAAGACTGAAAATATTGTGAAAAAACGCATTTTCTTTGTTTCTGTCATAAAATTTTGCAAATTAGTCATTTTTCTTCACAAATTTTGGCCAAAATTTATACTGCTACTTATCTTTGGTAAAAATAACCCAAATAAGTATATATTATTTGGTCTTTGTGAAAGTTATAGAGTCCACAAGTTATGGTGCTAATCATTGAAAATTTATGACACTTGATCACACCTGATGTACTGAAGGCCTATCTCATTTCTTGAGACACTAAAAAGTCAGGAAAGTACAAATACCCCCCAAATGACCCCTTTTTGTAGTAGACATTCCAAGGTATTTAATAAGGGGCATGGTGAGTTTTTTGAAGTTGTATTTTTTTCCCACAACTCTTTGCAAAATGAAGATTTTTTTTTTTTTTTTTTACAAATTGATGTATTAACAGGTTATTTCTCTCACACAGCATATGTATACTTGCAACTACACCCCAAAATACATTCTGCTATTCCTCCTGAGTATGGCGATACCACATGTGTAACACTTTTTCACAGCCTGGCCACATACAGAGGCCTAACATCCAAGTAGCACTTTACACAAAGTTGTCCATTTATCCACTTTAAGACTGGGCCTATTTTTGACACTTGGTGTTTACAAGCTTAAATCATTTTTTTTGCTAGAAAACTACTTAGAACCCCCAAACATTATATATTTTTTTTAGCAGAGACCCTAGAGAATAAAATGGAGATCATTGCAATATTTTTTATCACATCATATTTGCGCAGCAGTCTTCCAAATGCAATTTTTTTTGAAAAAAATTCACTTTTTTGAATTAAAAAATAAATTTAGCCCAATTTTTTTCCATAATGTGAAAGATAATGTTACGCCGAGTAATTAGATACCCAACATGTCATTCTTCAAAATTGCGCACACTCACAGAATGGCGCCAAACATTGGTACTTAAAAATCCCCATAGGCAACATTTTAAAAATTTCTGCAGGTTACCAGCTTAGAGTTACAGAGGAGGTCTAGGGCTCAAATTATTGCTCTCGCTCTAACGATCTCATGTATGGTCTAATACCTCACATGTATGGTTTGAACACCGTTTACATATGTGAGCGGGACTTGCGTATGCGTTCGCTTCTGCGCGCGAGCTAACGGGGACAGGGCGCTTTAATTTTTTTTTTTCCTATTTATTTTATTTATTATTTTTTTTATTTTTACACAGTTTTAAAAAAAATAATGTTTTGATCATTTTTATTCCTATTACAAGGAATGTAAACATCCCTTGTAATAGAAATAGGCATGACAGGTCCTCTTTATTGTGAGATCTGGGGTCAAAAAGACCTCACACCTCACAACTACACTAAAAAAAAAAAAAAAGCGGCCCTTTAAATCGGTTGCTAGGCAACGACATTTGACGTAGCTCCGGTCCTCCAAGACCATAGAGTCGAGTGAGGGCCATCTTGCCCTCACTCGACTTCCTGTCTCTGAGGATCCGGGACTGGATTGTTTTCCCCGCTGCCGGCGGGTCCGGTAAGCTGGGAAAGCGTCTGGGACGCGGCGGGAGGGGGGGGGCACCTCTTCCCCTGCACCGTAAGGGTAATTCTGCGGCGAATCCGCCACTGAGACCACCCTTATCTGAAAGCCGACCGCCCGCCGTTTAAAAAAATACCGGGGTTATGCCAGCTATCTGCTGCCATAACCCCAGTATTTAGCTTTTAATGGCCGACGTATATAGTCGTTAGGCGGTCGGTAAGTGATTGCATGTATATAGCAAAAATTGCACCCCAAAATACATTCTATAAAGGAAAGTGTACAGGAATAGTCCGAGTCCATCTCCGATCCGCTACTATTAGCGATTTCAAATTCCGAATCGGATTCAGAATTGGATTCGGACACTGATGAGAGCTCCCCGGTGCTCTCATCAGTCATGGAGAGGACCTGAAGGGTCTCCTCGCTGCTGTACATTCTTTTTGACATGCTGGCCGTGATGGGCTGTGCGACGGGTGACGGTTGACTGCGGATGATCACTGATGGGGTGGCAGGTGACGGTCACTGATGGGGTGACAGATGACGATGACTGATGGGTTGACAGATGACGATGACTGATGGGTTGACATATGACGATGACTGATGGGGTGACAGGTGACGATGACTGATGGGGTGACAGGTGACGATGACTGATGGGGTGACAGGTGACGATGACTGATGGGGTGACAGATGACGATCACTGATGGGGTGACAGATGACGATGATTGATGGGGTGACAGATGACGATGATTGATAGGGTGACAGATGACAATCACTGATGGGGTGACAAGTGACGATGATTGATGGGGTGACAAGTGATGATCACTGATGGGGTGACAAGTGACTATGATTGATGGGGTGACAGATGACGATGACTGATGGGGTGACAGATGACGATGACTGATGGGGTGACAGGTGACGGTGATTGATGGGGTGACAGGTGATGGTGATTGATGGGGTGACAGGTGACGGGCGATGGTCACCGATGGGTGACAGGTGACGGGCGATGGTGCACGGCAGTACTGATGGCAGTCTCTGGTGACCGGTGAACTTTAGGCTATGTTCACATGTGAGCATAGCGATCGCGGGCAGAATCCCTGCGATTCTGCCCGCGATCCGGAAATCATTGCAAATCACGGGACGCCTGTGCGTTGCCCGTGATTTGCAATAGCACCCCAATGTTTCTGCCTGCCGAATCGCGGTAACATCGCGCAAACAACGCATGATGCCCCAAAGAATCTCTTGTACCTTTTTTGGGCGTCATGCGTTGTTTGCGCGATGTTACCGTGATTCGGCAGGCGGAAATCGCGGCAACATCGCACAGCGTTTGGGGTGCTATTGCAAATCATGGGCAACGCACAGGCGTCCCGCGATTTGCAATGATTTCCAAGTCACGGGCAGAATCGCAATGATTCTGCCCGCGATCGCTACGCTCACATGTGAATGTAGCCTTATGGGTGTCAATTTCTGGGCACTGATGAGGTGACTGTTGGGTGACAGGGGCAATTGGGGGGGGCTGAGGACTGTGTGGGGACCTTTATTTTTGTGCTTTTACTTTTACAGGTACACAGAGCAGTAACTCACTGTTTCTGGCTCTGCTCTCCTCACACTGGAAACTGTGTGAGGGGAGAAGAGCTAGTAACAGTGAAGTTACTGCTCTGTGTTTACATTTTGTGATCGGCTGTGAATGGATTCACAGCCGATCACATAGTAAAACAGTCACTGTCAGTGACTGTTTACTACTGCCGGTGACTAGCTGTGTTCCTAGGGAACACAGAGCCACCGACATGACCGCGCTGCGTGCTCCCGGTCGCGCATGCGCGGTCCTCTTCCGGGCTGTAACATTGTGATCGGCTGTGTCATTGGAACACAGCGGATCACGTGGGAAACAGCCATGCCCATTGGCTGTTTCCCCCCTGCCGGTGACGGACTGTGTCCCGGGGACACGCCGACAGCGGCAGTGCAGGGCGGCGCGCACACGATCGCGCGCCTGCCCTGCCTGAATGGGCCGCCGTCATATGACGGCGGCCCAGAACAATGGTCGCACCGCTCCGCTGTCATATGGCGGGCGGGCGGCAACTGGTTAAAACATATCCAATAAAAAAAAAAAAAAAATCTAATTTTATCATGAATTTTGGCCAAAATGTATTTTGCTGCATATCTATGGTAAAAAAAAAAAAATCCCAATAGGTGTATTTTAATTGGTTTGCATAAAAGTTATAATGTCTACAAACTATGTTATAGACACTGGAATTTTTTGTTTTATACTACTAAAGGCAGTGACTGTGATAGTGCGGCAGGCAATCTGACACTAGCTAACGCTGGGTAGGAACTGACTTAATGTTAGGTGGAATAGTTGGGGGTAAGGAATCAAATAAAAAAGTAAATAAGCAAACAATACAATCATTTTTATTCTTTAATGATAGCCCCCTAGTACGGAATTATTGCTCCATAGAATTTTCTGTTAATGTTAATGTTAATTTTACTCACACTGAGTCTCAGAGGAGGTCATTTATCAGTAGGTTCAATAGTAGAAAATGTTTCACTAATAGATGAAAATACTTCCTTGCAAACATACAGCTGAAAGAAAAAGTATGTGAACCCTTTGGAATGATATGGATTTCTGCACAAATTGGTCATAAAATGTGATCTGACCATCATCTAAGTCACAACAATAGACAATCACAGTCTGCTTAAACTAATAACACACAAAGAATGAAATGTTGCCATGTTTTTATTGAACACACCATGTAAACATTCACATTGCAGGTGGAAAAAGTATGTGAACCCCTAGACTAATGACATCTCCAAGAGCTAATTGGAGTGAGATGTCAGCCAACTGGAGTCCAATCAATGAGATGAGATTGGAGGTGTTGGTTACAGCTGCCCTGCCCTATAAAAAACACACACCAGTTCTGGGTTTGCTTTTCACAAGAAGCATTGCCTGATGTAAATGATGCCTCGCACAAAAGAGTTCTCAGAAGACCTACGATTAAGAATTGTTGACTTGCATATAGCTGGAAAGGATTATAAAAGTATCTCCAAAAGCCTTGCTGTTCATCTGTCCACGGTAAGACAAATTGTCTATAAATGGAGAAAGTTCAGCACTGCTGCTACTCTCCCTAGGAGTGGCCGTCCTGTAAAGATGACTGCAAGAGCACAGCACAGACTGCTCAATGAGGTGAAGAAAAATCCTAGAGTGTCAGCTAAAGACTTACAAAAGTCACTGGCAAATGCTAACATCCCTGTTAGCGAATTTACAATATGTAAAACACTAAACAAGAATGGATTTTTATGGGAGGATACCACAGAGGAAGCCACTGCTGTCCAAACAAAACATTGCTGTATGTTTACAGTTTGCACAAGAGCACCTGGATGTTCCACAGCAGTACTGGCAAAATATTCTGTGGACAGATGAAACCAAAGATGAGTTGTTTGGAATAAACACACAACACTATGTGTGGCGAAAAAGAGGCACAGCACACCAACATCAAAACCTCATCCCAACTGTGAAGTATGGTGGTGGGGGCATCATGGTTTGGGGCTGCTTTGTTGTGTCAGGGCCTGGACGAATTGCTATCATCGAAGGAAAAATTTATTCCCAAGTTTATCAGGACATTTTGCAGGAGAACTCAAGGCCATCTATCTACCAGCTGAAGCTCAACAGAAGATGGGTGTTGCAACAGGACAATGACCCAAAGCATAGAAGTAAATCAACAACAGAATGGCTTAAACAGAAGAAAATACGCCTTCTGAAGTGGCCCAGTCAGAGTCCTGACCTCAACCCGATTGAGATGCTGTGGCATGACCTCAAGAAAGCGATTCACACCGGACATCCCAAGAATATTGCTGAACTGAAACAGTTCTGTAAAGAGGAATGGTCAAGAATTACTCCTGACTGTTGTGCACGTCTGATCTGCAACTACAGGAAACGTTTGGTTGAAGTTATTAAATCCAAGGGTTCACATACTTTTTCCACCTGCACTGTGAATGTTTGCATGGTGTGTTCAATAAAAACATGGCAACATTTCATTCTTTGTGTTATTAGTTTAAGCAGACTGTGATTGTCTATTGTTGTGACTTAGATGATGATGATCAGATCACATTTTATGACCAATTTGTGCAGAAATCCATATCATTCTAAAGGGTTCAAATACTTTTTCTTGCAGCTGTTACCTAACCTACAGCATGCCAATATTTGATAAGCTTCTTACAGTTTTTTTGCTAATAAAACTGACTGAATGATTCAGTTTCATTCAGTAAAATGCTTGCGTATAGCAATGTAATATACTGCTATAAGCAAACATAATGTGTGAAAAAAAAAGAAGAAGAAAATCCTGATTACTTCCCCAGAGCATTACAATGTTACTATGGTAACATCATATTGCTCTGGCCAAAATGTGGTTAAAAAAAAAATGTAATAAAAAAAAAAGAAACATTATAGTATATTATTTTTTATAATACTGTCCCCAACAACTGTCCCTGATCACTACCGCACCAGTTATTTAATGACGCTGTACTGCACTGGTGACAGTATGTAAAAAAAAAAAAAGGATTGTGAAAAATCTTTTTTTTAATTTCTTCATTTTCCAAAATATTATCACAAAAAGTGTATAACTTCAAAAAACCAGCCATGCCTCTTAATAAACACCTTGGACTGTCAACTTTTCAAAAAGGGGTGATTTGGGGGGTATATCTACTTTCCTGGCATTTTAGGGCTTTCTTTCTTTTAATTTTGTTGATTATAACTTACAGCTAGTGAAAACCCAAAATTCAGTATTTCATAAAATTAGAAGATTACATAAAACCAATTAAAAAAAAAAAAAGAATTTTAATATAGAAATGTTGGCTTACTAAAAAAGTATGTCCATATACAGTGTAGTATGCACTCAATACTTGGTAGGGGCTCCTTTTGCATGAATTACTGCATCAATGCGGCGTGACATAGAGGCGATCAGCCTGTGGCACTGCTGAGGTGTTATGGAAGCCCGAGTTGCTTTGATAATCGCCTTCAGCTCATCTGGATTGTTGGGTCTGGTGTCTCTCATCTTCCTCTTGACAATACCCCACAAATTCTCTCGAGTTTGCTTGCCAATCAAGCACAATAATACCACCATCAATAAACCAGGTATTGGTATTTTGGCAGTATGGGCAGGTGCCAAGTGCCGCTGGAAAATGAAATCAGCATCTCCAAAAAAGTGGTCAGCAGAGGGATGCATGAAGTGCTCTAGAATTTCCTGGTAGAGGGCTGCACTGACTTTGGATTTGATACCAGCAGATGACACGGCTCCCCAAATCATCACTGACTGTGGAAACTTCACACTGGACCTCATACAACTTTGATTCTGTGCCTCTCCACTCTTCCTCCAGACTCTGGGACACTGATTTCCAAATGAAATGCTACATTTTTCCACAGTCAGTGATGATTTGGGGAGCTATGTCATCTGCTGGTGTTGGTCCACTCAGTGGCGTACCAATAGGGGGGGCGGGGGGGCGGTCCGCCCCGGGTGCCACACATTGGGGGGTGTCAGGGAAGACCAGGGTGACACCCGGGGCCGGCCGCCAGACTGCTTCCGCCGCGGAGGAGGAGGAACTGTTTAAAGCAGAGGATGTGAGAGAGACTCACTGTCACTCCGAGCCCTGAATACACAGCGGTCGGCGCCTCGGCGGGAACTGCAGAAGTTACTGTGCTGGTTAATGAGAAGGCGATTGGTTGCTAGGACCGCCTATCAACCAATCACCTGCTCTTTAACCATTACAGTGACTTCTGCAGTTCCCGCCGAGGCGCCGACCGTTGTGTATTCAGGGCTCAGGAGTGACAGTGAGTCTCTCTCACATACTCTGCTTTAAACAGTTCCTCCTCCTCCGCTCTCCTCCTAAAAAAGGTAGGGGGGGGGGGGGGGGCGCGCTTTGTATTGTAAAGGGTGGAATAAGAGTCTTTAGTGAGCTTCAGGTGAATAGGCTTAGGAGTATGATCCACTTTGGCTGGCTGAGTTGTGCTCTCACCACGAATCTAGCAAGAAATGTTGGTGTAACAGTTGTTGGAAAGAAAGTGTACCCGGCTAGAGGGGCAGAAGCAGGAGATTTATGTAGAAATAGGTAGAAACCCCGCAGATCAGTGGGATGCTCTTTTTGTGTGATTCATCCACTAAATAGTGCAGTAAATGGGAGAGAAAAGTGGTATGATCTTTTCTAGGAGTGTAGTAGGAATATACAGTGACCTTGCATTCAAACAAATGGCCGATCAAAATAAGGTATTGTCCCTCAGGGTCATTGATCTCTGCTAGGAGGGAAAAATGGATTGATCAGTAAAATGCCACAAGAATACCTCGGCTGAGGCCATGTAGGGTTATTTTGAGGGTGGGGGGTGGCTTTGTATTGTAAAGGGGTTCTTTGTGGGGGGGCTTTGTATTGTATAGGGGTTCTATGGGGGGATTTATTGTAGAGGGGTTCTATTGGTGGGGGCTTTGTATTGTAAAGGGGTTATATTGGGGGGGCTGTGTAATGTAAAGGGTTGTATGGGGGATGGGGCTGTGTAATGTAATGGGTTCTATTGGGGGGCTGTGTAATGTAAAGGGTTCCATGGGGGGATGGGGGCTGTGTAATGTAAAGGATTCCAATGGGGGGCTGTGTAATGTAAAGGGGTCCAGGGGGGGATGGGGGCTGTGTAATGTAAAGGGTTCCATGGGGGGATGGGGGCTGTGTAATGTAAAGGGGTCCAGGGGGGATGGGGGCTGTGTAATGTAAAGGGTTCCATGGGGGGGTGGGAGCTGTGTAATGTAAAGGGTTCCATGGGGGGATGGGGGCTGTGTAATGTAAAGGGTTCCAATGGGGGGCTGTGTAATGTAAAGGGGTCCAGGGGGGATGGGGGCTGTGTAATGTAAAGGGTTCCAATGGGGGGCTGTGTAATGTAAAGGGGTCCAGGGGGGGATGGGGGCTGTGTAATGTAAAGGGTTCCATGGGGGTGTGGGAGCTGTGTAATATAAAGGGTTCCATGGGGGGATGGGGGCTGTGTAATGTAAAGGGTTCCAATGGGGGGCTGTGTAATGTAAAGGGGTCCAGGGGGGATGGGGGCTGTGTAATGTAAAGGGTTCCATGGGGGGTGGGAGCTGTGTAATGTAAAGGGTTCCATGGGGGGGATGGGGCTGTGTAATGTAAAGGGTTCCAATGGGGGGCTGTGTAATGTAAAGGGGTCCAGGGGGGGATGGGGGCTATGTAATGTAAAGGGTTCCATGGGGGGGTGGGAGCTGTGTAATGTAAAGGGTTCCATGGGGGGATGGGGGCTGTGTAATGTAAAGGGTTCCAATGGGGGCTGTGTAATGTAAAGGGGTCCAGGGGGGGATGGGGGCTGTGTAATGTAAAGGGTTCCAATGGGGGGCTGTGTAATGTAAAGGGGTCCAGGGGTAAGGAGGCTGTGTAATGTAAAGGGGTCCAGGGGTAAGGGGGCTGTGTAATGTAAAGGGGTCCAGGGGTACGGGGGATGTGTAATGTAAAGGTGTCCAGGGGTAAGGGGGCTGTGTAATGTAAAAGGGGGTCTCCACACATTTTACACGTGACATGTCAATGGGCAGTTCGTCGCCTGGGGGGGGTGCCAGATGTAGGATCCTCCCCGGGTGCCAAATGCTCTAGGTACGCCCCTGGGTCCACTGGTCCTTCAGACGCGGCTTATTACAGAGCAGGGTAAAGAGCCAATCGCAGCTCCCCTTTACTACATGATCAGCTGTCAGCCAATAACGGCTGATCATGGAAGTAAACAGAAGCCGGTTATCGGCTTTTTTTCTCCTCACAATCAGTGTGAGGAGAAAAGAAGAAAGACGGTAACTGGCTTCTATTACAGGGACATAGGTCCCAATCTGTACCCACCAGTGCCACCTATCAGTTCCCACCAGTGCGGTTAATCAGTGCACATCATTGCTGCCAATCAGGGCCCACCAGTGCCACCTATCAGTGCCCACCAGTGCCGCTAATCGGTGTCCACCAGTGCTGCCAATCAGCGCCCACCAGTGCCACCTATCATTGCCCACCAGTGCCGCTAATCGGTGTCCACCAGTGCTGCCAATCAGCGCCCACCAGTGCCACCTATCAGTGTCCATCAGTGCTGCCAATCAGTGCCCTTCATCAGTGTCACCTATCAGTGCTGCCTATCAGTACCTCCTATCAGTGACCATCAGTGCCACCTATCAGTGCCACCTCTCAGTGCACTTCAGTGCTGCCTATCAGAGCTTATCAGTGCCCATTAGTGCCACCTATCATTGCATCCTACTCAGTGCCCACCATTGCCACCTCATCAGTGCTCACCAGTGCCACCCTATCAGTGACCATCAGTGTAACCTAAGAAATCTCTATTTGTGTGAAAAAATTATATAAATTTTATTTGGGTACAGCGTTGCATGACTGCACAGTTATCATTCAAAGTGTGACAGGGCTGAAAGCTGAAAATTATCCTGGGCAGGAAGGGGGTATAAGTGCCCAGTAAGCAAGTGGTTGAAAAACAAATGGGTGATAGGATTGACAGTCCCATGGGGCCACGTCTCTATTTTTTTTCTTTCATGGCCCTAACATTCACTTTGCACAATCATCAAGGCATTTCTATTAAAATTGATACTACTATGTAATTACCATTATAGGCAAAAGTCAGCCATTTCTTTAAAATTTATATTTTATTTTTTATTTATTTTATTCATATATTTATGAGCTTGTGTAAGTGAAGATTTGTTCTTCACTAGTTTCTGGCAGCTTTAATTTCCTCTTTTCTTGTCAAACTAGTAGTAGCTAGTCGCGTTCAACTGTACTTGTTCTGCAAAACTGAAGACATTGCGCCACTCATCCAAGTAGATTTTCATTTAGAGTGAGTGTCCAGAACATACCTCGGCATTTACAGTCAGGCAATTCATTCAGTCTCCTTAAACTAATCAGCATTGAATGTGTCAACGCAGATGCTGATTGTCCAAGAATGTGATGGGAGGTGTGAACGTTTCTGAATCCATCCTGTTCTAATCACATTAATCACTTGCCAACCACCTTATAATAGTTTTACTGTCTGCCAGCACCTGCTGATCATTCGTTACACAGGCAGAATGGCAGCCTGCCTATGAAAACAAGGCAGATTGCCATTCTGTCAGTACGGAAGGCATGGATCCTGTGTTCCTGCAAAACAGGAACATGCATCCATGCCTTTCCTTAGTGAAAGCACCTCCCACACAGTGCACAAATACTGGCTAGGTACACAGCTAACCCTTTGAACGCCCCTAAAATTAACCCCTTCCCAGCCAATGTTATTAGTACAGTGACAGTGGATATTTTTAGCGCATATGTCCTTATAAGGCTCGGTTCACACTGATGCGATGCGGGAAGGCTGCGAATTCGCAGCCTGTTCCCGCATCGCACACGCACCCCCGGCAGTTCACACTGCCATATGCGATCCGCTGGGGGTGTCAATGTAATCTTAACGACACCCCCAGTTTGATCGCATATCGCAGTGCGATCGTGCAGTTCGCACAGGATCGGATCGCACAAGTGTGAACCGCTGTGCGATCCGATCCTGATGCGGCAGCAAAAATGCCTCCTGTGCATGTTTGCTGCGGGTGCGATGCGAATTTAGCCATACAAACTGTATGGCTAAACTCGCACCGCACAGCTGATCGCATGTCATGTCGGAGCAGTGCGCTCCGACATGACATGCGAACCCCGCACACGCAGTAGTGTGAACCGGGGCTTAGTGTCACTGGTCCCTAAAAAGCATCAAAAGTGACAACTAGTGTCCGATTTGTCCACCGCAGTATCACAGTCCTGCTATAAGTCGCTGATCACTGATATTACTAGTAAAAAATAAAGAAAGAAAGAAAAAATCCATAAATTTATCCCATAGTTTGTAAACGCTATAACTTTTGCACAAACCAATCAATATACACCTATTAGGATTTTTTTTTACCAAAAATATGTAGCAGAATACATATTGGCCCCTGAATTGATAAAGAAATTGAGATTTTTTACATTTTTTTATTGGATGTGTTTTATAGTAGAGATTTAAAAATATTGTTTTATTTTTTCTTTTTTTTTTCAAAATTGTCGGTATATATATATATATATATATATATATATATATATATATATATATATATATATATATATATATTTAGCGCAAAAAAATAAAAAACACAGAGGTGATCAACTACCATTAAAAGAAAGCTCTATTTGTGGGAAAAAAGGGCATCATATTCTTTGGGTACAGTGTTGCACGACCGTTCAATTGTCAGTTAAAGTAACGCAGGGCTGTCTTGCAATAAATGGTCCGGTCATGAAAGGGGGGGGGGATAAATCTTCCAGGGCTGAATGGTTATTCAACCCCTTGGTGTTGTGAAATCTGGGGCATGTGCTATTTGTTCTAATTACACAACTGAAGGTGTGAATTGTTAAAAATTGGTGGGGTAAGAGTTAACAATCAGCATTATATGTGTATGACAGATGGTATTTAGTCTAAATGTTAGAAACAGTTTTCTTTTTTTTTGTTGGTAGCTGGATTAAGATATTTACACATAAATTTGCTTACTTTCAGTTATCAGCAGTCTAGAAATTCTGAAGTGTTTTTGCTGCTAAGTGTGACACCTAATGGTGATATTCTACAATAACAGATGAAAACTATATAAATGATGCAACGATTCTTGCACTAACGAATGCCTAAACATTTTCCTGACAGTCGAGTTTATAACATAACTGGCAGAGGCGTAACTAGATTTCACAGGGCCCCGATGCAAGAAATCATGAAGGGCCCCCCCCCCCCCCCAACAAAGTAAAACATTTCTGTTTCTGGTTTCAGGGCTGGTGAAGAGGGGAATGGGGTCAGTAATAGTGCATGGTGGTGAGGAGGGTGGGAGCAGTGGCAGCGGTCGTGCGGGGTGTGGGATCAGAGGCGGTAATGGTGGGGAGGGGGGTGGGATCAGTGGCGGTGGTGGGGTGGAATCAGTGGTGGCAGTGGTGGGGAGGGAAGTGGGATCAGAGGCGGTGATGGTGGGGAGAGGCAAGGGATCAGTGGCGGCGGTGGTGGGGAGGGGGGTGTGATCAGAGATGGTGAAGGGGGGGTGAGATTAGTGGCGGCGATGGTGAGGGCGGTGGGATCAGTGGCGGTGGTGAGGAGGGGGTGGATGGTGGGGTGGGATCAATGGTGGTAGTGAGGGGGGGTTATGGTTGGGAGGGGGGTGGGATCAATGGCGGTGGTGAAGGGGTGATGGTGGAGAGGGATCAGTGGGGGCGATGGTGGTGGGGAGGGGGGTGTTATCAGAGATGGTGATGGTGGTGAAGGGGGGGTGAGATTAGTGGCGGCGATGGTGAGGGCGGTGGGATCAGTGGCGGTGGTGAGGAGGGGGTGGATGGTGGGGTGGGATCAATGGTGGTAGTGAGGGGGGGTTATGGTTGGGAGGGGGTGGGATCAATGGCGGTGGTGAAGGGGTGATGGTGGAGAGGGATCAGTGGGGGCGATGGTGGGGGGGGGGTGGAGGAGGGGTTTTATGTGGTGTAATCCTCCCCAACCACCACCACCTCTGTCTCACTGATCCCATCCCCCCACCACTGCAGATCTCATCCCTACACCCCCCAACACCTCTGTTGTAGATAGGGATGAGATCTGTTCTGTGGCAGGCATGGGATCATTAAGGCAGCAAGCCAGCAAGGGTGGAGTTTGGGATCAAAATTCAAGGCAAGTTCACTTACAATTAGCAGTCAGACGATTATTATGAATCCCCCTCACTCAGCAACTCCAGGCAGGCAGGCACGCACGCTTCTTCTAGCAGGAACAGGAAGCATTTGGTGTCTCTTCGCACTCCTCCTCCCCCTGCACTCTATTGGTCCTCACTGCATCAGCCTTTTCTGATTGGAGGATCGGCAGGGCTGAGGGCGGGCGGGTGCAGGCAGCAGCAGCAGCAGATTGCTTTAGAAAACTGTCCGCTGTAGACATCTCCCCCCTCCCCCCCCCCCGCACAACGATCGGGGAGTGCGGCAGCCGGTATCCAGTTACAGACTCAGCCACTAGCGAACAGTCAGGCGGATGGACGGGCCCCCTCACGCCGCGGCCGCGATAAGAGAACGGGGGCTGGCGGGCCCCCCCCAGGTGGCGGAACTCCAGGGCCCGGTCGCAAGCGCGACCGCTGCGACCCTGATAGTTCCGCTACTGATAACTGGATATGTCCTTATATAAATGACAATAAAATGTGTCTTTGCATAACATTAGTGATTTTAAATGGTGAACAATGGCAGAACTACACCAATAACAGCCTACGGGCCTCCTGTGGGTCCAGATACAGTGGTGACCCAGGTGCAAGAAGGGTGGGCTCTGAATGCTGCTCAAGGCATTGGGTATAGTTAGCAGTGGGACCAGTGAAGAAGCATCTCCTTTCTTCTCTGCTGGGTAAGTATCCACATTGATACCATTGCTTTTTCTGACTGTTCCCCTCACTGACTACCAACAAAAGGGAGCATTCTTCCTCTCACTACCTGCAAACTTAAGGGGTAAGGGAGAATTCTTCCTTTTACTGCCCACAAATGTAAAGGAGCATGGGGCAGTATCCAGGATCACCCTTTTTACATATCAAATAATACCTTAAATAAATGACACCACACCATCTGATTTTGGGATAAAAAATGTATAGGCCGTGGCCGTTTATTATTTGTTTAAAATATAAATAAATAAATAACTAAAAACACAACAATATGTTCAACACTGTAACACACCCGATCACCACGATCCAGGCGGTAAATAAATAAAACATCATAAATGATTTATCCATACTTAAATTCAAAACATTTGAAACACGTATTGTCCCCTTTGCATCAAACAAAGGTGACCCACAAATAATAACTTTGGCCGCGACAGCCAAGGGGAGGGGGGGGGGGAGGGGAAAGCAGAAGCTCTTCTTGTCTTCTTGAGGTGACTGAGGAAACAGGCGGCAAAGGAGCCCCCTAAATAGCCCTCAACTGAGAACCAGCGCTAACTGGCTCCCAGTTTAAGGTGGCAGATTTGGGCGGGAAGCGGGTTGAAGACCCAAATCTCCCCAGATACAGGGGAGATTTGGGCGGGAAAAGCCAGGGGAATTCAAAAACTGCCCAGATACAAGCCCCTTTTGAGAGGGAAGGAGAGAGCCTAGAGATCTGGGTCAAAAGTTAATTTGACCCCTCATAACCTATGCCTTACCTTAACTAATAACTATTCCTACCTATACTAACTCGCACTGTCACAGCCCCATGAGGAAAATGGGAGAATATTTATGCCCTTTTTCCTTACATTCTTCCTCCAACTGTTCACCAACATAAGAGGGCATTCTTCCTCCCACTGCCCACCAATGTAACAGAGTGTTCTTCTCTTCACTGACTGCAAATGTAAGGTGACATTTTTCTTTCCACAGACCACCTCTGTTTGAAGGTTTTGAAAAAAAAAACCACATAAATACTCTTACTATATCTCTTCACTCCCTTGCTGTTGCCAGTTCTGTATCTTGGCCTAGGCCAACAAGGCCCAGGCTTAGGGCAGCACTTTGCAGGGGGGCAGCAAAAAAGCTGATGGGGGCCGCACTGATATGCTGCCCTGATGGGCACTTATATGTTGCACTGATGGGCACTAATAGACTGCACTGATGACCACTGATGAGGCAGGACTGATAAGCTGCACTGATAGGGCTGCACTGATAAGGCAGCACTGATGGGCACTGATATGATGCACTGATGGGCTGCACTAATGGGCAATAAGAGGCTGCACTGGTGGCCACTGATGGGGCTGTACTGATGGCCACTGATGAGGCCGCACTGATATGCTGCACTGATGAGGCTGCACTGATGGGCAGTAATGAGGCTGCACTGATGAGCACTGATAAGGCAGCACTGATGGGCACTGATTTGATGCACTGATGGGCTGCACTAATGGGCAATAAGAGGCTGCACTGGTGGCCACTGATGGGGCTGTACTGATGGCCACTGATGAGGCCGCACTGATATGCTGCACTGATGAGGCTGCACTGATGGGCAGTAATGAGGCTGCACTGATGAGCACTGATAAGGCTGCACTGAAGGGCACTGATGAAGCTGAACTTATGGGAACTCATGAGGCTGCACTGATGGGCACTGATAGGCTGTGGTTGTGGTCTGTGGTTTACAGATGACAGGGCGGGTCATAAACAGGAAAGGGTGTGGTCTTTACAGGAAGGGGTGGGTCATATTTAAATTAGGGTTGCCCAAGTTTAGTCAGGCCTAGGGCAGCACAAAACCTAAATACACCACTGGCTGTTGCTGAACTCTGCAAAATCTCCCTCTTTAGCCCTCACTAGACCCAGTTGGAGAAACGTCTCGCTCGCTTGACTAGTGAGGGAGCAATTCCATACAGACTGGGAAGAATTGATCCTGATGCTGGTACCACCAAGATAGCATTTGTAAAATTAGCTTATCAATGTTCATATTTACAAAGTGTGTTTTATTTTTTATCTTTCATTCTCTAGGCTATAATAAACAAGCTGTGGTTTGGCTACAACCTTGAAAAAGCCATTTCGTTGCCTGTTTTCCATGTCACAGCCCGTAACCAGCTAGAGTTTGAGCCACATTTCAGCAAGGTAAGATATTTTCTGTAATTGTGTGTGAGTGAGATTAACCTAGCTAGCGGTAACCCCGAGCGTGACTCGGGGTGGATTTTCCATACTATTATCGGTATCCCCGAGTCACGCTCGGGGTGGATGGGCAGAGCGCGCAGCGGTCTCTTACCTTCTCCTGGCGATCCAGCGATGATCTCCCATTGCTGTGATCGCCAGCTGTCTGAGATCCCCGCCGCTCGTCCATCCTCCGTCGGTGTGATGACTTCCTAGTTCAGTTCCCTGCAGCAGCAATGCTGCATGGGAGCGGAACTAGGGAGGGAAATTCAAACATTGAACGTTGCACAAAACACAAACACACACATAACATTTATATTATATTATATATATATATATATATATATTGTATATATATATATATATATATATATATATAAAAATGTATATGTATGTATATATATATATATATATATATATATATATGATAAAAAGGGTGTTATAGAATACTTAGAATCATAAATAAATCTAAAACACTAGCAGCGCTGGAACGGAACTCATGTGTGCACACAGAAGTCCTTCAAAACCTCATATGATGTATAGGCATTCAGTCCATCAAACACTTGATCAAAAAGAGTCCATCCAAAAGGGTAAGGGAGTGAGAGATCTTGACTAATCCACCAAGCTTCCACCACCCTTCGGTGCCCCCCCCCCCCTATTAGAAACAGTCACCAGAGAAAGGTGAAAAAAAGATCCTTCAAATTTATCCACCAATCTGCAGGTGTGGGACTCACAGCTGGACAACACCTAGCTCCTTCCTCCTCAGATAATCCTCCGTCCAGAGCCACAGGCAAATGAACAAAGTGGGGGCAACAATAGTGTAATTCCGCAAACCAATTTATTGATAGAAAAACTAGTGAAGGTATTGAGTAAAAAACTATGCACCCTGGATGTTCACCAATCCTAATTCCTTGGAAGGTGTCCGGCGTGGTGTAGTTAGAGTAGGCGACCGCGCACAACAGCTCTGACGTTTCGTCTTATTGACTTCTTCTGAGAGCCTGTGTGCGCGGCGCGGTCAAACCCCATTTGTAATGCGCAGCTGCGCCATGCCCGGCGTCACCCGGAAGTATAACGTCAGTGATACTTAACTCATATCCCCAGGCTGGTGATCCCTTTCAAAAAGCACACACGGAGATATAAATGATGGGGCGTTGCAGCTCACCTTACCCTCCACTGGGTGGTGGACAATTAACAGGACAAAGGAAAAAAGAAAAGAGCGCACAGCCGCCCTAGCATAACAACATTTATTATAAAGTAAAACAAAAGGCTGTAGATTGATACACTCACATTTAGAAGATGGATATCAGGCACATCGATATAAAACCAGGACGTCAATAGCTCTCTCCTGTGGAAAGCCTCACACCACCAACCGCCATCAGCTCTCGGTTTGCGGCGGGACACGAGGCAGACGCTAATCTACAGGACTTAACACCAAGCCTCGCATCCAGGTCAGCTGGGAGTATCTTCTATGGATATCCTATTCATATGGGTTTGACCAGATATATATACTTTCACAGGTTCGGTAGCTCTAGGGGGGACTAAAACGGAAGATTGAACAAACCAGGTTTCCAGCCTAAGATGCTGGTTAAAATATATATCCCATGTACCTAAAAGGTTCGGCTACCCCTAAGAGACCGGCAATATTACTCCCCTCCCTGGATTGCGAATAACATAGGCTGTCCTGTTCACCATCATACCCATTATCACAGACATCTTGAGGATTACACGTTTTGAATTTAGGATTTACCAATCCGGGTCTGATTTACTTGTCTAACCCTATTCAATTGACTTTTCACGTGAATACTCACATAAAAGTGAAAAGACTTATTAGATCTGTCTGCTCTGCCTCACATACTTTCTCTCGTGCCCTCTATGCTCGCCCGGGGAGACATTGGCTATACCCATTTACAGAAATCTCTGATGTAAAATTGTGGTCCTGAAGAAGCACGCTTCGAAACGCGTTGACCCAAAGATCAGATATAAAATTCTACGTATATATATATTGTATCAAATATTGTGAAAACTATTTAATAACCCACACATTTTTTGCATGGTCTTTTGACTATATATGGGTAAAAAATAGTCTTGGGTTATTCGATTTTAATTCTGTCTTGTTGCCAGCTACATGTATTGTATGTCTATATGAGGAAAATATGTGCATTTGTCCTCATTTTTTAGGTTGGTTGTAATCAACAAATAAAGTATTTTTTTTAATTATATGATTCGCTATGATTCATTCTATGATGTGCCTTAGAAAGTCCAGCCATATGTCTCT
Source organism: Pelophylax lessonae (assembly GCF_965119305.1). NCBI lineage: Eukaryota > Metazoa > Chordata > Amphibia > Anura > Ranidae > Pelophylax > Pelophylax lessonae. Next base: position 272,247,965 of record NC_138768.1, read on the forward strand.
GTGAAAGAATCAACTGTGGTTTGGTTCTCCAAAGCACGATTCTTCACAGTTTCCCCTTTTTATAAATTTATTTTTAGATGATAGCACAAAATGGGTAGTTCAATTTCTTTAATGCTTTAGGGGATAATGTTACCTATATGCACTTGGTCTCCCGGAGAGTTATATAAATATTATTAAAAAATTACATAAGTGGAGAATATAAGAGCATATTTTCCAAAAATAGGGTGTGTATAAAATAAATGAGTGTAGCAATATTTCCAGGCCTGTGGCCTGAGGTGGGTCTGCCATTATTACCGGTTACCTCTCCAGCCCACGTGAGCTGCGGCCCTGGGTGTGAGAACTGACACATTAACAACTCCGGCATCTTTAGTTGTTTTATTGTAGTTTTAGGGGATGGGAGAAGGGAATGAGTGGGATACTCCTTTGGCTCGACTATATACAATTCCGGGACTTTATAGCAAAAATACCCGTTAGCGATGTCTTGATGCCAGCCGACACTAGGCAATGCTTACTGATGCTTTGAACACACTGTATCTCTAAAAGCTGTGCTGGAACTCTGACTTAGGTCCAAAAGATCCAGGACTGTAGAACATTGAACTTCTGACACTGCTTGCACTGCAAAGTGACTGACTACTCCCTCCAGCCTTGCACTTGCTTGAGGTAGCTTGCTGTGGATTCCTGTATGGCTGCAACTCCTAACTGATGCACTACACGCTGTGCACTGACTCTTCAGGGCCCAAAACTACAGGTACCCCCTTTATCACTTCAGGGTCCTCTGACCAGGCACCCCCTTTACAGCTGATACTGGATCCTAGAACCTTCTCCAGAGTGGTCCCCTCTGACACTAGGCAGACCCCCAGGGGCAATCCTCAGTACTCACGACCTGTGTAGGCTTTCCTGGGACTGGACCCCTCTCGCTCTCCACTGGTTCTTGGCACACTGAATCCCCCTCAGCTCAACTCAGCACTCTCTGGATTCTCAGGCAGCAACCGAGACATCCGCTTCCTCCAACAGGAGTGGAGACAACCGCACTCTACCTCCTAAAACGCTGCTTCCTGCCAAAGACCAGGAGTCATGCACGCCCCTCAGACTTATGCCTACTCCCAGAATCCTTTGCAGCAGAATCTGCCTTCTGGGGTAGTTACAAGCCTGAATGTGTCCCTGATTGGGTTTCCTCCACTGCCCTATGAGAAGCCTCTCACTGATCCAGTGGGGAGACTACCCTTTCAGCAGACACACCTGGAAACCATGACACTCTAACCAAAAAGCAATCATGGTCCTGCTGTTAGGCAGACAAGGCCCACTATGCATTTACCTAGCACCTACCTGTAGGGTGCTACACGAGGATTTAACTTTGTAGGTCCTCTGAGATGCAGCTCTCAAAGGGTATTTGTGAGGATAAATCTTGTTGGGAGGTATATACTACTGAAGAAGTACGTTTTTCATTTGCTGATATTGGAAAACTGCTTTGGGCGAAAAGGATGTTTGGATTGTTTTGCCTCAAAGGGTTTCACCCCTGATTCTGTTAAAAAGTGCTTCAATAAGTTTGGAGGGTGAAAACCAGGGTCCTGAAAGGGTGCAATCCCAGCAGAAATAGCAGATTTCCTATGATGTGACATTAGACTATATAATGTTTTATGCTACTCTATGAGAGCTCCCCTTTCATTGAAACTGGAGTATTCGTTTCTGTAACGCATCAAACAGGAAGGCCTGGATGGTTGTAGGCAATACTCTAGCATAATAAGAAATGTAAGCAACAAGGTCATCTTGACCACAGTAATCCTAACCACAAATGATTTTGTTTATCCCAGGAAGTTACCTAAAGGTATAGGTGTGTAAGTAATTTTGGACAGTTTTTTTGGTATAAGGTATCATAAGAGGTGGTTAGGTACACTGTATACCCAATTAGGGAGGAACAAAGTAATGGCAGGTGTAGGGTTTCGCATCAAGTGTAGAGTTTTAAGGACACCGCCACTCGCTGTTGTTTTTAAGGGCTTTCCTTGCCCATTTTTATTAAAAGAAAGGTTCAGAAAACAAAACATGTTTTTCCCTTGCAGGGGTTTTCAGCATTTCTTTGCTCACCAACACAAACGTCATTCAGCCCTTCTGGCTCTTGCTTGCTGCATTGCTGCTCTGGCCTTTCACTTCAGGCCCTTGTCTGTCTCCTACAGTCTGTTCGCTCACCCAACAGGGTGCCCACGGAAAGCAGCCTCGTGCTGCACTGACTCCCACGTGGAACCCTCCTGACTCCTGGGCCAGACCTCCTGTCTGCGAGGTGGAGCTCTCCTGACTCCCAGGGTGGAGCCCAGAACCTTGGTCCTGTCTTTCCTAAAAGATCCGGCCCCACCTGCACCATCAGTGTCCTGGCTAGTCCCACATCCTGGTCCCAGGATTGGAGATTTCCTCCCACCCAGATCGCTGCAAAATCTCCAGGCTCCAGGTCCCGAACTGGACTTTACAAAACAATGAGGAAACTTAAAAGCCAGTTTCCTCCAAATAAAACAATCCTCCGGGAGCCTCTCAACCTGCCTGGTTTACAATCCTGGGCGACATACCAGCTCACAGCTAACTGCACTGTCACATATGTAAAATCAAAGGAGTTTTGCAGGAAATCCAGAACTCCAGTAGATAAAGACACATTAAAGGCTTTAGATCTTTGTGTTATCTCCCAATCATGACAGGGCCTCAAAATGTAAAACAAAGGTCATTAGGTTTGAGAGGGATGTCATAAGATTGGACAAATACAGGAGTATGTCATCTGCGAAAATACAGTTTGTGATGGTAACCCTCCATACCAGTATCATTATGATTGAAGTGAATCATAATGGAGTGGCAACCAATCATACACGGGGACTCTGTTGGTGAAACAAACTGGGTTTGCACATCAGCTGTAGCTATTGTAGGAGGGCTTCCATTATCCCTGTTGTTGTTTTTTTTATTTTCTGATGTAAGGAGACTCCAACAGAATATGCTGGGACACCCAAAGGTGGACAGGAACATATAAAACACCCAAAGTGAACCTCAATATAGTAAGGAATTATGATAGGAAGATCTCACTGTAGCACCTCTCTGATACAAAAGGCATATTAGGGACAACCAAAAACAGAGTGGTTCAGCATTTCATCCCAGGACATAGCCAATAGTGGGGTATGAGACAATGGGTGGCCGTCACTTTGACAAAGAAACTATATATATTATGCATCAATTGAGCAGAAAGAAGAGGGCTTAGACTGCCAGATATCCAGAACAAGGTTCCGCACAGAATCCAGTGTTCACTTCCTATTTGACTGTCTTAATAGCTAATGGGGGGGAGGGGGGGCAGTTGGACGATGGTCAAGATGCAACTCAATTGCCTGTTTTTCCATAAGGGTCCTTTCACACGGGCGCGCTCGGCGGACTCCGCTTTGCTCAGGGGGGAATCACTGATCCCCGCTGAGCAGGCGGATGACAGGTCCTTCTCTGCTCACTGTGTAGAGCAGAGACGGACAGAGTCCTGCTCTCCTCGATTGGATAGCGGCGGGTGTCAGCAGACATGTCACCACTGACATCCGCCGCTCCATAGGGGTGAATTGACCCGATCAAACCTCCTGTGTGAAAGGACCTTTACTTTGCCTTTTCCACCAACCACAAGTGTAAACGAGCCAGTGGATCGCCTTGCATTTGACAGGTGGTACGTCACCTGTTTTAACCTTGAAAATGACGAAAAAACTGTACACTAAGACCCCGTTCACACTGGGGCGACGCTACTTGCCGGGGCGCACCGCGACCTCGGAGCGGGAGCGGCCGGCACGGACTTCATATCATTGAAGTCAATGCAGGTCGCCCCAAAGAAGCTCCGGACCCTTTTTCTAAGTCAGAGCGACTTGTGTCGCTCCAATTAGAACGGGTCCACAGCTACTCTATGGCAGGCGACCTACGGCGACCTGTCAGGCGACCAGTGTGAATGGAGTCTTAGTTGTGCAGGGAAAGAAAAAACACTGATAGGCAAAAGTTGTTTTTTTTAACATGTGTTTACTTTTGCTTTAAGATCCAGATGAATGTATTTATCTCCTTCATCACTGATACTTTCTCTCTTTGTTTCAGGCAGTGCAACAAGGACTGCAAGAAAAAGGACATAAATTTAGCAACTTTTCATTTGCTCTGAATGTGGTCCAAGCAGTATCCCAAGAGAATGGATGTTTATTTGCCTTTTCAGATAAAAGAAAAGAAGCAAAAGCTGCTGGTTATTAAACCAATTGATATGTAGAATTAATTTAAAACAAGAAGCACAAATAAAAGTTCTAATAAAGGAGAGTTAAGTATATCTTTCTGTATGTCCTCCATTCTTATATTGGATCTACAGTATTAGGGATGCACCAATACCAGTTTTTAAGACTAAGTACTAGTACCGATACTTTTTCTCAAGTACTCGCCGATACCAATTACTGATACCTATTTTGCCCTTGGATGCATTTAGACTGGGTTCACATATGTGCGGTCCGGTTTTGACAGTGGGATTTCAGCCCTCTCCAGTGCGACTTCGTTCAGAGGTTTAGGTGTGATTCAGATGTGAATTGTCAAAGTGTATGATAAGGAAAATTTAACCTAAACTGTGCTCGAAATCGTACTGGTCTCTTTTTAAAAATGCACTACAGCCGACCCACACATATGTGAACCAGCTCCATTGTAAAGGCTGCAGGTTCCCATGTCGTGCGAATCAGATGCGGTTTAAAACGCATCCAATTCTCATATATGTGAACTGGGTCAGGTATCGGTTTTAGCATTTGCACGAGCACAAGAACTCGTACAAATGCTTAGTATCGGCACAAATACCGATACCGGTGTCGGTGCAACGCTATAGAGAATTTATCATTTATCTATCCTGCAAACATACACTTTCATAGAAAATATATGCCTTAACTATAGCTGTCCATGGATATTAGAGGACAATCAGACATACATGCATTATTTATGGCGCATTCACACTTGCAAATGCATCCTGCTTGTGATTGTATGTGGGAACCTGCATATTCTATTGTATTTAGAAAGTAGTGAATTGGTAGTAAAGTAGTCAGCACACAAGGGTCTGTTAAAGTTAGGGTGGGTACACATGGATTGAAATTTGGCTACTTCAACAGGGGCTGGCTGAATTTTGATGTGTGTGTGTAGAACTCTCTGTTCTCAGTAGATAGACTTATGTTGAATGGGACTGTTGAAAAAATCATTCAATCAGCTGCAGCAGCCGATTGGCTGCAGCACTAATCAGTGTTTTCTGAAAGCAGATAAGTCCCTAACAGTGGCGGCCGGCCGATAGGGGGCGCAGGGGCGCTGCCCCCCCCCAAAGAAAAAGAAGAAGAAAGAAAGATTGAGAGTCCTGTCCTGGAGTGACACTGACCGTGACCGTCCGGAGGACCGGAACGTTCATCTCCGACCGACGGTAAAAGAAGGCTTCAAGGCACCGGGACTGTATGGGAGCGGCGGGACTCGGAGGTGCATGCACTGTGCATAGGGAGAGCTAAGTTGGGCCTGCCCTTGGCTGTACTGGGCTAGTGTGGGCTCGCTGGGCTGGCAAGTGGCAATGGATGGAGGATGGAGGATGGTGCTGGAGAGTGCTGCGGGAGGTGTATGCATGGCTGCACTGTGCTGTGATAGGGAGAGCTAAGTTGGGCCTTGGCCACGAAAAGAGGGCAAGCAGCCTCTGTGTCCATTGTGAAAAGTGGTGGTCAACGTCGAGTGCATCCTCTGCAGGCGGGGCACGCCCGTTCTTTATTTCTGGTGCTGCCCGTGCTATTCATCCACAACATGTGGAAGAGTTGGTGGAGTGGATCAATAAGCCATCCTCATCCTCCTCTGACACCCACGATCCCAGTAGTTTGCTTTCCACCGCAGCTGCCAAAGCGGCCCGTTCCACAGGCTCCTTCTCCACAGCTACTCCTTCAGTCGCCCCACCATCATGCACAGAGGAGTTACCTGAACTATTCCATCATAGTGTCAGTGACATGCTCCTGGAGGATGCGCAGCAATTTGAAAGCTGTGATGTTGGTTCCCAGATTGATGAAGGGAATAACTTGAGCCTAGAGAGAGGGGGTGACAATGATGGACAAGAAACCAGCAGTCATGTTGCCACAGCTGAAGCATATTGCCAAGTTTGCTCCAGTGACAAGGAGGGTGGGTATGATGAGGTCACTGACTGTACTTTGGTGCATGACAGGAGGAAGAGGGGGAGGGGGAGGATGAGGAGAACGCACAACTCCAATGAGGCTGGATGTGCTCCAGGGGCCGCCATAGCAGTAGCCAACCTATTGAATCACAGCACAGAGCTCCACAGGTGCAGGGTGCTGCAAAATCCCCGCGGGCTCCAAAAAGTTCATTAGTGTGGGCTTTTTTCAGCATCTGTGCAGTAGACCGCAGCGTTGCTGTTTGCAAAATCTGCCTAAAGTGGATCAAGCGTGGGGGGGGGGGGTTTGATCTCATGAGAGCTTGTAATCGGTTTTGCCTCCGTCCCTATATATAGTGTGGGGGGTATTTGGTGCCTCAGGCCAAGAGAGTGGGACTTTACGGGCAAGTGATAAAGAATACTGGTGTAGTATATAAAATCAAGGTAGTTTAATTTTTATCAAGTATACATAAATACATATATAATGTGATGAGATTGGTGCTTGGGTTAAGAGCCCAAGAGTGAGAAAGAATAGAAGGAAGATTCAAGAGAATCTGTGACATATGTGGATTATGGTGACATAGGTATGGATGTTATCTCTGTGTTACCTGTGGTTGATTTCAGGAATGGTTGTTCACAGAGGTCATCCTGTTAACTGACGCGTTTCGGCTCTAATGAAGGCCTTTTTCAAAGATTCGTCACCCAGTCTATAATTTATAACAATAACGGATCAGTTATTGGAAATATATACAGTATTTTAGTCACAAAAGGTGACAATAGTATATTTATACGTACATATTTAGTCTTGTATTTGCAACCTTTTTCTGTGTCCTTTTGCAAACGCAACAGGAGTCGAACTGATTGTGGCCTGGAACAGTATATATATATAGAGATTAGCGTATAGGTGAAACTGACTATATATATATATATATATATATATATATATATATATATATATATATATTCAAAATAAAGATTTGTTTTGGAAGCTTCTCACTCTTGGACTCTTAACCCAAGCACCAATCTCATCACATTATATATGTATTTATGTATACTTGATAAAAATTAAACTACCTTGATTTTATATACACCAGTATTCTTTATCACTTGCCCGTAAAGTCCCACTCTCTTGGCCTGAGGCACCAAATACCCCCCACACCAATCTGCTAGCAGTACACCCCGTCTTGATTTGAGCAGCAGGCAAATCTCACTACCCCAGTATTTGAACTGTAGAAAGAAATACTGTCCCAGCCATCCCCATGCTCAGCGTCTTAATGCTAACTTGGCCAAATTGCTAGCATTACAGTTGCTGCCTTTTCATCTGGTAGACTCCGCTCCCTTTCGCAAATTTGTGGAATGTGCTGCACCACAGTGGCAGATGCCAAAAAGGCATTTCTTTTCAGGTAAGGCCATTCCGGCTCTCTACCGTCATATGGAAGGTAGTGTTTTGGCCTTGTTGGACAAAGCGGTCAGCAGGAAGGTGCACATTACTGCTGACTCTTGGTCCAGCAGGCATGGACAGGGATGTTACATTTCTTTCACGGCGCTCTGGGTAACTCTGCTGGCAGCTGGGAAGGATGCAGGACAGGGTTCGGTGTTGCAGCTTCTTTTGCCACCACGCTTCCAAAAAGCTGGGGCTGGGGCTGGTTCTGCCACATCTGGGTACTCCACCAAAACCTCCTCCTCCTCCATGTCCTCTTCTGCTCAATTCTCCTGTGCAGCAGCAGTGCTCCCTAAGCGTTCAAGGGGCTACGCAAGCAGTCAGGCTAAAAGATGCCATGCTGTGCTTCAGTTGGTCTGGGTAGGGGATAGGAGACACACCAGTGCAGAGATTCTGTCAGCTCTGCAGGGGCAGGCTCAGAGATGGTTGACGCCATGACAGCTTGAGCCAGGAATGGCTGTATGCGATAATGGCACCAACCTTCTCTCCGCCCTCCGACAGGGACACTTGACACATGTTCCATGCTTGGCACATGTTATGAATCTGGTGGTGCATCATTTCTTGAGCAGATACCCGGGCTTCCAAGATCTCCTGAGGCAGGCCAGGAAAATCTGTGGCCATTTACGCCGTTCATTCAATGCCAGTGCTCGCTTATCTGACATTCAACGGGAATTCAACCTGCCCACCAATCGCCTCATTTGCGACATGCCCACCAGGTGGAACTCAACATTGGCAATACTTCAGCAGCTGCACGTGCAGCAGAGGGCCATCAATGAGTACCTGTGTGAGTATGGCACATGGACAGGGTCAGGGGAGCTTGATTTTTTTTCGCCACGCCAGTGGCTTTTGATTAAGGATGCATGCATCGTCCTGTCACCATTTGAGGAGGCCACAAGGATTGTGAGCCGGGGTGATGCATGCATCAGTGACACTATCCCACTAGTCTACCTGCTGGAGCACACGGACAGGGCACTTGAGGCAGAACAGTGGCAGGATCAGGAGGACTTCCTTTCCTCACAAGGCCCCCTTTATGCAGATATCATTCCTGCAGGGCCACAAAACACATAGGAGGAAGAGGAGGAGGAGGATTTCGGCAGCATGGATGTAGAGGAAGAGGATAGCATACAGCAGTCTTCAAGGGATGGTTTTGATTCCCCAGAACCCACAGGAGTTGTACGTGGTTGGGGAGAGGTTGCTCCTGCTGACAATGTCATCCTTAGTGACCCAGAGGAATCAGAAGCTCATGCCACCTTCAACTTATGTTGCATGGGCTACCTGATTCTGCAAAGCCTGCGAAAGGAGAGGGATAATTACTGGTTGGCAACCCTTCTTGATCCACGTTACAAGGGTAAAGTAGCAGAGCTTTTCCTGCCTTCACAGAGGGAGCAGAGGATGAAACATCTTGAGGAGGCCTTGAAAAAAAAATTTGTGTACCGCCTTTCCAGACACTGGGAGGTCAACATTCTCCGGACGGGTTTCTGAGGCATCGTTCAGCCAAAGGAGGAGCGGTATAGAAGGCGGCCGGCTGACCGATGCCTTTAAACAATTCTTTTGTCCTCAGCAGCACCCAGGGCTGTTAGGTTTAAGCAACCATCGGCAGCGTCTCCATCATATGGTGCATGATTTTCTAGGCGCAAGAGCAGACTTGGAAACCTTTCCAGCTGAGCATCCACTGGCTTACTGGGTCTTGAGGATGGACCACTGGCCAGAACTTTCTCAATATGCAATGGAGCAACTGGCCTGTCCTGCTTCCAGCATGCTTTCCGAACAGACGTTCAGTGCTGCTGGAGGTTTTGTGATGGACAAAAGAGTGTGTCTGTCCACAGATTCTGTTGACCAGCTGACTTTTGTCAAAATGAACCAGTCCTGGATCAACAAAAGCTATTAGGCCCCTGATGCTGATGTAACTGATTGAATTTGCTAGAGGTCTGCCATCCCTTGAAGACTGCATATGCTGCCTATCCTATTCCTCTACCTTTATTCTGCTAGGTTCCAACAATGTTTTTGGTTTAGGTCACTACCAACCCCCAAGGCCTAATTTTTCAGCACTTGTATGACAGGTGCATACAATTTAAATGTCGTATGTCATTTTTAACAGGCCCTGTCCCTGTGCCCTGCTAACTGTGAGGGGTTACGGTGTTCAGGCACCACCAACACCAACGGCCCAATTTTTTACACCTGTGTAGTAGATGCAAGTTCAAATTTGCATGGAATTCTTACCAGCAGGTCCTGTTCCTGCACCCAGCAAGAGTAGCTGCGAGGCCTTGGTTACGGTGTTCAGGCACCACATACGGCAAAGGCCCAATTTTTGGCACTTGTATAGTACCTGAAATTTCAAATTTGTATGGAATTCTTACCAGCAGGTCCCGTTCCTGCTCCCAGCAAGAGTAACTGCGAGGCCTTGGTTACGGTGTTCAGGCACCACCAACAGCAAAGGCCCAATTTTTGGCACTTGTATAGCACATGCAATTTCAAATTTGTATGAAATTCTTACCAGCAGGTCCTGTTCCTGCTCCCAGCAAGAGTAACTGCGAGGCCTTGGTTACGGTGTTCAGGCACCACATACAGCAAAGGCCCAATTTTTGGCACCTGTATGACAAGTACATGCGATTTCAAATTTGTATGGATTTTTTAGCAGCAGGGCCGGTTCCTGCACCCAGCAAGAGTAACTGCGAGGGGTTACGATGTTCAGGCACCACCAACAAACAAGGCCCCATTTTTCTGCACTTGTATGACAAGTACATGCGATTTGAAATTTGTATGTATATTTGTATATGACATTTTTTGCTTTAGAAATGGCAGTATTGCTGCAACAGGCTACATACATCATAGAGATGCACTACTTTACAGGCACATTCAGGGGACCCCCCAGGCACGATATTTGAAGGAATTTTTCATTTTTATAGTTTCACTTTAAGCCTCATTAAAATTAGTAAATCACTTGCTGGCCCCATAAAAGACGACAAAGGAAATCTGGCCACAGAGAACAGAGAGAAGGTGAAAGTGTTAAATAATTTCTTCTCTTCAGTCTTCACAAAAGAATTGGGGGGCTACACTAACCCAGCTTGTAATGATAAACTAAAAAATACACCTCAGGAAGTACCACCATGGCTAACAGAGGATAGACTTAGAGCTAAACTAGAGAAACTTAACATAAATAAATCACCGGGACCGGATGGCTTGCACCCGAGGGTTCTTAAAGAGCTCAGCCAGGTGATTGCCAGACCATTATTCTTGATCTTTAAGGATAGTCTACAGACGGGTATGGTGCCAGCTGATTGGAAATAAGCCAACGTGGTACCAATATTTAAAAAAAGGGCAGAGATATATACCGGGTAACTATAGGCCGGTCAGCCTAATATTAGTAGTCTGCAAGATTTTGGAGGGAATGTTAAGGGACCACATACAAGACTTTAGTAATGAAAACGGTATTATTAGTAGTAATCAGCATGGGTTCATGAAAAATCGTTCTTGCCGGACCAATCTATTAACCTTCTACGATGAAGTGAGCTGCCACCTAAATAAATGAAAGCCTGTGGACTTTGCAAAGGCATTTGACACCATTCCCCACAAACGTTTACTGAACAAACTAAGGTACATAGGTATGGACCATAGGGTGAGTACCTGTATAGAAAACTGGCTCCAGGGGAGAGTCCAGAGGGTGGTGATTAATGGGGAGTACTCGGATTGGGCGGGTGTGGAAAGTGGGGTCCCCCAAGGTGCTGTCCTGGGACCAATCCTGTTTAATTTATTCATAAATGATCTAGAGGAGGGGATATCTAGCACAATCTTGGTATTTACGGATGATACTAAACTAAGCATGCCAATATCTTCTATGCAGGATGTGGAAACCTTACAAGCGGACCTGAACAAAAAAAGGGGTGGGCAACTAAATGGCAGATGAGGTTTAATGTTGAAAAATGTAAAGTAATGCACTTGGGCAACAGAAACACGAAAGCAAGCTACTCATTAGTGGGAAACCTCTGGGTGAATCTAAGATGGAAAAAGACCTGGGGGTACTAGTGGACAACAGGCTTGACAGTGGCATGCAATGCCAAGCCGCTGCAAGCAAAGCCAACAGAATACTGGCATGTATAAAAAAGGGGATTCACTCCAGAAATAAAGAGATTATTCTCCCACTCTACAAGACTCTGGTCCAGCCACATCTGGAGTATGCTGTCCAGTTCTGGGCACCGGTCCTCAGGAAGGATGTGCTGGAACTGGAAAGAGTCCAGAGAAGGGCAACAAAAATAATTAGGGGAATGGAGGACATCAGCTATGAGGAAAGACTACAAGCACTGAACTTATTCTTTCTGGAGAAGAGACGCTTGAGGGGGATATGATATCAATATACAAATACTGTACTGGCGACCCTAGCATAATGAACAAACTTTTCAGAGAAAGGGAATACAATAAGACAAATGGCCACTCACTAAAACTAGAGGAAAAACGGTTTAACCTTAAAATACGTAAGGGGTTCTTCGCTGTCAGAGCAGTAAGGATGTGGAATTCGCTTCCACAAGCAGTTGTGTCAGCAGGGAGCATCGATAGTTTCAAAAAACTATTAGATGGGCACCTTAAAGACCACAACATACAGGGGTATACAATGTACGGTCAACCGCAAACACACACACACATCATAGGTTGAACTGGATGGACTGATGTATTTTCTCAACCTCACAACCTCACAAACTATGTAACTATGTAACTATATAAGTGCTCCTTTAAAAACGATCATTTTTAAAAACTTTTTTTTCATTGCTACATGTTCCCCAGGTCCAGACCCCCATACACTTTTTTGGGGCAATAACTTGCATTTAAGCCTTCAAGATGAGGCCATTTGATTTTCGAGGTTCGAGTCCCATAGACTTCAATGGGGTTCGTTTGTTCAAACAAGCTTTTCCTCTGTTCGCGGTGTTTTGGTGTGAACCGAACTGGGGGGAGTTCGGCTCATTAGTATCTCTTAGTAAATCAACCCTAAATCAATATGATTTGTGCATAAAGGTAGTAGAAGTGAGAACTGTTCTTGTGGACCAGAGCAACTTTTTTTTTGTTTATTTGTATGTATGGGAGGGGAATAGGGATAATTTGATTTGTACAATAACATTTCTTCTCATGGAGGATTCAACGAGTGGGGGCTATTGTCCATGAGGATTGTGCATAGAGGCAGTGACCTAATACAACGAATACAATATTTTTAAGAAAAAAGAACTTGCATATAAAAAATGTGCCATAAAAAAGAGCATAGGTAATAAAAACAGACCTGTGCATCACGTGGTCTGGTCATAGTACAACCCTTCTATGTACCTTTTATAAGGGACAGAACCCTATTCTCATTACATCTTACATGGGAAACAATAGTCCTGACTCTGAATCAGGTGCCAAGAGCTGGTATTTGGATATTTCCTTGTGTGCATGGATTAACCTCTTTTATTTGTTTAACTTTTTAAAAGTTAAATAATGGGTGTGTTACACAACATGCATAAAGCCGCAGCACCACGTGCTCCATTATTGAACAGTTTATATCACCAGATGCATACGTACATTACAAATATGGACGTCCTCTGTTGAAGTCCCACGTGACGAAACGCGTCAGTGCGCACGGACGTTGCTACCTTGGAGACGGAGGGAAGTGCTAGCTGGAGTTCCGGAACTCGCTGAGCAGCCGTGGAGCGATACATCCCGTAGCAGGGAGACGCCAGGGCTCGCGGACGGTGAGCAGCGGTACCTTCCCAGTCTCTCTTTGACTGTATACCATGCGTTTAAAGGTTATTTAAAATGTAAGCAAATATATTGAAGGGTGATGGGAAACTTGGCATATTGAATAAAGTATAAACAGTATTATGCTATGTCCCGCTTCCTGTTGTTTGCTTTCAAATCCAACTGATAAGATACGGAGCCTGGTGAATATCCCTGGTGTAAGGATAGACTCTGGAAACGGCAGACTGATCTGAAGCAAGGGCTCATGCAGCTAATGCATAAAGGCTTTATTTAAAGGGCAATGTGGTGAGTGTCCATTGCATAGGGGAGCACAGTCGGTGTGGTGGAGGCTATTTTTACCTTTGTGTGGAAACACTGGTGCCTTACATCTGAGGAAGATTTGACAGACTGTATGTGATTCCTGAATATGCATGGACTTTACAGTTTCTGTGCATTATGAACTGTTTCAGAGGTTGAACACCCATACTTGCATGCACTGAGGGTGTGTGTATAAGCGCTGCTGAATGTGTAATATATCGGACTAAGACACACGGATTGGGCTATATTTATACATTTATATTTTGTATATTGTTAATGATATATAGGATGCTTTATACACCAGGGAATCTTCTACTTTTGTTGTACACCGTCTGACTTTTCCATCTACAGTATATACCCAGACTTGTATAAAGTACTCGAAATTTCTACTTGAGTAAAAGTACAAGTGCTCGATCAAAAAGTGACTTGAGTAGAAGTGGAAGTGCTCGCAGAAAAAGTTACTTAAGTAGAAGTACTAAAGTATTCAACATTTTTTTTACTTAAGTATTGCAAGTAGTTTTTTCAAAAAAATTGCTACTTAAGTACTAAAAGTAAAAAGTACCAGTTGTTTTGAAAAAAAATTTCTACTCAAGTACTGAAAGTAGAAGTACAAGTACTGTGTTATGTAGTTATTAAAGAAAGAAGTCAAAAGTTTGAACATCATATTGTTTTTTATTATTTCAAATGATTTATTCAAATGATTAACCTGTGTTTGTTAGTAGTTTCTTGATGCACTTTAAGCGCTGTAGCACCATTTATTTGTTTGTTTCATATTTTCTTTTTATTGGAAAGATTTGGTATAGCAGCTTTTATTATACACAGCCTTTATTTTCGTATGCGCTGATTTACAAATTACATTATACACATTTTTTTGAACTTCATGAAACCTGCCATCTACTGTTCTGGCTGTGGTAATTTTTTTAAAAGTAACGAGTAACTATGCAGCACAAAAAAAAAATACTTGAGTAGAAGTATCGAAATCATCGAAAAAATGTAGTGAAGTAAAAGTAGAAGTAGGAGAAAAAAATTCTACTCTAGGAAAGTAGAGATACCGCATTTCGGTACTTAAGTACAGTACTTAAGTAGTTCTACTTCGTTACTATACATCTCTGTATATACCACATGACCCTCTCTATTCCCCAGCATACATATTCTAACGTTATTAAAGTCACTATTGGCCAGAATTTTAATTTCCAATATTTTTATTAAAGTATTTTCACAAAAGAGAATACAAAAGTTGAGCCAAAGATTGCGGATCTTGCACAATGTAAAGTTCATCCAGAATGGCTATTGGTCCAAAAATGTTTTGGCCAGGATTTTAAAGAATAATCTTCATATAGGTTTAATTTCTCTGTTCTACCAGTATGCTAGAAAAAAAAACACATAAAAGGCCTTATTTAGCATTGATAACATAACAATATAGAACCAGAATGACCTATCATGTTTTGCCTTAATGAGCATTTCATAATACTGATATGTGTCTTTTGTACCATGTACTTGTGTTATAAACTATCCTGTTTTCTTTGAATTTCTTCCTTTGTGTGAAATACATGGTGATCCTGCCAGTCCCCCTGGACAGACCACGTTAGGCATAAGAGCACATTCATGACAACACAGGTGAGATGAATCGGTTCTAGTTGAAATGACAGTGAATAAAAAAGTCCTTATAAACTTTTGGTGTCAAAAATATTTTTTGGTAGCACCATCAATGAATAAGTCCACAAGTCTTGGGCAGCCATCAGCGAGGGGGGGAATGACAGAAACGATTTTCCCAGGACATGAAAAAGAAACAGACACAGAGGCACCTCTAAATGCAGGCTGTAAATACACTTTTTAATGGTAAGTTGCAAGGTAAATAAAAACTCACGTTTCCCATAAGTATGAAAATCCTTATTAAAATGGGTAAGAAGTCCCTCTTTCTCCAGCCCATATCTTCAAGCCCATTATGCAGCAGAGAACCGAAATTGTGTGATCAATTGTTGGCATAAAACCAGCATCAATACATTTTGTACACTTGCACAAACTCAGGAATTTTGTAGGGTTTGTCAGTTTTTCATCCATCCGTTGACGGATGAAAAACGGACATCAATGTATCTCTATGTAAAAACAAATGATCATCCGTTAACATCCGTTTTCATCCGCTTCCATCCGTTTTTTTGAACTGATGAATGTCCTTTTTTTCATCCCTCAAAAAAACGGATCGGACGAAAAACGGATGACAATGGATGGAAAACGGATGACAATGGATGAAAACGGATGACAACAGAAGAAAAAAGGATGACAACAGATGAAAAACGGATAACAACTGCCGAAAAATGGATGAAAAACAGATGACAACTGACGAAAAACAGATGACAACTGACGAAAAAAAGGATGAAAAATGGATATGAACTGAGATGAAAACAGACGTTGACTGAAGACAAAAAAACGTGACTGAACTGATGAACTGAGCGGACCGTATGTGTGAAAGGGGCCTTAGGGCTCTTTCACACAGGCGGACCGTTCAGATCCGCCTGTCCGTTTTTTTGGCGGATCTGAACGGTCCCCCCATGCATCCCTATGGGGCATCGGATGTCAGCGGAGACATGCCCGCTGACATCCGATCCGATCCTTCAAATCCGGACGGATGGAAACCCTATTTTCCATCCGTCCAGCGGATCGGATTTGATGGGATCAGATGAGAACGGACCGACAGTCTGTTCCCATCCGATTTCCCCCATAGAGATGCATGGGGAACTGACAGCTGTGTCTCCGCACACAGCACGGAGAACAGCTGTCATCCTCCTGCTCAGCGGGGGATCGGCGGATCGATCCCCCGCTGAGAAAAAAGGACGGAGTGTGTGAAAGGGGCCTTAGAGTGAGGAGTTTGATTAACAAAATATACCAAGCAGGTGGTAATGATCATTAATTTCATATGTAGGTTAAAATACAGTAATTAACTGAAACAGAAACAGCTGTTTAGGAGGGCCTAAAACTAAGGTGAGGTTGTGGAAGACAGTTTCATGCATGTCATACACCATGGCAAATCTGAGCACAGTAACAAGACACAAGGTACTTATACTGCATCAGCAAGGGCTCTCCAGTGTTGGTCATCTTACTTTAAAAAAGTAATTAGTTACAGTTACAAATTACTTCTCCCAAAAAGTAATTGAGTTACTGACTCAGTTACCACATTGAAAAAGTAATTAGTTACTCAGCAAAGTAACTGCGACTTTTTTTTTTTACTATTCTATAATGCAATTACATTCTATAAGATCTTTAATAGTGGTGGCGGTGTAGAACACTGTGGGGGTCTGAGTCCTCCTGACTGTGTGAGTAGCTGTATTTTTTTTTTTTGGTACCTGCTGCCTGGAGTGGCTGGCTGCTGGTGGTGGTGTGGCCCACTGGTGGTGCTGGTGGCGGTGTGGCCCACTGGTGGTGCTGGTGGCGGTGTGGCACACGTGGTGGTGGCGATGTGGCACACTGGTGGTGGCAGTGTGGCACACTGGTGGTGGCGGTGTGGCACACTGGTGGTGGTGTGGGGTGTGGGGTGGGTACATCTGGTTAGTAGGTTTTCTATTAGGGGTCACCCCGCACCTCGCCAGTCACCCACCTTGGGGGTCACCGTAAGATATTGCTCACTCATCTTTCTGGGCACATCCAATATTTTATGGACTTATCTTTATGAACTAATTGAATACCACCTCCTGTTGCACTTTGTCTAAAAAGTTTCCCGCACATTTATTTTGCCTAAGAGTTTCCCGCACATTTTTTACTATTTATACATTGGATTCACCTAGCACTATTTGCGTTTCCACCTATCACTATTTATTAATCCACTTATTTATTTATTTGTTACCTTGTGCTCACATTCCTATTTAGCACTTTCACAATTTATTCAAGGTTGCTTACACTGTATTACTTTTCCTGCGGATTAATTATTTATTTACTTAGACTGTCATATATTTATTGCTGGGTATATATATATTTGTGTAGATTTATTCATCTAATAGCACCTTGCACTTTATATTACGCCCTCTGGTGGCCATTTTATATATTTCACTTTAACTATTATTATTTTTATATTTCACCTCAACTACTGATTTTTACATTCACATTTATTTATATTGCACATTATATATATATATTCATTCCTCAATCACATCTGTGTATGATATACAACATACCCATTTATATATTTCAGTATTTTTTGCACCTTATAGATCAAGCAGCGCCATCACCTTTATTTCCATATACATACTTATATAGCCTTCGGCTATAGTCCAAGGTAGGCTGCAGCTTATCTGTGCACATACCTTTTCTAAAATCCTCTGATAGCCTTAGCGCGGATTTATCTATATTCATGGTCCCATGCTCTGCCCTCCTGGGCCTGGCGCGCTGTACTCTGCTGCTCGCCTCTCCTCAAGTCTCCTCCTCCTCTCTCTCTCCACTGTCTCCAGTTCCGTGGACAGCGCCGGCCGCTGTCATAAAGGAGAGGGGGAATTACAATTACACTACTGCCATCTAGTGGCGGTAGATGTAATTGTGGTAACGCAGCCGAATGTAACGGAAATTGCATTACAGGGAGGGCACGAGTATTCAGTTAGATTACTCGTTACCCTCAAAACTAACTGTGTTAAGTAACGCCGTTTACTTAAACGCAGTTACTTCCATCACTGGGGCTCTCCCAGGCAAAGATTTCAAAACAGTCTGGGGTTTCAAGATGTGCTGTTCAAGCTCTTTTGAAGAAGCGCAAAGAAACTGGAAATGTTGAGGACTGTAAACACAGTGGTCGGACAGGGAAACTTAATGTAGCAGATGAAAGACACATCATAAATACTTCCCTTTGACATCAGAAAATGTCTAGCAGTGCCATCCATGCAGAATTGTCAGAAACCAGTGGGACCCAGGTACACCCATCAACTGAAAGCAAAGAAAACAAAAAGAGGGCGCACCGACCTAGCGCATTATCCTCAATAACAGGCTTTATTGTATAACATTAAAAATGGCTACTCACAGACATAGATGATAGTAAAGCATGTCGAGCTTAACTGCTCAAATGTCCGGGTCAGTCCATGTAAATGTCCATGACCGATGAGATGATGGCTGACGCGTTTCGAGGCTCAGCCTCTTCCTCAGAGCTACTGTGTCATGGCTATCTCCTTGGTTTAAATAATAAGGCAATGGTCCAGTCCCCACCCCCAGGTGGGAGTATCCCCTCCCCCGGGGAGTGGCCTGAGCACCATTACATTCTCCCTCATGACATCTTTGGTGATAGTCTCCCCATGGGGTAATATACAATGGCATATATCGATCATGCAGTTAGAGTATAATACAAGAATGTGAAGGCATATGATTAGAACCATATACATAAAAAAAAAAAAAATATATATATATATATATATATATATATATATATATATACAGTGGGTACGGAAAGTATTCAGACCCCCTTAAATTTTTCACTCTTTGTTATATTGCAGCCATTTGCTAAAATCATTTAGGTTCATTCTTCTTCCTCATGAATGTACACATAGCACCCCATACTGACAGAAAAACACAGAATTGTTGACATTGTTGCAGATTTATTAAAAAAGAAAAACTGAAATATCACATGGTCCTAAGTATTCAGACCCTTTGCTCAGTATTTAGTAGAAGCCCCCTTTTGATCTAATACAGCCAAGAGTCTTTTTGGGAAAGATGCAACAAGTCTATCACACCTGGATTTGGGGATCCTCTGCCATTCCTCCTTGCAGATCCTCTCCAGTTCTGTTAGGTTGGATGGTAAACGTTGGTGGACGGCCATTTTTAGGTCTCTCCAGAGATGCTCAATTGGGTTTAAGTCAGGGCTCTGGCTGGGCCATTCAAGAACAGTCACAGAGTTGTTGTGAAGCCACTCCTTTGTTATTTTAGCTGTGTGCTTAGGGTCATTGTCTTGTTGGAAGGTAAACCTTCGGCCCAGTCTGAGGTCCAGAGCACTCTGGAGAAGGTTTTTGTCCAGGATATCCCTGTACTTGGCCGCATTCATCTTTCCCTCGATTGCAACCAGTCGTCCTGTCCCTGCAGCTGAAAAACACCCCCACAGCATGATGCTGCCACCACCATGCTTCACTGTTGGGACTGTATTGGACAGGTGATGAGCAGTGCCTGGTTTTCTCCACATATACCGCTTAGAATTCAGGCCAAAAAGTTCTATTTTGGTCTCATCAGACCAGAGAATCTTATTTCTCACCATCTTGGAGTCCTTCAGGTGTTTTTTAGCAAACTCCATGCGGGCTTTCATGTGTCTTACACTGAGGAGAGGCTTCCGTCGGGCCACTCTGCCATAAAGCCCCGACTGGTGGAGGGCTGCAGTGATGGTTGACTTTCTACAACTTTCTCCCATCTCCTGACTGCATCTCTCGAGCTCAGCCACAGTGATCTTTGGGTTCTTTTTTTACCTCTCTCACCAAGGCTCTTCTCCCCCGATAGCTCAGTTTGGCCGGACGGCCAGCTCTAGGAAGGGTTCTGGTCGTCCCAAACGTCTTCCATTTGAAGATTATGGAGGCCACTGTGCTCTTAGGAACCTTAAGTGCAGCAGAAATCATTTTGGAACCTTGGCCAGATCTGTGCCTTGCCACAATTCTGTCTCTGAGCTCTTCAGGCAGTTCCTTTGACCTCATGATTTTCATTTGCTCTGACATGCATTGTGATCTAGAAGGTCTTATATAGACAGGTGTGTGTGGCTTTCCTAATCAAGTCCAATCAGTATAATCAAACACAGCTGGACTCAAATGAAGGTGTAGAACCATCTCAAGGATGATCAGAAGAAATGGAAAGCACCTGAGTTAAATATATGAGTGTCACAGCAAAGGGTCTGAATACTTCAGACCATGTGATATTTCAGTTTTTCTTTTTTAATAAATCTGCAACAATGTCAACAATTCTGTGTTTTTCTGTCAGTATGGGGGGCTATGTGTACATTCATGAGGAAGAAGAATGAACCTAAATGATTTTAGCAAATGGCTGCAATATAACAAAGAGTGAAAAATTTAAGGGGGTCTGAATACTTTCCGTACCCACTGTATATATATAAAACTGTGCAAAAGACAGAAATTAAGAATGCTTTCCGAAATAAAAGTGTTAATAGCTTATTTTTATCAATTAACAAAAGGAAAAGTAAATGATCAGAAGAGAAATCCAAATCATTATTTGGTGTGATCATTCTATGTCTTCAAGGCAACATCAAATCTTCTAGGTACACTCGCACACAGTTTTTGAAGGAACTCAACAGGTAGGTTATTCCAAACTTCTTGGAGAACTGACCACAGGTCTTCTGTGGATGTAGACTCAAATCCTTTTGTCTTTTCATGTAATCCCAGACAGACTCAATGATGTTGAGATCAGGGCACTGTGGGGACCAAACCATTACTTCAGGACCCCTTGTTCTTCTTTATAGATAGTTCCTAATGACATTGACTTGATGTTTTGGGTTATTGTCTCCTGCTGCAGAATAAACTTGGGGCCAATCACACGCCTCCCTGATGGTATGGCATAATTGAGAAGTATCCTAATCCTGACCAAATTTCCAACTTTGTTTGCAGAAATGAAGCCTCCAAACAAACCTCCATCATGCTTCAGTGTTGCCTGCAGACACTCATTATTGTACTTCTCTCCAGTCTTCAGGTGAATAAGCGGTCTTCTGCTGCAGCAAAATATTACAACTTTTGACTCATCAGTCCAGAGCACCTGATACCATTTTTCGGCACCCCAGTTCCTGGGCTTTCATGCATAGTTGAGTCACTTACCCTTGTTTCCACACCGGAGGTATGGCTTTTTGGCCACAGTTCTTCAATAAAGTCCACTTCTGGACAGACATCTCCAGACAGTTGATGGGTGTAAATACTCCAAAAAACCATAAGGTGTGACCACCTTTCTCCTGCGCTTGGTATCCCAGCCCCACTACCGCACTCCTCACGGGACTCAATGATTTCTGCTGCACTTAAGGTTCCTAAGAGCACAGTGGCCTCCATAATCCTCAAATGGAAGACGTTTGGGACGACCAGAACCCTTCCTAGAGCTGGCCGTCCGGCCAAACTGAGCTATCGGGGGAGAAGAGCCTTGGTGAGAGAGGTAAAGAAGAACCCAAAGATCACTGTGGCTGAGCTCGAGAGATGCAGTCAGGAGATGGGAGAAAGTTGTAGAAAGTCAACCATCACTGCAGCCCTCCACCAGTCGGGGCTTTATGGCAGAGTGGCCCGACGGAAGCCTCTCCTCAGTGTAAGACACATGAAAGCCCGCATGGAGTTTGCTAAAAAACACCTGAAGGACTCCAAGATGGTGAGAAATAAGATTCTCTGGTCTGATGAGACCAAAATAGAACTTTTTGGCCTGAATTCTAAGCGGTATGTGTGGAGAAAACCAGGCACTGCTCATCTCCTGTCCAATACAGTCCCAACAGTGAAGCATGGTGGTGGCAGCATCATGCTGTGGGGGTGTTTTTCAGCTGCAGGGACAGGACGACTGGTTGCAATCGAGGGAAAGATGAATGCGGCCAAGTACAGGGATATCCTGGACAAAAACCTTCTCCAGAGTGCTCTGGACCTCAGACTGGGCCGAAGGTTTACCTTCCAACAAGACAATGACCCTAAGTACACAGCTAAAATAACAAAGGAGTGGCTTCACAACAACTCCGTGACTGTTCTTGAATGGCCCAGCCAGAGCCCTGACTTAAACCCAATTGAGCATCTCTGGAGAGACCTAAAAATGGCTGTCCACCAATGTTTACCATCCAACCTAACAGAACTGGAGAGGATCTGCAAGGAGGAATGGCAGAGGATCCCCAAATCCAGGTGTGAAAGACTTGTTGCATCTTTCCCAAAAAGACTCCTGGCTGTATTAGATCAAAAGGGGGCTTCTACTAAATACTGAGCAAAGGGTCTGAATACTTAGGACCATGTGATATTTCAGTTTTTCTTTTTTAATAAATCTGCAACAATGTCAACAATTCTGTGTTTTTCTGTCAGTATGGGGTGCTATGTGTACATTCATGAGGAAGAAGAATGAACCTAAATGATTTTAGCAAATGGCTGCAATATAACAAAGAGTGAAAAATTTAAGGGGGTCTGAATACTTTCCGTACCCACTGTATATATATATATATATATATATACATACATACACACATATATATATATATATATATATACATATACACACAGAGGCATCTCAAAAAAATAGAATATCATCAAAAAGGTAATTTATTTCAGCAATTCAATTGAAACAGTGAAACTCATATAATTTACATAGATGCGTTACACACAGAGTGATATATTTTAAGCATTTCTTTCTTTTAATTTTTGATGATTATGGCTTACAGCTAGTGAAATTCCACAAATCAGTATATCAGAAAATGTATACTGTATATTACATAAGACCAATAATAAAATAAAAAAACATTTTTTTTAATACAGAAATGTTGGCCTACTGAAAAGTATGTCCATGTACAGTAAAGAATGCACTCAATACTTGCATGAATTACTGCATAATGCAGCTTGGCATGGAGGTGATCAGCCAGTGGCACTGCTGAGGTGTTATGGAAATCCAGGTTGCGTTAATAGCGGCATTGTTGAGTCTGGTGTCTCTCATCTTCCTCTTGACAATACCCCACAGATTCTCTAGGGGGTTTAGGTCAGATGAGTTTACTGGCCAGTTAAGCACAGTGATACCATTATCATTAAACCAGGTATTGGTACTTTTGGCAGTGTGGGCAGGTGCCAAGTCCTGCTGGAAAATGAAATCAGCATCTCCAAAAAGCTGGTCAGCAGAGGGAAGCATGAAGTGCTCTAGAATTTCCTGGTAGAGGGCTGCACTGACTTTTGATTTGATAAAACACAGTGGACCAACACCAGTAGGTAACATGGCTCCCCAAATCATCACTGACTGTGGAAACTTCACACTGGACCTAATACAACTTCGATTGTGTGTCTCTTCACTCTTCCTCCAGACTTTGGGAACTTGATTTCCAAATGAAATGCAAAATTTTCCACAGTTCATAAAGATTTGGGGAGCCATGTCATCTGGTGTTGGTCCACTGTGTTTTATCAAGTCCAAAGTCAGCGCAGCTCTCTACCAGGAAATTCCAGAGCACTTCACGCAGCTATTTATACAGTACATACATACATGTTATACTAGCCTTGGACTATCTAACCTTCAAACCAAAATTCAAATACATAGCTACACATGGCTAATTTTGGAATGATGGTTAGATAGATCAAGGCCAGTATAACATGTATGTAGGTATGTATGTATATATAGCCATGTGTTAGCTTATTATTTCAGCAATGATTAAGCACCGAGTATGGTGTGAAACATGTTAGCTGTATCTCTTTCCCTCATTTGCTGTATGGAGTGTCGTATACTTTTGATTCAATGAAGGTGATTTTATTGGAGTGTGGCCATCCAGACATTTCTTCATACCAGATCATCTGCTACATGAAAGGCAATCCTCATACCAGATACAGTAAATGGGTACTGAGTGATGTAACGCTGATTTCAATGTGCTACATGTGAGGCAACATATAGTTAATCACTGCGTAGCCAGGGATTAACTAGTCCTTAAAGTTTTAGCACTGAATCTTTTAGCAATCAACAGGTTCAAACAGGAACAGAATAAATCTAGAGGTAATCAGTTAACTTCTTCCAGCAAGGGAAGAAGTAGGAAGCCTACATCTAGAGGTTACCTACAGTATTTCTCTTTGGTGCAAGCTGGAATATCTGTCAAATGAAATACACATACCTGGCTCAAATGGTAGTTTTTTTTTTTTACCGTGTCTCTTAAAATAAAGATACATCCTTGTAGTATTTAACTTTATGTTTGTAAAAAGAACCGTCAGGTTTATAAAAGGCCAGTATATATCAGTTTAATGGACGGAAACAGAGCAGCCAAACCCTCACAATAGTATGTCAACACAGACGAACAACACGGGAAAGAAAAACGTTTCTCATGGCAAAAAAGAATATAAATACAAAAACAATATTATTGTTCTTAAAGCGGTGAGAAACCCATACACCTCAACACCTGCGTTGCACTGCACTGCAAGGTAACACAACACTATGGGGTTGATTTACTAAAACTGGAGAGTGCAAAAATCTGGTGCAGCTCTGCATGGTAGCCAATCAGCTTCTAACTTCAGTTTGTTCAATTAGGCTTTGAGAAAAAAAAACCTGGAAGCTGATTGGTTTCTATTGAGAGCTGCACCAGATTTTGCACAATACAGTTTTAGTAAATCAACCCCTTAGTATTGCAGAGCGCTGCTTAACCGCTTGCCGACTGCCCACAGTATATTTACTGCGGCTGTCAGCCCATCCTGGGCAAAGCGCCCAGGAGCCTGCAGGGGGCGAGCGCGCGCCCCCGGAGGCGCGCTCCCGCCCCCGCTCGTTCACGGGCATCCCCGCGTGAGTGACCGGAGGCTCCGATGTCCGCCGGTCACTCGCGATCTCCCGCTGGAGAGGGAGAAAGGCAGGCGGCTGATGTAAACAAAGCCGCCTGTCATTCTCCCTGATGTAAGAACAGAGATCATATGATCCTGCTATGTAGGATCGTATGTCTCTGTGGTTACATCACAAGCCATGCCCCTTTACATTTAAAATCACCCCCCTAGGGACACACCTAACCCCTTGATCACTAATAAAGTTAACCCCTTCCCTGCCAGTGTCATTTTTACAGTAACAGTGCATATGTATAGTAAAAATAATATGTACTGTAGTAAAGTCACTGGTACCCCCAAAGTGTCAAAAATGTCAGTCAGGGGTCCGATCTGTCCGCCGCAATGTTGCAGTCCTGCAAAAAAAGAAATCGCAGATCGCCGCCATTACTAGTTAAAAAAAAAAAACAATAAAAATTGACATAAATCTTTCCCATAGATAGTAAACGCAATAACTTTTGTGCAAACCAATCAAAATACGCTTATTGCAATTTTTTTTTACCAAAAATATGTAGCAGAAAACAAATTGGCCTAAAATGTTAAAAAATTTTGATTTTTAAATTTTTTGGGAATTTCATATAAAAAATTGTGAAAAATATTGTTATTTTTTCAAAATTGACGCATTTTTTTGTTTATAGCGCAAAAAATAAAAATTGCACAGGTGATCAAATACCACCAAAAGAAAGCTCTGTTTGTGGGAAAAAAAAGGACGTCAATTTCATTCGGATACAGTGTCGCACGACCGTGCAATTGTCCGTTAAAGTCACGCAGTGCCGAATCGCAAAACAGGCCCTGGTCTTTGAGCAGGAAAATCCTCCGGGGCTTAAGTGGTTAAGTAAAACTGTAGCCGCTACAATTTTTTTTATCAAATAGGCTACCTTAAGTTCACATTTACATAATGAGCGTTCCCTTCCATACATTCTTGACAATTGCCTAACTGGGAATGTACAGTGGGTACGGAAAGTATTCAGACCCCCTTAAATTTTTCACTCTTTGTTATATTGCAGCCATTTGCTAAAATCATTTAAGTTCATTCTTCTTCCTCATGAATGTACATACAGCTCCCCATGTTGACTGAAAAACACAGAATTGTTGACATTGTTGCAGATTTATTAAAAAATAAAAACTGAAATATCACATGGTCCTAAGTATTCAGACCCTTTGCTGTGACACTCATATATTTAACTCAGGTGCTTTCCATTTCTTCTGATTATCCTTGAGATGGTTCTACACCTTCGTTTGAGTCCAGCTGTGTTTGATTATACTGATTGGACTTGATTAGAAAAGCCACACACCTGTCTATATAAAGCCCCGTACACACGTACCGATGGTCGGCTTACAAATGTTCCTCTTTTCTCCCCGGGATGTCGGTGTCTGCTGAAAAGTGCAAAGACAGCACAAGGACAGCACAAGAATTTTGTCCGCCGACTGCAGAAGTGATGTCATGTAATGGTTAACTTTCCCTGTGTTTTCTATTTTCTGAGCATGCCCAGTCTTGCAAATCTGCGGTCTGTCGGCCGAATTGTGTACTGACAGGCGAACAATCGTCCGTTCTGGTGTCGGCATACAAATATTTTCATGTTTGCACGAAAGACTTTTGTCCGCGGATTGTGCGCAGACATCTGTCGGAGGCACCATACTAACACGCGTACAATCGGCAGATCCTTCGTCCACCGACGTTTGTATGCCGACGATCGGTACGTGTGTACGGGCCTTCAGACCTTCCAGATCACAATGCATGTCAGAGCAAATGAGAATCATGAGGTCAAAGGAACTGCCTGAAGAGCTCAGAGACAGAATTGTGGCAAGGCACAGATCTGGCCAAGGTTACAAAAAGATTTCTGCTGCACTTAAGGTTCCTAAGAGCACAGTGGCCTCCATAATCCTCAAATGGAAGACGTTTGGGACGACCAGAACCCTTCCTAAAGCTGGCCGTCCAGCCAAACTGAGCTATCGGGGGAGAAGAGCCTTGGTGAGAGAGGTAAAGAAGAACCCAAAGATCACTGTGGCTGAGCTCCAGAGATGCAGTCAGGAGATGGGAGAAAGTTGTAGAAAGTCAACCATTACTGCAGCCCTCCACCAGTCGGGGCTTTATGGCAGAGTGGCCCGACGGAAGCCTCTCCTCAGTGTAAGACACATGAAAGCCTGCATGGAGTTTGCTAAAAAACACCTGAAGGACTCCAAGATGGTGAGAAATAAGATTCTCTGGTCTGATGAGACCAAAATAGAACTTTTTGGCCTTAATTCTAAGCGGTATGTGTGGAGAAAACCAGGCACTGCTCATCACCTGTCCAATACAGTCCCAACAGTGAAGCATGGTGGTGGCAGCATCATGCTGTGGGGGTGTTTTTCAGCTGCAGGGACAGGACGACTGGTTGCAATCGAGGGAAAGATGAATGCGGCCAAGTACAGGGATATCCTGGACAAAAACCTTCTCCAGAGTGCTCTGGACCTCAGACTGGGCCGAAGGTTTACCTTCCAACAAGACAATGACCCTAAGCACACAGCTAAAATAACGAAGGAGTGGCTTCACAACAACTCAGTGACTGTTCTTGAATGGCCCAGCCAGAGCCCTGACTTAAACCCAATTGAGCATCTCTGGAGAGACCTAAAAATGGCTGTCCACCAACGTTTACCATCCAACCTGACAGAACTGGAGAGGATCTGCAAGGAGGAATGGCAGAGGATCCCCAAATCCAGGTGTGAAAGACTTGTTGCATCTTTCCCAAAAAGACTCCTGGCTGTATTAGATCAAAAGGGGGCTTCTACTAAATACTGAGCAAAGGGTCTGAATACTTAGGACCATGTGATATTTCAGTTTTTCTTTTTGAATAAATCTGCAACAATGTCAACAATTCTGTGTTTTTCTGTCAGTATGGGGTGCTATGTGTACATTCATGAGGAAGAAGAATGAACTTAAATGATTTTAACAAATGGCTGCAATATAACAAAGAGTGAAAAATGTAAGGGGGTCTGAATACTTTCCGTACCCACTGTACATCATGATTTTGACCCTTAAAGCTGGCTAAAAGCTAGCTGCCATAACCTCGGTATTGTTTTTGCCCTTAGGTGGCTGGCTTTCAGATAAAAGTGATCCCAGCAGCAGATTCCTGATGGGATCATTTTTATAGGCGGCGGGAGAGGTCCCCCCCCCCCCCCACTTCCTGGTTATTTCTGAGCTTACAGGAGCCATCTGTAAGCCCGGAACTGATCCAATGGCTAGGCAGGAAGCTGAATGATGGCAAGATAGCCCCCACTCAGCTCTATGCCCTTGGAGGACCGGAGCGACCTCCGATGTCACTTCTGGTTCTCGGGCTTAAGACAGGATTTTTTTTTATTTTTTAAAGTCAGTGTCAAAAATGTTTCTTCTTATTTCTTTTGCTAAGGGTAATGGAGAGATCTTGGGTCTTTTTGACCCCAGATCTCTCAATAAAGTGGGTTATTTCTATTAAAAAGGGATGTTTACCTAAAAGTGATAAAAGAATACGGGGACAGTGTAACAATAAAGGATAAAAAGTAACACGAATATGCACCTGCATATGTAAACGGTGTTCAAACCACACGTGAGGTATCATTGCGATTGAGTGAGAGCAATTCTAGTGCAGGACCTCCTCTGTAACTCCAAACAGGTAAGCTTAAAATGTTTTAAGGTCACCAAACAGGTAACCTTAAAAGCGTTGCCTATGGAGATTTTTAAGTACCGTAGTTTGTCACCATTTGACGAGCGTCTGCAGTTATAAAGCATGGCGTGTTAGGTATCTATTTACTCGGCGTAACATCATCTTTCATATTATACAAAAAAATAGGGCTAACTTTACTGTTTTTTTATTCTGTACAGTGTGTTTATTCAAAACAAATTGCATTGGAAAAACCGCTGCGCAAATACAGTGTGACATAAAATATTGCGACGGCTGACATTTTATTCTCTAGGGTCTCTGTTAAAAAAAATATACACAGCTCAAAAAAAATAAAGGAACACTTTTTTAATCAGAGTATATCATCAAGTCAATTAAACTCCTGGGATATTGATCTGGTCAGTTAAGTAGCAGTTAGTATTTCTACTGGTAGCATGAGGCGATACCTGGACCCTATAGAGGTTGCACAGGCAGTCCAACACCTCCTGGATGGCACATCAACACGTGCCATTGCCAGAAGGCACAATCTCAAGAGCATGGAGGAGATTCCAGGAGACAGGCAGTTACTCTATGAGAGCTGGACAGGGCCATAGAAGGTCCTTAATCCATCAGCAGGCTGGGTATCTGCTTCTTTGTGCAAGGAGGAACAGGAGCCCTACAAAAAAACCTCCAGCAGGCCACTGGTGTAAATGTCTCTGACCAAGCAATCATAAACAGACTTCATGAGGGCCTGACATCCTCTAGTGGGTTCTGTGCTCACTGCCCGGCATTGTGGAGCTAGATTGGCATTTGCCATTGAACACCAGAATTGGCAGGCCCGCCACTGGTGCCCTGTGCTTTTCACAGATGAGAGCAGGTTCACACTGAGCACATGTGCCAGACGTGAAAGGGACTGAGAAACTGTGGAGAACGTTAAAAGTTATTCCAATTACATTTCAGCAAAATGGACTAGCCTGCTGCATCATTTTTTCACTTTGATTTTCAGGGTGTCTTTGAATTCAGCCCTCTGTAGGCTGATAATTTTCATTTTCATCAAATGATGTGGCATCCTTTATTTCCTAACACATTACCCAGTTCATATAGTTATCCAGTGTGATATTTTTCCTCATTGAGATCTGATGTGTTTTCAAAGTGTTCCTTTCATTTTTTTGAGAAGTGTATGTTTGAGGGTTCTAAGTAATTTTCTAGCAAAAAATACAGATTTTTACTTGTAAACAACAAATGTCAGAAAAAGGCCTGATCTTTAAGTAGTTAAATGCTGCATGAGTTTTTACTTAGGGGTGGAGGAACTGTTGGTAATGCAGACCAGTTATTATATAAGGTCCACTTTATGGACCAAGCCACCTAATATATAAAAATGTAAGTAAGTTGTTAAATCAATTGGCAAAATTGTTCTATCTCCATTGCTGTATGCCAGGTAGGGCAGCCATCAGACATTTTGGGGTCCCTTACACAGTTTTAGGCCTGGGCCCCCTGGGCCTGGTCACCAACATTCCTTCCCAATCCGCCCACTGGCCGCCCCACAGTGCAACCACTTTTATTTTTTCTTTAAAGAGGAAGTAAACCCTCCTCAGGAAGTTGTACCTATAGGTAAGCCTATGATAAGGCTTACCTATAGGTACTGTAAATATCTCCTAAACATGTACCGTTCAGGAGATATTTACCTTTAATGCAGCCAGTGACGTCACTGGCGCATGCGCTCTGAAGGAACGGCTGATCGTGCCGTTCCTTCAGAGCCCCGTGCCGTGACCGTCGGCTCCTGCACGCGTGCGCAGGAGTGACGTCACCGCGGCTCCGGCCAATCCGATGGCCGGATGCCGCGATCCCGGAAGACGGGCGACTGAACATGTCGCTCGTCATACAGGTAAGAGAGCGGCACGGCGGGGGCTCGTTCTAAGGTAAGTATTTCATAATGAGCTAGTATGCGATGCATACTAGCTCATTATGTCTTTCTCTTGCAGGTTGTAAAAGAAAAAAATTTTTTTTTAACGAGTTTACAACCTCTTTAAATAACATGCTGGGGGATGCCCTAAAGGATAAGTTCGCCTCTTATCCTTTAAGAGTCCATTCACACTAGCGCGACTTGTCAGGCGACCAAGTCGCCTGACAAGTCGCGGTGGGTCGCTCGCCATTGAGTAGTACAGGACCCGTTCTAATAGGAGCAACACAAGTCGCTCCGACTTTGAAAAAGGGTCCTGTACTACTTTCGGGGCAACCTGGAGGCGACTTGCATTGACTTCAATTATATGAAGTCCGTGCAAGTCTCGCCGAAGTCGCGGTGCACCCCGTGCACCGCGACTTCACAGGTCGCCCCACAAAATCGTGTCGCGCCAGTCTGAATGGGCACTAAAGCTGTCTGTGAAATGATGCATCTGTGAAATGTACTAAAGCAAAAGCCCCAAATCTTCCTTCCAGTGCAAATGCTCTACCTTCCTCTACCACAAACCCCCTTCCAGCATAAATCCTCTCCCCATTTCTAGCACAACTTCCACCTCAAATCTTCCTTCTAAAACAAATGCTTTTCTCCCTCCAAATCCCCCCTCCTAGCATGAATCTCCCTCCCAGTACAAATCCACTTTTCCCTTCCAGCAGAACCCCCCCCCCCCCAGTCCTTCTCTTCTAACAGAAATCCTCTCCCCTTCCAAATTGCCACCAGCACATATCCTCTTAGCCCCACCCCAACCAAATCCCTTTTTCCAGCACAAATATTTGTTACCTGCCCCCACCCTAGGCCACTGTAACTCTCCAGTGTATTTCTTCAACCCAAAAAGAGTTTACTCCCCATCCCCCACCACTAGTGTAATTCCCCCCCCAGTGAAATTACCACAGTGAATCCCTCCAGTGAAATCTTCACAATCTACTCACCTCAGTGTACTCCCCCCAGTGTGAATCTCCCAAGTGTAATCCTCCCAGTGTAAATCCCACAGAGTGTAGTGTAACAAAAAAAAAAAACCTTCTGCCTTTAGAACTACTTTTAGTAACTAGAAAGATTATAATTTTTTTAAAGCGGAACTTTACTTACTCAATTAACAATATTTTTGATCCTTATTGAGCCAGCATTCCAAAATAGATAGGAAGGTGTGGTATATTTACTTGTTATATTTATTTTTACATTTCTTCAGTTATGTCATGGTTTCCAGGCATAGGCAAAAGATGTCACACATAGCAGGAGTCTTCAGGAGGGGAGGAGGGTTTTTCTTAGCTAACCACACCCTCCTGCCTGCATGTCTGAGCTAAGGGCAGATGGATACCAGGAAGTAAATGCTACATGAATCATCTGCCCTTACTCAAGATGGCCACCGCTAGAAATGCTAAGGGGTGTTTTTCAAAGTGATCTGTCAGCATAATAAGCATGGATACATGGATGGATGGATGGGGGAGTTTGATTTGAATATTAAAAATGGAGTACTGCTTTAAAGTCTAACCTGCCATAAAAACTGGATTTTCTTTTTATTTTGGGTGGAATTGGTCTGTTATATATACAGTTACTGTGCTACAAATGCATGGATGACAACTACTAGCATTAAAGCTCACAGTACATTTTCTAAACAAATTGAAAGATGCCTTCCAGCAAGCAATAAAACAGAATAGAATGCCAAACCAAATATTGTATCATTTGCCATATAGTAAAATTGGCCTGTGACAGAGGCTTAAAATATAACTAAAGGCAAAACCTTTTATTTAGTTTGGATAGACTGGAGGTGGATTAGAATACCTTTTAGATTTTATTGCTGTCTGTGTCCCTATTAGGGAGATTCGCTCTCTTTATTTGTCCTGTTTACAATTATCATTGGAAGTTAAAGTCAAAGAAAATGCCAAATTTTTGGTTGTCCCCAGAAAAGTAATCTTCCAACGGGGATACTAGTGGTGGTGACCTGGGGATCCCCCAAGGAATTCCCTTAAATTACAGGGATTTCCTCTGACTTCCTGTTTTGGTTATAGGACAGGAAGTAAAGGAACATCTCCGCAACAGGACACAGATGGCAGAGAGAAAAAAATCTGACGGGTTCTAACCTTCATTTGTTCCATCCAAAATGAATAAATATATATATATATATATATATATATATATATATATATATATATATATATATATATATATATATATTGTCTATAGCTCTACTTTAAGGTACCTTCAGACTTTAGATTGTGGGTGGTTGGACTTGCACATATTCATGTATAAGAGCCGGTTCACATTTGTGCGGCTGCGGCGTTCGCATGTAATGTCGGAGCGCACTGCTCCTTCATTACATGCGATCGGCTGTGCGGTGCGAGTTTAGCCATACACTTTGTATGGCTAAATTGATACTGCACCCGCAGCAAACACGCACAGGACCCTTTTTTGCAGCCGCATCAGGATCGGATCGCACAGCGGTTCACACTTGTGCGATCCGATCCTGTGCGAACTGCAAGATCGCACTGCGATATGCGATCAAACTGGGGGTGTCATTAAGATTACATTGACACCCCCAGCGTATCGCATATGGCAGTGTGAACTGCCGGGGGTGCGTTTGCGATGCGGGAACAGGCTGCGGATTCGCAGCCTTCCCGCATCGCATAAGTGTGAACCGGGGCTAATTGTTTCGCAAACGTACGTTTGCATCAGGTAAATTATTTGTTAAATATTTGTTTAGAAAATAAACTTCTATAAGATTTATAGATTCTGACTATACTAGCTGGAAAGAGGATAAAAAAAAACAAGAGAAAGTTATGTGTTAACCGCTTGCCGACCGCCACAAGTACATTTACTGCGGCAGTCAGCCCCTCCTGGGCAAAACGACGTAGTACTACGTCGCTC
Source organism: Pelophylax lessonae (assembly GCF_965119305.1). Taxonomy (NCBI): domain Eukaryota; kingdom Metazoa; phylum Chordata; class Amphibia; order Anura; family Ranidae; genus Pelophylax; species Pelophylax lessonae. The sequence continues at coordinate 272,281,437 of NC_138768.1, forward strand.
GCCCAGGAGCCTGTAGGCGGAGAGGGTGCGCCGCCGGAGGCACGCTCCCGCCCCCGCTCGTTCACTGAGGTCCCCGCGCGAGTGACCGGCGGCTCCGATGTCCGCCGATCACTCGCGATCTCCAGCTGGAGAGGGAGAAAGGCAGGCGGCTAATGTAAACAAAGCCGCCTGTCATTCTCCCTGGTGTAACTGCAGAGACTATATGATCCTGCTATGTAGGATCGTATGTCTCTGTGGTTACATCAAAAGCCACGCCCCTTGACAGTTAGAAGCACGCCCCTAGGGACACACTTAACCCCTGGATCTCTAATAAAGTTAACCCCTTCACTGCCAGTGTCATTTTTACTGTAACAGTGCATATGTATAGCACTGATTACTGTAGTAATGTCACTGGTACCCCCAAAAGTGTCAAAAATGTCAGTCAGGGGTCCGATCTGTCCGCCGTAATGTCGCAGTCCCGCAAAAAAAAAAAATCGCAGATCCCCGCCATTACTAGTTAAAAAAAAACAATAAAAATGACATAAATCTTTTCCTTAGTTAGTAAACGCAATAACTTTTGCGCGAACCAATCAAAATACGCTTATTTCAATTTTTTTACCAAAAATATGTAGCAGAAAACAAATTGGCCTAAATGGTTTAAAAATTTAGATTTTTACTTTTTTTTGGGGGAATTTCATATAAAAAAAAGTGAAAAATATTGTTATTTTTTTCAAAATTGTCGATTTTTTTTTGTTTATAGCACAAAATATAAAAATCGCACAGGTGATCAAATACCACCAAAAGAAAGCTCTGTTTATGAGAAAAAAAGGACATAAATTTCATTTGGGTACAGTGTCGCACGACCGCGCAATTGTCCATTAAAATCACGCAGTGCCGAATCGCAAAATAGGCCCTGGTCTTTGAGCAGGAAAATCCTCCGGGGCTTAAGTGGTTAAAGAAATGAATGCTGTAGGAGGGCTCAGTGGGTCAAACATTAAATGGCTTCAGATTCATTGACGTAATTGGGCTCTGATGGTAACAATTTTTACCTGGGTCTCTGGGTATGTGTCAGTTTCTTATCTATTGCTAAAAATTAACTTGTAACTATGTCGATTATATAACACATACGCAAACACGCAAAGGTCATTGAAATTTTGGGTGTAGCCCCATAGAGATGAGTAGCCTGGTATGCTGCTTTTGCTGTCTATCATTTCCAAGCCCTCCACTGTACAGTATCACTGAAAATGCTTAAAGATTAAGCTACTTGCATTACCTAGCAAGAGTTTTAACCTGTCTAACAAAAGATTGAAATATCATGCAAAGCTTGTGCAAATACTTCCCACCATGTAGAGCTGTCTGTCTGGGTGCTGCATAGCATGATAATGCCCATTCTGTCAGTCTAATAACCCCATACCCTTTGCACGCAGTGTATGGTGTAACCAAGCAAGGTACACAGCTTTCTATGCTACCTTGTGTTGCTTCCTTTGTGAAGTTGCAACTTTCACTAACCACTTGCCAACCAGCCGCCGTAGTTATACGGCGGCAGGTCAGCTCTGTTACACGAAACGACGTACATGTTCAAGCAGCAGTTAGGGTGGGCGCCGCTGGCCATCCCCCACACAGTTAGAAAGCATCCCCTAGCCACACATTTAACCCTTTGTTCGCCCCTGGTTTTAATCCCTTCCCTGCCAGTGTCATTAGTACAGTAACCATGCATATTTTTAGCAATAATTACAGTAGTAATGTCACTGGTCCCCCCAAAAGTGTCAGTTAGGTGTCCGATCTGTCTGCCGCAAAGTCGCAGTCCCGCTAAAAATCGCTCCTCGCCGCCATTACTAGTAAAAAAAAAAAATAAAAATGACATAAATCTTTCCTCTAGTTTGTGGACGTGATAACGTTTGCGAAAACCAATCAATATATTGGGATTTTTTTTTAGCAAAAAAATTGGCAGTTAAATTGGCAGTTAAAGTAACGCAGTGCTGTATCGCAAAAAAAGGCCTGGTCATTAACCACTTCCCGACCACCCGGCGCCTATTTATTGCGGAATGGTTGGCTCTCCTGGTCGAACCGACGTAGGTCTACGTCGGTCGCGCGCGGGAAGCTAGGGGGCTCTCCACTGCCAGTGTCATTATTACAGTACAAGTGCATATTTTTAGCACTGATTACTGTAGTAATGTCACTGGTACCCCCAAAAGTGTAAAAAATGTCAGTTAGGGGTCCGATCTGTCCGCCGCAATGTCGCAGTCCCGAAAAAATTCGCAGATTGCCGCCATCACAAGCAAAAAAAACAAAAACGACATAAATCTTTCCCATAGTTAGTAGACGCGATAACTTTTGCGCAAACCAATCAAAATACGCTTATTAAGATTTTTTTTTACCAAAAATATGTAGTAGAAAACTAATTGGCCTAAAATGTTAAAAAATTTTGATTTTTAAATTTTTTTTTTTGAGATTGTTTTATAGCAGAATGTGAAAAATATTGTTTTTTTTCAAAATTGTTGCTCTTTTTTTGTTTATAGCGCAAAAAATAAAAATCCCACTGGTGATCAAATACCACCAAAAGAAAGGGGAAAAAAAGTACAGCGTCGCACGGCCACGCAATTGTCCGTTAAAGTAATGCAGTGTCGGATCGCAAAATAGGGCCTGGTCAGAAGGGGCAAATCCTTCCGATCTTAAAGTGGTTAAGGGGGTAAAACCTTTCGGTCCTTAAGTGGTTAATGAGTCAGAGTCCATAACATTCTCATTTTTTGAGAGGTTAAAACCTGAAAGCAACCAGCTTTGCCTATTTAGCTCATAGAATGATCAAGGGTGGAAACGGTGGTTCTTTCAGACTATGTAAGACCTTCTTGGCCACTTTCCAAACACAGGCGGTCTGGAAAGCTTCCATGCTGGGGTGCACTGAGGAGAACACTAAGTGCAGTGGAATTGGCAAGGATTGTGTAAACTGACAGATTCCCTTTAAATAACACCTTCACCTTGGAGTGATTTACAAAAAATCTCTCTTATAACTACAGAAGACAACATTGCAGTAGGTCAGTTAAAGGCCATTGAATTCCTAGGGCTCATGAACACAGGACGTTTAGCCGTGTTTTTAAATAGTGTTTATGTGCGTTTTTCCGCGTTAGAGTTTTTAAGCATTTTTCCAGTAAACACACTCCCTAAAATCTAAAAACGCCTAAAAACAAACGCAAAACGTAAAAGCTTGTTACAACGTTTTTTGGCGTTTTGAGTTTTTACAGCCAAACAGCTTCTGCTCCTGGACGGACTGGCAGTCATTTTTTTTAAATGCCCCTAAGTGCTAGATTGTAAGCTCTAACGAGCAGGGCCCTCTAGTTCCTCCTGTATTGAACTGTATTGTAACTGTATTGTCTTCCCTCACATTGTAAAGCGCTGCGCAAACTGTTGGCGCTATATAAATCCTGTATAATAATAATAATGCTTATGCCTCCAAACTCTTCTATATGTTTATCTGCCCATGGACGCATTGGCTAACATGGAGGAAAGTTCAGAAGCAGTAAAAAAAAATCCAGAAGCCTCTAAAAGCAGCTGCAAAAACGTCCTGTGTGCATGAGCCCTTATAACCAATGTCACAATCTAAAGGTCTATGGAAGGCACACATAAGTACAGTTCAGCTCTGCTTTTTTCACAGTATATCTGAAGTCTTTGTCACTTAGTCCATGGTCACAGCATTTCAGTAATCCATATGGTCCCATCATGTAGCAGCACTGAATGGATTCCCTTATCTGATGGAATGAAAATTCACTTTGAAGAGCGTGTGAAGATCCAATCGCATTAGTCCATTGTATTTCTGTAGTAGTCAGCATAATATAGTCCCTGAGTGAAGCTGTCGTAGTAGGAGTGGAGAATCTATGAAAGATGGTTGGAAGCCACTTACAAAGTGCTGGACAATGCACTCAGAGGGAGTTTCCCAGTCATCAGTTCATAACCGTGCTAACGGTCAGTAACCTGCTGGGTATCCTCCCTTCCGTGTGTCTGAAGCTGCTGCCCACTTGTTTCCTGTCCGGACAACAGCCTGGACCACTGACCCGACCCTTTGAGTATAACTTACACTATGATGACGTTTCACCAGTTCTTTTTCAACACTCTAAGATCAAAGAAAAAAAAAACAGAAAGAGGTTTATCCATTTGTATTCTGGCAAAATGCACTCTGTGGAAAAAAAAAAAAAATATGTACTGTAGGTAATATTTGAAGGATATAAATTACCTGCTCCATGGTGTCTTCCAGTGTGGTGGTATTGGGGAATAACTGATTGTGCATTCTTGCCAGCTCCACAGATTTCTCAATATCATGACCAAACCAGAGCGAGTTCATAATGACCTACGATAAAATATAAAAAAATTGTGACCCAATGTTTCCATACACACAAACTAACATAAAGCTTTCACACATTTACATGACTTTTATTGCACATTTTACAGCAGTATTTGAATTTTTTTGAGTGCCAATTCCAAAACAATAGCTGTACCTCATGAATGTGGTGGTAAAGTCACTGAGGACAATTACTGGTATCCCCTCTGCTATAGCAAGGTATACGGTGCAGTGTGCGTGTGTTTTTTTTTTAAATTAAATTATAAAGCTAAATACCTTCGTTCACAGCGCCGCTGTTCGGTCACATGACCTCCCAGCTGATGTCAGAGCAGGCCTGAACCATAACAGGCCACATGACCTCAACAAGGCAGGGGGGGGGTTGGAGCAGGAGTGGCTCCCCTCCAAAACACCCTCTCTCCATGTTGATGAGGACAAGGGCCTCTTCCCCACAACCCTGGCCCAGTGATAGTGGGGGTTCGGGGAGTGACTTTTCAGAATCTGGAAACCCCCTAGATCCTGGCCACCCCCCCTATGTAAATAAGTATGGGGTACATAGTATCAACCTTAATTTAAAAAATAAAGTCAAAGTTAATATAAATACAACAACAGTTTTTGACAAGTCCTTCATTTTAAAACACATAAAAACTCAGACCCGAACGGAAAAAAAAAAAAAAAAAAACGCCACCTGCCGAACACGACATGTTCCTGTCCAGAGACACAACCGTCTGACAGGTAAACATAGGAGTGGGGGTTACCCCATGATATGACCTGCCCCTATGTCTACCTCTCATTGGGTGAGTGTAATTATGGGGCAGGATCACCCGGTGACATCATCGGGTAACCCCGTCCCCTTGGTTCCGTCATTCGGCTGTGTCCCTGGTTAGGAACAGTCATGCACGGCGGCCAGCATTTGTTTTTGTTTTTTTTTGTTTGGGTTGGTATGCTTATGTTTTTTTATAAGGGACTTTCCAAAAACTGGTGCTGCGTTTTTATTAACTTTTTGAGCACTTTTTAGGGAATGAGTAGGGAGGGGTACTATGTACCCCATACTCATTCACATATGGCGGCTAGGATCTGGGGGCCCGCTCGTTAGGGCCCCCACCCACAGACCCCCATAACCACTGGGCTAGGGTTGTGGGGAAGGGGCCCTTGCACCCATCAGCATAGCCATTCCCCCAAAGCACCACCCACTCAATGTGGAGGGCATGTGGACTGATATGATTCAGGAGGGGGGAGGCACTTGCTTCTCCCTTCTCCTTTCCGGGCCTGCCAGGCTGCATGCTCGAATAAGGATCTGGTATGAATTCACACAATTTTTTTTACATTTAAAAAAAAAAAATTAAAACCAGCATTTGTTTTGCTTACATTCTGCTGTCAGTGGGGAGTCCTGCTGACAACAGATGAGTCATTGTTGTCAAGGACGCCGGCAGCTGCCCAATACTTATTAACCAGCTATTATACAAAAAGAATACCGAAGATAAAAAACAAATTCCGAAATCCTGAAAATTAATTTGTTCAGTATTGAGTCAATGGACCAATTTGTTTTCAGAATTTGTTTTGTATTTGTAGCATTGTTTATTCAGAATAGCATTAAAAAAACCAAACCAGGGGTGAGCTGAGGTGGGGTGTTTTTGGGTTGCTCCACCCCCCCCCCCCCCCCAATCAATACCACTACCAGGCACTTCAGGTGCTGTTTTTTTCTGAATTTGCAGTTTACATTCAGCTGTCAACGGGCAAACCTGCTGACAGCTGATGAGTCATCAGTTGTTAAGGTAGCCCACTTTTAAACAACCAGCTATTCTTCACACGGAACTCGAATTGGTTAATCATTTTCCGATTGATCCGACTTCGAATCATTCTGATAATGTGAATTTGTTAAAAAATGAATCATTGAAACAAAACTAAATGAATTCCGAAACTAAACAAAATTAGTAACATAAAGAATCTATCTGAAACAAAACTAAACAGATTTTTCCATTCTGCACATGTCTATTGATTGACATATACACTATATTACTAAAAGAATTGGAACACCTGCCTTTACACACACATGAACTTTAATGGCACCCCAGTAGTCCGTTGGGTTCATTATTGAGTTGGCCCATCCTTGCAGCTAACACAGCTTCAACTCTCTTGGAAGGCTGTCCACAAGGTTTAGGACTGTGTCTATGGAAATCTTCCATTCTTCCAGAAGCACATTTGTGAGGTCAGGCAATGATGTGGACGAGAAGGCCTGGCTCGCAGTCTCCGCTCTAATTCATCCCAAATGTGTTCTATCGGGTTGAGGTCAGGACCAGTCAATTTCCTCCACCCCAAACTCGCTCATCCATGTCTTTATGGACCTTATTTGCGCACTGGTATGCAGTCATGTTGGAACAGGAAGGGGCCATCCCCAAACTGTTCCCACAAAGTTGGGAGCACAAAATTGTCCAAGATGTCTTGGTATGCTGACACCTTAGGAGTTCCCTTCACTGGAACTAAGGGGCCAAGCCCAACCCCTAAAAAACAACCCCACACCATATTCCCGCCCATAAGCATTTAGGGGCATTTAAAAAAAATGACTGCCAGTCCATCCAGGAGCAGAGGCTGTTTGGCTGTAAAAACACGAAATGCCAAAACAAGCTTTTAGCTGCGTTTGGTGTTTTTAGGCATTTTTAGATTTTAGGGAGTGTGGATCAGTGCACAAAGCCCATTGTGGGAGGGGCTTGCACTAGAGGTCACATGTTTTTGTAAGTATATAAAGACCAGCTACCTGCATTCCAAATCCAGCTCTGAAGAAGAGGGGATACCCCTCGAAATGCGTCAGCTCTATTCGGACGTATAATTCCACTACTGTGATTAATCAGCAGACCATGCTGAGTGGAGCATCTGGTGGACTTTTTACACATATTTTGCTTGATATTTTCTCCTGTTTGGGAGTATGATGTATATATATATATTGCTTTTTATAATAAATGGACGCAAAGGTAATGCACTAGGCTGAGCTACCCCCTGAGGATGTCCCGTGTCTGTGACGTAACGCGTAGGAGGTAGTGACGCAAAGCATTCCTACACACAGTCTGTCATCACCCACAAGCTGTCCAGTGAGGGGAGAGATCTCTCCAGTGAGGGGAGAGATCAGAAGCGTCGGCTGCATCTTGGCTGTTTTTGGAAACTTGGACTGCATTATTCCTACTGACCTGTCAGGGGAACAATGCACCAGAAGGTTAACCCTTACCTAGATGTAAGTGAGAAGTGTTTTTAAGGAAATAAAGTCTTTAATTGATACTTTAATTTTGGCCTTTCTTATATACATTGAGCTGATTGCTATATGAAGACAGCCCAAGGAGATATCATAGGATATTTAAAGGCTTTGGCTTTTTATATTGAAGGTGAGCGCGCATTTTAGCCACACACTTTGGTGGAAGATATTTCATCCATGTTTTGGTTTTTGTTTTGTAGAACACTGCACAGTGTTTTTTACAGAGCTGGATTGTTTTTTTCCACCTGATATCACTTCACTTGCACAATTGCACATGTCACAGCATGTTGGTTCATATGCACTACACTGATTGATGAACGTTCTATGTCACTTATCATACTTTTCTTGACAATATTACAATATATGATGTTTATTTTTTATTTATATATCTGGGGAAAATACGTTGAGAGGAGAAGTCTCCCCACAGAGAGGAATCTCATCACGGTTTGTTACAAGCATGGACTCTAATTGTTAGAGCTGATAGCACCAGATTATACAATCAATAAGTGGATGAATTTTTCACAGACTTTTTTCTTGAACTTTCCTTTTTGGACTTTCAATATAATATATATTTTTTTATCTTTGGACTTACATCCTTCAATTAGTTTTTTTTTTTGCACTTTTTGGCATCGTTTGCACGTTTAGAAATTCAGTGTAATTGGGAAGATTATATATATTTGTGCTTTATAAGTATTCAGCATTTGATTTTTACTTGCTTTTCATTTATATATATATTTTGGAAGTTTATCATATTGTTTTTTATCTATTACACTTTTTGGTTTATCTTAATATTATTTTAGCTTCATTACACATCTGAATAGCGCACTACTCTGCTTCTATAATGCGTTAGGCTGGAGCACCCTCTGTTTCTTTCTTTTTAGAGTGCACAAAGCAGTCCTGACCTCAACCGATAGAACACTTTCTGCCTTCTCATCCACATCAGTGCCTGACCTCACAAATGCGCTTCTGGAAGAATGGTTAAAAGCTCCCATAGATACACTCCTAAACCTTGTGGTCAGCCTTCTCAGAAGAGTTGAAGCTGTTGTACCTGCAAAGGGTGGTCCAACTCCATATTGAATCCTACGGACTAAGACTGGGATGCCATTAAAGTTGATGTGTGTGTAAAGGAAGGCATCTCAATACTTTTGGTAATATAGTGTAGGTCTATTTGTTCAGTTATTTGTCCAAGGGTAGTGCCTCTAAAATGCTGCATTTGTCAATGTCTCCATTGTTTTAGCAAAAAGAAGGGGCAACCCTGCCTTGTGCACATTATAGCTGCATATGCTTAGCTTTATCAAATATAGATATTGTTTGTGCTGCTTGAGACTCACCAGTGCTGTTGCTGTTGTGATTCTAGTTCCTCCGGAGGCTCCAACAACCATATGCACTTTATTATTCTTATCCAAAATGATAGAGGGACACATAGAGGAGAGGGGCCTTTTCCCTGCAAGAGTGGAAGGAGAAAAGCAATCTTTACTTCTCACTACTCATTCTGTGTTATTATGCTTTTTATACATGTATGCTCTTAAAATTTACCTGGTCTGATAAAATTAGCTGGTGATGGAGGGATTCCAAATCCATTGATTATCAAAGGTGATCCAAAATCATCCATCTCATCATTGTAGATGATCCCTGTGACATTGGACCTCACCTTAGATCCAAAGCTGAAACAATAATTTATAGAGTTATTTTTTTTTTCAAACGTATCATTTTTGCTGCTAATATGTACATGCCCTTGACACTTGTTATAGTTCCCTAAATCATCTGCTCTAATTGTGTTTATACGAGCATCGCCTGCCCCACTAGCATCACAGTTTGTCATATTTATTCATTTCAGGTACTTATATAGCACCGTCAATTTACACAGTCCTTTTCATATACAGTATATTGTACATCACTACCAAATCTGAAGAGAGTCCATAAATAAAAATGGGGGTTTGGTCCCACCATATGGCCATATCGTGCTCAAGCCCACTACTGCGTCAAAGTACCCCATTATCAGTGGGTCCTACACTATCCATGAAAAAGAGATGAATCCAGCCTTTCTAACCCTTGGAGATAATACTCCTTGCTGGGAAAAATGTGCAAATGCACTACAGGGGACTCCTCCTATATCCACTTGATGGTGGACACTGATTGAGTACAGGTGTATGTGGGGGGTGGGGAGGGCTGTTCAACCTCGATAGTCTGGTCAGACCGAATACATAATAAACAAGATTTGCACATTTTTCCCAGCAAGGAGTATTATCTCCAAGGGTTAGAAAGGCTGGATTCATCTCTTTTTCATGGATAGTGTAGGACCCACTGATAATGGGGTACTTTGACGCAGTAGTGGGCTTGAGCACGATATGGCCATATGGTGGGACCAAACCCCCATTTTTATTTATGGACTCTCTTCAGATTTGGTAGTAATTTCTTTTGCATTTGCGCGCTATTCTTTTTTAATATACATGTCTTTTGGTTCATAGCTGCAGCAGCTTTGGAAATACATGGGTATGCTCCCCCAAATTTTTTGCCTGTTTATATTGTACATCAGTCCCTGCCCTCAAGGAGCTTACAATCTAAAGGCCCGTACACACAATAAGAAAATCTGTAGGGAAAATTTGTCCGACGACCGATCTGTCGATTTTCGGATTGTTAGTATGGTGCTTTCGACAGCCGACTCCGACTTTTCGGCTGACAAAATCCTGATGTGCAGGCTATATAATTTTTGTTGTCTGTCAAAACAACGTCCGATTTTCATCTCATTAGTACAGATTTCCACGGAAAAAAATCTTAAGAGCAAGACTAGGCATGCTCAGAGACGAAAGAACACATAGAAAAAGCAATCCAGCACATGACATCAATTCTGAAGTAGATTTATGTCGTATGGGAAAATTCGTATGAAAATAACCTCTTCACTTTCCACATCAGACTAGCATGCCGCAAAAAACAGATTGTTCGATAATCTGATCGTGTGTATGGGGCTTTATTCACATTTGTACAAACACATAAAAGGGCCAATTTAAATAGGAATCAATTAACCTACCAGCATGTCTTTGGAGTGTGAGAGGAACCCGGAGTAGCTGGAGGAAACGCACGCAGGCATAGGGAGAACATGCAAACTCCAGGCAGGTAGTGCTGTGGTTTGGATTCGAACCAGCAACTCATTTTCCTGTTAGGTGAAAGTGCTAACCACTAACACTGCTGTGATGCCCATCCAATCGTATTCCACTGGACATAAGCAACTTTACGGAGGTTGCCTACTTTACAATAAAACGAGAGGTCCTCCACAATCCTCATCAAAGTTCCTCCATGTGGCTATCTTTCATAGACCACTTGTGCTAAAAGTCATATTGCAACAATCAATATGATTAAATACTGACAGTGACATAAGTTGTTCCACTGTCCTCTGTTTTACCAGCTGCCTGATAAGTGAACTTTTATGGCTAGAATATTTATCATATCATCTCTCAATATTATATACACTGATCTGCCAAAACTTTATGATAACCCACATAATATTGAGTAGGTCCCCCTTATTCCACCAAAACAGCCCTGGCCCATTGAGGCATGAACACCACTAGACCTCTGAAGGTATTCTGTAGTATCTGGCACCAAGACATCAGTAGCAGATCTTTTGAGTCCTGTAACTTGCAAGGTGGGACCTCCATGGATCAGACTTGTATTACTGGCACATCCCACAGATGCCTGATTGGATTGAGATGGATGGAGGCCAAGTCAACATTGCAAACTCATTGTTGTGCTCCTCAAACCATGCTTGAACTATTTTTCGCAGTGCCGAAGAGAACATTATCCTGCTAAAAGAGGCTACTGCCATCAGGGAACAGTGTTTTCATGAAGGGGTGTACTTTGTCATCAACAATGTTCAGGTAGGTGGTACAGGTCAAAGTAACACCCACATGAATTTCAGGACCCAAGTTTTCCCAGCAGAACAATTCCCTAAGCATCACACTCCACTGGTTTACCTTCTTCCAATACAGTATCTTGGTGCCATCTCTTTCCCAGGTAAGCAACACACATGCACCCAGCAATCCAAATAATGTAAAAGAAAACATGATTTATCAGACCAGGCCACCTTCTTCCATTGCTCTATGATCCAGTTCTGATGCTTATCTGCCCATTATAGGCATTTTTGGCTGTGGACACGGGTCAGCAGGGACACTCTGACCGTTCTGCAGCTACACAAAAAGAATTTATGATGCCCATTTTTTCTACGTTCAACACATCAATTTCATGGACAACATGTTCATTTGTTGCCTAATACATCCCATTGACTTCCAAATGCTATTGTAATGAGATAATTAATGTTATTCACCTTACCTGTTAGTGGTCATAAAGTTATGGCTGATCAATGTATTGTGTAACAGCTTACCTTTAGCGCCAGTCTAACTAGGGATTGCATCTTACTGGTTTGTTATGCTCGTAGGCGGTGCCCTGGCCCAGAGTACCCTAGCAGGGGGAAACCACACACAGTTCTTGATGTTATAGTCGTCTTGTATAAATAATATGCACGGCGGGGCTCCATACCATTACTGGGAGTGAAGTAGCTGTGATATGCTGGACAGGTGGAGAGCACAAGGGCTCTGCGTGTCCCTCCTAAATCCATCAGAGACCGTGAAGAACACATTGAGAGAGTTTATTAGAGTTCAGTCTGTTCCAGCAAAGGTACCCCATGTGTAAGACAGTGATCCTGTACAAAGTAGCATAGCCCATAAGAACCCATCCCGGGGTAGGCCTCTCATGTGACCCTTGCTTGGCGTCCAATGAAGAGGGAAACATAGAGGATGTGACAACCGACCATATGACCCTACCTACCTACTGCATACACCTGCAGATCATCTCTAAGGGGACCATGGCATTAGTTTGGTAGATAGAACTTGTCCAGTCTTGCCCAGCAATAGTCCACATGAATTACATTGTCTGCTTCCTGATTGGGTCCTATATGAGTTTACAGCACCAGATAGCAATCGGACCCATAAAAGATGCTCAGCTGCTCCACATGTGTTGCTACAAGCCACATTGTCTGCTTCCATGGAAACAGTTCTCTCCATTCTGCCATACCGGGGAATGGTATCAACCGGTGTACGGGTTGGCCCTCTACCGCTTGGGCGCCTGGGAAGTGTTCCAAGTCATCTGCCGAACTTGCAAGAAGTGCTTGCCCACTTGTCCCTCAGGCTAGCTGTCACATATGTGCCATGCACTGTTCCAGTGTGTCTTCGAGGAGGAACCCACCTGTGAGATCAGCCTTGATGACTTGCCCAAGGCTACCCTCGTTGCCTGAGATGCTATCTTAGTGGAACCTCTGGCAAAGATCATCAAGCTGTGCTATGCTGTACCAAAGCCAGCTCTCAGGGATGGCCTCCCCCACTGCTCCTGGGTCGATCTGCCATCCTATATCGCTAGTACAGAGTCAACAAACGCTCTAGAAAATGGTTGGGTTTTCCACAAGCTTCTCTTTGATGAATTACTACTTCCATCGATCCTGGAATCCCCGCCGAAAGATTGTCCATACAGGAACTTGACATACATGGGGAGTTCTCCCATATGTACCTGTGCAACTGCTGTTGTAGCTCGAAGAGGAGAGGTTCAAGCTGTACAGCAGAGCTTTCGCCAGCAAATTGAGGAGGTTGAGGCAGAGTTCCATCACCTGAACAGGTTTTACAATACAGGAAGACACATCTTCACAGACCGTATTGAAATCTTCAAGCCAGATGGACGTTTCCCAGTCATTCACTACATCCGAGGCACCCACCCAGTAACAGGAAGGTTCATATCTCTACTGGATCCTTACATTTATGTTTAAAGAACTGCTAGTTGTGTTACATTTGTGTTGAATACTGTTGTCCCTTCCAGTTACTGGTGCATTGTTATGTTTAATGCCCTGTTGCGCCTTGTTGTTCATGCCTTATATATGTGAAATGCTTGGGGTGTTAGGCAGCCGGTACAGCTTGCATTTTAGGGGGGAGGTATGTAGGCAGGCAGAGTTTAATGCTGACCCAGCCATAAAGGTTAGTGTTTGTTGCGTTTTCCGGTTCTTTTCTTCGCTGGCTTTTCTGGATCCGACCCACTAGTTCTGTGTATTATAAAAAGGGAGAGGGTTCCATACCCAGGGGGCTCCGGGATGCACATGGACACAAGGGGTTCTGGAAATTCTGTGGTTGCTGTTGGTACCGTTCATGATGGCCTGCTTTGAAGATGCCAGTCCTGAATACTACCATCAGGGACCCAAAAATTCACTTTTTCCTATGCAGGTATGGTGAGGCAGCCACAAACCTGAGTTAGTGACTAGGGATGTTAATAAAAGGCTGCACTTTATGTTGAACTGTTGTGTTAACTTATCCTTCAGTAAAGCTTTTGAAACTTTGCCTTTGCCTGGTCCAAAGTTATTCAAGGGCTGTACTGCAAGTAACTGGCACATATAGTCTACAGCTCGGGTCACTAAACACATTGGGGTATGAGGATAACGATATGAGAGTTAATACAGTGTGAAGATACAGTGGTTACCAAGGGGGTAACAACAGTTTTTCTACCAGCTTGTTGTAAGCGTGTATATGTGGCAGGTGGGATAACCTCTTCCAGGAGGAATTGTTGTCAGCACTCTCTCAATGAGCAGGTCCATCTCCCATAGCAACGGGAGCAGATTAGTTCCACCGAGGTCCCCAACCTGTACACAGGTACAAAAGTGGAAGAGTTAAAGTGTTACTAAACCCAGAACCCTGCATTCATCATATATGGTCTCCCACAGTACACAGAACAGGGAAAGGCAATTATTTTAGTAAATATAAACTGCTAAATACCTTTTCTCATCAGCAGTATATACAGTCTTGGGACTTCTATCAGTGTCCAACCAAGGACTGGTTAAGGCTTGTAGAAGGAGTTTTCTGACTGTCCTATGAGACTGCAAGACGCCTGACCCTCTGTCTGGAGAGTGCCGATTGGCCCTGTGCTGATCACAAGCATCCTCTCAAGAAAAAAAAAATCTCTCTAGCAATACACACCAAACTGAGCATGTACAGACTGACTCCTTCAACTCTGTGTTTTCATGAAATTATTAGGGGACAGTGGAAGGAGGGGAGGATCAGAGAAGACAGACTCAATCAGCCTTCTTACACAATGCAGAGGATTAACTCCTTCGGTTCCACCGTGAGTATAACAAGCATGCTTTATGGCATATACAGACTTATTTTACTGTGGGTTTAGTAACACTTTAAATGAAGTGCACACATCAGGTCAGTGCTAGGTTCACAGCAGAACTCTATACCGTTCCTGCGAGTGGTGATACGCTGGACAGGTAGAGAGGGAAAGGGCTCTGTGTGTGCCTTAAGTGCATAAAAGCAAGTTGAGAGAGTTTATTAGAGTTCAGTTGTCTGTTCCGAGAAAAGGTACCCCATGTATAAGACAATGACCCTGAAAAAAGTGCCTAGCGTAACCCAGAAGAACCCTACCCAGGGCAGGCCTCTCATGTGACCATTGCTTGGTGGGAAACATGGCGGACGTAACTGACCACACGACCCCTTAGCCACCCCCCCCCCCCACCCCCCAGGCATAACAGGAATAGGGGAAATTGTATCTATAGTTTTCTTTTTAAGGAGTATTACATTTTAAAATATCTTATTTTACGTAACATGTGTGTGTAGAATAAATATATTCAGTGGCACTGAACTGTCCCCATCATATAACATCACTGATCACAAAAATGTTACCCCTTTATGATTCTATATCTTACTATAGGTTAATGGTACTCGTGGCCGATACTGCACTTCCATCTTCTGCTACAACGGACAAGTGTGCTGTGCCATAGCTGTCTGGAACATAGAATAAGGGCTCATAGTAATCAGATGGGTGAGTGGTATCATCTGTGATTTTCTGTCTCAAGCGCTCTGCATAGAAATCTGAAGTCAAATTCTTCATCACCTGAAAGGAAGAGAAGATGAGATAAATGTGAAACCTTTACAGATCAAAAAGTAAATGTATAGCAGACAGAAACCAATCATGCTGCTTTTAATTTTAGTGCAGTAACACACAGAGCTTTAACACATGATGCATTTTAATAGCTAACTGAGAAGATTACAACTGCCATTTGCACAGTACAACCTGGATACCACCTAACCTGGAGTCACTTTTTCTGTGTGCCACTCAGTGGGTAACTGTAAAATAAAATATACAATAATGGAGGACAACTTTCTTTATTTGGGGTCCTCAAGTGCTGCTCTGATCTTAACCAAATGGTCACACATAAAATTCAGTAAATGTTCAGTGTCATAGACAGAAGACACCCAACAGGATATATTAAAAGACTGCAGACATTAAACAGGAGATGGTCAGAGACTGCGGACAGAATAGAAGAGATGGTTAGAGACTATGGATGTAATTCTAGAGATAGTCAGAGACTGCAGACATAATAATACAAGAGACGGTCAGAGACTGTGGACACGATACAAGAGACGATCTGAGACTGCAGACATGATACAAGAGATGGTCAGAGACTGCAGACATAATAATACAAGAGACGGTCAGAGACTGTGGACAAGACTCAAGAGATAATAAGAGACTGTGGACATGATACAAGAGACGATCTGAGACTGCAGACATGAACAAGAGATGGTCAGAGACTGCAGACGTGATACAAAAGATGGGCAGAGACTCTGGACATGATACAAGAGATGCTCAGAGGCTGTGGACATGGTCAGAGACTGTGGACATGGTACAGGAAATGATCAGAGACTGTAGACATGAGACAAGAGATTGTCAGAGGTGGCAGACAATATACAAGAGATGGTCAGAGACTGTGGACATGGTACAGGAGATGGTCAGAATATGTGGACATGGTACAAGAGATGGTCAGAGACTGTGGACATGGTACAGGAGATGGTCAGAATATGTGGACATGGTACAGGAGATGGTCAGAGACTGTGGAAATGGTACAGTAGATGGTCAGAGATGGCGGACACGCTGCAGGAGACTGTCAAAAACTGTGAAAATGTTATAGGAGTTGTTGGAAACTAGAGACATGATTCAGGAGGCAGTCATAGGTGTAGGTAACACACAGGCCAGTGATCAACTGAACCCAGGAGCCTGCATTCACATATATCTGGTCTCCCACAGTACACAGAACATGGAAGTACAATTATTTTAGTAAATATAAACTGCTAAATACCTTTTCTCATCAGCAGTTAGAGCAGTCTTGTGACTTCTATAAGTGTCTGGTTAAAGCTTGTACGAGGAGTTTTCATACTGCACTTAGCTGTCCTATCAGGATCCAGGACCCCTGACCCACTGTCTGGACAGTGCTGATTGGCCCTGTGCTGATCACTTGCACCCAACCAAAAAAAAAAAAACTCTCTAGCAATACACATCAAACTGAGCATGTGCAGCCTGACTCCAAAGGCTCTGTCTTATCCGGACCTGTTCCGGAGTCAGCGGAATAGGGGGGAGTATCAGAGAAGACAGGATCAAACAGACTTTTTACACAATGCAGAGGATTAACCCCTTAGGTTTCACAGTGAATATAACAAGCATGCTTTACGGCATATACAGACTGATTTTACTGTTGTGGGTTTAGTAACACTTTAACTGGCTCCTACAGCCGGGGTTATGACTATGCTCTGTAACTGTATTTAATTTTACCCAGGGTAACTAAACAGCAAATAAAAGCTAATCTGACACTTTATTTAATACTATTAGAGACGTCAGTCTGCCTCCTTTTGATCCTATGGTGATGCTCTCTATGTCCTTCCATAATAGATGGACTTTTGCCTCTACATTGGAAATGAAGCCTTTATCATTTTACATTTTTTTTTTTTTTCAATAGTGTTTTATTTAGTTTTTGCGAGAAGGGAAGATAACAAATTATTGCGGACGCAGCTGCTATAACTACAATGAGATATATAGTCAAGTGCTTGTTTTGCAGTTAGGTGTACATGACTAACAATCAATGTTGTATAAGGTGTTTGTATGAGCAGCGTGCCCTTTTCCCTTGCCACAGAAAGTGTTTAAGACATCTGTTGATGTCAGCTAAGTGGGATGGCTTCATATGGATAGGGAGTGTACAGGATTGGTACAGTATTTTTGGGAGGACTAGCATTTTAAAAGGAGGCGAGTTTCCCTACCCAAGAGAGTTAAAATTTAGCGATGTGTGGGAGTGTCAGCTAGTTTCCATGTTTTAGCAGTAAGGGTAAGCCCAAGGTATGGAATGGATTGGCCTGTCCAAGTGTATAGGAAAAGGGATTCTAAGTAGGCTTTCGTATGAGAGCTGACCCCTAGATCTTAAATTAAGGATTTGAAGAAATGTATTTTGTAGTAAGATAGAGTATTGAAGTGGTTAAGGACTTTGTGAGTAAATGGGAGTGAAACTGATGGATTTGTTAGGAGAAGTATTATGTCATCAGCAAATAAGTTAATAACGTGGGATTGTTGGTTTGGTCTGAAGTCTGATATGTGTGGGTGTGACTGAATGGCTTCCGCTAATGGATTTATTACCAGATTAAAAATAGATGGGGAAAGGAGGTATCCCTGTCGAGTTCCGTTAGAGATGTTAAAGGTTTTGGAGAGCAAACCTCCGATAAACACTTGGGGTGAGGGCTGGGAGTATAATGCCAGAATGGCTGAGAGGATTTGTCCTTGGAAGCCAAATATTTGGACAGTAGCAGACATGTAGCCCCAATAAACCCTGTCGAAACGCCTTCTCCCTATCTATAGAGAGAAGCAAAGAAGGAGAACGATGGGTTTCTGCATGATGAATGATATTTATGATAGCCTGGTGGCATCAGATGCTTGATGGCCTTTTGTAAAACCTGATTTGCCAGGTCTCACTAAGGACGGCAGTACATCTCTTGGGCAGTAGTCTCTTGGGCAATCTCTTTGATTGAGCGAATGTTAGATGGTGTGGTAAGGGTTTTCCCTGGTTTGGGTATGATGACGATATGCACTTTGAGCATTTCCACAGGAAAGGAGCTCATTGAGGCAGCTTCTTGGAATACTAGTAGGAGGTGTGGGGATAGGCTGTCTTTGAAAAGTCTGTAATATTCATTTGCGAGTCCGTCTGGACCTAGGGATTTACCATTAGGGAGAGATAGTATGATGCGGTCGATTTCGTCTTTAGTGATTGTGGCATATAAAGACTCTAGTTGGAATGGAGATAAAGATGGGAGGTTAAGTTTGGTTGAGAAGTCTTTGATGGCCGATTCAGAGGGTTGTTGGGTATTAAAGTGGTTACTTAGAATGTACAGTGAGCTGTAGTAATCAGCGAAAGAGTTAGCTATTGCCTGTGGATACGCATGTTTAGTTTGTGTAGTGGGGTGAATAATTTGGGGGATTTTAGCCTGCAGATGGTAGTGCATTTCCTGTACTGTAATGATATCAGCTTTGTGCTGCTGTGCTTCTTGCCAAAGAAGCACCGATTTTCTTGGTGATTAAGCCCAAAGGAAATTATGGAAAGGAGTTTATTCCCTATAACAAAACTTCCAGGCGATATGGGTAGTCACTGGGATGAACTGGAGAGGTAGGGTTTAGCAATGGCAAATGGGTTTGGAGGAAGTCAAGAGAAACCATTGGTATGGATGTAAGGACATGTAGGATAGATCTTGTAGGCACCTCATAAACAACGAGAGTCCATATCCACCGCCAGTCACTGGACCTCTAGAATCTACCTCCCCGAACGGACCGTTCACAGGCACCAACAGCACTTCAAACACAGGTGAGCTGACTACCACTGATCCTAGCTCCAATCCATCCTCTTCCACCACAAGGAGCCCAGTTAAATCCAGGCCACGGAGAGACTCTGAAGACCCAGAAATCTACTCCCTACCAATGGAGACAAATCTGCCCACACTGTACCCTCCTCCTGCACATACCCCTGACCCTATTGCCCAGTTTCCCACTACGGGCCAACCTATTTCTGATGTTACAATGAAGGATATGCTCATGTTACTGAGAGCATCCATACAAGCTGACATGCTCACATGCATTCAGCAATTCAGGACAGAAGTCCGTGATCTAGGTGAAAGAGTACATCAAGTTAAGAATAGATTATGCAACTTTACATCTTTATTCAACTCGCTAGTGGACTCCCAAACCACCCACCAGGTAACCTTATCTAACTTACAAGCGAAATTAGCCGACCTTGAGGATCACTCCCGCAGGAACAATCTAAAGATCTGCAGAATCCCTGAAACCATCCAATCTCAACAACTTCCTCACTATGTCAGAAATCTCTTCCTAGCGGTGATCCCATCACTATCTTCCACAAATCTTGTGGAAAAATGGCATTTTAGTCAAAAGACTATAACTAAAACTAATTTAAAATTCAATGCCAAAATTAACACTGTTTGACACTCCTATATTGTAAGCCACAGACTAAATCCACCCGGAAACTTGAAAGTGATGATAAAGGATTTAAAAAAAAAAAACAAACAAACATGCCGTACTTACCTGCTCTGTGCAGTGGTTTTGCACAGAGCAGCCCTGATCCTCCTCTTCTCGGGTCCCCCCGCTGGCACTCCTCCTCCTAGAGAGTGCCCCTAGAGCAAGCAGCTTGCTATGGGGCTCCCAAGCAGGCTCGTTTCCGAGCCGCTGCTCTGCGTGTCTATTCAAATAACAGAGCCGCGGCTTTCTGTGTACAGAACAACTCCAGGTAGCCATATTGCATTACATTTTCAGAAAATTACAGCGGCACCAGATTAAAAAAGAAAGGTCATTCAATTACAATATGACTTGTGTCACAATTGTATACGCTATATTATTTTTTCTTTCTTTTTTCCCCCCCACGAAAGTGGAGTTACCCTTTAACAAATCACTTATATGCTATCTCTACATCTTCTATCACAGACTAAATCCAACTGGAGACCAAAGGATACTCTCTGTTGTATACTGTATATGTGGTCTCGGTCTATGTGTGGGCATTTCATTTCTTCACAGATTACAAGCAAAGCGCTGGTCCACACCAATGCGACTTGTAATGCAACTTTGGACTTTGAAGTCACATGACAAGTGGCATCCCATGTATATTATAATGGGTGCGTCTTAATTGCCACGATTCAAGTCACAGTGACAAAAAAATAGTTCCTGCACTTCTTTTGTGTGCTTGTTATCTCACAGAATTAGTGTTGAGCGAACACGGACTGTATTATTCGTGTTCGTACCGAATAATTGGATTTTTTGTACCCGAACACGGACACGGACACTTTACTGTATGTTCGGGTAAAAATCCGTGTTCGGTCGTTTTATTTCCGGGTTTTGCATGCTTTGGCGCTCTTTTCATGGCGGGCTTTCAACAGCCAATCAACAATCGTTTAACTGGTGTGCCTTAAGCCATCCCAGCCATGCCTGCAAATGTCTCAGTAGCTGTGATTGGCCGTCTGAAGCATGTGACCAAGTCTTTATAAGTTCCAGGCAGCCGCAGCGTCTTCATTCTGCTGCTTAGATCAGGGACAGAGCACACATCAACGTGCTGGCTGCTGATTAGGGAAAGACAGGCAGGAAAAAACATTTGTGTCCGGATAGAATTGAGGGACAGGTCGGAGTGTTTAGGCAGGGCGAGTTGTAGGCATTTTAGGGATAGAGTCTGCTGAATTATAGGGTCAGTGTGTTCTACAAACTACAATCGATATTGCTGTGTGGGGGGTGGGGTCTGCACTCAATCCTGATCTACGATCTCTTCTCAATCCTGTTAGGGAGAGGCTGCTGCTGAATTTTAGGGTCAGAGTGTTCTACAAACTACAATCGATATTGCTGTGTGGGGTCTGCACTTAGTCTCGATCTACGATCTCTTCTCAATCCTGTTAGGGAGAGGCTGCTGCTGAATTTTAGGGAAACTGTGTTCTACAAACTACAATCGATATTGCTGTGTGGTGTGGGATAGGAGATAGGCAGGTGTCAGTGATCCACATCCATTTTTCTGTGTGTGAGCTGCAGTGAACACAATCTTTTTGGGCTGCAGTGAACACAATCTTTTTGGGGTGCAGTGAACAACGTCCTTTTTGGGGTGCAGTGAACAAAATCTTTTTGGGGTGCAGTGAACAAAATCCTTTTTGGGGTGCAGTGAACACAATCTTTTTGGGGTGCAGTGAACAAAATCCTTTGTGGGGTGCAGTGAACACAATCTTTGTGGGGTGCAGTGAACACAATCTTTTTTGGGGTGCAGTGAACAACATCCTTTTTGGGGTGCAGTGAACACAATCTTTGTGGGGTGCAGTGAACACAATCTTTTTGGAGTGCAGTGAACAAAATCCTTTTTGGGGTGCAGTGAACACGATCTTTGTGGGGTGCAGTGAACACAATCTTTTTGGGGTGGAGTGAACAAAATCCTTTTTGGGATGCAGTGAACAAAATCCTTTTTGGGGTGCAGTGAACACAATCTTTTTGGGGTGCAGTGAACAAAATCCTTTGTGGGGTGCAGTGAACACAATCTTTGTGGGGTGCAGTGAACAAAATCCTTTTTGGGGTGCAGTGAACAACATCCTTTTTGGGGTGCAGTGAACACAATCTTTTTGGGGTGCAGTGAACAAAATCCTTTGTGGGGTGCAGTGAACACAATCTTTGTGGGGTACAGTGAACAGAATCTTTGTGGGGTGTAGTGAACACAATCTTTTGGGGGTACAGTGAACACAATCTTTTTGGGGTGCAGTGAACAAAATCCTTTTTGGGGTGCAGTGAACACAATCTTTGTGGGGTGCAGTGAACACAATCTTTTTGGGGTGGAGTGAACAAAATCCTTTTTGGGGTGCAGTGAACAACATCCTTTTTGGGGTGCAGTGAACAAAATCCTTTTTGGGGTGCAGTGAACACAATCTTTTTGGGGTGCAGTGAACAAAATCCTTTGTGGGGTGCAGTGAACACAATCTTTGTGGGGTGCAGTGAACACAATCTTTTTGGGGTGCAGTGAACAAAATCCTTTTTGGGGTGCAGTGAACAACATCCTTTTTGGGGTGAAGTGAACAAAATCCTTTTTGGGGTGCAGTGAACACAATCTTTTTGGGGTGCAGTGAACAAAATCCTTTGTGGGGTGCAGTGAACACAATCTTTGCGGGGTACAGTGAACAGAATCTTTGTGGGGTGCAGTGAACACAATCTTTGGGGGGTACAGTGAACACAATCTTTTTGGGGTGCAGTGAACAAAATCCTTTGTGGGGTGCAGTGAACACAATCTTTGGGGGGTACAGTGAACACAATCTTTTTGGGGTGCAGTGAACAAAATCCTTTGTGGGGTGCAGTGAACACAATCTTTGTGGGGTGCAGTGAACACAATCTTTTTGGGGTGCAGTGAACAAAATCCTTTTTGGGGTGCAGTGAACAATATCCTTTTTGGAGTGCGGTGAACACAATCTTTTTGGGGTGCAGTGAACAAAATCCTTTGTGGGGTGCAGTGAACACAATCTTTGTGGGGTACAGGGAACAGAATCTTTGTGGGGTGCAGTGAACACAATCTTTGGGGGGTACAGTGAACACAATCTTTTTGGGGTGCAGTGAACAAAATCCTTTTAGGGTGCAGTGAACACAATCTTTGTGGGGTGCAGTGAACAAAATCCTTTTTGAGGTGCAGTGAACACAATCTTTGTGGGGTGCAGTGAACACAATCTTTGTGGGGTACAGTGAACACAATCTCATACTTCTAAAGATTTGAGCGTGCTGCCTGTTCCATACTCCTCCTCCTACTGCTCAACCATCCTTTTAGGGGTACAAACAATAGTAATTGGGGCCTAGTGTGGTGGTGTACGTGTGAGATACATACACTTTCTTTTTGATCATATTTTCTATTCCGCTATTCAATTAAAACCTTTGGGGATCAATTAAATTGCGTGATAGTCTGTGTCGGTACGTGTGAGATCCACCTTTCCAAGTTTTTGGGGTTCATCTCATACTTCTGAAGATTTGAGGGTGCTGCCTGTTCCATACTCCTCCTCCTACTCCTCAACCATCCTTTTAGGGGTACAAACAATAGTAATTGGGGCCTAGTGTGGTGGTGTACGTGTGAGATACATACACTTTCTTTTTGATCATATTTTCTATTCCGCTATTCAATTAAAACCTTTGGGGATCAATTAAATTGCGTGATAGTCTGTGTCGGTACGTGTGAGATCCACCTTTCCAAGTTTTTGGGGTTCATCTCATACTTCTGAAGATTTGAGGGTGCTGCCTGTTCCATACTCCTCCTCCTACTCCTCAACCATCCTTTTAGGGGTACAAACAATAGTAATTGGGGCCTAGTGTGGTGGTGTACGTGTGAGATACATACACTTTCTTTTTGATCATATTTTCTATTCCGCTATTCAATTAAAACCTTTGGGGATCAATTAAATTGCGTGATAGTCTGTGTCGGTACGTGTGAGATCCACCTTTCCAAGTTTTTGGGGTTCATCTCATACTTCTGAAGATTTGAGGGTGCTGCCTGTTCCATACTCCTCCTCCTACTGCTCAACCATCCTTTTAGGGGTACAAACAATAGTAATTGGGGCCTAGTGTGGTGGTGTACGTGCGAGATACATACACTTTTTTTGATCATATTTCCTATTCCGCTATTCAATAAAAACCTTTGAGGATCAATTGAATTGCGGGATAGTCTGTGTCAGTACGTGTGAGATCCACCTTTCCAAGTTTTTGAGGTTCATCTCATACTTCTGAAGATTTGAGGGTGCTGTCTGTTCCATACTCCTCCTACTCCTCATCCATCCTTTTAGGGGTAGAAACAATAGTAATTGGGGCCTAGTGTGGTTTTGTACGTGCGAGATACATACACTTTTTTGGATCATATTTCCTATTCCGCTATTCAATAAAAACCTTTCTAGGGCAAGATCTTAAATTACAGAAATATGAGGAGACCGTCAAATAAGGGCCGTGGCCTGGGTCGTGGTGCTGCTGGTAGAGCTCCTGTTGCAAGGAGAGGACGTGGTCGATCTGTGCCAGCTACACGCACAAGTGAAACACCTTCCTCAAGTGTGAGTAGGCGACAGAACCTGCATCAGTATTTGGTAGGGCATCATACGCCCCTAGAAGTGATGAGGCCAGAACAAGTGGAGGCGATAGTAGATTGGTTTGCTGCTGACAGTGCCTCCAGTTCCTTCACATTGTCTCCCACCCAGTCTACTGCAGAAAGGTCACAGTTGGCACCTGCAGCCGATGTCCAACCGTCTTTCACCTCACCCCCTTGCAAATCAGGCAAGCAGTCTGAGCCCCAAGCCATACAGCAGTCTCTTCTTCTTTTTGATGACTCTGTCAGCAGGGTTTCCCAGGGCCATCCACCTAGCCCTGCCCCAGAAGTGGAAGAGATTGAGTGCAGCGATGCCCAACCACTTATAAGATGAGTACATGCAAGGATCATCGCAGCACGTCTCCGATGATGACGAAACGCAGGTGCCAACTGCTGCGGCGTTCAGCATTGTGGAGACCGACAAGGAGGGCAGGGGTGAAGACTGGGTGGAAGATGATGTGGAGGACGATGAGGTCCTCGACCCCACATGGAATGAACGTCATGCAGGTGACCTGAGTAGTTTGGAGGTAGAGGCGGTGGTCGCACAGAGCCACCAGCACAGCAGAAGAGGGAGCAGGGTGCAGAAGCGGAGCGGCCGTGCCCTAGACACTACGCCCGCTACTGCCCAACGCAGCAAGGGAACGAGCGCACCAAAGTCAGCTCAAAGGAGTTCTCTAGCGTGGAAGTTCTTTAGAAAATGTGCTGATGACAGAACACGAGTGGTTTGCACCCTGTGCAATCAGAGCTTGAAGCGAGGCATAAACCTTCTCAACCTGAGCACAACCTGCATGATCAGGCATCTAAGTGCAAAGCACGAGCTGCAGTGGAGTACACACCTTCAAAACCAAGAAACGTCTCTGGCTCATCCTGCTTCCTCTTCTGCTGCAGTCTCGGCCGCTCCAGCCACATCTGTAGTGATACCGGCACCTGCCACCCCGCAAACAGACGATCTGTCAGCAACACCACCACCTGGGTCACCAACAACCATCTCCACAATGTCCCGTGGAAGCGTTCAGCTTTCCATCTCCCAAACACTTGAGAGGAAGAGGAAGTACCCCCCTACCCACCCGCGATCCCTGGCCCTGAATGCCAGCATTTCAAAATTATTGGCCTTTGAAATGCTGTCATTCCGTCTGGTGGAGACGCACAGTTTTAAAAACCTTATGTCGGTGGCTGTCCCACAGTACGTTGTGCCCAGCCGCCACTACTTTTCCAGGCAAGCCATCCCTTCCCTGCACAACCAAGTGGGGGAAAAAATCAGGTGTGCACTGCGCAATGCCATCTGTGCCAAGGTCCACCTAACTACCGATACGTGGACCAGTAAGCACGGTCAGGGGCGTTATATCTCCCGAACGGCACACTGGGTAAATGCAGTGGCGGATGGGCCTAAAGGGGGATAGCAATTTGGCGCATGTCCTTCCACCACCGAGGATTTCAGGGCGCTTCAGTTTGCCTCCTGTTCCTAACTCCTCCTACTCCGCTTCCTCATCCTCTACCGCCTCCTCATCCGGACAGCGTAACACCTTCACCACCAACTTCAGCACGGCCAGGGGTAAACGACAGCAGGCAGTTTTACAACTTGCCTGTTTGGGGGACAAACCACACACCGCGCAGGAGTTGTGGAGGAGCATGGAACAGCAGACAAATGAGTGGTTGCTGCCAGCGAGCCTCAAGCCCGGCCTGGTGGTGTGCGATAACGGGAGAAATCTCATAGCAGCTCTGGGCCTAGCCGGTTTGACGCACATCCCTTGCCTGGCGCATGTGCTGAATTTGGTGGTGCAGAGGTTCCTTAAAAACTACCCCGATATGTCAGAGCTGCTGCAGAAAGTGCGGGCCGTTTGTGCGCACTTTCGGCGTTCTCACCCTGCTGCTGCTCGCCTGGCAGCGCTGCAGCGTAACTTCGGCCTTCCCGCTCACCGCCTCATATGTGACGTGCCCACAAGGTGGAACTCCACCTTGCACATGCTGGAAAGACTGTGCGAGCAGCAGCAGGCCATAGTGGAGTTTCAGCTGCAGCACGCACGCGTGAGTCGCTCTGCGGAACAGCACCACTTCACCACCAATAACTGGGCCTCCATGCGAGACCTGTGTGCCTTGTTGCGCTGTTTTGAGTACTCCACCAACATGGCCAGTGGCAATGACGCCGTTCTCAGCTTAACTATCCCACTTCTATGCCTCCTTGAAAAAACAATTCGGGCGATGATGGAAGAGGATGTGGCACAGGATGAGGAGGAGGAGGAGGATGAAGAGGTAACATTTCCAAGGCTTTCAGGGCAGTCATTCGCAAGGGGCTCCGAGGGTGGGTTCCTGCACACACAAACGCCAGGGACACAATTGTCCAGCAGGGGCACAGTTCTGGAGGATGAGGAGGATGAGGAGGAGGAGGAGCTGGAGGAGGAGATGGAACCATGTTCACAGCAGGGTGGCACCCAGGCCAGCTCATGGCCATCACTGGTGCGTGGCTGGGGGGATACAGAGGACACGGACGATACACCTCCCACAGAGGACAGCCTTTCGTTGCCTCTGGGCAGCCTGGCACACATGAGCGATTACATGCTGCAGTGTCTCCACAACGACCGCCGAGTTGCCCACATTCTAACTTGTGCTGATTACTGGGTGGCCACGCTGCTGGATCCCCGTTACAAGGACAACGTACCGTCCTTAATTCACTCACTGGAGCGCGATCGCAAGATGCGCGAGTACAAGCGCACGCTGGTAGACGCCATGCTGCTGGCATTCCCATCTGACAGCGGGGCCGCAGTGGAAGCACAAGGCAGAGGAGGAGGAGGAGGAGGTCGCCAACGCAACCAGGGCACCGCCAGCACCTCAGAAGGCAGGGTTAGCATGGCCGAAATGTGGAAAAGCTTTGTCAGCACGCCACAACAAACAGCAGCACCAGCAGCTCAGATGGAACGTCTTAGCAGGAGGCAGCATTTTACCAACATGGTGGAGCAGTATGTGTGCACACGCCTACATGTAGTGAATGAGGGGTCTGCCCCCTTCAACTTCTGGGTCTCCAAATTGGGCACATGGCCTGAGCTTGCCCTTTACGCCTTGGAGGTGCTGGCGTGCCCTGCAGCCAGTGTATTATCTGAACGGGTATTTAGCACGGCTGGGGGCGTTATAACAGACAAGCGCAGCCGCCTGTCCAGAGACAATGTGGACAAGCTCACGTTCATTAAAATGAACCAGGCATGGATCCCACGGGACTTTTCCGTACCTTGTGCAGAATAGCAATGGATACCGACCTTACCCACCCATTGTTCCATTTTTGCTCTTTCTCACTCTTTTGGGGTGTACCCTCATTTAAAATTTGTGAAAGGAAGCAGTGTTGGCTACCTCGTCCTCCTCCTCAGGGCCAGATTAACGTAGGGGCTATTGGAGCTGCAGCTCCAGGCCCCTACCTTTTATATAGGCCCCGGGTTGGCCATATTCACTGTTACCGCTCTTCTGTCACTTGTAAACACAGAAGTCTGGCTTCTATGCTCGCTTCCCCAGGCAGCACCCTCAGAACCTCCCCACACAGCGCGAAGGCTGGACAAGGAGGGACAGTTGCCGATGCATGGATGTGTTTATGGGCTTCAGAGACAGCATCCCATGTTGAATTAGGCATGCATGGCTGCACCCTTCCTCCTCTGGGTGCATGGCAAGGCACGGCCCTTAAGGCCCTTCAAAATCCTCAGCACCAAGCCCATGATGCTCTTAATCCGGCCCTGGTCCTCCTCCACCGCCGCTTCCACCTACACCACCCATAGGTGTGCGCAGCCTATTGCATTAAGGTGTGCACCCCAAAGTTGAAATACACATGCATGTGTTTGCCAGCAGGGAGAGTAATGTATCGGGGCCATGTACCTGTAGGCAAAGAGAAATAGAGCAGAGCAGGTCCGAGGGAGATCTTTCCCATCTCCTCACTGGCAATGCTATGTGCCCTAGGTGATTAGGGTGTGCCCAGGCACACCCGGCACACCCTGTGCGCATGCCTATGTCACCGCCACATCCACCACCACCTCAACCTCCCTCCTACTCCATATGGGCCTCGTCCTTCAGAGATGAAGAAAAACATTGTTTTATTTTTCTGTTTTTTTTTGTTGTTTTAAGTTATTTCCCTATCCACATTTGTTTGCAGAGCACTTGCCATGCTCTTAATTACGTTTTGCTGCCATTTGCAGCACTCTAGCCCTTTCCTTTGGTGTTTTAGAGCCATTTTGTGCCTTAAAGTTCGGGTCCCCATTGACTTCAATGGGGTTCGGTGTCCGGGAAAAGTTCGGTAAAAGTCCAGGACACGGACCCGGACTTTTTTTTAAAGTTCAGCCGAACCCGCCGAACACGGACATCCAGGTGTCCGCTCAACCCTACACAGAATTCCCATCAGTATACTGTGGATAAGAAGATAAGAATGCCACTTTGAAGGATCAGTTTTTATTTTTTTTTACCCTCCCCTCCCTAGCCATCCTTGCTGCCTAAAACATTTTTGGTGCTTTTGTAACATGTTTTGTCATGCAGGAAAATACACATCTGCTAGCCATGATTGGGATGTCATTACCAATTAGCCCTAATTCATATCTGCTCATTTCCAAACACATGGCAACCAGCACAGGAAACGTGCGTTTTTCCACATGTTTTGGAGACGCGTGGGGAACAGACATTAAAAAAAGGTTGCACTCACATCTGTGCGTTTCCAAATGCATTGCAACCCACACAGAAAACGCGTGCCGCACATTTCAAAATAGACGTGTTCACATCTGTATGTTTCCAAAAGCGTAACTTTGCTTTTTAGAAACTTGCACAGAAAATGCTCGCTTTGCTGTGTGTTTTTAAAATGCATGAAAATGTGTGTTGCGCTTGCATTTAGGCTGCATTCGCATCTGTGCATTTCTAAACGTGCGTAAATCCGCACTGAAAATGTGCGCTTTCCCATGCATTTTCCGTGCATTTCAAAAATGCGCGCTTTGCCATAAGGTTCATTGGTAAGTTTGGAAAACTAGCAGCAATGGGCATCACGCTTGCGTTACCATTTAGGCTGCATTTTTATCTGTGCATTTCTAAACATGTGGCAACAGGCATAGAAAACACGTGCTTTGTCATGCATTTCAAAAATGAGTGGCAACACGCGTTGCACTTGCATTACCACTTGTTTGCATCACTGTTTTTCTGAACACATAGCAACCCACAAGAAAAGGCCCGCTTTGCCGTGCATTTCAAAAATGTGTGGCAATGCTTGCAATTTTGGCTGCATTCGCAACTGCCGCTTCCGAAAGTACAGCAACCCCTACAAATAACACGCACTTTGTGTACACTTTGAAAATGTGCATCGTGCTTGCCTTTGCAGCGCATTTCTGTGTGGGTTGCATGCATATGTAAATGCAGCCTAATTATTAATGGATAGCAGACACTTGTTTTGTCGCAGGACAAGACGCGCTACAGACATGCCAAATGTGCACTGAAAAAACATGTGACTCTCCACGACTGAAAATGTTTTAGGACTACTTTGGGGTGTTTGTCATAGGGCAGCCTGTTCAAGTGAATAGAATGCCCTATGTGTGATGCACGTTTATGCTTGAAAAAGGTGCAAAAAAAAAAAAATGCACGAACACTCGTAAGCTACGCTCAGGTGTGAATAGAATGTGCTTGTTAGGAAGTTTTTAGGCAGCAAGGATGACCAGGGAGGAGACGTGAGGGTTAAAAAAAAAACCAAACAAACATTCATCATTCAAAGTCACACAGGAATGCTTCTTATCAGTAAAGTCCCATTGAAGTTGTTTTGAAGTGGCAGAAAAGTGGTTCAACAAAGTTGTGCTGGAAGAGGTGCTACTTTCATGTTTCACAAGTATGAACCAAGGCAAAATCCACCTTGAGACTTCCCTCACACCTGAAATATTTACATTTCTGGAATAAAGTCTATACAGGATTAGAGATGGCCTTGCGGTTCGCCCGGCGGTCGGTTCGTGGCGAATTTTGCTTGTTTGCTACCCGCCAAATTATCGGACACATGGCGTCGTTCGCGGCGACCATATTTGTTCACATTGGGGAGAACTTTGACCTGTGACACAGCCTTTAGGTGGAACGGGACAGCCAATTGAAACATTCCAGCACATGGACAGTCCCCCTACCCTATAAATAGACCTGACCTGGCGGCCATTTCACATTCCGCTTTCTGCCAGAGTAGGGAGAGGTCTGCTGTGCTCAGCAGGGAGAGTTTGCTAGACACATATAGCGCTGTGAAGATCCACAAAGTCCTTTTGAGGGCTGATATTTCGGTATAGGTCTAGTATCTTTTGAGCTTAGGGAGAGGTATCCTGTGGTTGCTTTAGGGGCAGTTAGAGATCGGCTGCAGTCACACAGAAATCGCTCTGTCAATGTCCACAAAAGTCATTTAAAATGCTCCAATGTCGTTTTAGGGTCTATTACAGTCTCTTACTATAGGGAGAGGTATCCAGTGGTTGCTGTAGGGGAAGTTGGAGATCGGCTGCAGTCACACAGAAATCGCTTTGTCAATGTCCACAAAAGTCATTTAAAATGCTCCAATGTCGTTTTAGGGTCTATTACAGTCTCTTACTATAGGGAGAGGTATCCATTGGTTGCTGTAGGGGCAGTTAGAGATTGGCTGCAGTCACACAGAAATCGCTTTGTCAATGTCCACAAAAGTCATTTAAATGCTCCAATGTCATTTTAGGGTCTATTACAGTCTCTTTACTATAGGGAGAGGTATCCAGTGGTTGCTCTAGGGGCAGTTAGAGATCGGCTGCAGTCACACAGAAATCGATCTGTCAATGTCCACAAAAGTAATTTAAAATGCTCCAATGTCGTTTTAGGGTCTATTGCAGTCTCTTTACTATAGGGGGAGGTATCCAGTGGTTGCTGTAGGGGCAGTTAGAGATCGGCTGCAGTGACACAGAAATCGCTTTGTCAATGTCCACAAAAGTCATTTAAAATGCTCCAATGTCGTTTTAGGGTCTATTACAGTCTCTTTACTATAGGGAGAGGTATCCAGTGGTTGCTTTACAGGCAGTTAGAGATTGGCTGCAGTCACACACAAATTGCTCTGTTAATGTCTACAAAAGTCATGTAAAAGGCTACAAATGTTTTGGTATTGCTGTGCAGTGCAATAAAAAGGAGGGGGGGGGGGGGTTATCCACAGTATAATATACTTTGTAGAAAGCATATTATAGTGTATTAGCACTATTATTGTGCACTGTGCAGCATTGTGACAGGTGTGGTGGTGAGACTGAGTGTTTCTGCAGCAACACTACACACAGTGACAAAAGCACTTATAATGTATTATAACTGGTGTGATAGACCAATTGCCCCCCCCCCCCAATGCCACATATTAAAGTGGGGTGTTATCTGAGTAAACTTTTTCAAGTGTATTTGTGTCATGCAACAATGTTGCCTAGTTTGCTGAGCGAAGTCTGGTACACACCAAAAAGTTGGCCTCTTGCTGTGTAAACAGTGCTACACACAACAGTTACTGACCAATTATTTGTAGAACTGATGTAATAAACCTGTGGCCCCCCAATACCACATATTGAAGTGGGGTGTAAACTTTTTCAAGTGTATTTGTGTCATGCAACAATATTGCCTAGTTTGCTGAGTGAAGTCTGGTACACACAGCGCCTAACTCACTGGCCAATTTTTTGAACTGGTGTGCTACACCAATGCTCCCCCCAATGCCACATATTGAAGTGGGGTGTTATCTGAGTAAACTTTTTCAAGTGTATTTGTGTCATGCAACAATATTGCCTAGCTGGCTGAGTGAAGTCTGGTACACACAGCGCCAAACTCCCTGGCCAATTTTTTGAACTGGTGTGCTACACCAATGCCCCCCCCCCCCCCAATGCCACATATTGAAGTGGGGTGTTATTTAACAGTATAATTTTCTAAGAGTGTATTTTAGTCCTGCAAAAATTTGGCCTCTCACTGTGTAAACAGTGCTACACACAGTGACAACAGTTACTGGCCAATTATTTGTAGAACTGGTGTAATAAACCTGTGCCCCCCCCCCAATGCCACATATTGGAGTGGGGTGTTATTTAACAGTATAATTTTCTAAGATTGCATTTCAGTCCTGCAAACATTTGGCCTCTTTTGCTGTGTTAACTGTGCTACACACAGTGACAACAGTTACTGGCCAATTATTTGTAGAACTGGTGGACTGACGGACCGGCAGATAGGGAGGAGAGGCAGGCAGAACTTGCATTGCACAAGAGGTACAAAGCAGACTGCAAATGTATCAGGAGCGAGCCATCAACCATGTACAGTCACATCTGGCGCTCCCAGGTAGCTGGCACATGGCTCCGCAGTGTGTGCTTTTTTTAACCACTTAAGCCCCGGAAGATTTTACCCCCTTCCTGACCAGGGCCTATTTTGCGATTCGGCACTGCGTGACTTTAACGGACAATTGCGCGGTCGTGCGACACGCTGTACCTAAACTAAACTAAACTAATAAGACGTCCTTTTTTCCCCACAAACAGGGCTTTCTTTTGGTGGTATTTGATCACCTGTGCGATTTTTTGATCATGCACTATAAACAAAAAAAGAGCGACAATTTTGCAAAAATAACAATATTTTTCACATTTTTTATATGAAATTCCCAAAAAAAATGTAAAAATCAAAATTTTTTAACATTTTAGGCCAATTTGTTTTCTGCTACATATGTTTGGTAAAAAAAAATTGCAAAAAGCGTATTTTGATTGGTTTGCGCAAAAGTTATTGCGCTTACTAAGGGAAAGATTTTTGTCATTTTTGTTGTGTTTTTTTTTAACGAGTAATGGCGGCAATCTGCGATTTTTTTTGTGGGACTGCGACATTGCAGCGGACAGATCAGACCCTTGACTGACATTTTTGACACTTTTGGGGTTACCAGTGACATTACTACAGTAATCAGTGCTATACATATGCACTGTTACTGTAAAAATGACACTGGCAGGGAAGGGGTTAACTTTATTGGTGATGCAGAGGTTAAGTGTGTCCCTAGGGGCATGCTTCTAACTGTGAAGGGATGTGGCTAGTGGTGTAACAACAGAGACATACGATCCTACATAGCAGGACCGTATGATCTCTGTTCTTACACAGGGGAGAATGACAGGCGGCTTTGTTTACAACGGAGGATCGTGAGTGGCTGGCCGACATCGGGTCCGCCGAGCACACGCGCGGGGGTGTCCGTGAACGAGCGGGGGCGCGCCTCCGGTGGCGCGCGCTTGCCCCCTAGAGGCTCACAGGTGAGCGACGTAGCCCTACGTCGCGTTGCCTGAGGGGCTGACTGCCGCAGTAAATATACTGACGGCAGTCGGCAAGTGGTTAATGTGTCCGTTGCTGACATCAGTGTTGCCATCTGCAGCCTTTGCAGTCAACGCATAAGTCGCGGTAAGCCCAACACTCACCTAGGGACAACCGCCTTAAAAAGGCACCTGAAATCCCATCACCAAGCCCAGTGGGAGCAAAACTGTCAGAACCCACAAAGCCACACTCCATGCTCTCACCGTAAAGCCTCTTCTCCTTCTCCTTCCCCTGTCTCCTCACAGTTGTCCAACACTCCACCTTCCATGATGCCGTCGTCACGTTGTTCTGGAAAAAGGCAGGCTTCTGTGGCTCAAATGTTGAAGCATAAAAAAAGGTGTCCGACAGGTGTCCCACTACATCGGGTTAACGGCCGATGTGGACGCTCTGAGGAGTGATGAACCCCTGGACTACTGGGTGGGCAGGATTGACCTCTGGCCAGAGCTTGCACAATTTGCAATGGAACTGTTGGCTTGCCCCCCGTCCAGTGTCCTGTCCGAAAGGACGTTTAGCGCAGCAGGGGGGGATCGTGACCGATAAGCGCACTCGCCTAGCTCATGACAGTGTAGACTACCTCACATTTATAAAAATGAATAAGGCATGGATGTCTGAGGAATTCAACACATGTGACCAGTAAACCAGGTTTCTTCGAAATTCCTCATACCAGGCCACAAATATCCGAAAGACCGCCCTCCACCCACAACAATTCCTGGTCCTTGGCTTCGCTAAATACAGCGGCATAAAAGGCATTTCATGTCCATTGAATGGCTAATTTTTGCAGCCTATACAGGCCGACACTTACTGTTCTGTGTACTGTGAGTGCCTACTGTACCTCTAGCCATCATATACTACGTTCTTTGCTGTCAGTTCAACCTATGTGAGCTAATTTTTGCGGCCTCTTCAGCCTGCCACCAACTTGTGTATACTGTGAACGCCTACTGTACCTCTAGCCATCATATACTATGTTGTTTGCTGTCAGTTCAACCCATGTGAGCTCATTTTTGCGGCCTATAGAGGCCGCCACCTACTTCTGTATACTGTGAACGCCTACTGTACCTCTAGCCATCATATACTACGTTCTTTGCTGTCAGTTCAACCCATGCGAGCTCATTTTTGCAGCCTATACAGCCCGTCACAAACTTGTGTATACTGTGAACGCCTACTGTACCTCTAGCCATCATATACTACGTTCTTTGCTGTCAGTTCAACCCATGTGAGCTCATTTTTGCGGCCTATACAGCCCGTCACCAACTTGTGTATACTGTGAACGCCTACTGTACCTCTAGCCATCATATACTACGTTCTTTGCTGTCAGTTCAACCCATGTGAGATCATTTTTGCGGCCTATACAGCCTGCCAGCAACTTGTGTATACTGTGAACGTCTACTGTACCTCTAGCCATCATATACTACGTTCTTTGCTGTCAGTTCAACCCATGTGAGCTAATTTTTGCTGCCTATAGAGGCCGCCACCTACTTCTGTATACTGTGAATGCCTACTGTACCTCTAACCATCATATACTACGTTCTTTGTTGTCAGTTCAACCCATGTGAGCTCATTTTTGCGGCCTATACAGCCCGCCACCAACTTGTGTATACTGTGAATGCCTACTGTACCTCTAGCCATCATATACTACGTTCTTTGCTGTCAGTTCAACCCATGTGAGCTAATTTTTGCTGCCTATAGAGGCCGCCACCTACTTCTGTATACTGTGAACGCCCACTGTACCTCTAACCATCATATACTACGTTCTTTGCTGTCAGTTCAACCCATGTGAGCTCATTTTTGCGGCCTATACAGCCCGCCACCAACTTGTGTTTACTGTGAACGCCTACCGTACCTCTAGCCTTCAAAAACTACGTTTTTTGCTGTCAGTTCAAACCATGTGAGCTAATTTTTGGAGCCTATACAGGCCGACACTTACGGTTTGGTGTACTGTGAACGCCTACCGTACCTCTAGCCATCAAAAACTAATTTTTTTGCTGTCAGTTCAAACCATGTGAGCTAATTTTTGGAGCCTATACAGGCCGACACTTACAGTTCTGTGTACTGTGAACGCCTACCGTACCTCTAGCCATCAAAAACTAAGTTTTTTGCAGTCAGTTCAAACCATGTAAGCTAATTATTGCAGCCTATACAGGCCGACACTTACGGTTCTGTGTACTGTGAACGCCTACCGTACCTCTAGCCATCAAAAACTAAGTTTTTGGCTGTCAGTTCAAACCATGTGAGCTAATTTTTGGAGCCTATACAGGCCGACACTTACCGTTCTGTGTACTGTGAACGCCTACTGTACCTCTAGCTATCAAAAACTAAGTTTTTTGCTGTCAGTTCAAACCATGTGAGCTAATTTTTGGAGCCTATACAGGCCACCACTTACTTCTGTATACTGTGAACGCCTACTATACCTCTAGCCATCATATACTACGTTCTTTGCTGTCAGTTCAACCCATGTGAGCTAATTTTTGCAGCCTATACAGGCCGACACTTACTTCTGTATACTGTGTGAATGCCTAATGTACCTTCAGCCACAGAATACTACGTACTTAGCTGTCAGGTAAACCCATGTGGGCTAATTTTTGGGGCCAATACTGGCCGACACTTACTTCTGTTACCTGTGAATGCCTAATGTACCGTCAGCCACAGAATACTACGTTCTTAGCTGTCAAGTAAACACATGTGGGCTAATTTTTGGGGCCTGAAATGGCCGACACTTACTTTTTTATCCTGTGAATGCCTAATTTTTCAGACTGGAAATGAAAAACAATGGGCCTGTAAAGGTTCCGCCAAATTGTGGAATGGATGCGGACCCATTTTACAGATGTGTGATTGGACCCTATATGTATTAGACAATGTATTTACCGGCTGCTGTCAGTTCTGGCTGATTTATGAAAAAAAAAAAAAAAATTTTTTTGCTGTAAAAAAAAAAAAAAAAAAAAAAAATTTAGGGCAACTTTTTCAATTGCAATACTTCTGTTATGACATTGTCCATGTGCTGGGACTATTTGTGCACAGCTAGTACGTCTTTTGTGGCTGCAAATTTTTTAAAGTTCGCCTCCCATTAAAGTCAATGAGGCCCGCCGTGAACTCGCGGTTCGCGGACTTTTGAGAAAATTTGCGGCTGGCGTTCGCGAACCGCCCCGGCCGATGTTCGTCCATCACTATACAGGATACGATTCACTGAATAAATATTAACCAAGCTCTCATCCACCCACCCAAAAAAGGAAGCTCTGCTTGTTTGCTTCCTTTGCCCCTCCATTGCCACATTTGGCACCTTTCAGGAGGGGGGAGGGGAAACCTGTCAAAAACCAGGTACTCGTTCCCATTTCTGGGTAATATCGCCGCAATCTTGTGCGGCAATCTACAAAATTATGGCCCCTCCTCCTTCCCTCCCTCTGCTGTCTTCTGGGAAACACACAGGTCCCAGAAGACAGCGGGACCATTCAGAAAGCGTAGCGCAACTCGCGCATGCGCAGTAGGAAACTGGCTTTGAAGTCACAAAGCTTCACTTCCTCTATCCCTTAGTAAAGATGCCAGCGCCTGCACCCTGAGCCGATGGACAGATCGGCTTCGGGTGCCGACATCGTGGGATCCCTGGACAGGTAAGTTTTCTTATTTTAAGAGTCAGCAGCTACAGTATTTGTAGCTGCTGACTTTTCATTTTTTTTCCCCCCAGACTGTTGCTCCGCTTTAAGTGAAACGTGTTTAACACAACCATTAAAAATATAGTGTCCATTTAAAAAAATCCAGATGAACACCACAGTGTCCTTTAAAAGTTCCAAGTGAACATTGCAGTGATTTCACACTAAAAAGTGACCACTAGTGCCTCTTCTCCACCGACATATAAGCACACGGCCCACTCACCGGAACTCTATGACCCCTATTACAGGCAGTCAAAATCAGCATTTGGGTATATCGTGGTACGCTTAAATTATCCACTTCTTTTAATGTTAGGTAACCTCTCAAACTGGACCATCAATAAATGGCACTCCTGCATTTATAATCTCTCATAGTCAGACTTGTGGTTTGCGCTGTATGGTAGGCTCAGTGTTTCATTAGGCATTGGTGTTATGGGTCCATATTAACACCAATGCCTAACTTCCAGAACTTCTTTTGGACAACAGGCGTCCCACAATTCTGTTTGCATGATTAGTCGGGCGACAATCTCGGCAAAATCACGCTGCCATTGG
The DNA here is from genome assembly GCF_965119305.1 of Pelophylax lessonae. Classification (NCBI taxonomy): domain Eukaryota; kingdom Metazoa; phylum Chordata; class Amphibia; order Anura; family Ranidae; genus Pelophylax; species Pelophylax lessonae. The sequence continues at coordinate 272,319,419 of NC_138768.1, forward strand.
AAGTGACAGGGATTGCAAGCCCGTCCCATGATTTTCAGTGATTGGGGATCGCGGGCAGAATCGCAGTGATCCCGCCTGCGATTCGGGACGCCTAGATGTGAACAGAGCCTTAATGATAATGGTAAACTGGAAAAATAGAAAGGATGAATCTCCCTAATGAGGGCACAGGCAGCAATAAAAACCAAATAGGTGTTCTCATACCTCTCCACCCTATCCAAAACGAAAAAAAAAAGGTTTTCTTTTAGTTATGCTTTAAGTAAGTACAAAACATCTTTATAGTGAAAGAAAATAATATCAAAAATCACACACATACAGTGCCTTGCAAAGTATTCGGTCCCCTTGAACTTTTCGACCTTTTGCCAAATTTCAGGCTTCAAACATAAAGATATAAAACTGTAATTTTTTGTGAAGAATCAACAACAAGTGGGACACAATCATGAAGTGGAACAAAATTTATTGGATATTTCAAACTTTGTTAACAAATAAAAAAAACTGAAAAATTGGGCTTGCAAAATTATTCAGCCCCTTTACTTTCAGTGCAGCAAACTCTCTCCAGAAGTTCAGTGAGGATCTCTGAATGATCCAATGTTGACCTAAATGACAAATGATGATAAATAGAATCCACCTGTGTGTAATCAAGTCTCCGTATAAAGGCACCTGCACTGTAATAGTCTCAGAGGTCCGTTTAACCACTTTACTACCAGTCACGTAACCTCTACGTCATCAGACTTTGCGGGGTTATACCGGGATGATGCCTCTAGCTAGAGGCATCATCCCGGTACCGTTGTTTGAAGCCGACGGTCGGCTTTCCGTCGGTAACGATCGATGCGGCTCGGGAGCCGCTCGATCGTTACCCGGGGGGGCGGGAGGGGACGTCCCCCCCCTCCCGCCGCCTTCCGCGGCTTTGCTCGGGGCTACCGTCCCACCGGGAGCCCCGAGCACCCAGCCGGCACGTCCGCCGGCTGGATGGAGTCCCGATGAATGCCGGAAACGGCATCGATCGGGTCTCCGATGACGTAACCCGGAGGCGGCGTCCATGACGTCACGTCCGGGTTACTGTGCTGCAAAAGGCGGCAGATTTGAAAAACGGCTGTATGCAAAAATGCCGTTTTCGGCGTTTTGCATACAGGGAAGTGTAGTGGAGGGGTCTAGGGTCTTTTAGACCCTCGATCCCTCCATAAAGAGTACCTGTCACGACATATTGCTGTCACCAGGGATGTTTACATTGCTTGTGACAGCAATAAAAGTGATCAGATTTTTTTTTTTTTAAAAACCTGTAATAAAGTTTAAAAAAAAAGAAAAAATAAATAGGAAAAAAAAAAAAAAAAAAAAATTTAGCCGTCCCCGTCACCGTTAGCTCGCGCACAAAAAAAAACGTATACGCAAGTCGAGCCGCAAATTAAATCGCTGTTCAAACCACACATGTGAGGTATCGCCGCGATCGCCAGAGCGTGGGCAATAATTTAAAAAAAAGAGCTACACTCTAACTCTAAACTGGTAACCGTTAAATAAATTTAAAGCGTCGCAGATTGAGATCTCTATTGACCGTAGTTTGTCGCCATCCCACGGGGGGGCGCAATTTTAAACCGTAACATGTTTGGTATCTATTTACTCGGCGTGACATCATCTTTCACAATATACAAAAAAAATGGGCTAACTTTACTGTTTAGTATTTTTTAAATGCAGTGAAATGTGATTTTTCAAATTTTTTCCAAAAAAATGGCGTTTTAAAGACCGCTGCGCAAATACCGCGTGACAAAAAATTTTGCAATGACCGACATTTTATTCTCCAGAGTCTTTGCTAAAAAAATATATATAATGTTTGGGGGTTCTAAGTAGTTTTCTAGGAAAAAATACTGGTTTTAACTTGTGAACAAAAAGTGTCCGAAATAGGGCTGGGGCTAAAGTGGTTAAAGCGCAGAGAGCATCATGAAGAACAAGGAACACACCAGGCAGGTCCGAGATACTGTTGTAGAGATGTTTAAAGCTGGATTTGGATACAAAAAGGTTTCCCAAGCTTTAAACATCCCAAGGAGCACAGTGCAAATGATAATATTGAAATGGAATCAGACCACTGCAAATCTACGAAGACCTGGCCGTCCCTCTAAACTTTCATCTCATACAAGGAGAAGACTGATCAGAGATGCAGCCAAGAGGCCCATGATCACTCTGGATGAACTGCAGAGATCTACAGCTGAGGTGGGAGACTCTGTCCATAGGACAACAATCAGTCGTATACTGCATAAATCTGGCCCTTATGGAACAGTGGCAACTAGAAAGCCATTTTTTAAAGATATCCATAAAAAGTGTTGTTTAAAGTTTGCCACAAGCCACCTGGGAGACACACCAAACATGTGGAAGAAGGTGCTCTGGTCAGATGAAACCAAAATCAAACTTTTTGGCAACAATGCAAAACGTTATGTTTGGCGTAAAAGCAACACAGCTCATCACCCTGAACACACCATCCCCACTGTCAAACATGGTGGTGGCAGCATCATGGTTTGGGCCTGCTTTTCTTCAGCAGGGACAGGGAAGATGGTTAAAATTGATGGGAAGATGGATGGAGCCAAATACAGGACCATTCTGGAAGAAAACCTGATGGAGTCTGCAAAAGACCTGGGACGGAGATTTGTCTTCCAACAAGATAATGATGTGCAAAACTGATAGAGACATACCCCAAGCGACTTACAGCTGTAATCGCAGCAAAAGGTAGCGCTACAAAGTATTAACTTAAAGGGGCTGAATAATTTTGCACGCCCAATTTTTCAGTTTTTTATTTGTTAAAAAAGTTTGAAATATCCAATAAATTTCATTCCACTTCATGATTGTGTCCCACTTGTTGATTCTTCATAAAAAATTACAGTTTTATATCTTTATGTTTGAAGCCTGAAATGTGGCAAAAGGTCGAAAAGTTCAAGGGGGCCAAATACTTTCGCAAGGCACTTTATATAAATACTCTTCTTCTACCAATAAAAAAGGCAATGTTGTATTTTTTATTTGTGAATAAGGGTATTTAAATATGTGTGTGATTTTTTAATACAATTTTCTTTCAATATTTGACATTTATAAAGATATTTTGTATTTATTTAATGTAACTTAGTTGTTTTTGATACACCACGTGTGTCCTGTGAAAGTAGCTTCCCTTTGATTGGTATACCAGTCATCTTTTTTCTTTTGTATTAATACCGATGCTGCAAGGAGCACACTGACTTAGTCAGTTGGCAGATTTCTACGGTTTGAACCATTTTACCTCTTTATTAGCAATAAAAACTGACAGCGGTTCTAATCCTTCTCCACTGTAGCCATCCCACTGGATATCACATGAGATAAAATACTGCATGGTTTAAGAGATAAATACTGCATATTTTTGGAAAAATACCACATGCGACATGGTATGTGGCATTTTTTTAATTTTTTTTTTTATATTGGTAGATATGGCTTTGTGAATGCAGCCCATTGTCCTTTTGGATGAAGTGGATGACCTATATGCTCTTGATTGAAAGCTCTACAGCTGTTTTACTCAATCAAAGATTCGCTGGAAGTAATTAAGGGAATTTTGTTACTTTGAGAGAGTGCCACCACTATTGTTTTATAGCTTTTACATCCTTATTGTTTCTGTTTATTATGTGTTATAGGTTCTCTATAAGTAAGTTTACATACATACAGTATTTATACTTTAGGATGTATTCATACATTCCCCTCATCTTGGGAGATATATAAATATATTTTTAATAGGTATACTTTTTTTTTTTTTAAATCTGTGTTGTTTTTATAATTTTGTAATGAAATGTTTTGCATTTGTTAAGGTGGCTGCATAAGAGTCATACAGTATCTCATTTTTGTAAATATTTTATTATATCTTTTGATGTGACAACACTGAAGAAATTACACTTTGCTACAATGTAAAGTAGTGAGTGTACAGCTTATATAACAGTGTAAATTTGCTGTCCCCTCAAAATAACTCAACACACAGCCATTAATGTCTAAACCGCTGGCAACAAAAGTGAGTACACCTCTAAGTGGAAATGTCCAAATTGGGCCCCAAGTGTCAATATTTTGTGTGGCCACCATTATTTTCCAGCACTGCCTCAACCCTCATAGACATGGAGTTCACCAGAGCTTCACAGGTTGCCACTGGAGTCCTCTTCCACTCCTCCATGACGACATCACAGAGCTGGTGGATGTTAGAGACCTTGCGCTCCTCCACACAGTGCTGTATCTTGGCCTAGGCAAACAAGGCCCAGGCCTAGGGCAGCACTTTGCAGGGGGTAGCAAAAAAGCTGCACCCCGCGCAAAAAAACCCAAAAAAACAGCCTCCCCCCTGTTCCCGCATGAAAAGGGTCCCCGCCGGCTTGCGCTACACTTTTAGTATAGTACCAGTCTTATGGGGCAATTGGGCCAGGGGCAGGGTTCAGGAGGCAAATAAGTCTGGCACCCGCATAAAGCACTCACACTGCTACCTGCCGTTATGATAATACCGGTGGATGAGGACATTTAGGCGGATCGTAGGCCGCCAACCACACTTAATACAACTGGCCTGACAGCCGTCAATGCTAAGTGTGGCACTGCAGCTTAATGCTCCGCCTACCCTCCTCTGCCCCCAGGTATGGCAGGCATCATGTCATTAATATAATTTCATTTCTTTAAACATCCTTGTCCTTGAGCGAGCATATTGAATTGCATCATATATAATTAAGACTTTTAATTGTATATGATGGCAATAATATTTTGGACCTGCTTACCTCATATGTCCTATCGCAATATGTCACTGGGTTAGTAAGATTACTCCTTTATTATAATATATTTGGACTTGTATTCCTGCCACTGATTATTTCATGTCCTAGTCAATATACAAATAAGTGAAATATTCCTATAAATACAATCAGTGTAAGCAAACACAAGTCCAAATATCTTAGGCTGCACTAATGGGCACTGATAGGCTGCACTGGGGGCCACTGATGGGGCTGTACTGATGGCCACTGATGAGGCTGCACTGATGGGCAGAAATGAGGCGGCACTGATGAAGCTACACTGATATGCTGCACTGATTAGGCTGCACTAATGGGCAGTAATATGGCGGCACTGATAAGGCTGCACTGATGGGCACTGATGAGGCTGAACTTATAGGAACTGATGAGGCTACACTGATGGGCACTGATACACTGTGGCTGTGGCCTGTGGTTTATAGATGACAGAACGGGTCAGAATCAGGAAGGGGTGTGGCCTTTAAAGGAAGTGGTGGGTCATATTTAAATTAAGGGGTGCACAAGTTTAGTCAGGCCTAGGGCAGCACAAAACCTAAATACACCACTGCCTCCACATTCCGTTTGAGGATTCCCCACAGATGCTCAATAGGGTTTAGGTCTGGAGACATGCTTGGCCAGTCCATCACCTTAACCCTCAGCTTCTTTAGCATGGTAGTGGTCATCTTGGAGGTTGTCATCATGTTGGAATACTGCCCTGTGGCCCAGTCTCCAAAGGGAAGGGATCATGCTCTGCCTCAGTATGTCACAGTACGTGTTGGCATTAATGGTTCCCTCAATGAACTGTAGCTTCCCAGTGCCGGCAGCACTCATGCAGCCCCAGACCATGACACTCCTACCACCATGCTTGACTGTAGGCAAGACACATTTGTCTTTGTGCTCCTCACCTGGTTGCCGCCACACACGCTTGACACCATCTGAACCAAATAAGTTTATCTTGGTCTCATCAGGCCACAGGACATGGTTCCAGTAATTCATGTTCTTAGTCTGCTTGTCCTTTCTTGTGCATTGGCTTTCTTGTGCATCGTCTTTAGAAGAGGCTTCCTTCAGGGATGACAGCCATGCAGACCAATTTGATGCAGTGTGCAGAGTATGGTCTGAGTACTGACAGGCTGACTCTCCACCCCTTTAATCTCTGCAGCAATGTTGGCAGCACTCATACGTCTACAGTATTTCCCAAAGACAACCTCTGGATATGACGCTGAGCACGTGCACTCAACTTCTTTAGTCGACCATGGCGAGGCCTGTCCTGAGAGGAACGTGTCCTGTTTAACCGCTGTATGGTCTTGGCCACCATGCTGAAGCTCAGTTTCAGGGTCTTGGCAATCTTCTTATAGCCTAGGTAGAGCAACAATTGTTTTTTTCAGATCCTCAGAGAGTTTTTTCCCATGAGGTGCCAGGTTGAACTTCTAGTGACCAGTATGAGAGAATGAGAGCGATAACACCAAATTTAACACACCTGCTCCCTATTCACACCTGGGACCTTGTAACACTAACAAGTCACATGACACCAGAGAGGGAAAATAGCTAATTGGGCCCAATTTGTACATGTTCACTTAGGGGTGTACTCACTTTTGTTACCAGCGGTTTAGACATTAATGGCTGTGTGTTGAGTTATTTTGAGGGGACAGCAAATGTACAGTTATACAAGCTATATACTCACTACTTTACATTGTAACAAAGTGTCATTTCTTCAGTGTTGTCACATGAAAAGATTGAAAAGATATATTAAAATATTTGCAAAAATGTTTGGGGTGTACTCATTTTTGTGAGATACTGTATATACTGTATGTGTTTAGTGCATTTTCTTTTTTTTTTTTCATATATTTGAACTTCTATGGCAGCACTGTAAGGTAGATATTTAGAAGAAGTGGTCCTTAATGGTCAGAAACTGCAGACAGTATACAAGAGATGGTCAGAGACTGTAGACATGATACAAAAGATGGTCAGAGACTGCAGACATGGTACAGAAAATGACTAGAGACTGCAGATATGATACAAGAGATGGTTATAGACCTGATTAAAAAAAGGTGGTCAAAGACTGCAGACATGATACAAGACATGATTAGAGACCGCAGAGCTGATACAAAAGATGATCAGAGACTGCAGACCTGATACAAGAGATGGTTAAAGACTGTGGACATGCGGCAGGAGACTGTCAAAGACTGTGGAAATGCTATAGGTGTGGTTGGAGACTGAGGTCATGCTTTAGGAGGCAGTCATTGACTGGAGATATGGTACATGAGACTGCTAGAAATCACTCTCATAACAGGGCAATAGGGAAAAACAGATTAGTGTCTGCAGGGGCCCCCGAGGGGGCACCAGGGATACACAGTATGTGAGGGGAGATATCTGGGATTCAGGGAACACAAAATAAAAACTGAAGTAAAATTATTAATTTAATATACTGTTTAACCACTTGCCGACCAGCCGCGGTAGTTTTACGGCAGCAGGTCGGCTCTGTCCCGCAAAATGACATACCTGTAGGTAGCTTCGCGGGACCGCTATTGGGGGCACGCACCCACTAATTGGCTACAGGGGGAGCAAATCAGCGGGTCCAGCGGCTGCGATGTCCACCGGGCACCCGCGATCGCTCCCCGTGGAGACAGAACGGTGGTCTGCCATTGTAAACACAGCAGACCACTGTTCTTTCAGTAATAAACACAGGGATCCTTTGTTCCTCTTATTTAGGAACACAGGTCTCTGTGTTCATGCAGCAAGCCCATCCCCCACACAGTTAGAAAGAACCCCCTAGGGATACATTTAACTCCTTGATCGCCCCTGGTGTTAACCCCTTCCCTGCCAGTGTCATTAGTTCAGTAACCGTGCATATTTTTAGCACTGATTACTGTAGTAATGTCACTGGTCCCCCCAAAAGTGTCATAAATGTGAGTTAAATGTCTCATCTGTCTGCCGCAATGTCCTAGTCCAGCTAAAAATCGCTGATCGCCACCACTACTAGTAAAAAAATTTAAAATTAAAAAAAATGACAATCTTTCCCCTAGTTTGTAGACGCAATAACTTTTGCACAGACCAATCAATATTCGCTTAATGGGAATTTTTTACCAAAAATATGTAGCAGAATACGAATTGGCCTAAAATTATGAAAAAATTAGATTTTTACATTTTTTTTATTGGGAATGTTATATAGCAGAAACTAAAAAGAATTGTCGCTATATTTTTTTGTTTATAGCGCAAAAACAAAAAATCGCAGAGGTAATCAAATACCACCAAAAGAAAGCTCTATTTGTGGGAAAAAAAGGACATCAAATTTATTTGGGTACAGCGTTGCACGACCGTGCAATTGTCAGTTAAAGTGACACAGTGCCGTATCCCAAAAAATGGCCTGGTCATTAAGGGGGAAAATCTTCCAGTCCAGAAGTGGTTAAAAGAAGAAAATGGCAAGCATTATAAGCTGACAATTATGCATAAAGACAAAAACAAACAAACATTCGTAGAGCTGGTTTACATGTGTCGTTATACTGCCGCTCCTCTGAAAAGTTATCATCAGTGAACATGAATAACATTGATTATCTCGATACAATGGGTGGTATTATATAGGTAGCAAGTGAATATTGACCCTGAAGTTGATGTGTTCAAAGTAGAAAAAATGGCCAAGTATAAGGTTTTGAAGTGACGTTGACAAGGGCCAAATTGTAATGGCTAGACAACTGGGTCAGAGCAAATGTACAGCTCTTGTGGGATGTTCTTGGTTTACAGTGACTAGGACCTACCAAAAGTGGTCCAAGGAAGAAAAACCGACAAACAGGCAGCAGGGTTATGGGCAGTCAAGGTTCATCAATGCCCGTGGAGAGTGAAGGCCACTTGCGTAGTCCGATCCATTAGAAGAGCTACTCTAGCTCAAAATTGCTGAAAAAGGTAATGCTGGTTTAGATAGAGAGGCTTCAGAACACACAGTTCATCGCAGTTTGCAGCGCATGGAGCTGCATAGCCACAGACTGGTCAGGATGCCCATGCTGACCCGTTTCTACAGCCAAAAGTGTATACAATGGGCACATGAGCATCAGAACTGGACCACGGAGCAATAGAAGAAGGTTGCCTGGTCTGATGGATTCAAGAATGGTTTGAGCAGTACAACAACCAGTTTAAGACTAGTTCTGATTTGGCCTTTAAATTCCCAATCCTCAATCCAATTGAATACCTGTGGGATGTGGTGGAAAAACAAGTCCAATCCATGGAGGCTCCACCTTGTAATTTACAGGACTTAAAGGATCTGCTACTGACAGCTTTGTGCCAGTGCCAGATACTACAGCACCCCTTCAGAGGGCTAGTGTGGTTCATGCCTCGACGGGTTATGGTGGGTGGCCATAATGTTATGACTGATTGGTATATAGCAGGGGTTTCCAAACTTTCTAAACACAGTGTCAGTTTACTGTTCTTCGGACTTTAGGAGGGGCAGGAGGGTAGCCAGTGGAAGTAGGAAATGTCCTGGCATCAGTGGGGGTAAACAATGCCCCATCTGTAGTATTAGGGGGAGGAATAGTGTCCCATCATTGGTGCCAGTGGATGAAATAGGGCCCCATCTTTGGTGTCAGTGGGAGGAATAGTGCCCCATCATTGGTGCCAGTGGGAGGAATAGTGCCCCATCATTGGTGCCAGTGGGAGGAATAGTGCCCCATCCCTGGTGTCAATGGGAGGAATAGTGGCCCATCAGTGTAAGTGGGAGGAATAGTGCCCCATCAGTGTAAGTGGGAGAACACGAGCCCCAAGGGCAGGATAAAGGCTAGCAAAGGGCCGCACCTGGCCCGTGGGCCACAGTTTGGAGACCCCTGGTATATAGCACCTGGAACAAAAAAAACAAATTATACTTGACATCATGGTTCCAAATGCTGTATACATTTCAACAAAACTTATTAATGCTTACTTTTTAAACTCACCCATTGTGTGCTGTGATGATTTTATAGTCTCCTGTAAAATATATTTTAGTTGATACTCATAAGGGCAAAGAACTATTCGACTTTTCTTCTGGATTGCATATATCTGCCAAGATACTTCATAAAAAGGATTTTGTACATTCTAACACATCTTTGCTCTAAGAACCCAAGACTGTGAGGTGTTGACAGTTTTCAATATTGTTGCTGAATTTATTTTAGGCATTCATTTTGAGCATACGCTAATACTGCAAAGGGTTGAGTAAGAGTCTTTGTTTCTGTAATATGTGTGATTGTCTATTTATAATGTTTAGTATTTTCTTCTTTTAGAGGATATAATAAAGATAAATTTACTACAGTTTTTTTTTTCCTGTTTCCAGATCTCTCCATTTTTATATTCTCTGATAAAATGGCTCCTGTATCGGTCTCTGTATATAAAAAGAATGATGATCAGATAAAGCTGAACTCCAGGCAAACAGCTAAATACACAGATTAAATACATCTCGGAGAGTTGTTTTACCCGCTAAATAAGTTGTATTTTTGGCCATCCAAGTTTCATTTTTACAAAGCTGTGTCACACAGCACAGAACTGTCTGGCATTGCAGGAAACCTGATTTTTCTCTTCTGCGGTTTTACTAATAGGTCTCCTTTTCATCACCACCCTGTGACTGGACAGTGAAAGGAGAAGCAGCATACTGATGAGATCATCTCTATGTGACTCTGCTCTTACTTGCTATCCTTGCAGTACAGCACACCTGATTAACTCCTTGGGCTACTTTACCTTCCTCCTTTCTTAGCTGTGCTGTACAGCAAACAGTAAGATATGGCTACCAAGTCAAATTCAGATACTTACACTGCCATCATTTAAAAGAAAAAAACAATACATTAAATGATGCATTAACCACTTGCCGACCGCTTACCGCATATATACTGCGGCAGTGTGGCTCTCCCAGGCATAGGTATACGTCGGTTGCCTGGTGGCAGCTAGGGGACGAGCACACGCGGGCAGCGGGCAGGCAGCTCCAATTGCCACCTGACACCCACGATCATTCCCCGCTGAGAGAGAAGGACAGTCGGCTATTGTAAACACAGCCGACCGTCCTTTTCCCTGGGATGATCATGGAGCCCATGTGATCATGCTATATAGGATCACATGTCTCTATGATCATTTCAGAAGCCATGCCCCCCAGTTAGAATCACTCCCCTAGGCTCACATTTAACCCCTTGATCACCCATAGGGTTAACCCCTTCCCTGCCAATGGCATTATTACAGTAACAGTGCATAATTTTAGCACTGATTACTGTAGTAATGTCACTGGCACCCCCAAAAGTGTAAAAAAATGTCAGTTAGGGGGTCCGATCTGTCTGCCGCAATGTCGCAGTCCCGCAAAAAATCGCAGTTTACCGCCATTACTAGTAAAAAAAAAAACAATAAAAATGACATAAATCTTTCCCGTAGTTAGTAGACGTGATAATTTTTGTGCAAAGCAATCAAAATACGATTATTGTGATTTTTTAATCAAAAATATGTAGCAGAAAACAAATTGGCCAAAAATGTTAAAAAAAATTTGATTTTTAAATTTTTTTTGGGATTATCATATAGCAGAATTTGAAAAATATAGTTTTTTTTTCAAAATTGTCGCTATTTTTTTGTTTGTAGCACAAAAAATAAAAATCACAGAGGTGATCAAATACCAGCAAAAGAAGGCTCTATTTGTGGGAAAAAAAGGACCTAAATTTTGTTTGGGTACATCGTCGCACAACCGCGCAATTGTCTGTTAAATTAACGCAGTGCCGAATCGCAACATAGGGCCTGGTCAGGAAGGGGGCAAATCCTTCCCCTCTTAGGGCCCTTTCACACGGGCACTCCGTATGTCCGCAAATCATCCTATTTTTTTTGCGGATGATTTGCGGACATAATGTAAGTCTATGGCATTGCGGATGTCAGCGGAATACCATCTGCTGACATCCGATTTTCTTCCTGTCAGTTCTGTTCCGTTTTTTGGAACTGAACAAAACCCTATTTTTGTTCCATTCAAAAAACGGAAAGGAAGGAAAATCGGATGTCAGCGGTGTCATCCGCTGACATCCGCAAACCCCCATAGACTTACATTATGTCCGCATATCATCCGCAAACGGATGGGATGATATGCGGGCATACGGAGCGGATGACAGAAATGTCATCCGCTCCGTGGAAAAAAAAAAAAAAAAGGACTGCAGCGGAGCTCTCACACGGAGCGGCCGTGTGAAAGAGCCCTTAAAGTGGATAATGACTACAGAGTTACATTAATTCATGGGTTTTTTTTTTTTTATATCTGCATGGAGTTTAGCTTTATAACTAACCATTAAGACAGTTAGACCTGTTCTGTTTGTCAGAAAACAAACAGAATATGTTGTAATTTAGTGGTTATGATGGGATCAGGACGTTGCACAATTGAATGACTGTGCGTCAGTGTTGATTTATTTACCTTTCAGCCAAAAATAAAAGGAGGACATATATTCAATCATGTCCCAACAAGCCATGGAACGTTGCCATTTTGCAAGGCCATGAAAAGCCATATGAGGTTGACAGATTGGTATGTTACCTCTGTTAGGTTGACAAAGTTAGGATCCCCTAGCAAAGTTCTCTTAGCATAAGCAAAGCGGAAAGCTTCTACAATGCGATGGTAGGTCAGTCCCAGAGATGCAGGTTTTACACTTTCGCTTGTAAAATTAAAACCTGGTACAAAATAAGAAAAGATAGAAATAAAAAAATATTAAGTTCTATGTCAGTTTTTACATAACTCTTGTATTATGCAATAATCTTTAATGGCAGTACATGTTTTTTTGCAGTGCAGGATCTGCATGCCAGTAGGGAATAACTGTGGTTTTATGCTGGACACTAATTAGCGCATGCTGTTACAGATAAGTAACTAGAGCAGAGTCTCACCCTTCAGAATGTTAAGAATAAGGCCAAGGACAGGACCACTCAAGGGAGCCTTAGGACTGATTAGGGTGAAGTCACCGATTTGATACCGAAGTGGATTCTCGCTAATTTCAACGGTATAATTTTTCAGATCCTCTTCTGTAATTATCCCACCTGAAACACAATGTAATAAAATTGAGTAAGATAGATCCTCACTAGGCAAGTAACCAAAATCACCAGGTCAATTTGGCAGCACATTTTTTTACATTTTTTATTTACATGGGGGAGATTTACTAAAACTGATGAACACCGAATCTGGTACAGCTGTGCATAGTAACCAATCAGCTTCTAGGTTTTATTCTCACAGCTTTAGGCCGGTTTCACACAGGCTCTCTCTGTAATGCACATCTGCCTTTTTAGCAGGGGATCTCCCCGCTGATCAGGCAGATGACAGGTCTGTGTCTGCTCTGCTATGCAGAGCGGACACAGACACAGCCCTGCTGTTCTCTATGGGGCTGTCAGATGGAAAATGGACCACCTGTCCATTTCCATCCAACTGTTATTCGATCCGCTGTTTTTGACGGACAGAATCGGGTCAGATGCCGGCGGGTGTCAGTGGACACGTCCGCTGACATTCACCGCTCCATAGAGAGCTATGGATGTTACTATCAGGTCCGCCTGAAAAAGTGACAGACGGAACTGATCAGACAGCCCATGTGAAGCCAGCCTAACTGAATAAGCTGAAGTTAGAAGCTGATTGGTTACTATACACAGCTGCACCAATATGATGTGCACCAGTTTTAGTAAATCTCTCCGACAGTACTGAAATACTGCACAGCAATTAACAAAGGAGAACTGGGGAAAAATATTTGTTAGAGACTTTGAACCATCAATGACATACCTGTAGACAGTGGTGTAGCGTGGAGGGGGGAGGGGGGGCTGGGGGGGTCAAGGCCCCGGGCGCAACATTTGGGGCGGCGCATCCCACGCCAGTGTCACTCTTTATCTTTAATAAATCCACTGACTGTGTCACCTGCTGCGCTGCAGCTGCCATCTTCAGGCTCAGCGATGGCCGGCGGCACCCTGTGATTGGACGAACATGGTCATGTCTGGCAGGGGGGCTTGCTAGTGGCGTAGCGTGGGAGCGCCTGCCCAAATAATTGCTTCTGGAGTTCCGTCTGAGTCCCCGTCTTCTCCTCAGCTGATCCGCATCTCCACAAAGTTCCCCGTGTGGCAAACAGCGAGCAGATGGATCATTGCTGAAAACACCGGTGAGACGTTAGAGTAATTTTGGTGGCTGGGTGAGTGGAAACGGTCCTGGGAGGAGGCATAGGGGTCAGTGTAGTGTAGTGGGTAGTGTGTAGTAGTGTGTTGTGGTCAGTGTAGTGTAGTGTAGTGGTCAGTGTAGTGTAGTGTAGTGGACAGTGTAGTGTAGTGGTCAGTGTAGTGTAGTGGTCAGTGTAGTGTAGTGGTCAGTGTAGTGTAGTGGACAGTGTAGTGTAGTGGGTAGTGTAGTGGTCAATGTAGTGTAGTGGGTAGTGTAGTGTAGGTGTCAGTGTAGTGTGGTGGGTAGTGTAGTGTAGTGGGTAGTGTAGTGGAATGGATAGTGTAGTGGAGTGGTCAGGGTAGTGTAGTGTAATGTAGTGGAGTGGGTAGTGTAGTGTAGTGGGTAGTGTAGTGTAATGGTCAGTGCAGTGTATTGGTCAGTATAGTGTAGTGTAGTGATCAGTGTAGTATAGTGTAGTGGTCAGTGTAGTGAAGTGGGTAGTGTAGTGTAGTGGTCAGTGTAGTGATCAGTGTAGTGTAGTGGGTGGTGTAGTGGTCAGTGTAGTGTAGTGGGTAGTGTAGTGGTCAGTGTAGTGTAGTGGAGTGGTCAGTGTAGTGTAGTGGACAGTGTAGTGTAGTGGTCAGTGTAGTGTAGTGGTCAGTGTAGTGTAGTGGTCAGTGTAGTGTAGTGTGTAGTGTAGTGGTCAATGTAGTGTAGTGGGTAGTGTAGTGTAGGTGTCAGTGTAGTGTGGTGGGTAGTGTAGTGGGTAGTGTAGTGTAGTGGGTAGTGTAGTGGAATGGATAGTGTAGTGGAGTGGTCAGGGTAGTGTAGTGTAATGTAGTGTAATGTAGTGGAGTGGGTAGTGTAGTGTAGTGGGTAGTGTAGTGTAATGGTCAGTGCAGTGTATTGGTCAGTATAGTGTAGTGTAGTGATCAGTGTAGTATAGTGTAGTGGTCAGTGTAGTGAAGTGGGTAGTGTAGTGTAGCAGTCAGTGTAGTGATCAGTGTAGTGTAGTGGGTGGTGTAGTGGTCAGTGTAGTGTAGTGTAGTGGGTAGTGTAGTGGTCAGTGTAGTGTAGTGGAGTGGTCAGTGTAGTGTAGTGGAGTGGGTAGAGTAGTAGTGTGTAGTGTGATCTGGTCAGTGTAGTGGGTAGTGTAGTGGTCAGTGTAGTGTAGTGTAGTGTAGTGGGTAGTGTAGTGGAGTGGTCAGTGTAATGTAGTGGTCAGTGTAGTGGGTAGCTTAGTGTAGTGGACAGTGTAGGGTAGTGTAGTGTAGTGGTCAGTGTTCTGTAGTGGGTAGTGTAGTGTAGTGGTCAGTGTAGTGTAGTGGAGTGGTCAGTGCAGTGTAGTGTAATGGTCAGTGTAATGTAGTGGAGTGGGTAGTGTAGTGGAGTGGTCAGGGTAGTGTAGTGTAATGGTCAGTGTAATGTAGTGGAGTGGGTAGTGTAGTGTACTGGTCAGTGTAGTGTAATGGTAAGTGTAGTGTATTGTAGTGTAGTGGTCAGTGTAGTATAGTGGGTAGTGTAGTATAGTGGGTAGTGTAGTGTAATGGTCAGTGTAGTGTAGTGGTCAGTGTAGTGTAGTGTAGTGGACAGTGTAGTGAATGAAGAGTGTAGTGTAGCGTAATGTAGTGTAGTGTAGTCATCAGTGTAGTGGTCAGTGTAGTGTAGTGGTCAGTGTAGTGTAGTGGACATTGTAGTGTAGTGTAGTGTAGTGTAGTGGTCAGTGTAGTGGACAGTGTAGTGTAGTGTAGTGTAGTGTAATGGTGACTGTAGTGGCCGGTGTAGTGTAATGGTCAGTGTTGTGTAGTAGTCAATGTAGTGCAGTGGTCAGTGTAGTGTAGTGTACTGGTCAGTGTAGTGTAGTGAAATGGTCAGTGTAGTGTATTGTAGTGTAGTGGTCAGTGTAGTGTATTGTAGTGTAGTGGTCAGTGTAGTGTAGTGGTCGGTGTAGTGGATAGTGTAGTGTAATGGTCAGAGTAGTGTAATGGTCAGTGTAGTGTAGTGTAGTGTAATGTAGTGTAATGGTCAGTGTAGTGTAATGGTCAGTGTAGTGTAGTGTAGTCTAATGGTCAGTGTAGTGTAGTAAAGAATGTAGTGTAGTGGTCAGTGTAGTAGTGAGTAGTTGTCAGTGTAGTGTAGTGTAATGGTCAGTGTAGTGTAGTGGTCAGGGTAGTGTAGTGGTCTGTGTAGTGATCAGTGCAGTGTAGTGGACAGTGTAGTGTAGTGGTCAGTGTAGTGTAGTGTAGTGTAGTGTAGTGTAGTGTAGTGTAATGGTCACTTTAGTGTAGTTTTCAGTGTAGTGTAATGGTCAGTGTAGTGTAGTGGTCAGTGTAGTGTAGTGGTCAGTGTAGTGTAGTGGTCAGTGAAGTGTAGTGGTCAGTGTAGTGCAGTGGTCAGAGTAGTGTAGTGTAGCGGTCAGTGTAGTGTAATGTAGTGGTCAGTGTAGGGTAGTGGTCAGTGTAGTGATCAGTGTAGGGTAGTGGTCAGTGTAGTGTAATGGTCAGTGTAGTGTAGTGTACTGGTCAGTGTAGTGCAATCGTCAGTGTAGTGTATTGTAGTGTAGTGGTCAGTGTTGTGTAGTGTTGTGGTCAGTGTTTTGTAGTGTAGTGGTCAGTGTAGTATAGTGCGTAGTGTAGTATAGTGGGTAGTGTAGTGTAATGGTCTGTGTAGTGTAATGGTCAGTGTAGTTTAGTGTAGTGGTCAGTGTAGTGTAGTGTAGTGTAATGGTCAGTGTAGTGTAGTGGACAGTGTAGTGTAGCATAGTGTAGTGGTCAGTGTAGTAGTGTGTAGTGGTCAGTGTAGTGCAGCGGTCAGTGTAGTGTAGTGGTCAGTGTAGTGTAGTGGTCAGTGTAGTGTAATGGTCAGTGTAGCGTAATGGTCAGTGTAGTGTAGTGGTCAATGTAGTGCAGTGGTCAGTGTAGTGTAGTGTAGTGTAGTGTACTGGTCAGCGTAGTGTAGTGTAATGGTCAGTGTAGTGTATTGTAGTGTAGTGTATTGTAGTGTAGTGGTCAGTGTAGTGTAGTGTTCAGTGTAGTGTAGCAGAGTGGTCAGTGTAGTGTAGTGGGTAGTGTAGGGTAGTGGGTAGTGTAATGGTCAGTGTAGTGTAATGGTCAGTGTAGTGTAGTGTAATGGTCAGTGTAGTGTAATGGTCAGTGTAGTGTAGTGTAGTGTTAAGGGGGGGATGGATGCGCTGATAGTGAGTTGAAGCTGCTCCCGGTATTCAGTGCTTGGTGAATATATAAAGTAGATATAGTGTGTTGGGGTGCGCTAAACAACAATAAACATATGAATAAAAAATTATGACATATGGCAAAACATAAATATGCAATGATATTCGTGAATAATCAATGTGTGCAAAAACACAAAAGTTCATAAGTGTCCATAAATGGGTGATGACAGGTAGGTGAAAAACTTAAATGGATTCCACATCCAAAGTGTATCCACCACCAAGTGAAATTCCTCCTTACCGAACGGAAAAAGGGTAAGGTGCAAATATTAAACTCGTGTGCTGAACAAAATTCAATCTCCGTAGTGAACAGGCAATCACCTCGTGCAAAACACCACTGGTGGTCTCTCAGATCTGCGCCTGTTGCAGAGTGGAGAGAGCTGGTCCCGCGGGTCCACTCTGCAACAGGCGCCGATCTGAGAGACCACCCCCACTGAGACCACCACCTTTCCAACCACTGAGACCACCACCTTTTCAACCACTGTCCTCTGTTCCCTTTGTTATATGGTGGAGCTGGAATCGTCAGCGTGGCTGCTGTGACAGACTCTGTGGATTTTAAAGAGAAGGGGAGGCAGTGTTTTTGCAGATACAAGCGCATACTTATTGCCATCTGGTAAGAGGCCAACCCAGGTTTTTTGTACGAGGTGATTGCCTGTTCACAGGGCCGGATTAAGAGCATCATGGGCTTGGTGCTGAGGATTTTGAAGGGCCTTAAGGGCCGTGCCTTGCCATGCACCCAGAGGAGGAAGGGTGCAGCCTAATTCAACATGGGATGCTGTCTCTGAAGCCCATAAACACATCCATGCATCGGCAACTGTCCCTCCTTGTCCGGCCTTCGCGCTGTGTGGGGAGGTTCTGAGGGTGCTGCCTGGGGAAGCGAGCATAGAAGCCAGACTTCTGTGTTTACAAGTGACAGAAGAGCGGTAACAGTGAATATGGCCAACCCGGGGCCTATATAAAAGGTAGGGGCCTGGAGCTGCAGCTCCAATAGCCCCTACGTTAATCTGGCCCTGCCTGTTCACTACGGAGATTGAATTTTGTTCAGCACATGAGTTTAATATTTGCAACTTACCCTTTTTCCATTCGGTAAGGAGGAATTTCACTTGGTGGTGGATACACTTTGGATGTGGAATCCATTTAAGTTTTTCACCTACCTGTCATCACCCATTTATGGACACTTATGAACTTTTGTGTTTTTGCACACATTGATTATTCACGAATATCATTGCATATTTATGTTTTGCCATAGGTCATACATTTTTATTCATATGTTTATTGTTGTTTAGCGCTACCCAACACACTATAGTGTAGTGTAGTGTAGTGGTCAGTGTATTAGTGCGCAGTGGTCAGTGTAGTGTAGTGTAATGGTCAGTGTAGTGTAGTGTGTAGTGTAGTGGTCAATGTAGTGTAGTGGGTAGTGTAGTGTAGGTGTCAGTGTAGTGTGGTGGGTAGTGTAGTGGGTAGTGTAGTGTAGTGGGTAGTGTAGTGGAATGGATAGTGTAGTGGAGTGGTCAGGGTAGTGTAGTGTAATGTAGTGTAATGTAGTGGAGTGGGTAGTGTAGTGTAGTGGGTAGTGTAGTGTAATGGTCAGTGCAGTGTATTGGTCAGTATAGTGTAGTGTAGTGATCAGTGTAGTATAGTGTAGTGGTCAGTGTAGTGAAGTGGGTAGTGTAGTGTAGCAGTCAGTGTAGTGATCAGTGTAGTGTAGTGGGTGGTGTAGTGGTCAGTGTAGTGTAGTGTAGTGGGTAGTGTAGTGGTCAGTGTAGTGTAGTGGAGTGGTCAGTGTAGTGTAGTGGAGTGGGTAGAGTAGTAGTGTGTAGTGTGATCTGGTCAGTGTAGTGGGTAGTGTAGTGGTCAGTGTAGTGTAGTGTAGTGTAGTGGGTAGTGTAGTGGAGTGGTCAGTGTAATGTAGTGGTCAGTGTAGTGGGTAGCTTAGTGTAGTGGACAGTGTAGGGTAGTGTAGTGTAGTGGTCAGTGTTCTGTAGTGGGTAGTGTAGTGTAGTGGTCAGTGTAGTGTAGTGGAGTGGTCAGTGCAGTGTAGTGTAATGGTCAGTGTAATGTAGTGGAGTGGGTAGTGTAGTGGAGTGGTCAGGGTAGTGTAGTGTAATGGTCAGTGTAATGTAGTGGAGTGGGTAGTGTAGTGTACTGGTCAGTGTAGTGTAATGGTAAGTGTAGTGTATTGTAGTGTAGTGGTCAGTGTAGTATAGTGGGTAGTGTAGTATAGTGGGTAGTGTAGTGTAATGGTCAGTGTAGTGTAGTGGTCAGTGTAGTGTAGTGTAGTGGACAGTGTAGTGAATGAAGAGTGTAGTGTAGCGTAATGTAGTGTAGTGTAGTCATCAGTGTAGTGGTCAGTGTAGTGTAGTGGTCAGTGTAGTGTAGTGGACATTGTAGTGTAGTGTAGTGTAGTGTAGTGGTCAGTGTAGTGGACAGTGTAGTGTAGTGTAGTGTAGTGTAATGGTGACTGTAGTGGCCGGTGTAGTGTAATGGTCAGTGTTGTGTAGTAGTCAATGTAGTGCAGTGGTCAGTGTAGTGTAGTGTACTGGTCAGTGTAGTGTAGTGAAATGGTCAGTGTAGTGTATTGTAGTGTAGTGGTCAGTGTAGTGTATTGTAGTGTAGTGGTCAGTGTAGTGTAGTGGTCGGTGTAGTGGATAGTGTAGTGTAATGGTCAGAGTAGTGTAATGGTCAGTGTAGTGTAGTGTAGTGTAATGTAGTGTAATGGTCAGTGTAGTGTAATGGTCAGTGTAGTGTAGTGTAGTCTAATGGTCAGTGTAGTGTAGTAAAGAATGTAGTGTAGTGGTCAGTGTAGTAGTGAGTAGTTGTCAGTGTAGTGTAGTGTAATGGTCAGTGTAGTGTAGTGGTCAGGGTAGTGTAGTGGTCTGTGTAGTGATCAGTGCAGTGTAGTGGACAGTGTAGTGTAGTGGTCAGTGTAGTGTAGTGTAGTGTAGTGTAGTGTAATGGTCACTTTAGTGTAGTTTTCAGTGTAGTGTAATGGTCAGTGTAGTGTAGTGGTCAGTGTAGTGTAGTGGTCAGTGTAGTGTAGTGGTCAGTGAAGTGTAGTGGTCAGTGTAGTGCAGTGGTCAGAGTAGTGTAGTGTAGCGGTCAGTGTAGTGTAATGTAGTGGTCAGTGTAGGGTAGTGGTCAGTGTAGTGATCAGTGTAGGGTAGTGGTCAGTGTAGTGTAATGGTCAGTGTAGTGTAGTGTACTGGTCAGTGTAGTGCAATCGTCAGTGTAGTGTATTGTAGTGTAGTGGTCAGTGTTGTGTAGTGTTGTGGTCAGTGTTTTGTAGTGTAGTGGTCAGTGTAGTATAGTGGGTAGTGTAGTATAGTGGGTAGTGTAGTGTAATGGTCTGTGTAGTGTAATGGTCAGTGTAGTTTAGTGTAGTGGTCAGTGTAGTGTAGTGTAGTGTAATGGTCAGTGTAGTGTAGTGGACAGTGTAGTGTAGCATAGTGTAGTGGTCAGTGTAGTAGTGTGTAGTGGTCAGTGTAGTGCAGCGGTCAGTGTAGTGTAGTGGTCAGTGTAGTGTAGTGGTCAGTGTAGTGTAATGGTCAGTGTAGCGTAATGGTCAGTGTAGTGTAGTGGTCAATGTAGTGCAGTGGTCAGTGTAGTGTAGTGTAGTGTAGTGTACTGGTCAGCGTAGTGTAGTGTAATGGTCAGTGTAGTGTATTGTAGTGTAGTGTATTGTAGTGTAGTGGTCAGTGTAGTGTAGTGTTCAGTGTAGTGTAGCAGAGTGGTCAGTGTAGTGTAGTGGGTAGTGTAGGGTAGTGGGTAGTGTAATGGTCAGTGTAGTGTAATGGTCAGTGTAGTGTAGTGTAATGGTCAGTGTAGTGTAATGGTCAGTGTAGTGTAGTGTAGTGTTAAGGGGGGGATGGATGCGCTGATAGTGAGTTGAAGCTGCTCCCGGTATTCAGTGCTTGGTGAATATATAAAGTAGATATAGTGTGTTGGGGTGCGCTAAACAACAATAAACATATGAATAAAAAATTATGACATATGGCAAAACATAAATATGCAATGATATTCGTGAATAATCAATGTGTGCAAAAACACAAAAGTTCATAAGTGTCCATAAATGGGTGATGACAGGTAGGTGAAAAACTTAAATGGATTCCACATCCAAAGTGTATCCACCACCAAGTGAAATTCCTCCTTACCGAACGGAAAAAGGGTAAGGTGCAAATATTAAACTCGTGTGCTGAACAAAATTCAATCTCCGTAGTGAACAGGCAATCACCTCGTGCAAAACACCACTGGTGGTCTCTCAGATCTGCGCCTGTTGCAGAGTGGAGAGAGCTGGTCCCGCGGGTCCACTCTGCAACAGGCGCCGATCTGAGAGACCACCCCCACTGAGACCACCACCTTTCCAACCACTGAGACCACCACCTTTCCAACCACTGTCCTCTGTTCCCTTTGTTATATGGTGGAGCTGGAATCGTCAGCGTGGCTGCTGTGACAGACTCTGTGGATTTTAAAGAGAAGGGGAGGCAGTGTTTTTGCAGATACAAGCGCATACTTATTGCCATCTGGTAAGAGGCCAACCCAGGTTTTTTGTACGAGGTGATTGCCTGTTCACAGGGCCGGATTAAGAGCATCATGGGCTTGGTGCTGAGGATTTTGAAGGGCCTTAAGGGCCGTGCCTTGGCATGCACCCAGAGAAGGAAGGGTGCAGCCATGCATGCCTAATTCAACATGGGATGCTGTCTCTGAAGCCCATAAACACATCCATGCATCGGCAACTGTCCCTCCTTGTCCGGCCTTCGCGCTGTGTGGGGAGGTTCTGAGGGTGCTGCCTGGGGAAGCGAGCATAGAAGCCAGACTTCTGTGTTTACAAGTGACAGAAGAGCGGTAACAGTGAATATGGCCAACCCGGGGCCTATATAAAAGGTAGGGGCCTGGAGCTGCAGCTCCAATAGCCCCTACGTTAATCTGGCCCTGCCTGTTCACTACGGAGATTGAATTTTGTTCAGCACATGAGTTTAATATTTGCAACTTACCCTTTTTCCATTCGGTAAGGAGGAATTTCACTTGGTGGTGGATACACTTTGGATGTGGAATCCATTTAAGTTTTTCACCTACCTGTCATCACCCATTTATGGACACTTATGAACTTTTGTGTTTTTGCACACATTGATTATTCACGAATATCATTGCATATTTATGTTTTGCCATATGTCATACATTTTTATTCATATGTTTATTGTTGTTTAGCGCTACCCAACACACTATAGTGTAGTGTAGTGTAGTGGTCAGTGTATTAGTGCGCAGTGGTCAGTGTAGTGTAGTGTAATGGTCAGTGTAGTGTAGTGGTCAGTGTAGTGGTCAGTGCAGTGTAGTGGACAGTGTAGTGTAGTGGTCAGTGTAGTGGAGAGTGCAGTGTAGTGTAGTGGAGAGTGTAGTGTAGTGTAGTGGTCAGTGTAGTGCAGTGGTCAGTGTAGTAGTGTGTAGTGGTCAGTGTAGTGTAATGGTCAGTGTAGTGTAGTGGTCAGTGTAGTGTAGTGGTCAGTATAGTGTAGTGGTCAGTATAGTGTAGTAAAGAGTGTAGTGGTCAGTGTAGGGTAGTGGTTAGTGTAGTATAGTGTAGTGTAGGGTAGTGGTCAGTGTAGTGCATTGTAATGGTCAGTGTAGTGTAATGGTCAGTGAAGTGTAGTGTAGTGGTCAGTGTGGTGTAGTGTAGTGGTTAGTGTAGTGTAGTGTAATGGTCAGTGTAGTGTAGTGGTTAGAGTAGTGTAGTGTAGTGGTCAGTGTAGTGTAGTGGTTAGTGTAGTGTAATGGTCAGTGTAGTGTAGTGTAATGGTCAGTGTAGTGTAATGTAGTGTAATTGTGAGTGTAGTGTAGTGTAGTGTAGTGGTCAGTGTAGTAGTGTGTAATGGTCAGTGTAGTGTAGTGTAGTGGTCAGTGTGGTGTAGTGTAATGGTCAGTGTAGTGTAGTGGTCAGTGTAGTGTAGTTTAGTGTAATGTAGTGTAATGGTCAGTGTAGTGTAATGGTCAGTGTAGTGTAGTGTAGTGTAGTCTAATGGTCAGTGTAGTGTAGTAAAGAGTGTAGTGTAGTGTAGTGGTCAGTGTAGTGTAGTGATCAGTGTAGTAGTGAGTAGTTGTCAGTGTAGTGTAGTGTAATGGTCAGTGTAGTGTAGTGGTCTGTGTAGTGGTCAGTGCAGTGTAGTGGACAGTGTAGTGTAGTGGTCCGTGTAGTGTAGTGGTCAATGTAGTGTAGTGTAATGGTCACTTAAGTGTAGTTTTCAGTGTAGTGTAATGGTCAGTGTAGTGTAGTGGTCAGTGTAGTGTAGTGTAGTGGTCAGTGAAGTGCAGTGGTCAGAGTAGTGTAGTGTAGTGGTCAGTGTAGTGTAATGTAGTGGTCAGTGTAGGGTAGTGGTCAGTGTAGTGGTCAGTGTAGGGTAGTGTTCAGTGTAGTGTAATGGTCAGTGTAGTGTAGTGTACTGGTCAGTGTAGTGTAATCGTCAGTGTAGTGTATTGTAGTGTAGTGGTCAGTGTTGTGTAGTGTAGTGGTCAGTGTAGTATAGTGGGTAGTGTAGTATAGTGGGTAGTGTAGTGTAATGGTCAGTGTAGTGTAATGGTCAGTGTAGTGTAGTGTAGTGGTCAGTGTAGTGTAGTGTAATGGTCAGTGTAGTGTAGTGGACAGTGTAGTGTAGTGGAGAGTGTAGTGTAGCGTAGTGTAGTGGTCAGTGTAGTAGTGTGTAGTGGTCAGTGTAGTGTAGTGGTCAGTGTAGTGTAGTGGTCAGTGAAGTGGACAGGGTAGTGCATTGGTCAGTGTAGTGTAGTGGTCAGTGTAGTGTAGTGGTCAGTGTAGTGTAGTTTAATGGTCAGTGTAGTGTAATGGTCAGTGTAGTGTAGTGTAGTGTAGTGTAGTGTAGTGTAGTGTAGTGTAGTGTACTGGTCAGCGTAGTGTAGTGTAATGGTCAGTGTAGTGTATTGTAGTGTAGTGGTCAGTGTAGTGTAGTGTTCAGTATAGTGTAGCAGAGTGGTCAGTGTAGTGTAGTTGGTAGTGTAGGGTAGTGGGTAGTGTAATGGTCAGTGTAGTGTAATGGTCAGTGTAGTGTAGTGTAATGGTCAGTGTAGTGTAGTGTAGTGTAGTGTAGTCTAATGGTCAGTGTAGTGTAGTAAAGAGTGTAGTGTAGTGTAGTGGTCAGTGTAGTGTAGTGATCAGTGTAGTAGTGAGTAGTTGTCAGTGTAGTGTAATGGTCAGTGTAGTGTAGTGGTCTGTGTAGTGGTCAGTGCAGTGTAGTGGACAATGTAGTGTAGTGGTCCGTGTAGTGTAGTGGTCAATGTAGTGTAGTGTAATGGTCACTTTAGTGTAGTTTTCAGTGTAGTGTAATGGTCAGTGTAGTGTAGTGGTCAGTGTAGTGTAGTGGTCAGTGAAGTGCAGTGGTCAGAGTAGTGTAGTGTAGTGGTCAGTGTAGTGTAATGTAGTGGTCAGTGTAGGGTAGTGGTCAGTGTAGTGGTCAGTGTAGGGTAGTGGTCAGTGTAGTGTAATGGTCAGTGTAGTGTAGTGTACTGGTCAGTGTAGTGTAATTGTCAGTGTAGTGTATTGTAGTGTAGTGGTTAGTGTTGTGTAGTGTAGTGGTCAGTGTAGTATAGTGGGTAGTGTAGTATAGTGGGTAGTGTAGTGTAATGGTCAGTGTAGTGTAATGGTCAGTGTTGTGTAGTGTAGTGGTCAGTGTAGTATAGTGGGTAGTGTAGTATAGTGGGTAGTGTAGTGTAATGGTCAGTGTAGTGTAATGGTCAGTGTAGTGTAGTGTAGTGGTCAGTGTAGTGTAGTGGTCAGTGTAGTGTAGTGGACAGTGTAGTGTAGTGGTCAGTGTAGTGTAGTGGTCAGTGTAGTGTAGTGTAGTTAAGTGGAGAGTGTAGTGTAGTGTAGTGGAGAGTGTAGTGTAGTGTAGTGGTCAGTGTAGTGCAGTGGTCAGTGCAGTAGTGTGTAGTGGTCAGTGTAGTGTAGTGGTCAGTGCAGTGTAGTGGACAGTGTAGTGTAGTGATCAGTGTAGTGTAGTGGTCAGTGTAGTGTAGTGTAGAGTGTAGTGGTCAGTGTAGGGTAGTGGTTAGTGTAGTGTAGTTTAGGGTAGTGGTCAGTGTAGTGCATTGTAATGGTCAGTGTAGTGTAATGGTCAGTGAAGTGTAGTGTAGTGGTCAGTGTGGTGTAGTGTAATGGTCAGTGTAGTGTAGTGGTTAGTGTAGTGTAGTGTAATGGTCAGTGTAGTGTAGTGGTTAGTGTAGTGTAATGGTCAGTGTAGTGTAGTGTAATGGTCAGTGTAGTGTAATGTAGTGTAATGGTGAGTGTAGTGTAGTGGTCAGTGTAGTAGTGTGTAATGGTCAGTGTAGTGTAGTGTAGTGGTCAGTGTGGTGTAGTGTAATGGTCAGTGTAGTGTAGTGGTCAGTGTAGTGTAATGTAGTGTAATGGTCAGTGTAGTGTAGTGGTCAGTTTGGAGTTGTGTAGTGGTCAGTGTAGTATAATGGTCAGCGTAGTGTATTGTAATGGTCAGTGTAGTGGTCCGTGTAGTGTAGTGAAGTAGTCAGTGTAGTGTAGTGTAATGGTCAGTGTAGTGGTTAGTATAGTGTAGTGTAGTGGTCAGTATAGTGTAATGGTCAGTGTAGTGTAGTGTAATGGTCAGTGTAGTGTAGTGTAGTGGTCAGTTTAGTGTAGTGTAATGGTCAGTGTAGTGTAGTGTAGTGGTCAGTGTAGTGTAGTGTAATGGTCAGTGTAGTGTAGTATAGTGTAGTGGTCAGTGTAGTGTAGTGTAGTGTAGTGTAATGGTCAGTGTAGCGTATTCTAGTGTAGTTGTCAGTTTAGTGTATTGTAGTGTAGTGGGTAGTGTAATGGTCAGTGTAGTGTAGTGTAGTGTAGTGTAATGTAGTGTAATGGTCAGTGTAGTGTAATGGTCAGTGTAGTGTAGTGTAGTGTAGTGTAGTGTAGTCTAATGGTCAGTGTAGTGTAGTAAAGAGTGTAGTGTAGTGTAGTGGTCAGTGTAGTGTAGTGGTCAGTGTAGTAGTGAGTAGTTGTCAGTGTAGTGTAGTGTAATGGTCAGTGTAGTGTAGTGGTCAGGGTAGTGTAGTGGTCAGGGTAGTGTAGTGGTCTGTGTAGTGGTCAGTGCAGTGTAGTGGACAGTGTAGTGTAGTGTTCAGTGTAGTGTAGTGGTTAGTGTAGTGGTCAATGTAGTGTAGTGTAATGGTCACTTTAGTGTAGTTTTCAGTGTAGTGTAATGGTCAGTGTAGTGTAGTGGTCAGTGTAGTGTAGTGTAGTGGTCAGTGAAGTGAAGTGGTCAGTGTAGTGCAGTGGTCAGAGTAGTGTAGTGGTCAGTGTAGTGTAATGTAGTGGTCAGTGTAGTGGTCAGTGTAGGGTAGTGGTCAGTATAGTGTAGTGTAGTGTACTGTTCAGTGTAGTGTAATCGTCAGTGTAGCGTATTGTAGTGTAGTGGTCAGTGTTGTGTAGTGTAGTGGTCAGTGTTGTGTAGTGTAGTGGTCAGTGTAGTAGTGTGTAGTGGTCAGTGTAGTGTAGTGGTCAGTGTAGTATAGTGGGTAGTGTAGTATAGTGGGTAGTGTAGTGTAATGGTCAGTGTAGTGTAATGGTCAGTGTAGTGTAGTGTAGTGTAGTGTAATGGTCAGTGCAGTGTAGTGGACAGTGTAGTGGAGAGTGTAGTGTAGCGTAGTGTAGTGGTCAGTGTAGTAGTGTGTAGTGGTCAGTGTAGTGTAGTGGTCAGTGTTGTGTAGTGTAGTGGTCAGTGTAGTATAGTGGGTAGTGTAGTGTAATGGTCAGTGTAGTGTAATGGTCAGTGTAGTGTAGTGTAGTGGTCAGTGTAGTGTAGTGTAATGGTCAGTGTAGTGGAGAGTGTAGTGTAGCGTAGTGTAGTGGTCAGTGTAGTAGTGTGTAGTGGTCAGTGTAGTGTAGTGGTCAGTGTAGTGTAGTGGTCAGTGTAGTGGACAGTGTAGTGCAGTGGTCAGTGTAGTGTAGTGGTCAGTGTAGTGGTCAGTGTAGTGTAGTGTAGTGTAATGGTCAGTGTAGTGTAGTGGTCAATGTAGTGCAGTGATCAGTCTAGTGTAGTGTAGTGTACTGGTCAGCGTAGTGCAGTGTAATGGTCAGTGTCAGTGGCGGCTGGTGCTCAAAATATTTGGGGGGTGCGCAAAAAGAAAAATGTAATAGGTATTGCTTCGCGTCAAAAAACGCAGTAAAAAATTGCGTGACTTTGAAGTCATGGTACAGGCATGGCACAGGTGATGGTATAAGCATGGCATAGGTGATGGTACAGGCATGGCACAGGTGATGGTACAGAAGATGGTATAGGCATGGCACAGATATGGTATAGGCATGTCACAGGTCATGGTACAGGAGATGGTATATGCCCCCTTTCAATGCAGTGACCAGCGTACATGCCCCCTTTCAATGCAGAGACCAGTGTACATGCCCCCTTCAATGCAGAGTTCAGCGTGCGTGCCCCCTTCAATGCAATGAACACTGTGCTATGCCCCCTTCAATGCAATAAACACTGTGCTGTGCCCCCACAATGCAGAGTTCAGCGTGCATGCCCCCTTCAATGCAACTGTGCTGTGCCCCCTTCAATGCAATGAACAATGTGCTGTGCCCCCTTCAATGCAATGAACACTGTGCTATGCCCCCTTCAATGCAATAAACACTGTGCTGTGCCCCCTTCAATGCAATAAACACTGTTCTGTGCCCCCTTCAATGCAATGAACACTGTGCTGTGCCCCAACAATGCAGAGTTCAGCGTGCATGCCCCCTTCAATGCAATAAACACTGTTCTGTGCCCCCTTCAATGCAATAAACACTGTGCTGTGCCCCCTTCAATGCAATAAACACTGTGCTGTGCCCCCACAATGCAGAGTTCAGTGTGCGTGCCCCCTTCAATGCAACTGTGCTGTGCCCCCTTCAATGCAATGAACAATGTGCTGTGCCCCCTTCAATGCAATGAACACTGTGCTATGCCCCCTTCAATGCAATAAACACTGTGCTATGCCCCCTTCAATGCAATGAACACTGTGCCCCAACAATGCAGAGTTCAGCGTGCATGCCCCCTTCAATGCAATAAACACTGTGCTGTGCCCCCTTCAATGCAACTGTGCTGTGCCCCCTTCAATGCAATGAACAATGTGCTGTGCCCCCTTCAATGCAATGAACACTGTGCCCCAACAATGCAGAGTTCAGCGTGCATGCCCCCTTCAATGCAATAAACACTGTGCTGTGCCCCCTTCAATGCAACTGTGCTGTGCCCCCTTCAATGCAATGAACACTGTGCTATGCCCCCTTCAATGCAATAAACACTGTGCTATGCCCCCTCCAATGCAATGAACACTGTGCTGTGCCCCAACAATGCAGAGTTCAGCGTGCATGCCCCCTTCAATGCAATAAACACTGTGCTGTGCCCCCTTCAATGCAATAAACACTGTGCTGTGCCCCCTTCAATGCAATAAACACTGTGCTGTGCCCCCTTCAATGTTCAATGCAATGAACACTGTGCTGTGCCCCCTTCAATGCAATAAACACTGTTCTGTGCCCCCTTCAATGCACTGAACACTGTGCTATGCCCCCTTCAATGCAATAAACACTGTGCTGTGCTCCCTTCAATGCAATAAACACTGTGCTGTGCCCCCTTCAATGCAATAAACACTGTGCTGTGCCCCCTTCAATGCAATAAACACTGTCCTGTGCCCCCACAATGCAGAGTTCAGTGTGCGTGCCCCCTTCAATGCAACTGTGCTGTGCCCCCTTCAATGCAATGAACAATGTGCTGTGCCCCCTTCAATGCAATGAACACTGTGCTGTGCCCCCTTCAATGCAATAAACACTGTGCTGTGCCCCCACAATGCAGAGTTCAGTGTGCGTGCCCCCTTCAATGCAACTGTGCTGTGCCCCCTTCAATGCAATGAACACTGTGCTGTGCCCCCTTCAATGCAATGAACACTGTGCTGTGCCCCCTTCAATGCAATGAACACTGTGCTGTGCCCTCTTCAATGCAATAAACACTGTGCTGTGCCCCCTTCAATGCAATAAACACTGTGCTGTGCCCCCTTCAATGCAATAAACACTGTGCTGTGCCCCCTTCAATGCAATAAACACTGTGCTGTGCCCCCTTCAATGCAATGAACACTGTGCTGTGCCCCCTTCAATGCAATGAACACTGTGCTGTGCCCCTTCAATGCAATGAACACTGTGCTGTGCCCTCTTCAATGCAATAAACACTGTGCTGTGCCCCCTTCAATGCAATAAACACTGTGCTGTGCCCCCTTCAATGCAATGAACACTGTGCTGTGCCCCCACAATGCAATGAACACTGTGCTGTGCCCCCTTCAATGCAATAAACACTGTGCTGTGCCCCCTTCAATGCAATAAACACTGTGCTGTGCCCCCTTCAATGCAATGAACTCTGTGCTGTGCCCCAACAATGCAGAGTTCAGCGTGCATGCCCCCTTCAATGCAACTGTGCTGTGCCCCCTTCAATGCAATAAACACTGTGCAGAGTTCAGCGTGCGTGCCCCCTTCAATGCAACTGTTCCGTGCCCCCATCAATGCAGAGTTCAGCGTGCGAGCCTCTTTCAATGCAGAGCGCCACAGCATTGTCCCCAATCACTGCAGAGCGCCACAGCATTGTCCCCAATCACTGCAGAGCGCCACAGCATTGTCCCCAATGATTGCAGAGTGCGCCACAGCATTGTACCCCAATGATTGCAGAGTGTCACAGCATTGTCCCCCAATGATTGCAGAGCGCCACAGCATTGTCCCCCAATGATTGCAGAGCGCCACAGCATTGTCCCCCAATGATTGCAGAGTGCCCACAGCATTGTCCCCCAATGATTGCAGAGCGCCACAGCATTGTCCCCCAATAATTGCAGAGCGCCACAGCATTGTCCCCCAATGATTGCAGAGCGCCACAGCATTGTCCCCCAATGATTGCAGAGCACCACAGCATTGTCCGCCAATGATTGCAGAGTGCCCGCAGCATTGTCCCCCAACGATTGCAGAGCGCCACAGCATTGTCCCCCAATTATTGCAGAGCGCCACAGCATTGTCCCCCAATTATTGCAGAGCGCCACAGCATTGTCCCCCAATGATTGCAGAGTGCCACAGCATTGTCCCCCAATGATTGCAGAGCGCCACAGCATTGTCCCCCAATGATTGCAGAGCGCCACAGCATTGTCCCCCAATGATTGCAGAGCGCCACAGCATTGTCCCCCAATTATTGCAGAGTGCCCGCAGCATTGTCCCCCAATGATTGCAGAGCGCCACAGCATTGTCCCCCAATTATTGCAGAGCGCCACAGCATTGTCCCCCAATGATTGCAGAGCGCCACAGCATTGTCCCCCAATGATTGCAGAGCGCCACAGCATTGTCCCCCAATGATTGCAGAGCGCCACAGCATTGTCCCCCAATGATTGCAGAGCGCCACAGCATTGTCCCCCAATTATTGCAGAGCGCCACAGCATTGTCCCCCAATGATTGCAGAGCCCCACAGCATTGTACCCCAATGATTGCAGAGCGCCACAGCATTGTACCCCAATGATTACAGAGTGCCACAGCATTGTCCCCCAATGATTGCAGAGCGGCACAGCATTGTCCCCCAATTATTGCAGAGTGCCAGCATTGTCCCCCAATTATTGCAGAGTGCCAGCATTGTACCCCAATGATTGCAGAGTGCCAGCATTGTACCCCAATGATTGCAGAGTGCCAGCATTGTCCCCCAATGATTGCAGAGTGCCAGCATTGTCCCCCAATGATTGCAGAGTGCCAGCATTGTCTCCCAATTATTGCAGAGTGCCAGCATTGTATCCCAATTATTGCAGAGTGCCAGCATTGTACCCCAATGATTGCAGAGTGCCAGCATTGTACCCCAACTATTGCAGAGTGCCCACAGCATTGTACCCCAATCGATGCAGAGACCAGCGTGCGTGCTCCCTTCAAACTTACCTGGCGGCGGCGCGGCTCAGCTTCTTCCTCCTCTTCTGCGGCGTGTCCTTCTCCCTCGTCTCGGCGGCGGGAACCGGCGGGCGGCCTCTCCTCTTCTCTGAGCGGCGGTGACGGTGAGTGACTGACGCACGCACCGGCACCGCGACCATTGTGACGTCAGCGATATCCTGGATGATGATTGGTCCAGGCTGTAGACTGGACCAATCACAGCCAGGATATCAGAAAGTGGGGGTGTCCAATCGCAAAGACTTGCGCCCAGGTTACCACCCAGAAGGCAGCCAATCGGCGCCTCTTCTGGGACGTAACCCCACCCCCCCCCCTAGCCACCAGTTCCTTCAGGCGAGGCCGGCGAACCCAATTTTTTTTTGTACAACTTTATTTGTTTGTTTTGTTTTTTTTCTTTTGTTTTAGGGGTAGGGGGGCGGCGCCCTGGCGCCCCTATGCACGGGCCGCCACTGGTCAGTGTAGTGTATTGTAGTGTAGTGGTCAGTGTAGTGTAGTGTTCAGTGTAGTGTAGCAGAGTGGTCAGTGTAGTGTAGTGGGTAGTGTAGGGTAGTGGGTAGTGTAGTGGTCAGTGTAGTGTAATGGTCAGTGTAGTGTAGTGGTCAGTGTAGTGTAGTGTAATGGTCAGTGTAGTGTAGTGTAGTGGTCAGTGTAGTGTAGTGGTCAGTGTAGTGTAGTGGTCAGTGTAGTAGTGCGTAGTGGTCAGTGTAGTGTAGTGTAATGGTCAGTGTAGTGTAGTGGTCAGTGTAGTGGTCAGTGCAGTGTAGTGGACAGTGTAGTGTAGTGGTCATTGTAGTGTAGTTTAGTGTAGTGGAGAGTGTGGTGTAGTGTAGTGGTCAGTGTAGTGCAGTGGTCAGTGTAGTAGTGTGTAGTGTGTAGTGGTCAGTGTAGTGTAATGGTCAGTGTAGTGTAGTGGTCAGTGTAGTGTAGTGGTCAGTGCAGTGTAGTGGACAGTGTAGTGTAGTGATCAGTGTAGTGTAGTGGTCAGTGTAGTGTAGTGGTCAGTGTAGTGTAGTGTAGAGTGTAGTGGTCAATGTAGGGTAGTGGTTAGTGTAGTGTAGTGTAGTGTAGGGTAGTGGTCAGTGTAGTGCATTGTAATGGTCAGTGTAGTGTAATGGTCAGTGAAGTGTAGTGTAGTGGTCAGTGTGGTGTAGTGTAATGGTCAATGTAGTGTAGTGTAATGGTCAGTGTAGTGTAGTGTAGTGGTTAGTGTAGTGTAGTGGTCAGTGTAGTGTAGTGTAATGGTCAGTGTAGTGTAATATAGTGTAATGGTGAGTGTAGTGTAGTGGTCAGTGTAGTAGTGTGTAATGGTCAGTGTAGTGGTCAGTGTGGTGTAGTGTAATGGTCAGTGTAGTGTAGTGGTCAGTGTAGTGTAATGTAGTGTAATGGTCAGTGTAGTGTAGTGGTCAGTTTAGAGTTGTGTAGTGGTCAGTGTAGTGTAATGGTCAGTGTAGTGTAGTGTAGTGTAATGGTCAGTGTAGTGGTCCGTGTAGTGTAGTGTAGTGTAGTGTAGTGGTCTGTGTAGTGTAGTGTAATGGTCAGTGTAGTGTAGTGTAGTGTAGTGTAGTGTAATGGTCAGTGTAGTGTAGTGGTTAGTATAGTGTAGTGGTCAGTATAGTGTAATGGTCAGTGTAGTGTAGTGTAATGGTCAGTGTAGTGTAATGGTCAGTGTAGTGTAGTGTAGTGGTCAGTTTAGTGTAGTGTAATGGTCAGTGTAGTGTAGTGTAGTGGTCAGTGTAGTTTAGTGTAATGGCAGTGTAGTGTAGTGTAGTGGTCAGTGTAGTGTAGTGTAATGGTCAGTGTAGTGTAGTTTAGTGGTCAGTGTAGTGTAGTGTAGTGGTCAGTGTAGTGTAGTGGTCAGTGTAGGAATCAGGCTGGTCAGTACTATTGTAGGAAGGGACTCAGGGAGTGCTTAAAGTCCGCAGGTTAGGGGGCGCAAATTACTTGCCTTGCCCCGGGCGCTGACAACCCACGCTATGCCACTGCCTGTAGATAATACCCATTTAACAAAGATCAATACATTTAAAAAAAATTATAATTTTTTTCATGAATCCATGGTAAAACTACTACAAGATTACACATAATATTACCAATAAACTGTTAAAAACTAATTATAATTTCAAACAGGGCTCTGCATCCTGTATAAACTCAACACTGTATAGATTAATCCAATCTCCCAGAAAATGTTTCAATTTATGTCATATCAAATACAAAAGATGTAAATTGATAAGGAAGAGCCAAACCACTCTGTGACATATACCTGTGTTGGTTCCATGTCAACACAATTAGAGGTGGCAGTGTGGTTTTGATTCAATTTGAGCTGGGCTATACTGTATGTTTAATTTTTACATCTTTGTGATCAACGCTTGTGTGTCTACATTTACTTTCACAACAACGTATATACTCAGATTTAATGATTTGACTGTTGAGTCTATATCTTGGTTTTTGATAAAACCCCTATATTATTTTAAGTATTTATTGGTAAAAGGAAAAATTGTTTTTAATGTTTAAATTTAAATTGTGTTTCATGTTTTATATATATATATATATATATATATATATATGTGTGTGTGTGTGTTAATGCCCCTATCCTCCTTACCCATTACATCTTACAAAATTTATATATAAATTTGAAAAATGGTAGATTTAAATCAATTGGATAAAGGCCCGTACACACGTAGCGATTGTCGGCCGTAAATATTCGGCCGCCGAACGATCGTCCGATTGTCGGCTTGTTAGTATGATGCTTCCGACAACCGACTGCGACTTTTCGGCCGAACAGAATCGGGTATGCAGGCTATAAAATTTTTGTTGGCCGTCACCAGATGCGTGTGACGGATTGTTCGCCAGTCAGTACAGAATTCGGCCGACTAACAGCAGATGAGCAAGACTGGGGATGCTCAGAGAAGAAAAAACACACGGAAAGTTAACCATCACATGACATCACTTCTGCAGTTGGCTGTTGTTGGCCGACAAAATTCGTGTGCAGTCTTTAGCACTTTTCAACCGACAGGACAGCACTGGACAAAAGACGGCCGATCGTTCGGCCGACATTCGGTACGTGTGTACGGGGCTTTACTCTGTATTAAGTTTATACAGGATTCAGGGCCCTGCTTGAAACTATAATTCATTTTTAATGGGTTATGAGTAATACGTGTGACCTTATAGTAGTATAAGCATGGATTATTAAAGTATACTATTTTTTAAATATGTGTTGATCTTTATTAAATTGGTATTATCTGTTAGTAAAGGTTCAAAGTCTGTCTAACAGGGACAAGAAGCACAGCTGACATATTATGAATTGCAATTTATATCCATTATTTTGGTTAAGTTTGAGTTAATGATGTAAGTTTAATCAGTGTGGGTTTTTTTTGTTTTTTGTTTTTTTTTGGGGGGGGGGGGGGGCACAAAGGAGTTGTTTTTAATGAACAAAGAACACAACTATTCCACAGTCCTGTGACTATAAAGATGTATACCTAATGTACCTACTACAGTCTTACAGATCCCTACATCAGTCACACATACAGAAAAGCCAGTTGGAAACCGATATACAGTCAGGTCCATATATATTGAGACATCGATACAATTCTAATCTTTTTGGCTCTATACACCGCCAAAATGGATTTGAAATAAAATGAACAAGATGTGCTTTAACTGCAGACTTTCAGCTTTAATTTGAGGGTATTTATATCCAAATCAGGTGAAAGGCGTAGGAATTACAACAGTTTGTATATGTGCCTCCCACTTTTTAAGTGACCAAAAGTAATGGGACAATTGGCTGCTTAGCTGTTCCATGGTCAGGTGTGTGTTATTCCCTCATTACACCCATTTACAAGGAGCAGATAAAAGGTCCAGAGTTCATTTCAAGTGTGCTATTTGCATTTGGAATCTGTTGCTGTCAACTCTCAATATGAGATCCAAAGAGCTGTCACTATCAGTGAAGCAAGCCATCATTAGGCTGAAAAAACAAAACAAACCCATCAGAGAGATAGCAAAAACATTAGGTGTAGCCAAATCAACTGTTTGGAACATCTTCAAAAAGAAAGAACGCACCGGTGAGCTCTCGGCCTTTTGGCTAAGATCAAGTGTAGTATCTGTTCTTATCAGTTGGTATGGACCTGGAAGGTTAGTTTCGGCATGACCGAAAATTTCTGAGCGCCTGGACATCACTGTGGCATGGAAAGTACGTCATGTCTGAGAAAGCTGGAAGGGTCCATTGCCTCCTGATTTGAATGGGATAATCTGTTCATACCAGTTTGAAGGGAGCAAGAAAGCCGGTTTGTCATGGAGGCTGGTTAGTATTGCTCCTGGATGTAATTGGCTGAGGAACGAGGATGGTGATGGGAGGGCTTTTACTCCTTGGTTGAATCTGGCCTTGCAAAAGGCTTGTCCCCAGTTGAAGGTAGGCTCTCCCTAAGCCGTCCAAGTTCCGATGCCTGTTGGTGGGGATGGGCTGCGCTGGTCTGGCTGAAGGCCGGGATCGAAAAAAGCCCGGGGTGTATGCGCCCCTGGGATGGCAGC
The DNA here is from genome assembly GCF_965119305.1 of Pelophylax lessonae. Taxonomy (NCBI): domain Eukaryota; kingdom Metazoa; phylum Chordata; class Amphibia; order Anura; family Ranidae; genus Pelophylax; species Pelophylax lessonae. Next base: position 272,354,917 of record NC_138768.1, read on the forward strand.
CCAGGGGTGACATAATTCTCACTGGTGGGGGCAGCTCACCTTGAGTTTTTGGCACCTTGGTCACTGCACCATGAACACTTTTTTCACACCTGCCTCTTGGGACATGCCTTCACAGTTCTGGAACAACATCCTATGGACAGATGAGACCAAGATCAAATTGTTCCAGAGTGATGGGAAGAGAAGAGTATGGAGAAGGAAAGGAACTGCTCATGATCCAAAGCATACCACCTCATCAGTGAAGCATGGTGGTGGTAGTGTCATGGCGTGGGCATGTATGGCTGCCAATGGAACTGGTTCTCTTGTATTTATTGATGATGTGACTGCTGACAAAAGCAGCAGGATGAATTCTGAACTGTTTCGGGCAATATTATCTGCTCATATTCAGCCAAATGCTTCAGAACTTATTGGACGGCGCTTCACAGTGCAGATGGACAATGACCTGAAGCATACTGCGAAAGAAATCAAAGAGTTTTTTAAGGGAAAGAAGTGGAATGTTATGCAATGGCCAAGTCAATCACCTGATCTGAATCCGATTGAGCATTTATTTCACTTGCTGAAGACAAAACTGAAGGGAAAATGCCCCAAGAACAAGCAGGAACTGAAGACAGTTGCAGTAGAGGCCTGGCAGAGCATCACCAGGGATGAAACCCAGCGTCTTGTGATGTCTATGCTTTCCAGACTTCAGGCTATAATTAACTGCAAAGGATTTGCAACCAAGTATTAAAAAGTGAAAGTTTGATTTATGATTGTTAATCTGTCCCATTACTTTTGGTCCCTTAAAAAGTGGGAGGCACATATACAAACTGCTGTAATTCCTACACCGTTCACCTGATTTGAATGTAAATAGCCTCAAATAAAGCTGAAAGTCTGCAGTTAAAGCACATTATGTTTTTTTTTTATTTCAAATCCATTGTGGTGATGTATAGAGCCAAAAAGATTAGAATTGTGTCAATGTCCCAATATTTTTGGACCTGACTTTATAATGTAGCACCTGGCAAATGTCAAATTACACACCTGAAATACATACAGCATAGGCTGCAGTTTTACCTAAATTTATTATTTGCCCATTCATTCTTTTGATACACACACTTCTGCTAGTCTATAAAGTCGATTTTACTACTCCCTAGTTTAGCTTTTACTGATTTCCCATTCAGCTTAAGGGCTCATTCCCACCATGTGCAGTGACCTGTATTTTTCCACACTGGATCAGGGCTGATCACTGGAATAGTGCACATAAAACAATGGTCTGTGTGCCTCATTCATACCACAATGTTATGTACATGGGTGTTGCGTTAAAATGCAACTTATCTGCATTGTAAAGCAATGCAGATGAACTCATGCATTGCCAACACAACTAAAAGTAAAGATATATAGTTGCAAGTATTTAATTCCTTCCAGAGAATGGAAATTCAAGCCAACGTGCATAAAAACACCATGCTATACAAGGCAATTAGCATAAAAATTTATAGTAATTGCACATCAAAGCACATGCATTTTCAATGCCTTGCAGTGAATTTTTAAGTGCAGTATTTTGTAAAAGGACCCTTAAGTTCCTTGTTCTTTGGACAGAGGTGACAATGCTGATTTATTTGATTTATCGAGAAGGCTATTAATTGAAAGGTGACAAAGGAAGCTAAATTATGAAACCAGGCGGGTCAATTGCTTAATTGGGCATAATGTGCATCATCAATCTGGCTGTGCAGTGTGTAGGATTATTATAAATGGCAAGACTGGCTGTCCAGAATTACAAATGTTTTACTGTAGTAATTGAGTCATTAAATATACATGTAGTTAAACTGTTGCCTGTGTGCCAGGAGTTAAGCCTCGTACACACGCAACGATTATCGGCCGACCGATCGGCCGTCTTTTGTCCAGTGTTGTTGTGTTGGTTGAAATGTGCTCTAGACTGCACGCAAATTTTTTCGGCCAACAACAACCAACTTCAGAAGTGATGTCATGTGCTGGTTTACTTTCCGTGTGTGTTTTTTCTTCTCTGAGCATGCCCAGTCTTGCTCATCTGATTTTTGTCTGCCGAAATCTGTACTGACTGACGAACAATCGGCTGTTCTGTTGACGGCCAACAAAAATTTTATAGCATGCACACCAGATTTTGTTCGGCCAAAAAGTCGCAGTCGGTTGTCGGAAGCATCATACTAACAAGCCGACAATCGGCCGATCGGACGTTGGCCGAATATTCACGGCCAACAATCGGTGCGTGTGTATGAGGCTTTAGACATAACTTCATGTATGTTTTTGCAGTGAAAAACAGAAAATTCAGAGCCAGCTCATGCAAACATAAAGATCCTACACACTTCGTACAGCCTGATCTTACCTGCTTGTTGAATGTCTTTGACAATTTGTATGGCTAATGGACCACTGTAGAATGACTCAGGATCATCTGCAAGGATCTGTAGCGTTTCTGCCAGTTTAGGCATCTTTACAATATCTCCTTTCTCCAATAATTTCCCTTGTGCGTCACACAACACTTCACTGTGGGGGGTTACCGTAAAAGGAAAAGACATATTTTAAATATGGTCAGCCTAAAAAATGTATTTCAACAGAAATGATTAAATCCCTTACTATAGGAAGTATGAATAGAGAAACCCCTAGAACTGAATAGGTATTTACAGTCTTCGTGCCACTGGGGTGATTACCCCTAACGTTTTTGCCACAAGCGAAGTAAATTTTTTAATTCCCCCCCCCCCCCCCCACACACAAAGACATGATGGCACTTTCAAAAGTGCACTCTTTGAAACTGGAGGAAAATATTTTCCTACCAAGAGATGTAAAATGTGTCCACAAGACCTGCTATAAAGATCACCATCCATATTACAATCTGACTTTACATTCACTTTACATCTTTCCAAACCTTTTTTATGATTCACACCCCTAGGAAATGTTTAAATATTGTTTGCTCCCCCTTACAGAAATAATATCACATTTGAGGATAAGGGAGTCCAGTTTGTAATTTGTGAACCACAAATTGAACCACATAAAATACTGCGGGTGAACAAATTGAGCTTAAAAAAATAAGCTTTTAACAGCACACAGATGTGGATATAAATTTAACAATTAGATTTCTAATTTATTCAGAAAAAAAATGTAAAATCAATCTCAATTGTGAACATTGAGTTCAATGACTTACTTGCTCCTGCTCATCATTCATGATTTTGTCAAAACGCAAAGTTTTATTGCTGATTGCAATCCACGGGTGTGCCTCCGGATTCAGGCGATTGCTAAATTTTTTCTTGATTGACAAAAGAGTACTGAATCCAGATTCACAGTATGTGGTTGCAAATAAAATGGGGACATAAAGTGCTTTTCCACCAAGTCTAGAGAACATACCCAGTGCTGCACATCAAAACTTTAAATTACATTTCAAGAGCTTCATTTTTCTGAAAAGCAAAAGATCTTCCTTCAGCAATTTATCATCTGACATTTTCTCCAAATTGGAGGAATATGGATTTGTAATCCATTTTTCTGAAATCTTTAGGTTTCCAGCAGCAAAATATTCATCTAATACAATATACATTCATAGATTTATGAGTGAAACAATATACAATTAGAAAGTCAGATATTGTGTTATAATAATTTTAATAGCAATACTATGACAATTAGTTACAGTACTTACTTTACTTAGGGATATGATAATTCTGTTATTCTATACTTGTGATTAAATAAACAATGAGACTACTATCTACTCAACAAGACCATATACCACTAGGAACACTGGCAGTTGACTCCTCCCTGTGAGTGCCTGACAGCGGCTGAAGCATGTGCTGTCCCTGTGCATTTGAAGCACAATGGGAGCACGCTGTGGCACGGCAGTGATTTTAAACCACATTTAAGTTTTGACACACTGGAGAAACTTGGACATGTAAAAGTATTGAAGCATGTTCTACTGTACTTTGTAGTAATGTAGAGAATGCATTAACGTAAATTAAAAAAAAAAAAAAAAAAGCCTAGTCTTTAGTACTACATTAATCTATGGACATTAATATTTTTATTCAATGTAACTAAGTGAAATTGGTATTAATTAGAATGAGGCAAATCTGAAGCATGCACAGATAAAACCAATGTGCATATTAAGATAATGGGATTTTTGTACTTACCACAAAATCCATTTCTCTGAGTTCATGGATGGACACAGTGCTCCATAAATCATAACTGGTGGGTTATTTTGCCTCCTTCAGGAGTAAGACTAGGCAGAACAAAAAACACCTGGCTATGCCAATGGGCTGTCCTTAGCTGGTATATAACCCCACTCTCTGCTCTAGGTAATCAGTTTAGTAGCAAGCAGTATTAGAAGTATCAGAACTCCATAAAGGGGTGGGTGCTGTGTCCGTTGATGAACTCGGAGAAATGGATTTTACAGTAAGTACAAAAATCCCATTTTCTCTTTTTTTCATCGACGGATACAGCGCTCCATAAATCATAACTAGTGGGACATCCAAATGCAATGCCAAAAGTAAAATGAGAAGTGGGGAAAATAACCCAAGGCTGCACAGAAGAGCCCTTAACCAAGACACAGGAGCCTTAACCGGGTCATAGGAGCCCAGTCTGAAAAACTAAAGGTTTAAAGAAAAAACACTCCTCAAAAGGGAACATCCCCTCTTAAACGGCCCCTCTTAAATGGCCAAAAGAAGCATCCACAGATGCCAAAGTATCTACCTTAAGAGAAAAAGAGGAACCCCTGCGCTATCAGGTGAAACGATAAAGGACAAAGTGATAGCTGCAGCTGCCTAATCAGCCTTGCCAAAGCTGAGTGAGATAGAGTAAACATAAAGATATGTGGAGCTGTGCTAATCCAAATAATAATGTCTGCAAAACATACTATAAAGGGTATTAAAAATGAAATACTGTAAGTTGACTGTAAAAATTCAAATAAGGTGAATATTCATTAATAGCCAATGCATATGTGTAAATAGTTAATATAAATTGTAGTGCACTAAAGACAAAGTGATAGAAGTAAATGGTGCACAATAGATCAGTGCTAAAACATGAACAAAATACATGTTTTTTCATAAACAGTCCATCATGGATATATAAATACACACAAATAACAGTGAACACTCAATGGTGTAGTTAGTAAATAAAATGAAGCTCCAGCACCAGGTGGTTGAGAAAAAAGTCACTGTTCTGGGTGTGCTACACCCTTACCTTACTGCTGTAAGGTAACAGCATGAAGTAAACCACAGGCATGAAGTAGATTCTAGATGTAGTGTAGAAAATCCTATCGTCTCCAACTCAAGCAGAGCAACATAGGGGAAGAAGACTCCATATGGTGTAGTATTTTAAGCAATTTATTTGGACAAAAATAGTGTAACTCACATTTAGTTAGATAACAGTCAGCAAAATCATCCCTTTTGTATTGTCCAAACAGACAGCCGGCCGCACTTCCGGGTTCCGGGATCACCTGACGTCCCGTGACAGTGACGATACGTGTTGGGACGTCAGGTGATAGGCGAACCCGAAAGTGCAGCCGGCTGTCTGTTCGGACAATTATTTTCTATATTCTCAGACAGGCAGATATAGGGCCTACTCCTTGGTGGCATAATTGCAAGGTTGGGAACACAAGTCTTCAGGCATAAAGTTGCCCTGAAACAAGCAGTGGGTTAGGATGACAAAAATCATGCCAGGGCTGAATTTAAAGGCAATAGGCACAGTTCCCTGTACCCCTCTTATATCAACGTAAATGTGTACCTTAATAGGTTTTTAAATAGAGGAAAAAGGATTGGGGATGCTGACTTAATAAATAAAGATAAAACGAAATATAAGAGGCACAAATAATGCAAGTAAAATGATGAATGGGCCATATAAAATCTAAACAATGTAATAAGGACAGAAGTTTTAAAACAGATAGCAGTGCGGACGTAAATGCAATTAGGACTATAAGCAAGTCACCATGTTGCTCCTTACCATAGTGATTTGTCCGATTCAATGTGAGCTTTGGCAGAAGACAGGCCCTGAGACAGGCCCAGGCCAACTGGAAATCCCTCTCTTGCCAACTTAATGCTTGGCTCAAACAAACGTTTCCATGGCAACTTGCCATGTCGATCGTGTGCTACCTTGTATCCTCGAATCTCTCCTGGTACTGCTATGGACAATCCACCTGTAGAACATGATAGTGTAGCATGTAAGCCATATGGTCAAGTTAAATAAGGTGTAAGAAAAACAGTAGAAAAGAAAATTGGTCAATACATTTAAATAAGGCAAACGTGCCAGATATAGCCATTCTATTTATCAAAAAAGGATTGTTCTTGATTTCATTCATGTCTTAGTTACTCTCCTTTATGGAAACCAAGGTCATAGGGCTGAGGTCATGGAGTGTCACACTATATGGAGTGCTTCGCATTGGCGTGTGCACAAGCTGTGCAGGGTGTGCCTGGGCACAACCTAATCACCCCAATGCGGGGCAGATTCCCCCTGCTGCCTGGGCTCCCCCGGCCCCCCCCCCTTCCTGCAGCGCTGCCCGCTTTCCTCCTCTTTTCTCCCGCTGGCTGCTGCTGTGGGTACACAGCGGGATGTTTCAGGATGGAGAGCAGGGGAAGGGGAATGTGTGATTTACCTTCCTTTTGTAAATGAACACAGTGAGTGAGCGGTACCGATCACTCTCTGTTTTCATTCATGACTGAAGAATAGTAAACTGTGTTTACTGTGATGCCCTCCAATGCCCTATTGACACCACTCTCTGCCCTATGCCATACTGACACTGTCCACTGCTCTACTGACACCGTCCTCTGCCCCACTGACAAAGTCAACTGCCCTAAAAACAGACACCATCCACTGCCCTACTGACACCAACCTCTGTCCTACTGACACCAACCTCTGCCCTACTGAGAGGTCTACTGCTCTACTGACATAATCCACTGTCTTACTAACACTGTCCATGTTTCAATACATTCAAAAATGTTTACATTTATTTACAAGAGAGTGTGTGTATTTATATATACAGTATCTCACAAAACTGAGTACACACCTCACATTTTTGTAAATATTTTATTATATCATTTCATGTGACAACACTGAAGAAATTACACTTTGCTACAATGTAAAGTAGTGAGTGTACAGCTTGTATAACAGTGTAAATTCGCTGCCCCCCCCCCCCAAAAAAAAATACCTCAGCACACAGTCAATGTCTAAACCACTGGCAAAAAAAGTGAGTGCACCCCTAAGTCCAAAAGTCCAAACTGGGCCCAAAGTGTGAATATTTTGTGTGGCCACCATTATTTTTCTGCACTGCCTTAACCCTCTTGGGCATGGAGTTCACCAGAGCTTCACAGGAGTCCTCTTCCACTCCTCCATGATGACATCACGGAGCTGGTGGATGTTAGAGGCCTTGCGAAATTCCACCTTCCATTTGAGGATGCCCCACAGATGCTCAAAAGGGTTTAGGTCTGGGGACATGCTTGGCCAGTCCATCACCCTCAGCTTCTTTAGCAAGGCAGTGGTCATCTTGGAGGTGTGTTTGGGGTCGTTATGTTGAAATACTGCCCTGCAGCCCAGTCTCCGAAGGGAGGGGATCATGCTCTGCTTCAGTATGTCACAATACATGTTGGCAATTATGGTTTCCTCAATGAACTGTAGCTCCCCAGTGCTGGCAGCACTCATGCAGCCCCAGACCATGACACTCCCACCAACATGCTTGACTGTAGGCAAGACACACCTGTCTTTGTACTCCTCACTTGGTTGGCGCCTCACACGCTTGACGCCATCAAAACTAAATAAGTTTATCGTGGTCTCATCAGACCACAGGACATGGTTCCAGTAATCCATGTCCTTAGTCTGCTTAACTTCAGCAAACTGTTTGTGGGCTTTCTTGTGCATTCTCTTTAGAAGAGGCTTCCTTCTGGCCATGCAGACCAATTTGATGCAGTGGTGTATGGTCTGAGCACTGATAGGCTGACCCCCACCCCTTCAACCTCTGCAGCAATGCTGGCAGTCTTATACTTCTATTTCCCAAAGACAACCTCTGGATATGATGCTGAGCACGTGCACTCAACTTCTCAACCGTGGCAAGGTCTGTTCTGCGTGCCATGGTTGAGTGGAACCTGTCCTGCTAAACCACTGTATGGTCTTGGTCACCGTGCTGCAGCTCAGTTTTAGGGTCTTGGTAATCTTATAGCCTAGGCTATCTTTATTTAGAGCAACAATTCCTTTTTTGTCAGATCTTTAGAGAGTTATTTGCCATGAGGTGCCATGTTAAACTTCCAGTGACCAGTATGAGAGAGTGAGAGCGATAACACCAAATTTAACACACCTGCTCCCCATTCACACCTGAGACCTTGTAACACTAACGAGTCACATGACACCGGGGAGCGAAAAAGACTAATTAGGCCCTATGTGTACATTTTCATTTGGGGTGTACTCACGTTTGTTGCCAGCGGTTTAGACATTAATGGCTATGTGTTGAGTTATTATGAGGGAACAGCTAATTTACACTGTTATACAAGCTGTACACTCACTACTTTACATTGTAGCAAAGTGTAATTTCTTCAGTGTTGTCACATGAAGAGAAATATTAAAGAATTTACAAAAAATGTGAGGGGTGTAGTCACTTTTGTGAGATACTGTATATACGTACTATATATATACACACACACACACACACACACATGTTTTTGAGCTTTGGGATGCACACCCTAATGCAATAGACTATGTACACCTATGGTACTTTGAAAAGCTAAATCAGTTCAGGCAGCATTTCATAAATCTCCTATGTTGAGGCCAGTGTGAGACATGTCCTCTTCCCCAGAAATATTGGCAGGTGCCAGATCCTATCCTGACAAGCATAGAAAACTGATGTTTGCACTGATTTTTCCCATTGTAACTGGCCAGCAGTGTAAAACCTAAATACACTACACTGCACTACACTTTGTAAGAGCCTTCTTCTGGATTGATTGAGGGTTTTGAGTTCTGAGGATGAAGGTTTTTATGATCCATCTTTTGATTGAACTTAATGCTCAAGTGTTATCTTTCAACCTAACTACACTGCTCAAAAAATTTAATGAACACTTTTTCAATGGGGAAAAATATCATGCTGGATATCTATACTGATATGGACTGGGTAATGAAAATTATCAACCTACAGAGGGCTGAATTCAAAGGCCCCCCCGAAAATCAAAGTGAAAAATGATGCAGCAGGCTAGTCCATTTTGCTGAAATTTCATTGCAGCAACTCAAAATGGAACTTAGTAGCTTGTATGCATGCCTGACAATGTCGGGCATGCTCCTAATGAGACGACAGATGGTGTCCTGGGGTATTTCCTCACAGATCTGGACCAGGGCATGACTGAGCTCCTGAACAGAGTGAGGTGCAACCTGGCAGAGTCAGATGGACCGAAACATAAAGTCCCAGAAGTGTTTTTTTTGGATTTAGGTCAGGCGAGCGTGGGGGCTATACAATGGTATCAATTTCTTCATCCTCCAGGAACCCAGGACTAGAGATGGCCTTGATGTTCGCCCGGTGGTCGGTTCGCTGCGAACTTTGCTCGTTCGCAGTTCGCCGACCTTGCGAACATATGGCGTTGTTCGTGGCCGCCATATTCTTTTACATTGGGGAGAATTTTGACCCATGACACATCCATCAGGTGGAACAGGACAGCTAATTTCAGCACATGGACATACCCCCTACCTTGTAAATAGACCTGAGCTGGCTGCGATTTTACATTCTGCATTTTGTCAGTGTAGGGAGAGGTTTGCTGTGTGCAGCAGGGACAGATTGTCAGTGACACAGATCGCTCTGTTATAGGTCCACAAAAGTCCTTTCAAGGATTGGTATTTCAAATAGGTGTACTATTCTTTGGTGTACAGTGCGCTATATAGGGGTGTAATACACTTATAATAAACTTTCTAATATAGAAAGCATATTGTAGTGGATTTGTATTGTGCGTTAACTCTGCTACACACAGTGCCAAACTTACTGGCCAATTTTTTGTATAACTGGTATGATAGACCAGTGGCCCCCCAATACCAAAGATTGAAGTGGGGTGTTATCTAACAGTATACTTTCATAACAGTGTATTTGTGTTCTGCAAAAATTTTGTCTTTTTGCAGCGTTAACTCTGCTACACACAGTGCCAAACTTACTGGCCAAATTTTACTGGTGTGATAGACCAGTGGCCCCCATATACCACAGATTGAAGTGGGGTGTTATCTAACAGTATACTTTCATAACAGTGTATTTGTGTTCTGCAAACATTTTTCCTCTTTTGCTGCGTTAACTGTGCTACACACAGTGACAACAGTTACTGGCCAATTTTTTGTAGAACTGGTGTGATAGACCAGTGGCCCCCAAAACCACAGATTGAAGCGGGGTGTTATATACCCTTTTCCAGATATACTGCGATTCTCTAGATACTTTTGTCACAGGGTAATTTAAAAACATGACAGGCAGAGGAAGAGGCAGACACTTACGCAGGGGTGGTAGGGGTAGGGCAGGAGCAGTAGGCCGGAGCCAAAGTGTGAAGTTTCAAAAGGCGCATTCGATTACGTCAAAGGAAGCACTAGACTTGGTTGAGTGGCTCACTCAGCCTTCCTCTTCTGCACCCTCCTCATCCTCTCTATCTTCACCCTCTTCACTCTCTGCTGTGTGCAACCCAAAAGACACCACCACAAACACCACCACATACCATCCGCTTGAGTCACTGGAATTAGTGCTGCTAGGTGGAAGTGCTAACCACTTAGCCAAAGACTGTGCTGCCCACATTGTAAATAAACACATAAATGCCAGTAAAAAGTATGTTGGCACATGATGTGTTGTCTGTATTGTGATCAAGACGAATCCCTAGACTGGGGACAAAGTGGCAAAAGTTGCTTTTTAGATGCTAGTAGAGCCCAGTAGAGGACTGTTTTATTAAACCCGGACCCTCCCGCATCCGCTAAATTTATGACCAGGACCGCCCCAACCCACAATGTTTGTGTTGCACTCCCGCCCGCATCCGCAATGTTTGTTTCCACTCTTGCCTGCACCCGCAATGTTTGTACACTTTTGTACATTTATCCCAACTCCATCACGTCCCTATTAAATATTTTAGCCTGCTGGATGTGCCTTAATATGTACTGTAGCTTCTGCTACATACAGAACTTCTGTATTATTAATATTTTAGCCTGCTTGAGGTGTATACAGTAAGCTTCAGCTACTTACAGAACGTCCCTGTGCTGTAATACTCTATGTACCTCGCTGAACCAATCATGGCAAGTGGTGTATTCTATTAATGCATACAAAGCCTGCTCAGATTGGCAAAGGTTGTATAAGCCCGCCTCAGCCAATCCCAGCAGGCTTTGTATGCATTCATAGAATACACCGCTTGCCGTGATTGGCTCAGCATGGTACATAGAGTATTACAGCACAGGGGTGTTCTGTATGTTGCCGAAAGGTACTGTATACACATCCAGTCGGCTAAAATATTTAATAAGGATATTCTGTAACTAGCTGAAGCTACAGTACCTGGAGTATAAGATGCCAAGGGTATCTTTTTTATAATAAAAAAAGGGTATCTTTTTTATTATAAAAAGTAATCTTATACGCTGGAAAATACAGTACACCAAATCGCACCGGTCCCCGCCGGTCTCCCGCAAAATTTTGTGACCGCCCACTCCCGCCCGCAGCAGAGCTAAAACCGCCCGCTCCCGTGAGATTTGCATTGAGTCCCGCGTGAGCCATAACCCAATGCAGCCCTCTAGATGCTAGCATTTGTTACACTAATAACTATTGTGGGAACATTGATTTTTATTTTTCGTTTAATGTACCCATAGGCTAGAACAGACAAAATGTGCGATTAGAAATACATAACATGTTACCCATTTGATTGTGCCAGATAAAAGATTATTTTTAGAATAAAAAAAAAAAAAAACCTAAAATATGCTTCTACTGAAAACTGACTTATTATAACATTTACTATTATTTATTATTACTAATGCTTCTCAAATGTTATTTCTCAAATGACCAACATTGAGTAAATAAAATTGAGTACATCTAATGGGGAATATGTATTTTGTCACAAGGATTGTATTAGGCCCCTTTCACACATGCTGTCCGTTTGTCCGTTTTTCATCCATCAGTTGACGGATGAAAAACGGACATCAATGTATCTCTATGTAAAAACGGATGACAACTGATGATCATCAGTTAACATCCGTTTTCATCCACTTCCGTCAATGTCCATTTTTTTGAACGGATGAATGCCCTATTTTTCATCCGTCAAAAAAACGGATCGGACGAAAAACGGATGACAACGGATGAAAAACTGATGTCAACTGATGACAACGGATGACAACGGATGAAAAACTGATGACAACGGATGACAACGGATGACAACGGATGAAAAACGGATGAAAAACGGATAACAACTGATGAAAAATGGATGAAAAACGGATAACAACTGACGAAAAACGGATGACAACTGACGAAAAACGGATGAAAAACGGATGAAAAACTGATACATTTGACGTGACTGAACTGATGAACTGAACGGACTGTATGTGTGAAAAGGGCCTTAGGCCCCTTTCACACAGGCGGACCGTTCAGATCCGCCTGTCCGTTTTTTTGGCGGATCAGAACGGTCCCCCCATGCATTCCTATGGGGCATCGGATGTCAGCGGAGACATGTCCGCTGACATCCGACCCGATCCGTCAAATCTGGACGGATGGAAACCCTATTTTCCATCCGTCCAGCGGATCAGATCGGATCGGATCAGGTGAGAACGGACTGACGGTCCGTTGACATCCGATTTCGCCCATAGAGATGCATGGGGAACTGTCAGCTGTGTCTCCGCACACAGCGCGGAGACACAGCTGTCCTCCTGCTGCTCAGCGGGGGATCGGCGGCTCGATCCCCCGCTGAGAAAAACGGACTCCGTCCAATGGACGGATTGTGTGAAAGGGCCCTAAAGCATTCCAAGGCACATTAGGTATGTAGGCACCTGAGTGCTTAGAGGTCAGAATTTTTTTCCTGGGAAAGTGGTTAAAAGCCATCTGCTGCTGCTGCTGCTGCTGCTTTTACCAGTAAAACAGAAAAGGAAATATTCTTACCCTATACTAGGGTGTATTACAAATTTAGGATTTATTATTAAAAAGAAGTCAATAGGTTTTTTTTTTTTTTTTTACTAAAGGCCCCAGAGGCTGGTAAATGTGGTGAAATTTCACTTTGCAAAGAATAAAAGAATACTCAATCACATGCCAAGAAATTAAAATAAAAGTTATTTTTGCTTGCATGTGATTGGATAATAGAACTCAGCAGAGCTTCACTTCATTCACTAAGCTCTGGGGAAAATTCCTTTGGAAAATGAACAGTCTGTTTGCAAGAGAATTTTCCCCAGAGCTTAGAGACTGTGCATAGCTGCGTACCATAACGCCCTGGATCATTTGTTCATCCTCACCTTTTTGCGATAACTGAGTATTATTTCCAAACATTCCCTCGCTTGCATTCGATGGTGCTGTCTCTCGAGCATTTATTATTTCAGTTTTTCCTGTAAGAAAAAAAAAATCTACTATGATCACCTTTAGCGGTAATATTATGTTGGATATAAAAAACATTTTAAGCAGGTTTTTAATGAACGGTTATACAGAAAACTATATAAAGTCAAGTGATCTCTAACAATGTGTATTTTACAGTTATCTAAAACACAGTTGGAAATATCAATGTTGTTCCCAAGGACTCTTTTACCCTAGCTGGCAGTGCTATCCTGCAATGTAAAACAGCCGTTCAGCAATTAAAAATAAAAAGTAAAAAACCCACAAAAACAGTCATGTGGAAGAGTCAGTAGCAGCTCCATAACACCTGCCAGTCGCTGCTATACTGCCCTCTAAAAAGACACCCAAAGCAGATCACTTTCAGAAGGCTTTAACCACTTAAGCCCCGGAAGATTTTACCCCCTTCCTGACCAGGGGGTTTTTTGTGATTTTTTACTGCGTGACTTTAACGGACAATTGCGCGGTCGTGTGATGCTGTACCTAAACGAATTTGACGTTCTTTTTTTCCCACAAACAGAGCTTTCTTTTGGTGGTATTTGATCACCTGTGCGATTATTTGATCATGCGCTATAAACAAAAAAAAAAAGAGCGTCAATTTTGCAAAAATAACAATATTTTTCAAATTTTTTTATATGAAATTCCCCAAAAAAATGTAAAAAATCAAAATTTTTTAACATTTTCGGCCAAAGCGTATTTTGATTGGTTTGCGCAAAAGTTATCGCGTTTACTAACAAAGGGAAAGATTTTTGTCATTTTTGGTGTTTTTTTTTTTTTTAACGAGTAATGGCGGCGATCTGCGTTTTTTTTTGCGGGACTGCGACATTGCGGCGGACAGATCGGACCCTTGACTGACATTTTTGACACTTTTGGGGTTACCAGTGACATTACTGCAGTAATCAGTGCTATACATATGCACTGTTACTGTAAAAATGACACTGGCAGGGAAGGGGTTAACTGTATTGGAGAGGGAGGGGTTAAGTGTGTCCTAGGGGCGCGTTTCTAACTGTGATTGGACATGGCTACTAGTGTAAAAACAGAGATCAACGGTCCTACATAGTAGAACCGTCTGATCTCCATTTTTACACAGGGGAGAATGACAGGCGGCTTGTTTACATTAGCCGCCTGCCTTTCTCCCTTCCCGGCGAACGATCGCGAGTGACCGGCGGACATCGGGTCCGCCGGTCACACGCACTGACTTGTTAGGGAACGACCCGGGGCAGGCGCGCGCCTCAGTGGGCGCGCCCTCGCCCGCTATTGGCTCACAAGCCAGTGACAGGCTAGTGACGTACCGGTACGTCATTTTGCCTGGCCGGGGCTGACCGCCGCAGTATATGTACTTGCGGCGGTTGGCAAGTGGTTAAGCGTTGCTGCCAGTATAAACCTAATGATGCAGGTCAAATAAAGAAGAGTTTATCTGATGGCAAACTCTAGTAGTTATCAAAATTTTTGTTGAAGAATTATTGTTTCTTATTATTCTATAACAATAATAGAAAAACATAAAACTACATTTTAATTTCTCCATCAGCTCATCACTGTTACTACTATTTTACTGTATTACTGTATTACTGTTACTACCTTTTGTTCCATTTGCCTTTCTCTTTAGATTGTAAGTTCTCACAAGCAGGGTCCTCAACCCTCTTGTCTTGGAACATATTGTAACTGTACTGTATCCCTCTATTCTGTAAATGCGGTAGCACTATATAAATTCTGCATCGTAACAATATTTAGAGAATTATAAATTTAGTAATTCATTTTGTGTCAAATGCACTTTTTAATTATGTTTCACCCTCGTCATTCCTGGTGCTACTCACAAGGATGCAGGAAGACAACACTCGCCCAAGCCCAAAGTAGGATCAAACTGGTCCTAGATCCAAGGCTGTAAGCATCCAGCTACATCAACTCTCTGTCATGTACTATAACTAGTCTTTATTATAAGGGATTTTTTGTATTATTCAATTACTGTGAACTGGCTAACCTATGTGCACCTTATCTCTAACAGTTTTACGTTGCATTTATCTTATTCAATTGTGGTGACAAGCAATAAAATGCTCATTACCACAATGCTCGGTATTATGCCAGTATACGTATGTTTGATTCGCTGCCATGTATTTTGAATGCTACCTCAATGCACATATGCAGTAAGCCAAAATGCAATTGCATGAATTACACTAAATGTTTTGTGCATAGTGGTGCCCACTCAAAATGTAAGGCCATATGTCTTAACACACACATTTAAATGGACCTTTTTAAATTGATTTCAGACATTTTCTGTTTCTACCTATAATATTGATAGCTGACTAATATTTAACATTTCTCTCAATCCGAGTGAATTCATAGTCAAAACTTTGTTTTATTCTGCTGGTACCCTGGAAGCTGCCATAGTTAGCTCCTACTCTACACTTAAGAATCTTGTCTTTCGTGGCCTGTGGGCCCACCCTGCAGTTACCAGGCTGATGAAGACAACTATTATAGTATGGAATAAAGCTGGGATCAAATTCCGCTCCAGTGAGGTTTTTTCACTGCAAATTCCACTGTGGGGCAATCCGACTCTCCTTCTTTTTTAAAGTGTCACTGACACTGGGGTATGGGCCACTATAAGTTTGATAGACATATAATATATAGTTGTTGGGGGTCGTCCTAAAACTTTTTCTGATCTCAAAGCTTTCTTCAACCTCCAGAATTGTATGTTTTTTAGATACCTGCAGCTCCATCATCAGTTCCCCTCTCAGCTTATGGTGGAATCTGATCCTCTTGAGTGATCTCTTACAGTGCCTTGCAAAAGTATTCACCCCCTTGACTTTTTACCTATTTTGTTACATTACAGCCTTAAGTTCAATGTTTTATTAATCTGAATTTTATGTAATAGATCAGAACACAATAGTCTAAGTTGCTGAAGTGAAATGAGAAAAATATATACATAAAAAATGTTTTAGAAATAGAAAACAGAAAATTGGCATGTGCATATGTATTCACCCCCTTTGTTATGAAGCCCATAAAAAGCTCCGGTGCAAATAATTACCTTCAGATGTCATATAATTAGTGAAATGATGTCTACCTGTGTGCAACCAAGTGTCACGTGATCTGTCATTACATATACACACCTTTTTTGAAAGGCCCCAGAGGCTGCAACATCTAAGCAAGAGGCACCACTAACCAAACATTGCCATGAAGACCAAGGAACTCTCCAAACAAGTAAGGGACAATGTTGTTGAGAAATATAATTCAGGGTTAGGTTATAAAAAAATATCCAAATTTTTGATGATCCCCAGGAGAACCATCAAATCTATCATAACCAAATGGAAAGAAAATGGAACAACAGCAAACCTGCCAAGAGACGGCTACCTACCAAAACGCACGGACCGGGCAAGGAGGGCATTAATCAGAGAGGAAGCACAGAGACCCAAGGTAACCCTGAAGGAGCTACAGAGTTCCACAGTAGAGACTGGAGTATCTGTACATAGGACGACAGTAAGCTGTATGCTCCATAGAGTTGGGCTTTATGGCCAGAAGAAAGCCATTACTTTCAGCAAAAAACAAAATGGCACGTTTTGAGTTTGCGAAAAGACATGTGGGAGACTCCCAAAATGTATGGAGGAAGATGCTCTGGTCTGATGAGACTAAAATTAAACTTTTCGGCCATCAAAGAAAACGCTAGGTCTGTCGCAAACACAACACATCACATCACCCAAAGAAAATCATCCCCACAGTGAAACATGGTGGTAGCAGCATCATGCTGTGGGGATGTTTTTCAGCAGCCGGGACTGGGAAACTGGTCAGAGTTGAGGGAAAGATGGATGGTGCTAAATACAGGGATATTCTTGAGCAAAACCTGTACAACTCTGTGCAGGAATTGAGGCTAGGACGGACGTTCACCTTCCAGCAGAACAATGACGCCAAACACACTGCTAAAGCAACACTTGAGTGGTTTAAGGGAAAACATGTAAATGTGTTGGAATGGCCTAGTCAAAGCCCAGACCTCAATCCAATAGAAAATCTGTGGTCAGACTTAAAGATTGCTGTTCACAAGCGCAAACCATCCAACTTGAAGGAGCTGGAGCAGTTTTGCAAGGAGGAATGGGCAAAAATCCCAGTGGTAAGATGTGGCAAGCTCATAGAGACTTATCCAAAGCGACTTGGAGCAGAAGTTGGCTCTACAAAGTATTGACTTTAGGGGGGTGAATAGTTATGCACATTGACTTTTTCTGTTATTTTGTACTATTTGTTGTTTGATTCACAATAAAAAAAAATCTTCAAAGTTGTGAGCATGTTCTGTAAATTAAATGATGCAAATCCTCAAACAATCCATGTTAGTTCTAGGTTGTGAGGCAACAAAACACAAAAAATGCAAAGGGGGTGAATACTTTTGCAAGGCACTGTACTTCTAGAATATTGGGTAAACCTTTATTCTCTATTTATCTTTGCCTTTACTTGGCCTACTCCACCAAAGTTGATAGTGTGTACGGGAAATGGCATGCGGATATCCCTGCACTTGAGGAGGAGGAGGATTGAGAGGGCTGTTTGGGTTCATATGTCACCACCCTGATTTCAGCCAAAGACTGGTTTATCCAGCTTAAATGTATTCACTGGGTCTACTATACTTCTCAGCGCTTGGCTACCATCTACCCCTCTGCTTCTTTTAGCTGACCTTGTTGTCAACTGCCTGGGGCCTTCTTTTTTTATATATGGATTGGATCCCAGATTACCGCTTTTGAAAGTTTTTGGGGACCCCCCTCCGAGATGCAGATATGTTAGTTTGTTTATCTGCTATGCCACCTACTATGCTCGTAGGGAGATACTGCTTAAATGGAAATCAGCTAACCCTCCCATGGTAGCCTCTTGGCATAATGCTCTGAAAGCGGTTTTGCCATTATATAAACTTCCCTATATAAACCCGCAATTGTCCCATAAAATTTGACAAGATTTGGTTTGTGCGGATAGACTGTTGGGGCTCAGATGTTGATCTGAATGTACAGACCTGAGTGATTCTAACTGTCTATTGGTGTGTGTTGGTACCCGAGTGGTTCTAGTCCCTAAGCATCCTTTTCCTTCCTTGTTACTTGTCCAACTGATTGTGTTGCCCAGCTCTCCTGGATCCCTCTCAGCTCACTCAGCCTTTAGTTGCAGCGCCTTGCTGCTCGGCCCACTTCTGACCTCTGGATAGGGGTTCTCCTGACACCCCAATAGGAGCCGACCTGACTCCTGAGACAAATCCTCCTGTCTCCTGGTTACTGGCTGGAGCACCTCTGACCCCTGGTTGATATGGGAGCTTTCTCCAAACTGGGAGCCCTGAGCTATCCTCAGGCTTGAGTATTTAATGATCCTGCACACCTGTGTACTCCCACAGGCTGCAGGCATCCAGTTAAATCCAGACTAAAGGTTCCATTTTACCCAAGACACTTTTGAACCTTCAAGCTCCAGGCCTTAATCCAGGTTTATAGAATCCAGAGAAAAAAAGACATCTTTCTGTTCAGAAATGATAGTCTGAAACCTCGCAATCAACCCTTAATGCAAATCCTGTGTCATTCATTACAGCGGCAGGGCCTCACACTGTCAACAAAAAATTATATATATATATGTTTACAGCATCTCACAAAAGTGCGTAGACCCCTCACATTTTTGTAAATGTTTTATTATACCTTTTCATGTGACAACACTGAAGAAATTACACTTTGCTACAATGTAAAGTAGTGAGTGTACAGCTTATAGAAAAGTGTAAATTTGCTGTCCCCTCAAAATAACTCAACACACAACCATTCATATCTAAACCGCTGGCAACAAAAGTGAGTACAACCCTATGTGAAAATGTCCAAATCGGGCCCAATTAGCCATTTTCCTTCCCCGGTGTCATTTGACTCGTTAGTGTTACAAGGTCTAAGATGTGAATGGGGAGCAGGTGTGTTAAATTTGGTGTTTTCGCTCTCACTCATACTGTTCACTGGAAGTTCAACATGGTACCTTATCGCAAAGAACTCTCTGAGGATCTAAAAAAAAGAATTGGTGCTCTACATAAAAATGGCCTAGGCTATAAGAAGAATACCAAGACCCTGAAACTGAGCTGCAGCACATTGGCCAAGACCATACAGCTGTTTAACAAGACAGGTTTCACTCAAAACAGGCCTCGCCATGGTCAACCAAAGAAGTTGAGTGCATGTGCTCAGCGTCATATCCAGAGGTTGTCTTCGGGAAATAGATGTATGAGTGCATTGCTGCAGTGGTTGAAGGGGTGGGGTCAGCCTGTCAGTGCTCAGACTATATGACGCACACTGCATCAAAATTGGTCTGCATAGCTGTCGTCCCAGAAGGAAGTCTCTTCTAAAGATGATGCACAAGAAAGCCAGCAAACATTTTGCTGAAGACAAGCAGACTAATGCCCCGTACACACGTGCAGATTATCTGAAGACTTTTGTCTGTAGACTTACCAAAACCATATAATATGAGGTCAAACCTAAACACTTTAAATTTGTATGCAATCCGGCAGGCCCTTGCACTACATAGAAAAGGTAAATCTGAAGACAAAAGTCTTCAGATAATCTGCACGTGTGTACGGGGCATAAGGACATAGTTTACTGGAACCATGTCCTGTGGTCTGATGAGACCAAGATAAATGTATTTGGTTCAGATGGTGTGAAGCATGTGTGGCCGCAACCAGGTGAGACAAAGACAAGTGTGTCTTGCCTACAGTCACGCATGGTGGTGGGAGTGTCATGGTCAGGAGCCGCATGAGTGCTGCCAGCACTGTGGAGCTCCAGTGCATTGAGGGAACCATAAATACCAACATGTACTGTGAAATACTGAAGCAGAGCATGATCCCATCCCTTCGGAGACTGGATCACAGGGCAGTATTCCAACATGATAATGACCCCAAACACACCTCCAAGACAACCATTGCCTTGCTAAAGAAGCTGAGGGTAAAGGTGATGGACTGAGTGCCCCAGCCAGAAGCCAAGAGACAGAGGGTCTCACTGAGGGGTCAGAGGGGCCCCAGTCAGAAGCCAAGAGAGATAGAGGGTCTTACCAGGGGTGAGAGGTGCCTCCAGCCAGGAGACAGGAGGTCTCAGTTCCAGGAGTCAGGTCGGCTCCTATTGAGGTGTTAGGAGAATCCCTATCCAAAAGCCAAGATTGGGCGATGCAGCATGGAGCTGCAACTGAAGGCTAAAAGAGCTAAGTGAGCCAGGGGAGCTGGACAACACAGTCAGAGGGACTGGTAAGAGGAGCAGCGGTGCTGCCAACAAGCATGCCAGGTGGCTCAGCAGTTTCATTGTTTGAATTTTGTATGGAAGAAACCCTTGCATGGGCAACTAATGTGCATGTGAACTCTCCATTTATTTAATAGAAGTGGGCTGCATGTTTGGTGTTGTTGTCCTGGTGCAGAATAAACTTCACTCTCACTCACATGCCTCTCTGATGGTATGGCATGATGGATTTTTCTGGTTGTCCCTGAGGAAACTTTATCATTGGTTTTCTCTGCAAGTCCTCTGTGACGTAACTCACTATATTTAGAAAGGATTGATGGTGGTGACTGCTCAAAGCAGAGTCTTTCTTAAAGGGGCTGTAAGACTGATACATGCCTGTTGCAGTCTGAGCAGTTAACTATAGCCTTGCAGTCTCTAGCGAAGTGCTCTGTGGATGCGCAACATCTAAAGCAAATTATGTTGCGGTTTAGAAATTCTTTGTGCTCTTCATAGGACTTTCTCTTGAGCGTGAAACATTTTCGGAGAAGGTGTGGTTTGTTGTAAATGAGACAGTAGGAATTTGAGTCTTTTCACCTTTCTTTGTGATCGCTGCTAGTAGTGGGTTTAACTCCTTGTTTCTAATGGAAACAACCTTTCTAGAGTCTCTGTACTTAGCGTTGAGGTCTTCTCTTGTTTTAGTTGGAGGGCTAGAAATGCTTGAGTCAAAAAGTGAGAAGCTGGGATCGTCCTTAGCTCTGGCTGAGGGCAGCCATACATGGATCAAATTTGGCTAGTTCAGCAGGGACTGGACACTATTCGATCCATGTATGGGCAGGCTGGTTGTAAAGAAGTTCATCTATCAAAAGTCTTCTGTATAACCAGCTGTCTGCGTCACTGTCGGGTTTTTCCTGAATGATCAGTGCTGCCAACTGTAGCCGGAAGCATTGATCAGTGTATTCTGATGTCGGGGAAGGTTCAATAGCACGGTCAGAACACAATACCACGGTGGGAGTGATTCCCCCATCCACACTGAAAATATGGATGGAGGAGTTGGATCATTATTTTGTGTACTTTTTCACATATACACTATTTCTTTCTTTTTATTTTTTTTTTTGTTTGGACTTAATCACTGATCAATTTGGATATCATCAATGGTGTGTCGCTACATAGTTATTTTTGCACTTGGTAATCACAAACTATTCAGCTCTTTTGTGTGGACTTTATCAGAGATTATTTTGGACATTAATAGATTGTAATATTGTTGTTATTGCACTTGTTTTTCACAGTGTTTGGTTTCATTTTCAGTTTCTGTACACTGTACATTAAAAAAAAAAAAAATGTTAACTTTATTTTATTATTTTTATAAAACACATTTATATTTTATTGATTATACCTCTTAGTGCATGCAGCTTGTAGGCAGACTTTTAAGTTTTTTTTTACAGAAAAATGATAACTTAATGCAGTTGCATACAACACAAAAAAAATTACATGAAAGTTGGGATTTACGGGATTTACCCTCATTTTGAGAGATTTCAGTTCACTTACTTTTGCATCTTCAGGACAGAAAGTGAAGGGAAATCTCCCCGCTGGGACACAAGCAGCAGAAAAATGTATGACAGTGGTTAACCCCTTTCTATTATAAAAAAAAAAAAAAAAAAAACATTTTTGGCATTACATACTGTACAGTTTAAACCTTTTTAAAAGTTACTTTAGTTTCTGTTTGCATTGCCAGACTTCATCATTTCATTTGAACTCTGGAACAAATGCTTTGTTTGACCAGGATTGGTTTCTAGCTTTTAATTATGTGTGTGGTTTCCATGATGACAGGAGGTTCTCACAGTTCACACTAAAAGGGGATGCCAGTAAACTATGAAGATTAATGCTTTCTGGCAAAGATTGGTATTAACTTTATAAACTATAGTTTACAATATTTCAAATCAGAAGAGCAGCCACCCTCTCTGTTCACAGAAGTGCATTCCTAAACACTGATCTTAACAGCCAATTCCCTTTTCCCCCCCAAGCAGCTTTCTGCCATCAGGAATGCCCGTGGGAATCAGTAGCTTAGAGCAAGCTATCCCATCTTAAAACATGACCAATTCTGTATTTATAGAAAATGCACTCTATTCTGACATGCTGAATTATAATTATTCATTCATCGTTCATTATTATTAATATTTACAAGCCAGGTTCCAAAAAAGTTGGGACACTGTACAAATTGTGAATAAAAACAGAATGCAATGATGTGGAAGTTTTTCAATATTTTATTCAGATTACAAAAGATGACATATCAAATGTTTAAACTGAAAAAATTTATAATTTTAAAGGGAAAAATAAGTTGATTTTAAATTCATGGCATCAACACATCTCAAAAAAGTTGGGACAAGGCCATGTTTACCACTGTGTGGCATCCCCTCTTCTTTTTATAACAGTCTGCAAACATTATACTGAGGAGGAATGAGGAGACAAGTTGCTCAAGTTTAGTAATAGGAATGTTGTCCCATTCTTGTCTAATACAGGCTTCTAGTTGCTCAACTGTCTTAGGTCTTCTTTGTCGCATCTTCCTCTTTATGATGCGCCAAATGTTTTCTATGGGGGAAAGATCTGGACTGCAGGCTGGCCATTTCAGTACCCAGATCCTTCCTCTACGCAGCCATGATGTTGTAATTGATGCAGTATGTGGTCTGGCATTGTCATGTTGGAAAATGCAAGGTCTTCCCTGAAAGAGACGATGTCTGGATGGGAGCATATGTTGTTCTAGAACTTGGATATACCTTTCAGTATTGATGGTGCCTTTCCAGATGTTTAAGCTGCCCATGCCACACGCATTCATGCAACCCCATACCTTAAGAGATGCAGGCTTCTGAACTGAGCGCTGATAACAACTTGGGTTGTCCTTGTCCTCTTTAGTCCAGATGACATGGCGTCCCAGTTTTCCAAAAAGAACTTCAAATTTTGATTCGTCTGACCACAGAACAGTTTTCCACTTTGCCACGGTCCATTTTAAATGAGCCTTGGCCCAGAGAAAACGCCTGCGCATCTGGATCATGTTTAGATATGGCTTCTTTTGTGGCTTATAGAGATTTTGCCAGCAACGGCGAATGGCACGGTGGATTGTGTTCACCGACAATGTTTTCTTGAAGTATTCGTGAGCCCATGTTGTGATTTCCATTACAGCAGCATTCCTGTATTCCTGCAGTGCCATCTAAGGGCCCGAAGATCACCGCCATCCAGTATGGTTTTCCAGCCTTGACCCTTACGCACAGAGATTGTTCCAGATTCTCTGAATCTTTGGATGATATTATGCACTGTAGATGATGATAACTTCAACGTCTTTGCAATTTTTCTCTGAGAAACTCCTTTCTGATATTGCTCCACTATTTTTTGCCGCAGCATTGGGGGAATTGGTGATCCTCTGCCCATCTTTACTTCTGAGAGACACTGCCACTCTGAGAGGCTCTTTTTATACTTAACCATGTTGCCATTTGACCTAATAAGTTGCAAATTGGTCCTCCAGCTGTGCCTTATATGTACATTTAACTTTTCCGGCCTCTTATTGCTACCTGTCCCAACTTTTTTGGAATGTGTAGCTCTCATGAAATCCAAAATGAGCCAATATTTGGCATGACATTTCAAAATGTCTCACTTTAAACATTTGATATGTTATCTATATTATATTATGAATAAAATATAAGTTTATGAGATTTGTAAATAAGTCAATTCCTTTTTTACTCACAATTTGTACGGTGTCCCAACTTTTTTGGAATTGGGTTGTACATTTATCAATGTATTTTTTTTTTTTAACTTGAATGCATATTTATAGGTTTTGTCAAATAACAAGTTAGGTATGATAAAAATCACATACAAGTGAAAGACAATAGAATAACAGGAAGACAACACTTCCAACAACACGGGAATTAAAGCAGTATTAATGCCAAAAGCAAAGGTTTCCCCCTTAATGACCAGGCCATTTTTTGCAATACGGCACTGCGTTAATTTAACTGAAAATTGCGCGTACGTGCAACGCTGCACCCTTAAAAATTTATGTCCTTTTTTCCCCCACAAACAGAGCTTTCTTTTTATTTGATCACCTGTGCGATTTTTATTTTTTGTGCTATAAACAAAAAAAAACAAAAAAACAACAATTCTGAAAAAATAAACCCCAATATTTTTTAATTTCTGCTATATAACATTCTAATAATATTCTGCTACATATTTTTGGTAAAAACAATTACCAATAAGTGTATATTCATTGGTTTGCGCAAAAGTTATCGCGTCTTCAAACTAGGAGAAGGATTTAGTAGTTTTTATATATTTATTTTTTTTTTTTTTACTAATAATGGCGGCGATCAGCGATTTTTAGTGGGACTGCCACATTGCGACGGACAGATCGGGCACCTAACTGACATTTTTTACACTTTTTGGGGGGACCAGTAACATTACTACAATAATCAGTGCTAAAAATATGCACTGTTACTGTAATAATGTCACTGGCAGGGAAGGGGTTAACACCAGGGGCAAGCAAAGGGTTAAATGTGTCCCTAGGGGGTGCTTTCTAATTGTGGGGGAGATTTATTTACTTAATGAACACAGGGACCCGTGTTCCTAAAGAAGAGGAACACAGGATCCCTATGTTCTTTACTGACAGAACAGCGGTCTGCCATGTTTAAAATGGCAGAATGCTGTTCTGTCTCCACAAGGAGCGATCGCGGGTGCCCAGTGGCAATTGTGGCCATTGGACCCGCTGATTGGCTCCCCCTGTGGCGAATAGGCACGGCCCACTCACAGTCCCGTGAAACGACGTACAGTTACTTAGTTTCGCTGGACCAAGCGACCTGCCGCAGTATAAGTACTGCTGGCGGTCAGCAAGTGGTTAAACTGCAGTTTACCATATCTTAGATGGGGTGGCTGCATTTACCACTGACAGGGTGTTTACAATGATCAGCTTTTAATTATTGACGCAAAACCTTTATCCCAAAAGGAAAAAAAAACTGTTGCTGTAACTGCTTATAAAAGTGTGAGCTGGACTTCAATTTGTTAGTGTATCTAAATCTTATAGTACATCTAACACTCTCCTCCCCCCAGATTAACAATGCTCCTGTCCAAAGGGTAGGCACTCCAATAAAAGGAGGTGTGTTACTGGCCAGATCACCAGGTGAAAACAGAGGGAAAAAAGCCTAAAAAATGAATGCAGCCACCTAATGAGTGCAATATGTTAAATTTTTTGGTTTTCGATTTAATATCAATATGAATTAAACTGTATACCAAGCATATTAGACTTTTGCAATCCATAGCAATTGGTACACTAAAGTGATTGTAAAGCCAAAAAACAAAACATGTTATACTTACCTCCTCTGTGCAGTTGGTTTTGCACAGAGCAGCCTGGATCCTCCTCTTCCTACTCATGGCTCCTCCCTCCTATCAAGTTCCCCCACAACAAGCAGCTTGCTATGGGGGCACCCGAGCCGAGCTGCAGCTCTGTGTGTCCATTCAGACACGGAGCTACCATTTGGCCCCGCCCCTCTCTCTCCTGATTGGCTCACTGACTTTGACAGCCACAGGGGCCAATGGGTGAGAGTCCCAGTACAGCGAAGGGACTCATGGACATCGCTGGACAGAGAGGGGGCACAGGTAAGTTTTCGGGGGGCTGGGGGGGCTGCTACACACAGAAGCCTTTTTATCTAAATGCATAGAATGTAATAAGATATCCTGACTTTACAACCCCTTAAACGTAATTTTCTACAATGCAGTCATACAAAGAATATCCTAGTGAAATCATCCAAAGGTTGGTTAACATGTCGAGCAGTTCAATAGAGCTGTATATTCGCACACGGAAAGTTGGTTAGAAGAAGAACGAAGCAATTTAAAAAAAATACACAGGAAAGAAAAATCTGTGCATTTTTTTACCTTTCCTCTATTATCTTTATTGTATATTTATTTTCTTATCTTTTTTTTCTACGTAGTACTCACGCTACTCTGCTACCTTCCTGTGCTATCTATCTCTTTATGTTTTGTATCACCTTTTATATGTCTCCTGCATTTGCTTTATTTTAGAGGTTGAAGGGTCTACAGCCTGAAGCTTTCTTAATAACCTAAAGCACTATATGCCTGTATTATCGCAGATTGCTTTAACAACTTGGATGGACGAATGGCAATCACCATATTTATGTCTTTGGCATTCTTGAATACTTTACTAATAAGAGGGTCTGCAGGACAGGGATTGCTTTTATACAGTCAAGGGCATGCTGCATATTAAGTTTATACTGCTGTGTGATTGAAGCTTGACTCCATGCTGCTGGCAGCCTCATGGTCATTTAAAGCTACAATAATTCTAACAAGCATTGACAGTGGAGGAATTTGCATTTAGTCTTGAACTGCTAGTTCAGGCAGAGTCAGTCATGTGGACAGAGTTTAATTATATTCCTTGCTGATAATCATCAGTAGATACGGCATAAAGATATTTATGGATTATATGGGCAATTATTACAAAGGACTTTGTGCCTTGACTGAGGCTGCGATTATCAGCTGGTTGTAATTTTATCATTTCAATTACAGAGCACATAAAGACATTAATTCTGAATCATGATATAACTGAGATACAGTAAATATCAATGTTACTAATCATGCTTACATGAAGTCCCAGCAGTAGGCCTTTCGCAAGTCTATTTTTTTTTTTAATGGCTTATTATTAAGGACGTTTTAATGTTTTCTACAGTAGCTGCTGTACATTTATGTTCAAGTATAGTAGTATGTAAGTGACCTGTTTGATACATTTATCCACACCTCCCAACTTCTGAAACTAAATCGCTTTGTCCCTTTTATCTCCATAAATGCCCTTCCTTTTGAACTGCTATATAGACCTTTAGAAAAATGTACTTTTTGCCTGCATGAGGTGTATTACTACACTAAATCTTTCATCCAGCCTCAACGTTATTGCATTTGTTATTTTTAAAAGCCAGTATAAAGGAAAGCTAGTTGATAAAAAAAACAACACTTTAAGCAATCATGATTTGCTATTACTAGTGGAAGAAATGCCTATGTCTAACTGTTCTTGAATACGTTCTTGAATACGTTCCCTCCCCTTTCCTCCTACCTATATGGCCTAACCTGTATAAAAAAACTTTTAAAATGTAACTATTTTCAAATTGGTCACATGATCCCGAAGCCCTGGCTCCCTTGTGTCAGTGAGTGGCTGCTGCAGGGAATGGGAGGAAGCGCTGCCAACGACTGGACAATGGGAGCCTATGGGTGACTTAACAGCTTCTAGAATTCCTAGTCTTTGTTTTGAGTGGTCCATGAGCCGTAGCTGCAGGGTCACGTGACTGGACCAGAGAGGATTGAAATAGGTAAGTACACACATTCTTTTTTTATGCAGGTTAGGCAGGATAGGTGGGGTGGGGGTTGGAATAGTTAGACTTCGGATTTTCTTCTACTTTAAATCTACATGATTTGTGTAACTGGGGGAGTGTCAGGGGTATGTCATGCACCTACACACTTTGTGTTAAATAATGCCAATCTTGTTTTTGGAAGGCATTTATCTCTTTCTCTGGCCTGAGCTCTTACTAATTGTTTTCTGAATGACATCCCTCTTTCTTCTAGTTCATACATAGCGGGACATGTAATCCATTTTAGGCTGGAGCTTCTTGCAAAAATTAAACATCCCTAGATGTTGCTTTTGGTAGCCATAAAAGAACATCTTGCCCTCCTCTCCGATTTACTTTTACTGCCTTTATGGCTAATCTCCATCATCTTTCAAATCATTGTCCATGAAGATAGCCCCCAATGTCCACTGAGACACTCCCACTAAACAGTGCAATGACGGTTGGCAGTGATCATCCATAAAGTAAGGCTCAGTAATAAAGTGAAACTAAGTCAGAGAAGCTTTTCTGGCTATCAAAGGTCACATCAAGCACCTTGTAATGTCTGCTCTTGGGCAAAAGTTTTACTTAAACCAGTTTAAAATTGAGAACAGACTTAAAGCTAAACTAGAGAAACTTAACATAAATAAATCACCGGGACCAGATGGCTTGCACCCGAGGGTTCTTAAAGAGCTCAGCCAGGTGATTGCCAGACCATTATTCTTGATCTTTAAGGATAGTTTACAGACGGGTATGGTGCCAGCTGATTGGAAAAAAGCCAACATGGTACCAATATTTAAAAAGGGGCCGAGGTGTAACTATAGGCCGGTCAGCCTAACATCTGTAGTCTGCAAGATTTTGGAGGGGATGTTAAGGGACCACATACAAGACTTTAGTAATGAAAACTGTATTATTAGTAGTAATCAGCATGGATTTATGAAAAATCGTTCTTGCCACCCAATCTATTAACCTTCTACGATGAAGTGAGCTGCCACCTAGATAAAGGAAAGCCTGTGGATGTGGTGTATCTGGACTTTGCAAAGGCCTTTGACACCGTTCCCCACAAACGCTTACTGTACAAACTAAGGAAGGTAGGTATGGACCATAAGGTGAGTACCTGGATAGAGAACTGGCTCCAGGGGAGAGTCCAGAGGGTGATGATTAATGGGGAGTACTCGGATTGGGCGGGTGTGGAAAGTGGGGTCCCCCAGGGTTCTGTCCTGTTTAATTTATTCCTAAATGATCTAGAGGAGGAGATATCTAGTACAATCTCAGTATTTGCGGATGATACTAAACTAAGCTTGCCAATATCTTCTATGCAGGATGTGGAAACCTTACAAGCGGACCTGAACAAAATAACGGGGTGGGCAACTACATGGCAGATGAGGTTTAATGTTGAAAAATGTAAAGTAATGCACTTGGGGGCCAGAAACCAGAAAGCAAGCTACTCACTAGGGGGGAACCTCTGGGTGAGTCTAGGATGGAAAAAGACTTGGGGTACTGGTAGACAACAGGCTTGGCAGTGGCATGCAATGCCAAGCCGTTGCAAGCAAAGCCAACAGAATACTGGGATGTATAAAAAAGGGGATTCACTCCAGAAATAAAGAGATTATTCTCCCGCTCTACAAGACTCTGGTCCGGCCACATCTGGAGTATGCTGTCCAGTTCTGGGCTCCGGTCCTCAGGAAGGATGTGCTGGAATTGGAAAGAGTCCAGAGAAGGGCAACAAAAATAATTAGGGGAATGGAGGACATCAGCTATGAGGAAAGACTACAAGCACTGAACCTATTCTCCCTGGAGAATAGACGATTGAGGGGGGATATGATATCAATGTACAAATACTGTACTGGCGACCCTAGCATAAGGAACAAACTATTCAGAGTAAGGGAATACAATAAGACACGTGGCCACTCACTAAAACTAGAGGAAAGGCGGTTTAACCTTAAAATGCATAAGGGGTTCTTTACTGTAAGAGCGGTAAGGATGTGGAATTCTCTTCCACAAGCAGTCGTATCAGCAGGGAGCTTTGATAGTTTCAAAAGACTATTGGATGGGCACCTTAGAGACCACAACATACAGGGGTATACAATGTACGGTTAAAAGCAAACACACACACACACACACATCATAGGTTGAACTGGATGGACTGATGTCTTTTTTCAACCTCACTAACTATGTAACTATGTAACAGATTCACAATAAGGATAGTGTAGCTACAGATGTAAATACTATGTAGACACTAAAGAGTGAAGTTTTGCTTTTCTGAGCATGAAGATGTAATCTATAATCACGTTCCTAAAGGGTGTCCTCTCCAACTACGAATCCTGTAGACTGCATTTTTACAATTAATATTCTTGTATTTCTCACCTGTTGTAGCGTTATATATAGTAAGAATCACCCCTCCTCCAATTCCCATGCTGTGAGCATTAAGGAGTCCAACACACACCAATGAAGCAATAGCAGCATCAACTGCTGTTCCACCATCTTTAAGAACATCCCTGTAAATAAGAATCACAGAGGACACTCAGTTATGATTAGTTATAATTAGAAACAAAAATGTGCAGTAATACCAGTGAATCATCGTGTACAATCAATTGGTTCAATACAAGTGAGTCACTGCAGATAATTCTTTAGCTTTGTCTTAGGAAAAACTTATAGGGATATACCTCACACAAGGTAAGATATATACTTTATATAGGGATGTGCAATTCTTTATAATTGAATAGTTTATTTCAGTATATTTTTTTGTCAGAGAATAGAAGAATTGAGTAATTTTAGAGACTACAGGCATGACAATACATTGAAAAAGATACAAGAAATATTTTTCAACAATCCGAGTATAGAATTCTTGAAAAGAAAGTAGTTACTCACCATGACAGAAATGGCTCCAATGAGGATTTGCTGCAGATGCTAATGATGTTGCATTAAAGCGGAGTTCCAGCCTCAAATACCTTTTTTAACTAAAAATACCTCTATAATACTAATCCTTCGCCGCTATTCTCATACTTACAAGGTGTACAGTATTGGATTTTAGTCAAAATCTTACTTTTAAAAACGCAGTCTGGGCGCGGCCATCTTGGATGTGGGCATCTGAAGCCATAGTGTAATCTGCTGTGTCCTTCTTCCTGATTCCAGGGAGTGTTCTGGGAGTTCTTCCTGATTCCATCCTCCTGGGAGTGATGACAAACAGCTCCCAGGATGCAATGCAAAGGCGGAAGTGATGTCGGTGGCCTTGGCCACAGAGGGGGGGAGAAGGAGGAAGTACAATCCAAAATGCCCTAAAAATAAGGTAAGGGACCCCCAAAAAAAATTGAAAATGCCCAATTGTTGATCAGCATAGCGAGCACTTCAGGAATCACTAAAGTTGCAAAATAGGCCGGAACTCCGCTTTAAGCAGCTGAATTTTGGTTCTTGAGGACTGTTAGACTTTTATGCTTATGCAATTAATTTTGGGCTGCATACAATGCTCAAGATGTGGGGGCTTGAACAGGTGGTGACATCAAGATCTGGGCATCTGTTATAGTAGAGGTTCGGAGGACTGGTTCTTTCATTTATTAGCCCCTAATAGGTCACATACTGCTCAAGATAAGACTCGAGTGAAAGAGTGGGGTTTGCATTCATAATTGTGTGCTTTTTTTATTGGTGGGGTTTGGGGCACTGTGGTTAAGTTTGATTTTTTAATAACTTATGAAATTTAAGAAATATATTGAACTACTGAACTTTGAAATTGATATTATGTTCCAGTGAAGCCACTTCTGTCATAGTGAGTAACAACTTTTTGTTCAAGACAGGGTCTCATATACCCAGGTTCTGGATCATTATTTCAGCGCAGTTTTCGTTATAGCAATGGAACTGAACAAGTGAGCTGGGACAGCTAGATTTTTCTTACCCTAAATTTATTTGTTTTGGTTTTATTGAGAAAGGTACATATATTACCAAATCATCTTTTAAATAAATACAGATCTGCCTTTAATCAGAAGACTTTCCATGAAGGGTAAACAGAGACAAATCATCATCAATATATTAAATATTCTTTGCAAAAAAAAATTATGACCTCTTGTTGCAAATGAGCGAAGCCCCCCCTTTATCTTTGTTTTATTAGGAATTTTAAAAGCATGCGTTGTTAGTATAATTGGCTAAACAATACTGAGTGTATGCTGTGATGACTAGACTCCTAACATACCCAGACACTTCTCTGTATGCCCCTCACTTGGACAACCCTAAATCCCAAAATGTTGAGACAATGTGTAAAATCTACAAAAAAAACGAGTGCAAAAATTTACAAATCTCATGAACCCATATTTCATGCACAATAGAAAACATATATCAAATGTAATCATATGTTTAAACTGAGAAAATATACCATTTTAGGGGGAAAAAAAATAAGGTAATGTTGAAATGAATGGCAGAAAAACATCTAAAAAATGTTGGGACAGGGCAACAAAAAACTGGCAAAGTAATTGGTACTAACAAGAAAGATATGGGAGAACATTTTGCAACTAATTAGGTTAATTGGCAACAACTCAGTAACATGATTGGATATACAAAGAGCATCTCAGAGAGTCAGAGTGTGTAAGAAGTAAAGAAGGCAGTGGTTTACCATTCTGTGGTAAGCTGCATCTTAAAATTGTTGAACAATTTCAGAATAATTCCTCAATGTAAAATTGCAAAGACTTTAAAAGTATCATCATCTACAGTATATAATATCACCAAAAGATTCAGTGAATCTGGAGGAATCTCTGTGCGAAAGGGACAAGGCCAAAATGCAATACTGAAAGCCTGGGCTCTTAGGGCCCTCAGACAGCACTGCATTAAAAACAGGTAAATCTCTGATGGACATCACTGCCTGGACTCAGGGATACCTTCAAATATCATTGTCTTTGAACACAGCTTCATATGCCATCCAAAAATACAAGGTAAAGCTCTATCTAGCAAATAAGGCGGCATATCTAAACATGATCTAGAAATGCAGCTATCTTCTATGGGCCAAAGCTCATTTAAAATGGTCTGTTACAAAGTGGAAATTTGTTCTGTGCCATTTGACATTCTTTTTGGCAACCATGGGCGCCATGTCCTCTGGACTAAAGGGGAGAGGAACCTTCTAGCTTGTTATTAGTGCTTAGTTTAAATGTCTGAATCTGCAATTGTATGGGGGTATGGAATGGGAAGCTTGCACATCTGGAAAAATACCATCAATGCTGACAGACATATCCAGGTTTTAGAGCAGCATATGCTCCCATCTGTAATGGTGTCGAGTGTTAGGACACCATTTTGTCACGGCATCCATCTTGTGCAGTGACACAGGCGACCAGTTCTGTAAAGTCTGTCATTTCCTTCCCCCCTCCTTAGAGCGAAAGTAGCCCCCACCTTTGCAGATTCAAGCAGGAATGGTGTCTCCAAAAACACAGCAGGAGGTCTTAAAGCAGATCTTATCGCAAACCCCCATCCTGACCGGCCAGGTCATAAAATCTTATCTGAGAACAGATGTCCACAATAGGCTGTGTGGAATTCCCCCAGCCAAGTTGTAAATAAAAAGTAACACTTAAATCTCACAATCCATATCCAAGTCCTAGCTTTTTACCTGAACCTGACACATTGACAAAAAGTAGATATTTAGGTGCCAGATAAAATACTGATCGAATTAAGATCAAACTTGATCACTGTCGTTGCTAGGGGAGACAAGCTAGCGATCAGATGCCGTACAGGTCAGAGGTTATTCCGAGATAACCCATGTTTAGTATCTGTGAATAGTACATTCACTGCCGGACAATAAAATATCAGTTTCAAGAATGTAACCCTTACATATGTCGAGATATTAAGAGTGGTATGACTCTGTCCACAAAAGTACATTTGAAATAGTCGTAAACCACTGGACAGCCCTTTTTGCCACTGTTGTAATTGGTCAGGGGTGTCCGTCACCGCCTCTTTTGAACTCAGAGAAAAGGAGAGAGCTGATGCAGCTCTCAGTTTTCATTCTACCATCCAAGCCATAACATCGCTTAAGAGAAGGAATGATCACATGTTCAGCTTCTGGAACTCTGATAATACCAGGACTTTTTAAATGCAAGTATATTCACTCTTTATCTTCAGATTTCTAAATTGCTGTATTGTGTCTCTATTTCTTTGTAACCCATTTTTCTGTAAATATTTTTATTTGCACCAATCTTAACCTTTTTTATAATTAAACCTTATTTTGAAAAGTGTTAACTTTGTCTCAAAGCTCTTAAACGCAAACTGACCCAAAAGATCCTGCCTCCTGAAAGAGCGCTACTGTTTAGGATAACCCATCTGAACATTCTTGTCTGAGGTGACAGTGTGTGTTACAGATGGTTATTCTAAAGTCATAATTGGTATTTATAAAATCACGAGCGTCCGCTGGGCTCATTCAAACGTAGCGGTGGTGGCATAGAAAGGGTTAATTGTTTAATTAGCCCGGTGACAATCGCTCTCAGTCTGCTGGCATCTAGATTGTGGTCCCGCAAGCTGGACAATCTGTGTGCCGGGTGCAGCTGAGAGTGGCATTGTTACGCAAGTGACGGCAGGGTGTGAGATTGCTTGGTCTTTGGTCACGAGTTGGATGAGAAGGCCAGGGGTCTGATACCCGCCACCGTCACACCATCCAGACAATGTGTTTTTCTAGGAAGGTCTGGCATACTTCAACAGGACAAAGCTAAATTACTCACTGCATCTATGACAACAGCATGGCTTCATAGTAGAAGAGTCTGGGGGCTTAACTGGCCTGCCTGCAGTCCAGGCCTTTCACTAGAGATGGCCTTGCGGTTCGCCGGGTGGTCGGTTTGCGGCAAACTTTGCTCGTTCGCTGTCCGCCGATCAGGCGAACATATGGCGATGTTCGCGGCCACCATATTCTTTTACAATGTGAAGAACTTTGACCCATGACACATCCATCAGGTGGTACAGGACAGCAAATTGAGACATTTCAGGACATGGACATACCCCCTACCTTATAAATAGACCTGACCTAGCTGCCATTTTACATTCTGCCTTTTGTCAGTGTAGGGAGAGGTTTGCTATGTGGAGCAGGGACAGACTGTTAGAGACACAAATCGCTAGGTAATAGGTCCACAAAAGTCCTTTTAAGGACTGGTATAGGTGTACTGTCTAAGTGTCTATATTCTGTCTTTTGTCAGTGTAGGGAGAGGTTGCTGTGGGGAGAAGAGAGAGATTGTCAGTGACACAGATCGCTCGGTAATAGGTCCACTGTCTATATTCTGTCTTTGTCAGTGTAGGGAGAGGTTTGCTGTGTGGAGCAGGGACAGACTGTCAGTGCCGGTTCACACTGATGCGATGCGGGAACACTGCGAATATATCTACGTGTTCCTGCATCGCATCCGCAGCACAGGCAGTTCACACTGCCATATGCGATATGCTGGGGTTGTCAATTCAAAGTTAACGACACCCCCAGCTCAGATCACATATCGCAGTGTTATCTGACAGTTCGCACAGAATCGGATTGTACTGGTGTGAACCGCCATGCAATCCGATTCTGCTGCGGACCAAAAAAAGGGGAGGAGAGGGAGAATGGAGTAGGAGGAGGAGACGAAGAGGCAGGCCTGCATGCAATCCGTGGCAGTGAAAACCAAATCTACACGGGGTGCCACAGGTTACATTCTTGATGGCCGTCGGCTGTCAGAAGGTTCACCCAGTAGGTAGTAAAAGTTATATACCTTCCCTGACCGTGTTTGCTAGGCCACGTGTCTGTTGTCAGATGTCTTAGCACCGACACTATGTGCAAGAGATACATTCACTTGGCGCTGAACATGGCCATATAGTTCTGGGATGCTCTTCTGCGAGAAATATTTCCTTCCTGGGACCTTCCATAGTGGTGTTTCAATGGGCACAAATTTTTGAAAGGCCTCCAAGTCCACCACTTTATATGGCAGTAGTTGGTGGGCTATCAGTTTCGACAAGCCAGCGGTCAACCATTGGGCACGAGGATTATCCGGCGTCATCATTTTTTTACGCTCGAACATTTGGGCCATGGAAGCCTGCTTTTTTCTAGAAAAACTTGAGCACGGCATGATGGAAGGTGGAGTGGAGGACAATTGTGAGGAGAGAGGAGAAGGAGAAGAGGCTGGACGGTGAGAGCCTGGAGTGGGGCTTTGTGGGCTCTGACGGCGTTGCTCCCACTGGGCGTGGTGATGGGAGTCCAGGTGCCTTCTTAGCCACCTTTCACACAGGCGGACCGTTCAGATCCGCCTGACGGTTTTTTTGGCGGATCTGAACGGTCCCCCCATGCATGTCTATGGGGCATCGGATGTCAGCGGAGACATGTCCGCTGACATCCGATCTGTCAAATCTGGACGGGTAGAAACCCTATTTTCCATCCGTCCAGCGGATTGTCCCTAGGTGAGTGTTGGGCTTACCGTGACTTATGCATTGACTGCAAAGGCTTCAGCATCAGGGAACGCATAGACCGACTGGTGTTCGACTACATCAGGTTAACGGCAGGTGTGGACGCTCTGAGAAGTGATGAACTCCTGGACTACTGGGTGGACAGGCTTGACCTCTGGGCAGAGCTTGCACAATTTGCAATGGAACTGTTGGCGTGCCCCTCATCCAGTGTCCTGTCAGAAAGGATGTTCAGCGCAGCAGGGGGGATCGTGACAGATAAGCTCACTCGCCTAGCTCACGACAGTGTTGACTATCTCACATTTATAAAAATGAATGAGGCATGGATCTCGGAGGAATTCAACACATGTGACCAGTAGACCATGTTTGATTCAAATTCCTCATGACAGGCCACAAATATCAGCCACCACCCATAACAATTCATGGTCCCTGTCTTAGGTAAATACAGCGGCTTAAAAGGCCTTTTATGTCCGTTGAATGCCTAATTGCTACAGTCTGTCCCAGCTCCACACAGCAACCTCTCCCTACACTGACAAAAGACTTTTGTGGATCTATTAGCTAGCGACTTGTGTAACTATACAGTCTGTCCCTGCTCCACACAGCAACCTCCAGCCACAGAATACAACGCCTGTGGGCTACTTTTTGGGGCCTGTACTGGCTGACACTTACTTCTGTATCCTGTGAATGCCTAATGTACCTCCAGCCACAGAATACAAAGTTCTTTGCTGTCAGGTAAACGCCTGTTGGCTAATTTTTGGGGCCTGTACTGGCCGACACTTACTTCTTTATCCTGTGAATGCCTAATTTTTCAGACTGGCATTGAAAATCAATGGGTCTGTAAATGTTCCGCTAAATTGTGTAATGGATGCGGATCCATTTTACAGACGTGTGAATGGACCCTATATGTATTTGACATGTATTTACCGGCTGCTGTCAGTTCTGGCTGATTTAGAAAAAAAAATAAAAAATGTTTTGGCTGAAAAAAAAAAAAAATTTTAATGGCAACTTTTCCAATAGCAATACTTCTGGTATGTCAGTGTCCATGTTGTGGGACTATGTGTGCACAGCTAGTAAGTATTTTGTGGCTGCAAATATGACCTGGAGGTTTTTAATGTTCGCCTGCCATTGAAGTGAATGGGGTCCGCCGCGAACTTGCGGTTCGCGAACATTTGAGAAAGTTCGTGGGTCGCGTTCGCGAACCGCCCCGTCCGAAGTTCGTCCATCACTACCTTTCACCAATTAAAGATATTGGTTGCATCTTGAAACAAAATATACAACAAAGAAGCCAGGACTGTTAAGCAATTATAATCCTATATCAGGCAAAAATAGTACAACATTCCTGTCTTAGCAACTGATCGCCTCATTTCCCAGACATTTACAAAGTGTTGTTAAAAGAAGAGGGGATGATACACCGTGATAAACAAGGCCCTGTCACAACTTTTATGAGACATGTTGCTGCCATCAATTTCAAAATTACCCTATTTCTTTCTTAAATTGATACAAGTTTAAACATTTGATATGTTTGCTTTTTTCTACTATGAATAAAATATGGGTTTAGGAGATTAACAAATCATTGCATTCTGTTTTTATGTTGATTTTTCACAACGTCCCAACTTTTTTGGAATTGGAGTTGTACACTTTTGTTTGTCAAATACGTCAGAGTGTTATTTCAAAATGTTCTTTTTTATTGAGGAATAAACCTTATAAATAAAATCTAAAATAAACAAGATTGCATGATCTGTGTATTAAAACACTGAATGTGAACCTGCAATTGTGGATTCGAACTTTAAAAAGGTAAAGACTCCATTCTTTTTTTTATTTTTATTTTGATCATGAATTCACTGCCTAGTGAATCATTTACCCAAAATGAACATGTAGGCATTAAAGTCTTAACTTTCATATCGCATGCCTTTTCTAGGTTTGTTACCCAGACTGTGTCAGGATGACAGTTTTGGAGCCTATACCTTTTAAAAGCAGGTCAGCATTGATGGCTCCCACAATCCTTGGGAAAGGGCCTGGGTGGTCCATCACTTGTGGCTTTATAAGCCAGTTTTCAACAAAGGAAGTTATTTTCAGTCACAGTTAAGTGAACTGAGCAATTTTCTTATATTGGCTCCCACATTTCTTCCATACAAACGCATGTGAAAAGTTGCATCTTTCTCTTACTATTGAGAATGAACCTATCCTGGGGGCAGGGAGCATGCCAAATTGTGCCTGTGCCAGCCGCACAGTTTAGGTAGCTGACCTGTGGCATACCCAAGGACCTATATTTATTATAAGCCAACAAAGAAAACTAGGCATTTGGAGCTTAGGTTTTCTTCGGTTTCTTAGCCTCCACTGAGGTGCCTTTTAAATCTTTTAGAAGAAGTCCATTTCATTGGCTGTTTGTCAAGCACCAGAGTTCTGGATAATGAACTGTCAGAACAGCAAATTCTCAACACTGAGCAGAGCCGTCCTGGGAAGCAGAAGCAAGGGGTACTGATTTTGTGGCAACACTGGAATGTCGATGCTTCTTCTGCTTCATAAATTGTTTAAATAGAAAGCAAACTTTAGAACCTCTCCAACACAATATATCTGTACAGTGACCAGCTGGTTGTCCAAATCACTACCAAAGGCCTCATAAACCCCAACCATCCAGATATTGACGTGGTAAGAAGCCTGGGCTGCCTATTATAAGCATTGCTATGAATGGGAACGTGTTGAAAATATACCTATCCAAATATCAACCTTCTGGCAATTAACATGTGCACAGACATTTATGTGGACTTCAGTGGCACTACTAAGAGGTAGTACAGGTATGATAAGTATTTTAACATTACACCAGCCATGCATGGATCAAAATTTGGCTGGTTCAGCAGGGACCGGCTTAAGTTCAATCCATATATGGGCACCCTGATTGTGCACAAGTCAATTTATCGATTGACTATGTATAACCAGCCTATCAGGTTTTTCCTAAATGATTAGTGGCGCTGGCTAAAGCGGGCAACACTAATGCTTGTGTCCTGCCGGCAGGGAAGGCTCCCTGTCAGCAGAAATCAATAGTGCTGTGGGAGGGATTCCCCCAATAACACTGACTGTGTTGATGGGGGAATCAAGCAATTTCTTTCCTTCAACCAATGGCAGAAGGAAAAACAATTACTTAATCTATGGCCTGCCTTAGTACCTTAGAAACCTGTCGAATGGGTGCATGGGCTTTTGATACAGTCCTGATGATTGGCAGAGGCAAAGTCGCCTCGGTGCATGTTGGGATACTGTATAAAAGCCAGGAGCACATGTGCTCGTGGTCTTTCAGCTGGATAGCGGAGTCCCGCTCCGAGCTCATAACTATACTCTCTCACTAGCACCTACCTAGGAGGGTGCTTCACTTATTTATCTACAAGTTTGGTGCAATACACTGTTCAGGGAGGGACATTTCTTATAACCCCCAAAAGAGGGCTACAATTCCAAAATGGATACACTAGAATAAATGTTTTAGATTATATGCTAATCAGGAGATCAGGACATCTGGATCCACTGGTTCATTTATTCGTTATTGCCATTACAGCCCCGTAATTACATTTATTTTACATTATGAGAGAAATCGACTAGATAAATAAGAATCCTATGATATATCTCCAGGGTCCAGGAGACCCCTATACAACAGGAATCTGCGCTGGATATCAGGAGACGGATCGGATATCGATGAAAGAAAGGAGTAACAGCCAGCACCCCAGAGACCCTGGAGATATATCATAGGCGCAATATCCTCGATATAAAGGTGAGAGTTTAGCACACCTAGAAGTGGCACAAGGTGGAGGAAATAAAGTCACTATATCTACGTTAAGAGCGTCTAAAATAAGAAAAGGATTGGAATATATATTTTGAAAGAAGTTTTGGACTCTTCTTATATAGACTTTTTTAAAGATTGTATTGGTGCACATTTTTTACTGATTGAATACAGTTTTACTACATTGTTTTACAAATCGTTTTATGAATAAGGTGATTTTAGAAAGCACCCAGCACTTTTTATGAGCACTATTATATGTGTGTCACAATAGAAGTTGTATATTCACTTTAAAGAAATATTATTTATCCATCGATTTATGTATTTATATATCAGATCAACATCTTGAAGAACATATCACTTTTTTCAGCAGGAATAATTTTATATACACCTACTGAAAGATTGTATTAACATGCCTTATGATATTTCAGATATATATTTCAGTTTATGCCCATCCTGTGATGAAATGTGGGCCCTTGCATTTACATCGTAACGAGCTAGACGGACAACCATTCATAACAACCTTGGACAGCAGACAGCTATATAGATGAAAAGACATTGACATGTTCAACACTTTTCCATTCATTCATTCAGACACTGAACGAGTTAAGGCTTAGCATTTAGATTACAAGACATTTTGCATAGAGACTGACACCACCATAAACAATTGACAATTGCTTACATTAAAACAGACAAGCTGAACACAAGACGGACCGATACTACAACAAAACACCTCATATTGACACAAATGCATAGGGAAACAAAGCCTTTCATGTACAGTTTTTCTATTGTCAAATTGACCAGTAAAGTGTAAACCAGTTAAAGCAGTTTTTTCCCGCTCAAACATGCTTTAAATATGAGCTTCACCTGCAATAAAATTAGTTGTGACTGCGCTAAGTTTGAGTGCTGTGTGTCGTCATAACTCCCGGCCGGACGAGGGTGAATTCACTATCTAGAAAGGGGGGTTAGCAACTGAAGGGCTGTAATATCATCGTGATTGCCTCCTGACAAGATTTGAGCTAACACCTACCAAGGAGACACCACAGATATAATTTTCAGAATTTCTTAACCACGTTCATCACAAACACCTGGCATTAATTTGATTTAATTTATATTGTTTATACACATCTTTCACACTTACCCTTTACCTTAAAGCGCACTACTACCCCCACTATAGAACTTGTTTAACTGTTGAGTATCAGTACCAGTGGTGCAGCATTAAGGAATTTACATTACCCCTGACAGCGCAGGAACCACACACACCTTTTGCTATAGCCCAGTAATTAAAAGGTAAAGACTTTAAGACCGTCTCCAAGCAGCATGGTGTTCCTGTGACTACAGCTTAAAATTTTATTAAGAATGTTAAGGTCATGGGAGTGTAGCCAACTTCCTTGGAAATGGTTGCAAGAGGAAAATCAACCTGGGATTCAACAAAAGAATAGTGCAAATGGTAGACAAAGGGCCAAAGAAACTTTCAGAGAGGTACAAGCTGAATTCAAAGGAAAGGTACTTCAACTGCTTTTTAAACAATACTGGAAGGAAGAATCCACGGATTGAAATTAAAATAAAATAAAAGCTAGACCGGAATATGCTAAAAGGCAGATAGCTGTCCCCCTATTTTCTTACTCGGCCAGAGGTCCTCTTTCACATAAAACTGGTCCCAGTGGCGGAGGGGAGAGGTGCCCCCCCAGGTGCCGGTGCCATCAATCTGGTCCTCTGAGGTGCTGTGCAGAAAGTCGAGTTGGGGCAATATGGCCCCCACTCGACTCTATGGCCTTGGAGGACTGGAGCAACGTCACATGTCGCTTCCGCCCAACGACCTTAAAAGGGCCCATTTTTCTCTTTTTGACCCCAGATCTCACATTAAAGAGGATCTGTCCTGCTTATTTCTATTACAAGAGATGTTTACATTCCTTGTAATAGGAATAAAAGTGATCAATTTTTTTTTTTTTTAAAGGGACAGTGTAAAACTAAAAAATAAAAAGGTAAAATAAATAAGAAAAAAATGTAAAAGCACCCCATCCCTCCAAGCTCACGCGCAGAAGCGACCGCATACGCAGGTTGCGCCCACACATGTAAGCGGTGTTCAAACCACACATGTGAGATATCACCTCGATCGTTGGAGCGAGAGCAATAATTCTATCCCCTGGACCTCTTCTGTAACTGTAAAATGCTAACTTGTAGAAAGTAGAAATTTTGAAAGCATTGCCTATGGAGATTTTTAAGTACCAATGTTTGTCGCCATTCCACGAGCGTGCACAATTTTGAAGCATGACATGTTGGGTATCTATTTAGTCAACATAACATTATCTTTCACATTATAGAAAAAAACTGGGCTAACTTCACTGTTTTCTTATTTTTAATTAAAAAAGTGTATTTTTTCCAAAAGAATTGCGTTTGTTAGGCCGCTGCCCAAATAAGGTGTGACAAGTATTGCAACAATCTCCATTTTATTCTCTAGGGTCTCTGCTAAAAAAAATATATATTATGTTTGGGGGTACTAAGTAATTTTCTAGCAAAAAATACTGATTTTAACTTTTAAACAACAAGTGTCAGAAATAGGCCTGGTCCTTTAGTGTTTAAGGCCTTGAAGGGCAGTAGAAATACCCCCCAATTACCCCTTTTTGGAAAGTAGACAGCCCAAGGTATTTAGTAAAAAGGCATGGTGAGTTTTTGGAGTTTTAAGTGTAGCAATATTTCCAGGCATTGGGCCTGATGTGGGTCTGCCATTGTTACCGGTAAGACTTGCAACATATTGAAGTTGAAAACCCAAGTGTGAGAGCTGAGACAATGACCATTCCAGCATCTTTGGTTTGTTTTGTTTATTTTATAATGGGGATGGGAGAAGGGAATGAGTGGGATACTCCTCTGGCTCAACTAGGTTTAACTGGGACACTTTGTACAAAAGATGCCTGTTAGCGCTGTCCTGACTCCAGCTGAATGCCGACCAACGCTTCCTGGCGATTGAGATACTGTTCTGCTGAAAGTGCTGAAACTTCGACTTTAACTCCTTGGTAAACTCAGAAGATCCTGGACTGTACCAATCCTTGACTCTTGACACTCCTGCGTATGACTCCCTCCAGCCCTTCACTGACTGAGGTAGCTCCTTGTTACTACATGTGTTGCTGCTAACTCCCAACACTGCACACTTGACTCTTCAGGGCCCAACCGCTGGCGCCCCCTCTACACTTCCAGGGTCCTCTCACTAGGCAACCCCCTTAACACTTCAGGGTCCTTTCACTAGGCAACCCCCTTGACACTTGCAGGCTCCAGGATCCCTGGGACCTTCACCGGAGTGGTCCCCTCTACACTAGGCAGACCCCCAGGGGCAGTTCTCAGTACTCACGACCTTGGAAGGTTTTCCTGGAGCTGTAGCCCTCTTCCTCCGCTGGTCCTCGGCACACTGAATCCTCTCTGCAGCTCAGCTCAGCTCTCCCTTCTGGATTCTCAGGCAGCCACCCGAGACACCCTATCCTTCTGACAGGAGGGGACACAGCCGTACTCCCCCCTCCTGGGACTCTGCTTCCCTGTTCCCCCCCAAACTTTTACCCACTCCCAGAATCCTCTGCGGCAGAATCTGCCTTCTGGGGTAGATACAGGCCTGAATGGGCCACTGATTGGGTTTCTTCCACTGCCCAATGAGAATCCTCTCATGGAGCCAGTGGGGCACACCTGGGAGGTATGACAGTCCAGCTGAAAATCATGGCCCTGCTGTTAGGCAGCCAAAGCCCATTATGCTTTTACCTAGCACCTACCTTGTAGGGTGCTACATCTACCCCACACCAAATGGAGTCAGGTCCCTCTGACTCTGAGGCAACCGCCTCCTCTCAAAAACATTGGCCAAAAACTCAGGAGTATCCAAAAAACCTGGAAAGGGAAAAACAAATGTAGCACTACCCCCGTAGGAGCTGCTGATTAGATTATTGGGTCTACGCCCTGCCTAACAACCCTCGGAATTGGCTCGAACCCTCCATAGGCACAACTGACCCAGAACAGGACTGGAATACCAAATGGCTACACAGATTGGAATATAACACTTCAATAAATAATAATGACCTGTTACCTCTCTCCAGCTGTAGTCCTGCTGGG
This sequence comes from Pelophylax lessonae, assembly GCF_965119305.1. Lineage (NCBI taxonomy): Eukaryota > Metazoa > Chordata > Amphibia > Anura > Ranidae > Pelophylax > Pelophylax lessonae. Next base: position 272,399,143 of record NC_138768.1, read on the forward strand.
TGACACAATGGGACAACACACAGGATTGTGTTAAGTTAAAGCTTAATTTACTATGTATAAGAATGAAACAAGTGAGGTACAATGAAATATGGCTCTTTAAGGAATTACATGTACCAACTTAGAAAGATAAAAGTACTCCCACACTCATGTATAATAAATGCCAGACACAGTACCAGACAGGTAGGCCTATCTGAGTCCCACATGTGGTTCCGCTGTTTCTTCTCTATATCTTCGCTAGCAACGTTGGTGCACTCGCGATTTGTAATCCACATTTAGGATGGATGATGAAAAGAGAGAATGGCAGCAAACAGTTAGTAATCACCGCGGGGTGTCTGTGCAGGTTTGGCGGTAAAACTTCTGTGGGAAATGTACTGGGCCACCCGATATATTGCCTTCTACTACTCTAAGGCTAATCCTGACTAAAGTTACTTCTTTGGTAGATAGAGTCAGTTTTTGGGCAGGTGCCCTCTCACCAACAGGACTGTGTCCCAGGAACCCTCCGCTGCAGTCTCAGTCTCCGGCCTCTGTCACCAGCCGCGCTAGGTATTGGTGGTGGATGAGTCTGGTCTCTGCAAAACATCGATGGGACCTCCAGGAGGGATCCTCTACTGGAGATGAAACACTGCAGCTTTGTCACTTCAGGCCCAGGAGTTTTGGCCTAGCATGCAGCATCAGCCCACCGCGCTGGCTTCCTGCTTGTCTCACTGTGTCTTTCCCAAGAGAGTGAGCCTGGCCCCTCCCTTCCTTTATAAAGCTTCCCTCAGAAGGCTGAGCAGTGAGGCAGTGCACCCTGGTACTCCCAGAGAATTATGGATGATGTAGTCTGTTTATACTTCCTGACAGGAAATCACATCACAGGAAATCCCAGATCAGCTGCAATGTGTCATTTTGGCCACTAGATGGAGCCGAGTTCCTTCCAAATGTCAAACAGTCATCTTTATGCATATGAAACCTCGCTACACAAATGTACAAATAAATTATGGTGGAAAAATATAGCTTTACATACTCTGTACAAATATACAAACATTTTAAGGTGCATGAGAACTGATGCACCCCCCACCAAATGAACATGCTTGGTGGAGACCACAAAGAAAAATACAATACACATTTCCTAACTAACTAGATCTAGGATGATCCCACCTGTAGAGAAAAATGGAAGCAACTTTTGGGAAAATACAAGACTAACTATCTAGACAGTTGAGTGGAAAGACCCTCCTTTTGACTCTAAGGGCGACCTTTCCACTCACTTCCCTGACTGTCTCAGCTGACCAGTATTTTGACTCGCCGGGGTCCACTCTTTGCCGATAAGAAGTCTGTACCCTGTCACTGGCTAACTATGCAGAGTCCTTTGATGAAGTGAAAAACACAGCGCCCTCTTGCTGCCTTTCTAAGTACTTCTTGAAGGAACAGGGCAAGTCACAGTTCTGTATGACCTGCAGTCCTGCTGAGTCAGGTAAGCAACACAGGGGTCCTGTAGGGCACCCCCACCAAAGTTCATGGACATACTTGAAGTTTGCAACAAACATTATTTTCTCTTTTATCAAAACAGTGGATGACTTCCCACACAGTTATTTGTAATCCACAGAGACCCTGGCCGTTGGCCCAAGGGGTCTAGCATAACAACATTCTTTCCAAGACCCTGGCCCGATGGCCCACAGGGTCTGCATTAAACTTGAACACTTTCAAACTTTTGAATTCAGCATTATACTTTCAAAGTTCCTTGGTCAGTTGTGATAGCCAGCCGGCCAACACAGTTTTTTTAGCTCTTGAAATTTTTAGACGAGACACTTGCTTCCCTCAAATATAATAGTCAGGGTTAGGGACCTGAACATATACTGTACACCTCGCTCATTTTTGACCCTGATGGACCAGGCATGACCTGATCCATCCGGGTGACGGACTTTTACTCTGTCTATATAAATGGAGCGCCGAAAAGTTCCACTGAGCTTTCACACTGTCAAATGTTTCCTTTAACTTCTCTTCCGGGAAGTCCCTGTATGGCTTGGGGACAAACAGGAAATCCCAAATTATTTCATCACACCAAAAGTCCCGGAATTTTTCCACCATCAACATCACCTCTTTGGGTGCATACAGATAGTCATATCCATATTCGTGTGCCACTTTCTTCTGTAACCATCTCTGCATGTGAGACAGCCGGGGGAGAGTCCTCCTGCTACCTCTCCCCTTTGGAGAAAATGGAGTGTACACTCTTTGTATCATATTCTAATAGGCCGCATTCTGGTCTCTGGCCCTGGCAATTTTTTCTGGAGGGGTGAGGTCTGGGATCCTTTCAACATAAGCATCACAGAACGCCAATTTCTGAGCCAAGTCCCCCCTCTCCATGGCTTCCTTAGCCTCTGTGTCAACTGTTACTGCCACGTCAGGACCTGGGGAGCTGCTCCCAGCTTCTGATCCCCAGTCCCACTCAGTTTCATCCATGGACCTGAAAGTACTGAAATAACGGGGACCCGATGGGTACAGGGCATTTTTCTCCCTCACTACTAGTGCTGGTGGGTGAGGCTTGAATCTCTTTAAGATTTTCAGGCTGCTGGGTGCTAATTGGGGCGGATCCTGCCATGGCTGCTGAGGTAGTTATGTCCTCCGGCCAACCCTCTGGTCACCGGTGCAGGCATGGATCCCCTCCCAATGGAACTCTGCGACCGAGTCCCCCTTCCACATATTGCAGGCCCACTAACTGCTGGCAGGGCCTCTAACTGCATCATCAGACGCAACATGCCCCTCCCGCCTCCGTGGAAGAACTTGGATTCAGTCCCGGTCACCTCCTGTGTGAGTCCTGATTCCCATGTAACACATAACTTCTTGGGTCAGCCCTCACTCTTTTCTGCCTGTAGCAGCAGATAACTACACTGCCCAAACTGGACCCACGCTTGTACTCTTAAAATAACAGTGACACATTGAGGACATACCGCTCCTAGGAACTCCGGGCCGCTTCCAGTGCACAGCGTGAGTCCGCCTTCCGATACCATCCGGATACCGGTATCCCAAACTAGGGACGGAGTGGGCTGGTGGATCTGCACCAAAGTTCTGCCTGGCAGAGTCTTCACCCATGGTGGCAGGGATAGCAGGTACACTCTTGGTTTCGCTCACGAACGACATGCTCCTTTCTCCTACACGTGTCTCCCGCACAGCCACACCCAAAGGAGGGGATATTAATAGGGTCCCCTTGGTCACTCCTGATTTGCTTGGTGTTCCTACTGTCTCCACCCTTTTGCCATATTGGGCGATGACTCCTCCTGCTAGGCAGGTCTACACGTGGTGCGCTTTCCCGCTCGGTGCTGTAACTCTTCCCCTGCCATGCTCTTCTACTGTAGCTCACAGGGAAGTAGCCGCCAAGCGGATCAGGTCACTTGCCAGACATGCATCCACTCTTCTCAATTGCACTAGGGCCACAACTGCATCTTCCTTCACTTAAACCAGCTGTCCCTCCTTGCTAATATCCCACTGTCAGTTGCACGGTCGATCGTTCTCTTCCTAGCCACACATGTGCAATTCACATCTTCCATACTGTCTCCGAGGCTAGCCCCACTGCCCCTCTCGGCATGGTCGACTACGATCCTCACAGTATCGGTGCAATCAATATACATAATAAATGTCCCACTGTCAAATGCATGTTCAACATCAGTCCACATAGCTTGCACGTACACCTGGCCCCTGGCACCTCTCTTCCCGTGCCCCCGGCCTCCATCTTCACCGTCCCCAACGGGACCTCTTCCTGTTAAGCAGTTGCAGCATTTATGCACTTTGACCCATTTTCTACCTGCTATCCATTTTCTAACAGCAGAATACATTTCATAGTCCATATCAAAAGTGCTCATCAGATTGCAGGTTTTACTTGAACATTTGCGTTGCCACGAGCAACCCTCCATATGCACTTCTAGCTTCATCCCACTCTCCCTGCCTCCCACTAGAGCAGTACAGTGTCATATGACTGGTGTGACAGTGATCAGGGACATTGACTGGTGACAGTATGTATATATTTAAAAAAAAAAAAAATCAATTTTTTTTATTTTTTTTTTTTTTACTATTTTTTTATATACTGTGTGTACTGGAGTGATCAAGATTTTTTTTCACTATGACTGATGATCTGATAATAATATATCTGATAATAATATATCTTATAAGCAATCATTTTTGTGAATGGCATTCATTTATATGCCATTGTGTTGGCTGTGATTGGTCTACTATGATTTGCCCCTGTACCATGTGATCACTGTGACCAATCACAATGAATGACTATGAATGAAAGCCATTGCGTACTATAGACATGTAATCACTGTGATTGGTCAAAACAATCACATTGTAACAGGGCCAGCACAGTACGACGATCAGTCACAGCGGGTGACAGATCATGCCGCTGTGTGCCCCCTAGGGTGGGGACGAGGCATGCAGCTGGAGGACATCATATGACGTCCACTCAGGATAGTAGTGCTCCCACCTGGCGTATTGTAAAAGGAAAAAAAAATGCAAGAACTGCATTTACCCAAACCACCTCAGGTTATGTTGCCTTCCACAGGATAATGACCCAAAACACACAGCTAAAAAGGCTCAAGAATGGCAAAGAACAAAACACCAAACTATCCTGATGTGGCCTATGGAAGGAGCTGAAACATTCAGTTTGGCATCCTTCAAACTTGGGACATATGGAGCAGTTTGTTCAAGAAGAGTGAGCCAAACAACCTGTTGGCAGGTGCAGAAGATTTATTGAGAGCTAAAGAACGCACTCTAAAGGTTATAACATAAAATATTGGGTTACTGGTCCCACCATTTCTGTCCATGCCATTTTCATTTTTTTTATCATTTAAAATAGTCAGTTAAATCAAAAATAAAAGACTGATTTTCATTAAATATGGAATAAACTATGATGGATGACAATTTCTTTAGTCAGCTTCAAGTTGTTTTAGGAAAAAATGTGGTTTCCTCTTTTTTCATTGAAGGGTACCAACAAATTAGTCCACATCTGTATGTTTTATCCACCTTGCAATGTACCTGTTAAACTTGCTAGTAAATGTGACTACTCCAAGAAGAGTCAAATTCCTAACACAACCGCATCCTCTTTGGGTATCATAACCAACTGCTATTCTGACAGTGTCTAATTACTCTCTGTGCTGGCCCAGATATTCTGCTCCTCCCTACATAACTTTTTATGTGAATGAGTAAAAAGGGAATATTATAGAGCAGGTATCTCCAAACAAAGGCCCTCCAGCTGTTGCGGAACTTGATGTCCCATGAGGCATTGTAAAACTCTGACTGTCACAGGCATGACTAGGCATGATGGGAATTGTACTTCCTGAACAACTGGGGGGGGGGGGGGGGGCAAGGTTTGAGTGAGAGCTCTGCTGGGGCTGCTGATACCAGATCCAAGATGGTGATGACCAGCAGCAGTCTCAGGGCTTTTGGATGTCTACACAAGTTAGGTTTTTACAGGCAAATAACATGCATAAAATATTTTATGGACATAATTGTTCTGGTGACAGAGTCTCTTTTTTATCATATAATAAGCATGCTAATAATGACTCTGTGCTTTTAGTGCAGTAAACAGAAACATTCGGAATGTCATAATTCATTAACTGTAAAGATATGTAAATGTTAAACATTTCCCTGTGTCACCCATAGAGCATTCATAAATTGTTATCTACTGTATGTACTGCTTTATTCTTGGGAAACAATCATTGCTAGGAAGTTCAAAAAGTTTGAAGTGGTTAGTGATATCAGGGGAGTGTGGTTAATCTTTAGAATCAATAGATTATCTCCCAAATGCAACAGTAATAAACATTTTTAGTACAGTGAGGAAAGGTTAGAACCTCTCTCAGATGTTCGTCGTATCAGTCTTCTGATGCTTGTTGCCTTCAAATGTCCATCCCAAAAACTTTTTTTTTTTTTTTGTTGATAGAGTGGGAAGGCTAAGGATGCTGTCAAGTTTTATTGCTATCCAGGACTGCATTAGATAGATTTCACCAAACTTCCTGTTCTGCTAACATGAGACAGAAAGTGAGGGGAACATTTTCAACAGGGGCACAGTGAGCAATACAAATCTGGCAAGGATTTTAGCTTTTCTCATCTCTACTAAAAAACTGCATGTCTGTCTTTCCCCTTGGACTTTTATCCCCATTTCAAGGCTGTATAAATGTTACTAGAAGAACAGGAAGGAAGGAGAAATCCCTCGAATAGAGTCCTAGATAGCAGTAAAACCCGACAAAACTGCACGTCTGTCTTTCCCCTTGGACTTTTATCCCCATTTCAAGTCTGTACAAAATGTTACTAGAAGAACAGGAAGGAAGGAGAAATCCCTCGAATAGAGCCCTAGATAGCAGTAAAACCCAACAAAACTGCATGTCTGTCTTTCCCCTTGGACTTTTATCCCTATTTAAAGTCTGTACAAAATGTTACTAGAAGAACAGGAAGGAAGGAGAAATCCCTCGAATAGAGCCCTAGATAGCAGTAAAACCCGACAAAACTGCACGTCTGTCTTTCCCCTTGGACTTTTATCCCCATTTCAAGTCTGTACAAAATGTTACTAGAAGAACAGGAAGGAAGGAGAAATCCCTCGAATAGAGCCCTAGATAGCAGTAAAACCCAACAAAACTGCATGTCTGTCTTTCCCCTTGGACTTTTATCCCTATTTAAAGTCTGTACAAAATGTTACTAGAAGAACAGGAAGGAAGGAGAAATCCCTCGAATAGAGCCCTAGATAGCAGTAAAACTCAACAAAACTGCATGTCTGTCTTTCCCCTTGGACTTTTATCCCCATTTCAAGTCTGTACAAATGTTACTAGAAGAACAGGAAGGAAGGAGAAATCCCTTGAATAGAGCCCTAGATAGCAGTAAAACCCGACAAGCATTTTTTAACGCTCCCTCACTTTTTTCAAAATAAAGTTTGGTGTAAGCAAACACTTTAATGTCTGGGATGGCAATACAACCTACTGCCAGTCCTCATACCTCTCCACTGTTTCTAAAACTTAAAAAAGATATTTAACAATATAAAAATTCACAATAACAAAATCACAAAAACTGTAGAGAACAATGCACAAAAGACTACATGCAGACATGGGATCTGTTTTCTGGAATGCCTGGGACTTGTTTTCTAAAAGGGCTTTTCAATCATTTGGAAAACAATACCTAACGACGTATGTTTCTGAATACAGTACTTATCTTCTATTTATCTTAAAATTCTTGTCCAATGGGATTGTTTGGCTGTACTTCCATAGTTGCCAATGTTCCCAGAAAACTCACAGGCACCTTCTTTCAGTAGCAAAAATGGTGATGTTACATGCCACCTGTCTCAGCAAACAACCCAAGCCTAGTGGGACGTTTTGCAGGACATGATGGGTTTGGATAGTTTCCAGTATGGGATAATGTAATCAAATACTTGCTGCACAGTTAACTAGAGTGATATAGGTTGAGCCCCAACCCACCTCTTGAGCCCAAGAGCTGCTTTACCAACTCCACCCAAGATAGACAGATAGATAGATAGATAGATAGATAGATAGATAGATAGATAGATAGATAGATAGATAGATAGATAGATAGATAGATAGATAGATAGATAGATAGATAGATAGATAGATAGATAGATAGATAGATACCTTAAACTCACCTTCCAATCTCAGAACATTTTCCGGCATCTGTAGCTACAGCTGCCTTTTCATAGATCTGTGCGCTCTGGGTAGTCTCCTTGGGTTTCGAACGCAGTCCAAAAAACAATCCCAAGAACAAAGCAAGTGCAACCAGTACAATGAACAGAAATCCTATTATAAGATGGCGACTCCGCATGGCGCTGTGAATGGAGGAATACAAAAGTAGTATTGAAAATTCATATCATCCCTCTTTGAATTTAATTGTAATAACAGTTATGATGATGCTTTACTCTATGCAGATAGCTGTTATTCTCTCACACCCTGGATCTATAGGTTTATTCCATTAAACTCTCCCTTTGTGCTCATGTTACCATTAATAAAGCAGGAGAGGTGCAGAGACACTGGGCCTGAGCTGTGTTCTTGCAGCATGAACAGACAGTCTCTACTTGACACTACTTGAAGCTGGCAGCGGTTTCCTGGCCATCCCCTGACTCAGAGGGTGCCAGCGATGCCGTCAAACAGGGCACAAAAATCCATTTTAAAAGAGGCCTGATTTGGAAGCAGTTTATCTTTGGTCCTTCTCGTTGGTTATTAAATAGCAAAATGTTCCCTTCAACAAAAGACTATACATCTTTCTGATTTTCATCTGGAGAAACAAACACAATTAACCACACAATAGTGGGGAAAAAAATCTTGCATGCAGTTCAGTAAAGCACTTTTCACCAAAGAAAAGGCATATGAAATGTCACTTTGGTATTTAAACATATCAGATGATATTACAGATCCGTCATCTCAGACAAGGATGGCATATATCTGTAGATGTCACTATTTAAGGCCTTGGGCCTACTTCTTTTAATATAGATTGCAGCATTTTCAAGTAAAGCTATCATTAATTTAAGCACAACACGGACAACAGGTACACACAGACAACTCTGTACAACTATGTTATGCTGACATTTATACTGAACCTGTGGGTAAAAGTAAATTACAATGCTAGCAGCCATATTAGGCAGCTGGTTATCCTCACAGCATAGAGCTATTAATGCATTAACTCTCCTCATAGTGATGCAATATGCTCTATGACTCAATACTACTGTTTGCCATTGGTGTGTGCAGCCTATTGCATTAAGGTGTGCACCCCAAAACACAAACATACATGCATGTGTATCAGCAGAGCAGTGGACGGTGTCAGTAGAGCACAGATTAGTGTCAATAGCCCAGTGGATGGTGTCAGAAGTCTTTTTACTTTATTATTTTTTTTACATTATTATTATTTTTTAATTTTTAGGAGCCCCATTATGGGGCTTTGGTGAAATATCAAGGGTTTAAACAGACCCCTAATGTCTCATTTTTGAGACAGAGAAAGAAACTGAGGACAGAGATTCCCCACTCAATCTCACTGGACACCTGCCTGTTGTGCACAAGACAGCCTATCAGAAGCACAGGGAAAATAATAATGCACAAGTCAGCATTTAAAGAGAAACTGCAGTCTGCTCACATAATTTATAATAAAATCATTTTGCCACTCTGAAGCTTCCCTCCAACCCCTTTGCATTTTATTTTATATATTCTGTGATTCTGTACTTGTCAAATACAGTCAGGTCCATAAATATTGGGACATTGACACAATTCTAATTTTTTTGGCTCTATAATGGATTTGAAATTAAACAAACAATATGTGCTTTAACTATAGACTTTCAGCTTTAATTTGAGGGTATTTACATCCAAATCAGGTGAACGGTTTAGGAATTACAACAGTTTGTATATGTGCCTCACACTTTTTAAGTGACCAAAAGTAATGGGACAATTAGCTGCTCAGCTGTTCCATGGCCAGGTGTGTGTTATTCCCTCATTATTGCATTTACAAGGAGCAGATAAAATGTCAAGGGTTAATTTCCAGTGTGCTATTTGCATTTGGAATCTGTGGCTGTCAACTCTCAATATGAGATCCAAAGAGCTGTCACTATCAGTGAAGCAAGCCATCATTAGGCTGAAAAAACAAAACAAACCCATCAGAGAGATAACAAAAACATTAGGTGTGGCCAAATCAAATGTTTGGAACATCCTTAAAAAGAAAGAATGCACCGGTGAGCTCAGCAACACCAAAAGACCCGGAAGACCACGGAAAACCACTGTGGTGGATGACCAAAGAATTCTTTCCCCGGTGAAGAAAACACCCTTCACAACAGTTGGCCAGATCAAGAACACTCTCCAGGAGGTAGGTGTATGTGTGTCAAAGTCAACAATGAAGAGAAGACTTCACCAGAGTGAATACAGAGGGTTCACCAGAAGATGTAAACCATTGATGAGCCTCAAAAACAGGAAGGCCAGATTAGAGTTTGCCAAACAACATCTAAAAAAGCCTTCACAGTTCTGGAACAACATCCTATGGACAGATGAGACCAAGATCAACTTGTACCAGAGTGATGGGAAGAGAAGAGTATGGAGAAGGAAAGGAACTGCTCATTATCCAAAGCATACCACCTATTGTATTTATTGATGATGTGACTGCTGATAAAAGCAGCAGGATGAATTCTGAAGTGTTTCGGGCAATATTATCTGCTCATATTCAGCCAAATGCTTCAGAACTCATTGGACGGCTCTTCACAGTGCAGATGGACAATGACCCGAAGCATACTGCAAAAGCAACCAAAGAGTTTTTTAAGGGTAAGAAGTGTAATGTTATGCAATGGCTAAGTCAATCACCTGACCTGAATCCGATTGAGCATGCATTTCACTTGCTGAAGACAAAACTGAAGGGAAAATGCCCCAAGAACAAGCAGGAACTGAAGACAGTTGCAGTAGAGGCCTGGCAGAGCATCACAAGGGATGAAACCCAGCGTCTGGTGATGTCTATGCATTCCAGACTTCAGGCTGTAATTGACTACAAAGGATTTGCAACCAAGAATTAAAAAGTTAGATTAATTTATGATTGTTAATCTGTCCCATTACTTTTGGTCCCTTAAAAAGTGGGAGGCACATATACAAACTGTTGTAATTCCTACACCGTTCACCTGATTTGGATGTAAATACCCTCATATTAAAGCTGAAAGTCTGCAGTTAAAGCACATCTTGTTTGTTTCATTTCAAATCCATTGTTGTGGTGTATATAGCCAAAAAGATTAGAATTGTGTCGATGTCCCAATATTTATGGACCTGACTGTATGTTGCAGAAATCTCCCTCCACTAAGTCTGGCTGCAACCATTTTAACCGTGGGCAGTTGAAGCTGCTGCCTGTTCACTTCCTGGATTTACACAGAGGCACATACACATATATACAGACAGACACACTCACACCACTGCTTGCCTGCACATGTCTCCTTTCTTGAATACTCATGGATCTCTGCAGTCTCCTGTTATTTCCGCTCTCATCCAGCCCCCCCAGCTCTGCAGGTCTAATTGACTCTCCTATGACTCACCCCTCCTCCCTTGCTGGGAGTAAGAAAGAGAGCTGTGCATGATGTCATTAGCCTAGGCTAATTACCAGACAAGAAAAAGGAAGTGGGCTGTGTAAGGTATTTACTGGCAGAAAAAAAATGTTTTACTGTCCCAAGTTAAAACAACAAGGGTAGAAGATTTAATAGATGAAAAAATGACTGAAGGTCAGCTTTAAAAAATGCCTGGCTGGTGCTTGCAGGCTTAGTAGAGAATTTGTACATTTTGAAACACTTCTTATGATGCCACAATGTTTTTTTCAGTACACGGGAGAATGGGGAACTGGGGGAGTAGTAACAGGAACACCAGACTCTACTATCTCAGGAAGAGGATTTGATACACATTAGAGCTCAACCATCAGCTATCTCTAACAAGTAGAGAGATAAATGTGTACCTACTGCAGTGGGTCAAGTTGGAGGGTGTGGGGTTCTCTTCCATCAACAGGTACTCCCTTTACTGGAATGTGAGACATTGTATAGTGAAGAATATACACTCAGCGGCCACTTTATTTAGGTACACCTTCCAAGTACTGGGCTGGACCCTATTGCTTTCAGAACTGTCTTAATTCTTCATGGCAAAGATTCAACAAGGTGTTGGAAATATTCTTTAGAGATTTTGGTCCTATTGACATGATAGCATCACGCAGTTGCTGCAGATTTGTCGGTTGCACATCCATGATGTCAATCTCCCAGGCAGGATGGATCTATACTTTCATGTTGTTTACGCCAAATTCTGACCCTACCATCTAAATGTCGCAGCTGAAATCAAGACTCATCAAACCAGGCAACGTTTTTCAAATCTTCGATTTTGAATTTATGTGAGTCTGTGTAAGTTGTAGCATCAGTTTCCTGTTCTTAGCTGACAGGATTGGCACCTGGTGTGGTCTTCTGTGTTGTACGTTCAGAGATGGTATTCTGCATACCTTAGTATTAACGAGTGGTTATTTGAGTTTCTGTTGCCTTTATATCATCTCAAACCAATGTGCCTATTCTCCTCGGACCTCTGACATCAAAAAAGGCATTTTCACCCACACAACTGAAGCTCACTGGATATTTTCTCTTTTTTAAACCAATTTCAGTAGATTTGCAGTTTTTGAAATACTCAAGATCAGCCAGTCTGGCATCAACAACTATGACACGTTCAAAGTCACTTAAATAACCTTTCTTCCCCATTTTGATGCTGGGTTTGAACTTCAGCAAGTTGTGTTCACCACGTCTAGATGCCTAAATGCATTGAGTTGCTGCCATGTGATTGGCTGAGTAGCAATTTGTGTTACCAAGCAATTGAACAGGTGTACCTAATAAAGTGGTGATAAGTGTATGCATTCCCTCCATTTAACATCAAATGTTATTAATGGTCTGTATATAATAATAACATACCAGGAGACATTTTTTTATGCTTCATAACATGTAAAAAATTATCTAGAGTTATTAATAAACCGTTACTAAACCTAATCCTAAACTGTCCACACGCAGTTTTATCCACTGAAATATAATGCATGGGCAGTTTCAAAAACTTGACTGACAGGTGCAGCATGTGTGGACGTTCAGTACTTCCCGACCGCCGCAAGTAGATTTACTGCGGCGGTCAGCCCCGGCCAGGCAGAGTGACGTTAATTAACGTCACTAGCCTGGGAGGGTCTGGGGAGCGAGCGCGCGCCCGCGGAGGCGCGCTCCCGCTCCCGCGCGGTCACGGACTCCCCCGCGCGTGTGACTGGCGGACCCGATGTCCGCCGGTCACTCGGCGATCGTCGGGGGAGAGGGAAAAAGTCAGGCGGCTTGTGTAAACAAGCCACCTGTCATTCTCCTCGGTGTAAAAACACTGATCACACGGATCTACTATGTAGATCCGTTGATCAGTGTCCTTACAGCTCAAGCCACAGCCAATCACAGTAGAAAGCACGCCCCTAGGGACACACACAGCCCCTCCCTTCCAAATAAAGTTAACCCCTTCACTACCAGTGTATTTTTACAGTAACAGTGCATATATATAGCACTGATTACTGTAGAAATGTCACTGGTAACCCCAAAAGTGTCAAAAATGTCAGTCAAGGGTCCGATCTGTCCGCCGCAATGTCGCAGTACCGCAAAAAAAAAATCACAGATCGCCGCCATTACGCGTTAAAAAAAAAAAACAACAAAAATGACAAAAATCTTTCCCTTTGTTAGTAAACGCGATAACTTTTGCGCAAACCAATAAAAATACGCTTTTTGCGATTTTTTTTACCAAACATAGGTAGGATAAAACAAATTGGCCGAAAATGTTAAAAAATTTTGATTTTTACATTTTTTTGGGGGGGAATTTCATATAAAAAAAATGTGAAAAATATTGTTATTTTTGCAAAATTTACGCTCTTTTTTTGTTTATAGCGCAAAAAGTAAAAAGCGCACAGGTGATCAAATACCACCAAAATAAAGCTCTGTTTGTGGGAAAAAAAGAATGTCAAATTCGTTTAGGTACAGCGTCGCACGACCGCGCAATTGTCCGTTAAAGTCACGCAGTGCCGAATCGCAAAATACCCCCTGGTCGTTTAGCAGCCAAATCCTCCGGGGCTTAAGTGGTTAAACCCAGAGGTATGGGCTGAATTAAGGATTCTGGGAGCCCCTTCCCACTCTATTGTGGCCATGGCTGGACGACACACATACCATTATTATGTAATTTGTGTAATATGAAAATAATATTCATGAAACTTATGATGGCTAAAGTGCATAAAAAGTGGAGTCTTTTCTCACTACATTAAGTCTGGAGGTTTTTCTCTCACCGATGGGAATGGAGATCTGGCATTGGCTGATGATGACGCATTTCAAAACTAAATGAAGAAGCGCAGGTAGGTCTGTTACTATATGTTAGCTTGTGTCTAAATGACTTATGTTTAACTGTACCTTGCTCTGAATTAAAAAGTTCGCTTAGTTTGTGTTTTTCAGGAGGAAAACACCCCAACCGTGTTGGCTGAATAAGTGAGATAAGAAAATGGGATTTTTGACTTAGCATAAAATTCATTTCTCTGATGTTCATTGACAGGCACAACTCGTGTTCTTCATAATCATTGGGGTATACTGCCCCCTACAGGAGTAGGCAGAAAAATAATCTGGTTACGCCTTTGGGCAGTCCTAGGGGGTATACTTTCTCCCCCTGCTATAGGTACTCAGTTTAGTTACTAGCAGTGTCAGAAGAATTACAACTCCACAGAGGGGTGGGTGCTGTGTCCATCAATGCACATCAGAGAAATGCATTTTATGGCAAGTCAAAAATCCCATTTTCTCTTTTGTTCATTGATGGACACAGCTCCTGGTCTTCGTAACCATTGGGACGTCCCAAAGCAGGGTTAAACACGCGGGGTGGGAACAGCAGAAAAATTCCCAAGGCTAAACAGTAGCCAACCAGGCAACAGGAGCTCAACCAAAACAACTGGAGCGAGCCCACCTGAAAAAAACCATAATACACCCTCGAAAAGGATCAGGTCCTCTAAATAGCAGTCTGCAAAACCTTGTGGCCAAAGGAAACATCCGCAGATGCCAACACATCTACTTTATAAAACTGTGAAAGTGTGCACCGACGACCAGATGGCCGCCTTGCAAACCTCTCCTCACTGACGCCTGATGACAGAAGTCCCAGGAGGCACTAAGCGCCCAAGTAGAGTGCACCTTAACAGGAAAAGGAGAAACCTGACCTTTGATGGAATAGACCTGAATCACTGTCTGTCTGATCCATCTGGAAATGGTCGCAGAGGAATCAGACAACCCTTTCTGAGGCCCATCCGTGAGCACAAATAGTGAGTCTGACTTCCTGAAAGACTCTGTAGCTACCAGGCACACCCTAATTGCCCAGACCACATCCAAGGCATGCAAGGCAATTTCCTTTGGATGTTTAGGCCTGGGACCCACAATGCCACAATGGTTTCATGCAAATGAAAATCAGAGACGACCTTTGGGAGGAAGGACGGACAGGGGAAAAGAACCACATCTCTGTGAATCACCAGGTAAGGTGAATGACAGGATAATGCCACCAGTTCCGAGACCCTGCGCACAGAGGTAATAGCTACCAAAAAAGCCACCTTCTGAGACAGCGTAAGCAAGGGAATCTCCCGAAGGTTTTCAAAAGGAGGCTTCTGGAGGACTGAAAGCACCAAATTGAGGTCCCAAGGCGGCAACGGAGACCACACTGGAGGAACCAAATGTCCGATACCCTGAAGAAAGGTATGCACCAGGGAGTGTGTGGCCAAGGGTCATTAAAAGAGGAGGCCAAAGCCAACACCTGGCCCTTGATGGTACTCAAGGCCAATTTCTGTTCAAAATTGAACTGTTGAATGAAGGTCAAGATTCGAACCACCGAGAAGGAGCCAGGATGAACCTCAAGAGACTCACACCACACAATGTACATCTTCCACCTACGATGGTAGATATACATAGAAATAGTTTTCCTAGCTTTTAACAGTTTAAGAATTACAGACTCAGATAAACCTCTATCCTTCAGCACCTGGCGTTCAAAAGCCAAGCCGTCAAAGCCAGAGACTGTAAAGCAGGAATGAAGATTGGTCCTTGGGACAGCAGATCCTCCCCGAGAGGAAGCTTCCAAGGAACGTCAGCAATCAGCTGCACTGGATCGCCATACTAAGCCCGGCGAGGCCAGTCCTGAGCCACTAAGATGACCGGAATCCCTTCTGAATTGATCATGCGTAGAAGTCTTGGCAGAAGGCGTTAATCAGACGATACTGACCCCACGGGGCAACCAGCATGTCTGTGACATCCGCAATGCCCCTTCCGAGATGCAACTGATGAAACATGTCTGGATAAAGGGACCACTCCCCTTGGTCCAATGCCTGCTGACTGAGAAAATATTCCTGACAGCTTTCCAGACCGGGAATGTGTACGTCGTAGAGGGCTGTAGCAAACCGTTCTGCCCACCTTAGAATGCCGGCTACCTCCAGAGCCGCCAGGACACTTCTTCTGCCCCCCTGTCTGATTGAATGCGCACTGGGTATCCCTGAAGATGATCCGTCCAATGGTCCAGGCACAGTCTGATCACTCAGAGTTCCAAGACATTGATCGGCAATCTGGACTCTTCCAGATCCCCTGAGCAGAATGTTTGACGAGGACGCCTCCCCAGCCGGACAGGCTGGCATCCGTGGTGACCACTGTCCAATACAAGGGGAGGAAGAATTTTCCCAGACAAAAAGTGCCGGAGAATGAAGTCACCATATCAGGGACTCCTTCGTTCCCCGACTCAGCAAGATCTGATTGTCCCATTTGGCTAGAATCTCCCTTTGCAGGGACCTCGTATTGATATGTGCAAACGGAACCGCCTCAAAGGTAGACGCCATCAGGCCCTGGATCAGTCAAGGCCTTTTTAGAAGTCTGGTCCGTAGACCAGCATTTGACCCAGACAGAGAGCAAAGCCACTAGGGGAGCTGCATCCAAAGAGGCATCATAGATAAACTGCAGCCCCTGGACCAGCTGGTCCACCAGCTCAGCAAAGGCAAGGGGGAGCTGTTCACCCTCCAGGTCATGGTGTAAAAGCCTAACCCACTTTGTCAGAGTTTGCGACACCAGGGCAATGGAGAATACCAGCCTCAGGGCCAAACCAGACAGAGTGTACATATTGCAGGCCACAGCCTCTGCCTTCCTGTCAGCCGGATTGTTAAAGGTCGGGGACTCTTCAACCAGAATCATGGTTGCCTTATTCAATCTTGAAACCGGAGTGTCCACCACCGGTAGAACAGTCCACTTCCTAATAAGGGACTCCTCATAGGGGTAATGCCTAGAAAATCGTTTAGGAACCCCAAGGTGACGCTTTGGTCATCCCCAGTCTTTAGCGACAGTTTAGTCAAAATAGGTAGGGAAAGGAAACACCTTTGCCACTCTGGATGGCTTGTGAGTGCTAAAGGGAACCTGCGCCTCCGTCGCAGCTGCATCCTCCATCTTTAAAGTCTCACACACACCGATACAATCAGTGCATCCACCAGTGACTTTTCGTGCGCGGTTGCAGATGTGGAGGAATCATCCTTACAATCAGAGGATTCCGGGCTTGTGGTTGCAGACCCAGCAGGGTGACCCACGTCCGCAGCGGCCGAATCAGATTCAGGATCTGATGAGACAGATGGAGGCAAAGGAAGGCGGGAGGCGCTTTTGCTAGCTGTCACCCGAATGCCACCTCCACCTGGGACACAAAGGACTCCAGGACCGCCGTCAGTGCAGTGATGGATGGTTGGGACCGGGAGGGTCCCACAGCCTCAGAGAGGGGATTAGGAGGTGAGATGTGCTCCGAAGACTCAATGAGTCACCAGAGGGACCCCACAAAAAAGGTGTAAAAGACTGCAAGGGACAACCCCCACTGTGCTGGCAGCACCACATGTTCACCAGGCACAAAGCACCAAGCAATCCTCAGCAGAGAGGGAGAGAACCCCACCAGACTCACCACACAGCAGAAACAGGCACCTGCAGCCACCAGGATAATCTGTGTTGCACATGCGGTGATCAGGAAGTAAAAAGATCCAGCACCAGGGGATGAGGAGGGGCTCTCACCTCCGAAATTGCCGCGCCACAGGGTTCCACTGTCACTATTTTCAATGGCAAACCACTGCAAAATGGCCACTGGACTACACAAACATGGCCGTCGTGCATAGAAACACACAGACTACAACAAATTGTCTACGAGGCTTCCAGGGACCCAGGAAGGAACCCTAGGCCTCAAGGACAGACCCAGGCAGGACATGGGGCCCTGGCAGGAGCCCCCACCAGGTACAACCCCCCCCCCTGCAGAGTCGATCATCCGGTCGCGGGTGGCGCACCCCCCCAGTCCCCATATCTAGTATAGCGCCCTGTCCCCACCCCCCAAGAGGTGGACCAGACCACCTAAACAGCCCCAGAAAAAGTGGAGGGGGGGGTAGGATGGGGTACAGATGAAAGGGGGGTTCCTAACAGGATGGACAGGAACAGGGGGGTCCGACTATTCCAAGGAG
This sequence comes from Pelophylax lessonae, assembly GCF_965119305.1. NCBI lineage: Eukaryota > Metazoa > Chordata > Amphibia > Anura > Ranidae > Pelophylax > Pelophylax lessonae. The sequence continues at coordinate 272,417,131 of NC_138768.1, forward strand.
GGCCCACGTCCACCCCAAAACCCTCCAGGGGGAGAGGGGGGACAGCTACTCACCATACCAGGAACTGGGTGGGCACTTCTCCAGACAGAATATCTCTCCATCGAAATGGGGGGGCTGTCAGGCAGGAGGAACGCTGCGACTCGGGACGAGACCCAGTCGTATGCGACCTCGCAAGGCATTTAACTCGCAGGCCAGCCCCCGTCCAGTGGGGCTATGTCGTGGCCGACCTAGCGCGGAGCTGAGGTCTGCGTGCGCTCGCTGGCCAGACTGGGCTGACCACTGTATCTAGATTATCCAGCCCATTGCCCAGTCTGGCAGTTGATTGTAGATTTCACAGGAAAAATTCCGGAGAACAAATGTATATCAAAAAAGAAAAAATTTGCCAGGACCAGAGATTCAAGCAAGGAATTCGGTCCTTACTCCTGACTAGGCAGAAAAAGTACCTATAACAGGGAGAGGGAGTATACCCCCTGGGACTGCCCATAGGCGTAGCCAGATTCTTTTTCTGCCTACTGTTCTACTCCTGTTGGGGGCAATGGTTATGAATATCAGGAGCTGTGTCCGTCAATGAAGGAAAGAGAAATTGTGTTAACCTTTGTTGCTACCCTGCTATTTAGTTGCCATAAGAGTGATTTTATAAGGAAATGTCATGTTTAAGTGGTCTTGTTTTCTCTCTGTGTCTCATGAGTGACAGTAACTGTGTGCTGCGAAATTTGCTGCTACCTCGCAAATTACCACTCCGCTTGCTTAATTGTCTGGTCAGAAGTGTATTATGCTGTAGAAATTGAAAGTTGCCACGGAGCCAACAGATAAACTTTTAGGGCCCATTCACACCAGAAACTCCACAAAACTGCGCATTTTCAACTAAGTGCTTGATGCGCACTTGAATGTGTTTTGCATGCGTTTAGTACTGCATTTGCAGTACATTTTGCTATATGGTCTTGGCTTTCTTGGCTTAATACAGTTGTACAGCTGTCGCAATGCTTTGCTTAATGGCTGTGAGAAAAATTATACTTTTGTCCCATTTGGCAGGCAGTACTGCCACCAATTATGACCCATTCAAGTGCCCTGCTACCGCATGCAACAGCAGCACTGTGCTGTGGGCTTTTCAGGCTTAAACCAGGCAGTGAGGAGGCAACATATCGTCTCCCAGCTGCATGTCAACCACCTCTGAAAAGTTATCCACTATGGGTTGCTTTTCAAAGGGGACAGCAAAGGCTAATGCCAGTGTAAACAAGCCATTAGGCCTAGCTTACATGGGATTCAGCTTGTATGAAAGCAGTGCAGGTAAATCTATATTGTTTTCTGCCTACCAGAGAGCAGGATCTGTTAGTGATGTCTGCTCATTGTGCTCAGGATGCAACTCATTCTGTCTAGAGAGTGTTTCACACTGGTCCAATAGGGAGGCATGTTGGACAGTGGGAGGAAACCTGATGAATGGGAGCATAGACTTTTGATACAGTCCTGATAATTGGCAGAGGGAAAGTGCCTCGGTACATATTGGGATACTGTATAAAAGCCAGGAGCACATGTGCTTGAGGTCTTTCGTCTGGATAGCGGAGTCCCAGAGGAAGGTTGATGCGATGGCTGCTTCCTCCTTTGTAGAGGTGCCATGCGGCCTCAGGGGGTCGTCCTAAGGGCCTGGGGAGTAGCAGTGAGTAACTGAATACGGAGGTCCACAGGAGCTGACTGAGAGGGGAGACACTGAAGGATCTGTCTCTGCAGTACAGTGAGTACAGAAACATGTGTCAAGGGGCCTGACCTGAGGGGGGCCACCCCTGCTCCTAGGATAGTCAGCGAACAGGTGGCGGTTGAAAGGGGATGCTACTGAGAGTGTCCTGAAGATGTAGTGAAGAGCAAGAGACTTAACCCTTTCTACACTTGTGGCAGTGTGGATTAAGCAGCCTAGCTGTTTACAATCAACCTAGAAGGCCTGAAGAAAGAAGTCCTCAGCTAATGTGAATAGTTCAAACTGGAGTATCCCACTATTCCCTTCTCCTATCCCAGTTCCAAATAAACATAAAAAAACCAACACCCCTAGACTAAGGTGACTAGATTTTCAAAATTAAATCCGGGGACGTATTTTTCTTTTTTTGGCAAACGGCACAGGACTGCATAATGCACAGAGCGCTGGGCACAGGACTGTATAATACACAGAGTGCTGGGCACAGGACTGCATAATACACAGAGCACTGGGCACAAGACTGCATAATACACAGAGGGCTGGGCACGGGACTGCATAATACACAGAGTGCTGGGCACAGGACTGCATAATACAGAGTGCTGGGCACAGGACTGCATAATACACAGAGCGCTGGGCACAGGACTGCATAATACACAGAGCGCTGGGGACAGGACTGCATAATACACAGAGCGCTGGGCACAGGACTACATACTACACAGAGCACTGGGCACAGGACTGCATAATACACAAGAGTGCTGGGCAGGGTTCAAAGGTTTGCTATGCACAGAGGACACTTCTGCCTCCACATCCATAGCTCAGCTCTGCACCCCTCTCTCACAGATTATCTCTGCAGCCACCTCTTAGCCCTTCCCCACAACAGCTAAACTCTCTAAAGCCCCGTACACACGTAGCGATTGTCGGCCGGACGATCGGCCGTCTTTTGTCCGGTGCTGTCCTGTCGGTTGAAAAGTGCTAAAGACTGCACACAAATTTTGTCGGCCAACAACAGCCGACTGCAGAAGTGATGTCATGTGATGGTTAACTTTCCGTGTGTTTTTTCTTCTCTGAGCATGCCTAGTCTTGCTCATCTGCTGTTTGTCGGCCAAATTCTGTACTGACTGAGGAACAATCGGCCGTTCTGGTGTTGGCCAACAAAAATTTTAAAGCCTGCACAGCAGATTCTGTTCGGCCGAAAAGTCGCAGTCGATTGTCGGAAGCATCATACTAACAAGCCGACAATCGGCCGATCGGACGTTGACCGAATTTTTATGGCCGACAATCGCTACGTGTGTACGGGGCTTAACTCTCCACACAGCTGCATCAGCTCTGACCCCTGCTCCCTCACTACCCTCACCTGTGTACAAACAGACCACCTCCCATCTGCTCACCTCCCAGTCTCAGCCCTATACACAGTCAATTTTTTGGCTCTGCCTCTCCTCCACTGAACAGCAGCAGGAGCAGCATTGAAATCATCCGAGCCACCAGGTTGTTTCTCAGCCAGCATGGGATGCCCTGTCTACGTTAATCTAGTCCTGAATCCGGGGACAATGTCCTCATTCCGGACTCTGTCCCTGGAAACCGGGGACATCTGGTCACCCTACCCTAGACTGTTTATTTGTGTGACGAGTCATCAGGAGCAAGGAGGGATCAACGAACTATATCTCAAGGAAACCGTGTGCTGCTAATCAGGGGAGCCCGTCAAGTCATTAATCAGCAGGCTCTTCGGGGACAGTGCTACATACGTTTCATCTCGCTATTTAACAGCTTTTGGCAAACCTCAAGCAGCTTTATTAAAGCTCCTATAACACCCGTCCGCTCCTGTTTGGAAATATTAAACACTGATCTTAATAGTAGTGCTGTCTCTTTAAGGGCCATTTTAAACTTGTGGTTAGATAAAGTACAACCCTGGGGTTGAGCAGCACTTTCACTGGCCCCAAATCGCTTCCCCTTTAATTGCAGAGGGAGCGGCCAAGGGTGAACATGTACAGTGGTCACGATGCTTTGCTTCACGGCTGTGGCAGGGATTCTATGCCCTTTCACTTTTCAAGTGAATAGAGTCACTCTGCAACCTCCCAGTAACCATGTGCCTTGCATGCAGTTGTGGCTTGCTAGTCTGGGGTTAAAGCAGGTGGTAAGGAGGCAATTCAATGCTTCCTCACTGCCTGCCAAATATTCTCATCAGAGGGCAAAGCTAAGGCCCCTTTCACACAGGCGGACCGTTCAGATCCGCCTGTCCGTTTTTTTGGCGGATCTGAATGGTCCCCCCATGCATCTCTATGGGGGATCGGATGTCAGCGGAGACTTGTCCGCTGACATCCGATCTGATAAATCTGGACGGATGGAAACCCTATTTTCCATCCGTCCAGCGGATCGGATGGGAACAGTCCCCCATAGAGATGCATGGGGAACTGACAGCTGTGTCTCCGCACACAGCGCGGAGACACAGCTGTCATCCTCCTGCTCAGCGGGGGATCGGCGGCTCGATCCCCAGCTGACTGCAGCCTTGAAATCGTGCGACTTGATCTGAAATCACATGATTTCAAAGCTGCACATCAGTGTGACTTTGAAGACATCTGTGCAGCTTTATGCACAGATGTCTATTCAAGTCGCACCCGAAATAGCCAGTAGTACTTTTTCAAATCGATGTGGCACTGCAAAGTTGGCGTTGCACAAGGGTTGCCACCTCATCCCTGTAATCCATATGAATTACACAGGTTCTGAGGCTGATATAATGCACATAAGGCACTAAGCGAGTTTAATTACCACCTTAATCAGCCACAGAACCTGTGTAATTCATGTGTCCTGGTTTAAAGGGATGAGGTGGTAATCCTTCCTTGAACAGTGTGAATGCCTGGAATGCGATTTAACCTGTCAAGTTGCATGATAAGTCGCTCCAATGTGAACGGGGGCTTAAAGATCTCTGTTTAACATTGCCATTTGAAAACTGGAGCTTGCTGAAAGCTCCAAAAATATATTGTAAAAGCTTGCTGCTTGCACTGCTTATATAGCGATGGGCTCGGGCACGTTCCGATCGGGACTGTCAGGAAGCCGGTACTGCACACCGCCAATATAGGCAGAATGTATATGTGCAGCTGCCGGTCAGGAAACGCCTCACTGCTATTTGATTGATGGTGTGCAGTGACGGCTTCCTGACGGGCTCAATCCAAACACACCCGAGCCCATCGCTACTCCTATACAAGCTGAAGCTTGTGAACTTGTATAAGATGTCTGAGCCACGGTCCTCCTGCCACCAACAAAGTTTAAGTCATGGTTTACACTGGTGCGATGCGGGAAACTCTGCGAATCAGTGCCGGTTCCATGCATTGCACCAGAATGGCACGGTGGTTTACACTGAGATCTGCAAATTTCTGGGGGTGTCAACGTAAAGTTAATGACACCCCCAGGGCCATCTTACCGAATGGGCATGCTGGGCAGTTGCCCGGGGGCCCCACTTGACCGGGGGGCCCCACCTGCCCAGTGACCCAGCCCAGCATTAGTCCCGATTCCCGTGTGCATCCCGCCACCGAACTTAGCAGGTGACAAGCGCCTGTAGGCCCTGCGCTGCTGTCAAGTCACTTGGGCAATGGAGGGAGAGCCCACAACTGCAGGAATGCCTGTCCGCCTCCATGGAAACAGGCACACATAGGACAGTCGAGTCTGAACCCCTCCGTGTGTGTGTGGTCACTGGACCCAGCCGCTGAACTTGGAAGCGGTCATTAGTCAGGCACTGCTGTACCAATAAATATCGCCTTATCGATAATTTGCATTTTTAATCTCGTGGGTGATTGTGTAGGCAGGGCCCCAGTGCACTGCATTGCTCAGGGCCCTTTAATGCTCTTAAGATGGCACTGGACACCCCCAGATTGGTTCCCAGATCGCAGTGCAAACTGTAAAATGGTGCAGGAATCAAATCGCATAGGTGTGAACACTAGGGTTACCACTTCATTCCTTTAAACCAAGACACACATTAATTACACAGGTCTGTGGCTGATTAAGGTGCTAATTAAACTCACTTAGTGCCTTATATGCATTATATCAGCCTCAGAACCTGTGTAATTCATATTTGTCCTGGATTAAAGGGACGAGGTGGCAACCCTAGTGAACACCCATGCGATCCTATTCGAGTGCGGACCAAAAAAAGGGTCCTGCACCATTTTGGTGCTGAAATTGCATGCGATCTGCACATCAATGCTGTGCGAATCACATGCGATGCCTGGCTTCCCACTAGTGTGAACCGGCACTAAAATACAAATGGAGAAAGCTGGTCACATGCCTGCGAAAATGTATGCAGCATGTTAGGTTGACAGATATCATCACCTTTCAAAGAGGGCCATTTAAGTCAATGGGGCTGCATCACAACGGCGACTTAAATGCTTGGCTCATGTTTGCGGCACATGAGCACCAATGAAAAAAGCAACCGTTTGGCAAAAAAAAAAAAATAATAATAATTCAGGAGGCAGCAGGGTCGTCTCCTGAACACCTGACAATGACTGCTTAGTATCTCTCTGAAAAGCAACCCACAATGGATTGCTTTTCAGAGCATGGGCTAGTGTTACCTAGCCTAAGGGAGTAGCCCTTCACTCCTCCTCCTCCTAAAACCTAGTACACACGGGCTGAACGTCCAGCGGCTTCAATCGGTTCAATAGAAACCAGTTAACTTTTGGCCCGTGTGCACTGCAGCCATTGAAGGGAGACTATGGTCGCATGGTTAGTACAGTGGCTCCTCCGGAGCAGTCAGTTTTTTTTTTTTTTTTCGTCCAGCCCTGCTGGGTTGAATGAAAAGAAAATGACTAGTTTGTACTAGAATAGGGCAGAAAATGTTTCCACTCACATGATGGTGCAGTAGTATAGTCTTTCCCCAAAAAAAGTCCAGTCCCAACTTTTCTCCCGATGACGACGCACCAATCAATTACTCGGTAGTACAGTCTTTCCCCAAGAAAAGTCCAGTCCCAACTCTTCTCCCGATGGCGACCTTCCAATCAATTACTCAGTAGTACAGTCTTTCCCCAAGAAAAGTCCAGTCCCAACTCTTCTTCCGATGGCGACCTTCCAATCAATTACTCAGTAGTACAGTCTTTCCCCAAGAAAAGTCCAGTCCCAACTCTTCTCCCGATGGCGACCTTCCAATCAATTACTTGGTAGTACAGCCTTTCCCCAAGAAAAGTCCAGTCCCAACTCTTCTCCCGATGGCGACCTTCCAATCAATTACTAAATAGTACACAAGTGAGATGGTCAGCCACAGCTGTATAGTAAGACATAGGTGGGATCGTCCTGTTAAAGGGACATACACCCTGGTAAATGCTGATACAAGTCTGAACCCTGCCTGGCCTTGGCATGCTGTCTAAACACCTGCATCAGCTCTAGTACAAGTAGTATGACTTTACTATCATTTTCAGTCACTAATGCACTGCAGATTTGATATTTTAGCTGATATGCAGAGAATGGTGGAAAGATAGAATATATATTTCAGATTTTCCCTAAAGTCTTCTTTAAAGGACCCCTGCGCTAACAATGTTGTACAAGACACACTTAATCCTCGTACACACACAACGATTGTTGGCCGTGAATTTTCGGCCAACGTCCGATCGGCCGATTTTCGGCTTGTTAGTATGATGCTTCCGACAACCGACTCTGACTTTTCGGCCGAACAAAATCTGGTGTGCATGCTATAAAATTTTTGTTGGCCGTCAACAGAACGGCCGATTTTCCGTCAGTCAGTACAGATTTCGGCAGACAAAAATCAGATGAACAAGACTGGGCATGCTCAGAGAAGAAAAAACACACGGAAAGTAAACCAGCACATGACATCACTTCTGAAGTTGGTTTTTGTTGGCCGAGAAAATTCGTGTGCAGTCTAGAGCACATTTCAACCAACACAACAACACTGGACAAAAGACGGCCGATCGGTTGGCCGATAATCGTTGCGTGTGTACAAGGTTTTAGAGTGCCATTACTGTTATCTATTGAAAAATGCTAGTTGGCTGGCTTTCAGGCTGATTCTGCAGCTTTAACACTTTTAGGTCACGGATCCAGAAAAAAAAAATTGCAGCCTTATTACTTCTCTTGCTGTAAGCTTTTTTTTCTGGTTCAAATGCCCATTAAGGCCCCTTTAACACTTGTGCGACCTCAAAGTCGCACGATTTTACAGGGATTTTACCACGATTTTGACTGGACTTGAAGCAACCTGTGTAATCTTAAGGTCTATGGACATCAAAACACATCAGTCAGACCAAAGTAGTGCAGGGACTACTTTGAAGTCATTGGGACTTGAAGTTGTACAGATATGAACGGTACTCATTGGAAATCAGGGAGTACAATTTGTCATGCGACTTTGCAGTCCCAAATCGCAGGAGAAGTCACACAAGTGTTGAAATGGGGCTAAAGCAGCCCACATTCTTCACTCAGTAAAGGTTTCTTTTTAAAAATTAAAGGGATTGTAAAGGTAGAAGGGTTTTTTTTTATCTTAATGTATTCTTCTGTGTGCAGCAGCCCCCCTAATACTTACCTGAGTCCATCTTTATCCAGCGATGTTACAGGACTCCCCTCCTTATTGGCTGGGACTGCAGTGTGGTCCGATTGGCTCCCACTGCTGTCAATCAGTCATTCAGCCAATCAGCAGAGAGAGGGGGTGGGGCCGGGTCGCAGCTCCGTGTCTGAATGGATACAGGGAGCTGTGACTCGGCTCGGCTACCCCCATAGCAAGCTGCTTGCTGTGGGGGCACTCAACAGGAGGGAGGAGCTAGGAGCACAGAAGAGGGACCCCCGAGAAGAGGAGCCGGGCTACTCTGTGCAAAACCAACTGCACAGAGCAGGTAAGTATAACATGTTTGTTATTAAAAAAAAAAACTAGACTTTGCAATCACTTCCAGCCAAATGCTACATAGGTGGTTGCAATATATCTATGTGAACTGTTTGCTTTGCTATGGGATTTTTAATTCTGTTCAGCCAGTGTTGTGATCTAGGCAATCTTGCTAGTTATCACAACCAGGCCCAGAATTTAGACTGCAGTTTAAAGGCCCGTACAAAAAATACGAAAATCAGAAGTGAAATTTCGTCCGAGGAATGATCTGCCAATTTTCGGATTGTTAGTATAGTGCTTTCAGCTGATTACGAATTTTCGGACGACTAAATCTGGATGTGCAGGCTATATAATGTTTATCGTTCGTCAACACGACGTCTGATTTTCATTTATTAGTACACTTTTCGTCCGAAAAAAATCGTAAGAGCAAGACTAGGCATGCTCAAAAATGAAAGAACACATACAAACAAAAAACAAAAGAAAATTTGTCCGATAATCTGATCATGTGTACGAGGCTTAGGTGTGTGTAAGGCCTGGTTCACACCTATGCATTTTTTAGTGCATTTTAGTTTTGTAGAAACACACTACAGTCCATTTAGCATACTCCCCTAAGGGGCTACTTACAGAATAAAGATAAAAACAAGCTCATCATAGATGAAGGGGTGGGTGGATCCGCGCAGATGCCTGATGGATGGCTGTGTGTGCTTCTAAAAAGAGGAGGAGGAATTTGGGCATTGTCTCTTGTAGCCTCGGTGAATAGCAGCATGGAGGGCAGCGTTGGAGTGGGATGATGTCAGCTGGACAAAAATGCAATGCAACGCGTTTCAGAGCATGCGCCGTGCTGTAGTGGAGCATGCACACTCCTTTCTCAAGCTAGGAAATGCACTGAGCACTGAATGGCCTTCCGGAAATCAAAGCTGGCTTGATATATACAACAACACTTCTTTAAAACAGCACTATCCTAATGCAATAATTATGCAATATATGCAGTACTTTCAGATTAAAAATGTTACAAATTAAGAAGATTTTAAAGTGATTTAGAAATGACACAATCATAAATCTTAAAGGTGTAAATATAAATATTAATAGTATTTATATTGGCAGTTCATAAACAAATAATAATATATATGCCATGTTTCATATGTAATATGAGCTATATGGAGGTGTATACATGTTGTCTGTTTAGAGGAGATCTGTGTAAGCCCATTTGATTAGGTCTTTTTAATGTCAGCCCAACCCTAAGAGTTACTCATTGCTGACATTTATTATATTTCTTTATCTATAATATTGTTATTTGATGGACTCTGGACTATTTATATAGATTTTACACCATTATTGGCTACTGGTTAATCTCTTGTCCCTTGTTACTGACTGGAGTGAGTATCCTGTTAGATTTGATGTGAGGTTTTTTAGTACTATAATTGTTTTGCACTTTATATGTATGCCTATGGCTGGGGTTGTTATTTCTTTTGTTGTTCTCTGATTTCAGGTTTTTGGGGACTTTCATATCATCTAATAATAATTTTTCCGTAGTCTACTAGTATCTTCAGCTTTTGTTTCTGCCCTACAAAATTAGTAGGCAGGCCTCCTTTTATACACTTAGCCTAAAATGAATCAATCTATAAATATTTGGTGGCCTTTCCTGCCTTTTGGATCTCTATACTCTTAGGCTGCCCTAGGCAGTGGCTAGCTCTGGTGCCCCTGTGCCTGCCTCCAGGCTCTGCTAATGGATGCCCTATAATCCGCCATAATAAAATTAGCATTTTTCATTCAATTATGGCAGTTGTTATATATCATGTTTTGTTATTGATGTTTGTATTACTATCTTTTAAAAATATGTAATGCTGCCCTACTATTGGCGCTTTTCCACTGCATAGAACCGTACCAGTTCGGCACGCTTTTGTGCTTTTCCACTGCGGTACCGCATGGTATAGGGTCGGAACGGTTCGGTACGGTACGGTATAGGTTTGCTTTTCCACTGCCTGGAACCGAACGGTACGGTACGGTACAGCTCTGAAAAAACAGTACCTACTCGATTGTGGTTCCAACAGGTACCAAACTGGTACCATATCCCACAATCCTTTGCATGCAGTCACTACTAGCCACTGATTGGTCAGAGAATCACACCCACCCCGTTGTTATCCCACCCACTTAACTTTAGTACTACTTTAAAGGAAAAGCAAACCTATACCGTACCGTACCGAACCGTTCCGACACTATACCATGCGGTACCGCAGTGGAAAAGCAAACTGGGCCAAGCAGGGCCGAGTACAGCCGAGCCGGTACTAGCCGGTACTTGCAGTGGAAAAGTGCCATTTTATATTGGGTCCTGAGGAAGCTTTGAATTTGCGAAACGTTGACCTGGCAACCGGAAGCATACAGACTCTACATCTATATTTACTATTCTGCTGTATATGCTATCTATGTATCTATCTATGTATAGACCTCCGGTATTTCTAGTAGGGCATTTTCTATTTCAATATGTGGATCCTGTTGAGGCTATTTATGCTGATGTTATAAACCATATTTTAATGTCCATAAATAAATGTATTACTTTTTATACTTTTTTGTGTGGTCTCCCATATTGTGCCTATAAAGTGCGGTCTTTCTAGGCAGTGCTTGAGATAACCCACATCTTCTCGTGTCCTAATTCGGATGTGAAAGTCAAAATCTTATATTTCCAAGATATTATTTTCCTCAGTAGTACACATATTTTGATATTAAAGGTCCATTAGTAGCTCTGTGATAAAAACTAATTTATGCAGCGCTAGCTTCAGTAAAGTGATGAGTGCTGTGATATATAAACAATATTCAATAATTTATAAAGTGCATGGTAAAGATCATATACACAAAGTGCTAAGTGCTAAAAAATATATGCAATAGCGAATAAATTATAAAGTGCATGTATACACATAAGTGGTTAGATATCCTCCAAAAGAATATTCAGTGCTTGAAACAAAAAGTCCTTATGGTGATCCAATTAAGGTGCCAAGGTGCCAAAAATAATTCAGGTGCTTGGAAAGTGACAAGGTGCCCCTCAAGGTTCCCCACTCACCAGATTGCAGATAAATTAAGACCTTCAAGATTATTGCACATTGCCCGGGATCTTTAAGGACCAGAACTTCTCCTGTTTAGCCTTCACACTTGTTGGGTCAGCTTCCGCCTGAAAGTGAGGAGTCTCCATTGCCCGGGTCCTTAAAGATCCCGGGCAATGTGCAATAATCTTGAAGGTCTTAATTTATCTGCAATCTGGTGAGTGGGGAACCTTGAGGGGCACCTTGTCACTTTCCAAGCACCTGAATTATTTTTGGCACCTTGGCACCTTAATTGGATCACCATAAGGACTTTTTGTTTCAAGCACTGAATATTCTTTTGGAGTATATCTAACCACTTATGTGTATACATGCACTTTATAATTTATTGGCTATTGCATATATTTTTTAGCACTTAGCACTTTGTGTATATGATCTTTACCATGCACTTTATAAATTATTGAATATTGTTTATATATCACAGCACTCATCACTTTACTGAAGCTAGCGCTGCATAAATTCGTTTTTATCACATTTTCCTACGAATTTTCTTAGAGTCTGCAGCAGCTGCTCATTACCTTATTCGTATTAATAATTTTCACGTTGTGTAGCGCGGGTTTAATTTTGTTTTTCCATTAGTAGCTCTATCAGATTTAAATCTGGATGGAAAGGTTTACTTTTTGGTTTCCCAGTGCTTCCTGGGATATCTCATACCTGCAATACCTCCAAAACAAAGCAAAGCTAAAACTGATTGAAAGCCTCTCAAAAGCTGCAGGTTGTTCAAGCGAGCGTTGTCATAGACTTCTATTGAGGCTTCAGAGACGCTTAGAGGCCAGGTTCACACGTATGCGAATTGGATGCAGGTTTCTCCGCATCCAATTCGCATGACAGAAGAGTGTGACCGTCTCTCAATGGAGCCGGTTCACACAGCTCCTGGGCGGCCGTGGTCCGCATTCAAAAAGGGTCTTGTGCGTCTTTGCTTATAATATAGATGTGAATTCAGGCAAAAATTCGGACCTGATTTTCACCTGATCCGGTGAACAGGGATGCCCCAGACTTCAGGCACGAACCCGCATATGTGTGAACGCTGCCTGAAGCACCAAGAAAGTGACATAGGGTATCATTTTTGAAGCAAAGCAAAAGCAAGGTGTAAACAGGACTGTAAGCTAACCGTTTTATTTAGTGATAGTGGCTTTGATTGGCATTTATAGCATTTAAAAGAAAAAAGCGTGTCCAAAGCCACATTTTGAAGCAAGCGTAAGGCCTATTTGACATGAGTTTTAGCTTGTATACGATAGGAGCAGTGTGATCAGCAAGATTCTACAAAGCAGCTTTCAGCAGGCTTTGCTCAAGCTTTTAAAGTACCATTCAAGTCTAGTTTGTAAAAGTTGAACACAGATCCTAATAGAAAGGCTGGCTGTCACCTTAAACAATCTACTAGCAGGCTTCAGCACTATTTGAAGCTTGTTAAAAGCCTGCTAGCAGCCTATTCATAATGGCAGACAGGCCCCCATTAAGATCTGTGTTTAAACTTTACAAACTGGAGATGAATGGTACTTTAAAAGCTTCAACAAAGCTTGCTGGAAGCTCTGCAAAGACTTTGAAAAAGCTTGCTGTTCACACTGTCCTTATACAAGCTGAATCCCATGTAAAACAGGCCTATGAATCATAGCCTGGCCTAAGATCTGCCACAGCTGCTGATTAGACAATGAAGGAGCAGCAGCTGCACACTGATGAGGTCATCCCTTTGCTCTCCACCACTCCAAAGCAATGGGGCGCTGACTGGTGCAGTAATCTTCCAGCCGCTCGCTGTGCAGAGGATTACAGAGGATTATTTTCAAGACTGATTCAGGCACTTATGCTAATCCAATTTAAAAACATTTAAGATATTTTTAATGAACACATAACTGGTGTATTTTTTTTTCAATACCTGCCTGAAGATCAGCTTTAATTGGTTGGGGGGTGGGGTGGTTGTTAAAAACGAGCGAAAAAGAGATGGCCGATTCCTTAGGATTAACATCAAGTGGGATGCATCCACCATGTTATACCTGTACGTGCTCTGTCTACTCTCTTTAAAAAATGTTTACATTTTATTCAACTCCACAGGGGATAAGTGCATATAGCACTTGGTGCTGTTTGGATTGGTGGCCCCAGTGTCCCCTAAATGCATCTCTATATGCTGACTGTTGTCCAACCCCTTCTAAAGCCCAAATTATGGGCGTTCCTGTAGGGGAGGTACAGCCAGCACAGAGCCCTACCCCCTAGGCAGAGTGATTGGTCACTATATGAATGAACAATCAGCGCTGCTTGTTCATTCATATTAATAAAATAATACTCAGAGCTTTGCCTCTGTGTAATGTATCTGCCAATGTGTACAAGTAACCGCAAATATATTGCACAGAGCAGCAACTTTGAATGAAGTTTAACTTATTATGAATAAACAAGTAAAGCTGATTGTTCATTCATAATAGTGACAGATCAATCAGTCCTGTTGCTTTGAGAATCAGTGGCTGCTTTTACACACACAGTCGCAGCCCATACTTTATAAATGAACGGTCAATGATGTCTGAGCTGTGCCATGTATAACACAGCCCAGGATTACTGATCGTTCTTTCATAAAACTGAAAAAACAGTCAGCGCTGCGACTCTGTGTGATCCATTGGCTAGACTTTGTATGGGGAAAGGCAGCCACTGATAGACAACCAGTGCCGCAGGCTATGTGATCTAGAGTGCCCTCTACTGCCAGAGACCAATGCTGTCTATATATATATATATATATATATATATATATATATATATATATATAATATGAAAACACACTATATTACCTAAAGTATTGGAATGCCTGCCAAAATGCACATGAACTCTAATGGCATCCAAGTCTTAGTCCGTAGGGTTCAATATTGAGTTGGCCCCTTCCTTTGCTATAACTGCTTCAACTCTTCTGGGAAGGCTGTCCACAAAGTTTAGGAGTGTTTTTATGGGAAGGTTTGACCATTCTTCCAGAAGCGCATTTGTGAGGTCAGGCACTGATGTTGGAAGAGAAGACCTGGCTCGCAGTCTCCGCTCTAATTCATGCCAAAGGTTTTCTATTGGGTTGAGGTCAGGACTCTGTGCAGGCCAGTCAAGTTCCTCCACCCCAAACTCGCACATCCATGTCTTTATGGTCCTTGCTTTGTGCATTGGTGCGCAGTCATGTTGGAACAGGAAGGGGACATCCCCAAACTGTTCTCACAAAGTTGGGAGGTTATCTTCACTGGAACTAAAGGGCCAAGCCCAACCCCTGAAAAACAACCCCACATCATAATCCCCACGCCACCAAAAAAATTGGACTAGTGCACAAAACAAGGTCCATAAAGACATAGACGAGTGAAATTGGGGTGGAAGAACTTGGCTGGCCTACACAAAGTCCTGACCACAACCCGATAGAACACCTTTGGAAAAAATTAGAGGGCAGACTGCGAGCCAGGCCTTCTCTCCAACATCAGTGCCTAACTTCACCAAGGCGCTTCTTGAAAGAATGGTGAAGCATTTAGATAGACACACACAGGGTGGCTAAAAATCAATGATTTTTTTTTTAATCAAAAGAAATTGGATTTGTTTTCTTTTTTTATTTAAATCAGATTTTTTTTCTTTTTATCAAATTTATTTTAATAAAATGCTTTTGGAATAAAAATCTAGATAACATGCACTGTATTGATGCATTCATACAATTTCACAGTAACCATGAGATAAATAAAAGTTCAGGAATATTCCTTTATCCCATTGTTTTGAAAACCTATGTACACTACAAACTGTATGATTGAATCGGTTCTGATATCGCTGTTTTACTAACCGGCCATTTTTTTTATTCTAAATAGGAAACCTTTATTTTGTTTGCAAATATTAACGATTCTAACTACCAGCAAGTATAAATACTTACATTTAAAGAGCACCCATCATTTCAGATCCATCATGGCAGCGCCTGTTAGCGGGCATCCACTCACCTGCTGCCGACACATCCCTCACCTTGTTGTGTCACTGCCGCATCACCATCTGTCCCATTAAAGTGAATGAGACTGTCAGTGAGTCAACAGCGGATCAGAGATGACACATGCTCCTTAAAAATATGATTTAAATTGAGTTGATTTAAATCAAGCCTTTTTACTAGTGATTTAATCATGATTTAAATCGACTTGATTTAAATAAAATCCACCCTGGGCACACTCCTAGACCTTGTGCACAGCCTTCCCAGAAGAGTTGAAGCTGTTATAGCTGCTAAGAGTGGGCCAACTCAATATTGAACCCTACGGACTAAGACTGGGATGCCATTCAAGTTTATGTGGATGTAAAGGCAGGGGCCCCAATACTTTTCGTAATATAGTGTATGTGTGTGTGTATATATACATATATATATATATATATATATATATATATATATATATATATATATATATATATACACACTACCGTTCAAAAGTTTGGGGTCATCCAGACAATTTCATATTTTCCATGAAAACTCTGACTTTTATTCATCAAATGAGTTGCAAAATGAATAGAAAATATAGTCAAGACATTGACGAGGTTAGAAAGAATGATTTTTATTTGAAATAATAATTTTGTCGTTTAAACTTTGCTTTCATCAAAGAATTCTTCATTTGCAGCAATTACAGCCTTGAAGACCTTTGGCATTCTAGCTGTCAATTTGTTGATGTAATCTGAAGAAATTTCACCCCACGCTTCCTAAAGCACCTCCCACAAGTTGTATTGGCCCCGATGGGCACTTCTTACCATACAGTCAAGCTGCTCCCACAACAGCTCAATAGGGTTGAGATCTGGTGACTGCACTGGCCACTCCATTACAGACAGAATACTAGCTGACTGCTTCTTCCCTAAATAGTTCTTACATAGTTTGGAGGTGTGCTTTGGGTCATTGTCCTGTTGTAGGAGAAATTGGCTCCAATCAAGCGCTGTCCACAGGATATGGCATGGCGTTGCAAAATCGAGTGATAGCCTTCCTTATTTAAAATCCCTTTTACCTTGTACAAATCTCCCACTTTACCAGCACCAAAGCAGCCCCAGACAATCACATTACTTCCACCATGTGTGACAGATGGCGTCAGGCACTCCTCCAGCATCTGTTTACTTGTTCTGCGTCTCACAAATGTTCTTCTGTGTGATCCAAACACCTCAAACTTAGATTCGTCTGTCCATAACACTTTTTTCCAATTTTCCTCAATCCAATGTCTGTGTTCTTTCGCACATCTTAATATTTTCCTTTTTATTGGCCAGTCTCAAATATGGTTTCTTCTTTGCCACTCTGCCTAGAAAGCCAGCATCCCAGAGTCGCCTCTTCACTGTGGACGTTGAGACTGGAATTTTGTGGGTACCATTTAATGAAGCTGCCAGTTGAGGACCTAATTTAGGCATCTATTTCTCAAACTAGAGACTCTAATGTACTTGTCCTCTTGCTTAGTTGTGCATCGGGGCCTCCCACTTCTCTTTCTATTCTGGTTAGAGCCCATTTGTGCTGTTCACTGAAGTGAGTAGCACACACCGTTGTAGGAAATCTTCAGTGTCTTGGCAATTTCTCGCATGGAACAGCCTTCATTTCTCAGAACAAGAATAGACTGTTGAGTTTCAGAAGAAAGTTCTCTTTTTCTGGCCATTTTGAGAGTATAATCGAACCCACAAATGCTGATGCTCCAAATACTCAACTAGCTCAAAGGAAGGCCAGTTTTATAGCTTCTCTAATAAGCACAAGTTTTCAGCTGTGCTAACATATATTCACAAGGGTTTTGTAATCCATCAATTAGCCTTTTAAACACGATTAGCTAACACAATGTACCGTTAGAACACAGGAGTGATGGTTGCTGGAAATGGGCCTCTGTACCCCTATGTACTGTAGATATTCCATTAAAAATCATCAGTTTCCAGCTAGAATAGTCATTTACCACATTAACAATGACTAGACTGTATTTCTGACTAATTTAATGTTATCTTGATTGAAAAAAAACAGTGCTTTTCTTTAAAAAATAAGGACATTTCTAAGTGACCCCAAACTTTTGAACGGTTCTGTGTGTATGTATATATATATATATATATATATATATATATATATATATATATATATATATATATATATATATAATATAACATTTTAATGAAACTTCTTTAAAAGTAAGCCCCTTACAATACATACATTTCCAGAATACAGAGTCAAGTTTTTGTTTCCAGATCCATTGTTGAAAGAATAAGTAATGTTTTGTATCAAGGCTAGTGACACAATCCTTAACCTGCATGCAACAACCTCTTACTGCAGCATGTTGTGGAAATGCACACATTATGCACAATACAACTAAGTCCAACAGTGGACACAAATGCAAATGTTGGGATTGCAAATCTCTACAGCCATTTTAGAAACCTCTTTTCAACTTTTAATACAGTGCCTTAAAAAGTGCACGTTCTTGCCACTATAAAAATTATTTTGCAGTGAATTGAGCTGCCAGAAGCACTGTGAAAAAGCAAGAATAATAGAAATATCTAAATGCTTTAAGCACAGAAGTGTTCTCTGGATCTTTCTGGATATGTGCAGTAGCAGTGCAGGGGTTAATTGTACCAAATTTTTTTTGTCTGATGCACCTTGGCAATGCTGCAGAAGATGCATACAAAGCTGTGACAGGCAGCGTGAGTGGGTGGCAGTGCCATCTGTTCTATTAGCGTGAGCAGTGACAGCTCCCCTAGTCACCCACTCATTCTCCGCCTCGACCCCCTCTTCAAAAATATGGAAGTTGAAAAGACAATATTGTAACATAAATGTTCCACGTTCATCTGAATACCAAATTTAAAAAGTGAGGGAATGATGACAGACAACTCAAATAAAGCTGCAAAGGGGAAGGAAATTGAATTAAGGCTTGGACCCAGGAATACAACACTTTTCTAGTAAATTCACTTTGAATGTTATGTTTTGTTTGACCATTTTAGATCATGCACTCAAAAAAGTCTGTAGAAGATGCTCAGAACATCCTGGTACTGAAATAGTCATGAACCAATTAGGAAATTACAGCATTGTAGCTGCTAGATGGAGCAGACGGTCATAGGTAATAGCTATATCAACATACAGCCAAAATGAATTGGCTATACTGTGTGTGTGTGTGTGTGTGTGTATAAATATATATATATATATATATATATATACTGTTTTACCTTCCAAAAAGTATGTTTATCCTGTCCCGAGATCTATACAGCTCTGCCATGCAGCACAGTCCTGTCTGACAGGAGAGGGGACCTTATCATTTTCTGCGGTACTATCACTTTCAAGTGCAGGTCTCTTCTCATGCCCACTTGTGTCTGGACTGTGAAAGGCAAAGCTCTCTGGCGCTTTGCTCTCTCCTCCTTTCAGCATGCTCCTGGCACTGCAATGCACTGGATTGGCTTATTATGCTGCTTCTTCCTCTTCTCTGAGTTTATCTGTACAGAGATTAGGCAAGAGTACAGGTTTGTACACACTTGACAAAAATCGGATAAAATATCCTCCGATTTTTCTCTCTCATGCTCAGCGGTCATAACCGTTTTTAGGAAAAGGAAAGGAAAGACATATCTAAAGTCCAGCCTGTGTAAGAGTCAGGTTTGTCCCAGTAGATATATATTGGAGAAATAAGTATACTATATTATACAGGATTTATATAGCTCAGTGGTCATAACCGTTTTTAGTTGACCGTGCATAATGTTCACAAAATTTATCGTCCGATTTTTTTTTTGGGACGTTTGTACCTAGACTTCCGGGTCGTCAGCAACTTCAGATCATGCGTGGTCTTTCGTATCCGATTTTTTGCGGACGTACTGCATACACATGAAACGAAAATTGGTCGTGCCGGGGACGGACGATAAAAATTTTGGTGTTTGTCCCTCCGTTTTTTTTTTTTTGTCGAAAATGTCGGCATTGGCTGCTGAAAGTTGTGTACACACTAGCCGAAAATCGTACGATTTTACCTCGAATGGGAATTTTCGGCAGATTTTCTACTAGTGTGTACCCCACTTAAGGATTATTCCAAGTCAGATTATATTTCAGCTTACCAGTCCCTAGATGGGATGGCTGTGTTTAATTTTCACTTTTCAAGCTTTTTAGAACATTTTTAGCAAGTACAGAAATACCTGTTGGTCTTGCCAGAAATGCATAGAAGAAAGTAAAGACATGTCTAAAGTCCACTGCAAATAAAAACAAAGAAAAGGGCGCACCAGCCTAGCGCATTATCCTCAGTGGGCTTTTAATAAAACAAGTTTAAAATCAGCTACTCACAAATATGCGAAATATTCTGAGGAAGAGGCATGGCCTCGAAACGCGTCGGCCCTTCGTCTTCACGAGACATTGGACCTTTAACAAGGATGTTGCTCTATGGAATTGATATGCTGAAATATTTCGCATGTTTGTGAGTAGCTGATTTTAAACTTGTTTCATTAAAAGCCCACTGAGGATAATGCGATAGGCTGGTGCGCCCTTTTCTTTGTTTTTATTTGCAGTGTTTTGTTGACCACCCCGGTCGTAGAGGACAGCAAAGCTTAGCCATAGTGGATGCCAAGTGAGAGTTCCGGGATAGAGGCAGCCTGAGGACTTGGTTCTGAGCGCGGGAGCAGGGTGCTCAGCATCACAATTTTCTTTTCTGGATTATGTCTAAAGTCCAGCCTGTGTAAGAGTCAGGTTTGTCCCAGTAGATATATATTGGAGAAATAAATATGCTATATTATACAGGATTTATATAGCGCCAAAAGTTTACAATATCCAGTTACAATACAATAGGGATAGGGGGGCCCTGCTTGCAAAAGCTTACAATCTAACGGGGACGGGCAAGTCATATACCAGGTAAAAACTGTTTACTGTAGAGATGAACTGATGGAGAAAGTAAAAGTTCAGCTGTTAAAGTTTTTGTAAAGATTTATTTTTTTATATAAAAATAACAACCATGTTATACTTACCTGCTCTGTGCCCTGCCAGCGCTCCTGGCTTCTCCCCTATATCAGGTGCCTCCACGGAAAGCTGCTTTTCATGGAGGCACCCATGCAGGCTCTCTCCTGAGACCCGCTGCTGCGTCCATTGACACAGGCAGTGGGTTCTGCCCTCCTGCTCCCGTGTCACAAGATTTGATTGACAGCACCGGGAGCCAATGACTCCTGCTGCCATCAATCTGTCCAATGAGGAGAGAGACAGCGGCTGGAGCTGCTAGGCTCGTGCATGTCACTAGATCAGATTATGCTTAGGTAAGAAAAAGGTCTGGGGAGCAGCTACAGCACAGAATGCTTTTCACCTTAATGCATAATGCATTAAGGTGAAAAACCTTGAGACTTTACAACCTCTATAAGTTAAGTATAAGCAGGATAGGCTTTCTCTGAAGAGATTCGTTTTCAGGAATCATCTAAAAGAAGACAGAATAGGGGATAGCCAAACAGATTGAGGCAGACAGTTCCAAAGGAACTCTGGAAAAGTCCTGGAAGTGAGCACGTAAAGAGGTGATGTCTTGGAAGAGCAGAGTGAATAGACTGGGTGATATTTTGAGACAGGGTCGGTGATGTACATTGGGTGAGAGCAGCTGTGCATGGCTTTGTACTCTGTTAGGATTATGGATTGTGGCGGGAGTCACTTTAGGCAGGGGGCATCTGGAACCTAGCGTACCTTAGAGAGGTCGGGAAACTCCTTATTCGGCTCCCCAGGCCCCTCTTATGTGTAAGTCACCCTGTGTCTATTAGGGGCACAGGGTGACCAAGAAGCCCAGTCTGGTCTGCCCTAACCAGACTCCCAGTCCAACCACACCGGACTCAGCATTTCATTTTACCCCGGTTATCCTGGGTATTATATGTGTGGTTTGTGTTGAAAGAATGAAGAGGCTTCTTCACTTGGGACAGTTATATTTATCAATAATATCTGGATAAGTATATGGACATGGATTGGTTCCACCTTTCAGGCTCCTGGAATATTGTAGGGGTGTCTCAGAGTTTGAGGTGGGGTGGGGTTTGTTATGTGTTTATTGTTCAGTACAGTTAGATCCATGTACAGCTGCAAGAAAAAGTATGTGAACCCTTTGGAATGATATGGATTTCTGCACAAATTGGTCATAAAATGTGATCTGATCATCATCTAAAGCCCCGTACACACGATAAGAAATTCGGCCGGAAATTTCATCCGACGACCGATCTGCCGATTTTCGGCTTGTTAGTATGGTGCTTCCGACAACCGACTTTTCGGCTGAAAAAATTCTGGTGTGCAGGCTATATAATTTTTGTCGTCCATCAACACACGTCCGATTTTCGTATCATTAGTACAGATTTCGACGGGGAAAAATCTTATGAGCAAGACTAGGCATGCTCAGAGATGAAAAAACACATAGAAAGCAATCCAACACATGACATCACTTCTAAAATAGAATTCTGTCATACGGGAAAATTCGTGTGCAGTCTAGAGCAGATTCCAACCAACAGACAGCACTCTGGAGAAAAGACGGACGACCGGTCGGCGGAAATTCGTTGCGTGTGTACGAGGCTTAAGTCACAACAATAGACAATCACAGTCTGATTAAGCTAATAACACACAAAGAATGAAATATTGCCATGTTTTTATTGAACACACCATGTAAACATTCACAGTGCAAGTGGAAAAAGTATGTGAACCCCTAGACTAATGACATCTCCAAGAGCTAATTGGAGTGAGATGTCAGCCAACTGGAGTCCAATCAATGAGATGAGATTGGAGGTGTTGGTTACAGCTGCCCTATAAAAAACACACACCAGTTCTGGGTTTGCTTTTCACAAGAACCATTGCCTGATGTGAATGATGCCTTGCACAAAAGAGCTCTCAGAAGACCTACGATTAAGAATTGTTGACTTGCATAAAGATGGAAAGGGTTATAAAAGTATCTCCAAAAGCCTTGCTGTTCATCAGTCCACGGTAAGACAAATTGTCTATCAATGGAGAAAGTTTAGCACTGCTGCTACTCCCCCTAGGAGTGGCCGTCCTGTAAAGATGACTGCAAGAGCACAGCGCAGACTGCTCAATGAGGTGAAGAAGAATCCTAGAGTGTCAGCTAAAGACTTACAAAAGTCACTGGCAAATGCTAACATCCCTGTTAGCAGTGGCGGCTGGTGCTCAAAATGTTTGGGGGGGCGCAAACAGAAAAATGAGTGACCAGCAAGCCCCCATCAATGCAGAGTGCCACAGCATGCCCCCAATCAATGCAGAGTGCCACAGCGTGCCCCCAATCAATGCAGAGTGCCACAGCGTTCCCCCAATCAATGCAGAGTGCCAAAGCGTGCCCCCAATCAATGCAGAGTGCCACAGCGTGCCCCCATCAATGCAGAGTTCCACAGCATGGCCCCCATTAATGCACAGTGCCACAGCATGCCCCCAATCAAAGCACAGTGCCACAGCGTGCCCCCCATCAATGCACAGTGCCACAGTGTGCCCCCCATCAATGCACAGTGCCACAGTGTGCCCCCATCAATGCAGAGTACCACAGTGTGCCCCATCAATGCACAGTGCCATAGTGTGCCCCCCATCAATGCACAGTGCCACAATGTGCCCCCCATCAATGCACAGTGCCACAGTGTCCCCCCATCAATGCACAGTGCCACAGTGTGCCCCATCAATGCACAGTGCCACAGTGTGCCCCCAATCAATGCACAGTGCCACAGTGTGCCCCATCAATGCACAGTGCCACAGTGTGCCCTCAATCAATGCACAGTGCCACAGTGTGCAGAGAGACCAGCACTTACCTGATCCGGTGCGGCGGCTTCTCCTCAGTCCTGCGCGTCTGCAGAGTCCTCCTCCTCCTCGGCCAATGGCAAACATTCGCCTTTCGGCCAATCAGGAAACGTGTCTCAGACCCGCTTCCTGATTGGCCAGGAGGAGGATCTGTATGACAATAGCACATTTTCATTCGCTATTGTCACACAATGGGTGGGCTCGGGGCGCACTGCTCTGCGCCCCGGGTCCACCCTTTTCTGAAGCCTATTAGAGCCTCTGGCTCTAATCACGTGCTTCAGGAAAAAAAACCCCATTGAACTCCATGCGTCTGGTGCCCCTACATGTAGATTAGGGGGCCGGACGCTTGGATGGGGGGGTGGCGCCCCTGCGCCCCTAACACACCAGCTGTCACTGCTTGTTAGGGAATCTACAATATGTAAAACACTAAACCAGAATAGATTTCATGGGAGGATACCACAGAGGAAGCCACTGCTGCCCAAACAATACATTGCTGCACGTTTACAGTTTGCACAAGAGCACCTGGATGTTCCACAGCAGTACTGGCAAAATATTCTGTGGACAGATGAAACCAAAGTTGAGTTGTTTGGAAGAAACGCACAACACTATGTGTGGGGAAAAAGAGGCACAGCACACCAACATCAAAACCTCATCCCAACTGTGAAGTATGGTGGTGGGGGCATCATGGTTTGGGGCTGCTTTGCTGCTTCAGGGCCTGGACAGATTGCTATCATCGAAGGAAAAATGAATTCCCAAGTTTATCATGACATTTTGCAGGAGAACTTAAGGCCATCTGTCTACCAGCTAAAGCTCAACAGAAGATGGATGTTGCAACAGGACAATGACCCAAAGCATAGAAGCAAATTAACAACAGAATGGCTTAAACAGAAGAAAATACGCCTTCTGAAGTGGCCCAGTCAGAGTCCTGACCTCAACCCGATTGAGATGCTGTGGCATGACCTCAAGAAAGCGATTCACACCAGACATCCCAAGAATATTGCTGAACTAAAACAGTTCTGTAAAGAGGAATGGTCAAGAATTACTCCTGACCGTTGTGCACGTCTGATCTGCAACTACAGGAAAGGTTTGGTTGAAGTTATTGCTGCCAAAGGAGATTCAACCAGTTATTAAATCCAAGGGTTCACATACTTTTTCCACTTGCACTGTGAATGTTTACATGGTGTGTTCAATAAAAACATGGCAACATTGCATTCTTTGTGTGTTATTAGTTTAAGCAGACTGTGATTGTCCATTGTTGTGACTTAGATGATGATGATCAGATCACATTTTATGACCAATTTGTGCAGAAATCCATATCATTCCAAAGGGTTCACATACTTTTTCTTGCAGCTGTATATTTGGACACAGGCACAATTTTCATACTTTTAGTTCTGTATGCCACCGGAATAAAATTAAAATGAAACAATCCAAATTAATGTGAAGTGCAGACTTTCAGCTTTAATTCAAGGGGTTGAACATAAATATCAGGTGCAAATTTTGGGAACTGCAACCATTTATATACAAAGTCCCTCCATTTTCAGGGGCTCAAATGTAATTGGACAAATTAATATAATCCTAAATAAAATGTTCATTTTAAATATTTTGTTGAGTTCCCTTTACTGTCAATGACTGCCTGAAGTAAGGAACCCATTGATATTACCAAAGACTGGGTTTTCTCCTTTCTGATGCTTTGCCAGGCTCTAACTGCAGCTGTCTTCAGTTGTTCTTTGTTTGTGGGTCTTTCTGCCTTTAGTTTTGCCTTCAGCAAGTGAAATTGACTTAGCCATTGTAGAATATTCGACTTCTTTTCCTTTCAAAAGCTCCTGGGTTGCTTTTGCAGTGTGTTTTGGATCATTGTCCATCTGTAATTTGAAGCACCATCCAATCAACTTTGCTGCATTTGCCTGAATCCGGTATATCTCTAAACACTTCAGATGTCATCCACCTGCTTCTGTCTTCTGTCACATCATCAATAAACACCAATGACCCAGTGCCACTGAAAGCCATGCATGCTCATGCCATCAAACTGCCTCCACCATGTTTTACAGATGAGGATGTGTGCTTTGAATCATTAGCTGTTCCAGGCATTCTCCAAAATGTTTTCTTCTCGTCATTCTGGTACAGATTATTCTTAGATTCATACGCCCAAAGATTCATACGCCCAAAGAATGCTTTTCCAGAAGTATACTTGCTTTTTAGATGGTTTTTGGCAAAGTCTAATCTGGCTATACAAATACCTATATGTCTAATATTACTTAATATACAGTTTACCCCGCCCTATGTCATTTTGCAAAGAAGGGGGATTGTCCCCAGAGTGTATATCTCTTTGTGCCTGTGTTTTATTAACTGCTTGCCGACCGCCGCAAGTAGATTTACTGCGGCGGTCAGCCCCTGCCAGGCAGAGTGACGTTAATTAACGTCACTAGCCTGGGAGGGTCTGGGGAGCGAGCGCACGCCCGCGGAGGCGCGCTCCCGCTCCCGCGCGGTCACGCACCCCCCCGCGCGTGTGACCAGCGGACCCGATGTCCGCCGGCCACTCGGCGATCGTCGGGGGAAGAGGGAGAATGTCAGGCAGCTTGTGTAAACAAGCTGCCTGTCATTCTCATCGCTGTAAAGACACTGATTACACGGATCTAGTATGTAGATCCGTTGATCAGTGTCCTTACAGCTAGAGCCACAGCCAATCACAGTAAGAATCACGCCCCTAGGGACACACACAGCCCCTCCCTCCCAAATAAAGTTAACCCCTTCACTGCCAGTGTATTTTTACAGTAACAGTGCATATGTATAGCACTGATTACTGTAGAAATGTCACTGGTAACCCCAAAAGTGTCAAAAATGTCAGTCAAGGGTCCGATCTGTCCGCCGCAATGTCGCAGTACCGCAAAAAAAAACGCAGATCGCCGCCATTACGCGTTAAAAAAAAAAACAACAAAAATGACAAAAATCTTTCCCTTTGTTAGTAAACGCGATAACTTTTGCGCAAACCAATCAAAATACGCTTTTTGCGATTTTTTTTACCAAACATAGGTAGGATAAAACAAATTGGCCAAAAATGTTAAAAAATTTTGATTTTTACATTTTTTTTTGGGGAATTTCATATAAAAAAATGTGAAAAATATTGCTATTTTTGCAAAATTGTCGCTCTTTTTTTGTTTATAGCGCGTGATCAAAAAATCGTACAGGTGATCAAATACCACCAAAAGAAAGCTCTGTTTGTGGGAAAAAAAGGACGTCAAATTCGTTTAGGTACAGCGTCGCACGACCGCGCAATTGTCCGTTAAAGTCACGCAGTGCCGAATCGCAAAATACCCCCTGGTCTTTTAGCAGGAAAATCCTCCGGGGCTTAAGTGGTTAAACAGTTGTTTTGTGCCAGCCTAGACTAGGTCCCGAAAAGTGACTGGGTGAGCTAAGGGATCTTGGATCGTGCTAGTACTGGGCAAGGGAAGCTTATACAATGGACATACTCGTCTTGAGTACCGGGGTCCCTCACATGGATTTTATTCATTGGGTTAATAGAAGCCAGTGGAGAGACCAGCAGAAAGTGGTGGCAGATGCAGAGCTGTTGGAGAGGTAGATGAGTCTGGGAAATGTAGACGTGAAAGGACACAAAGGGGGAGATTTACTAAAACTGGTGCACACAGAATCTGGTGCAGCTCTGCATAGTAACCAATCAGCTTCTAACCTCAGCTTGTTTAATTAACCACTTCAGCTCCAGAAGGTCCCCCCCCCCCTTCATGACCAGGCCATTTTTGCGATACAGCACTGCGTTACCTTAACTGACAATTGTGCAGTCGTGCCACGCTGTACCCAAATAAAATGTATGTCCTTTTTTTCCCCACAAATAGAGCTTTCTTTTGATAGTGTTTGATCACCTCTGCGGTTTTTATTTTTTGCGCTATCAACAAAAAAACAATTTTGAAAAAAGAACCAATATTTTTTACTTTCTGCTTCAAAACACATCCAATCAATAAAAAAAAAATGTAAAAATCTAATTTCTTTATCAATTTAGGCCAATATGTATTCTGCTACATGTTTTTGGTAAAAAAGAAATCCCAATAAGCGTGTATTGATTGGTTTGCGCAAAAGTTATAGCATTTTTATTGTTTTAATTTTTTTTTTTTACTTGGCGCTCAGCGACCTTTAGTGGGACTGCGATATTGCCAATCGGACACTTTTGACACTTTTTTGGGGACCACTGACACCAATACAATGTTCAGTGCTAAAAAATGTGCTCTGTCACTGTACTAATGACACTGGCAGGAAAGGGGTTAACATCAGGAGTGATCAAAGGAGTGATTAAATTGGTTGATGGGGGTTGCTTTACCTGTGGGGAGACAGAGATCCGTGTTCCTGCTTAGCAGAAACACTGGATCTCCATCTTCCCTACTAACAGAACGGCGATCTGCCTTGATTTGTATTTGCCTTTAATTAAAAAAAAACCCCACTGTCACTTTGCCCTACATGTGCATTATGGCAATGTTTAAGTCAAGATTTTTCGGAAGAAAATGATTTGGCAGCAGATCATTCATTCACATTTGACGGACCTCTAATGTCTGTGAGTAGGTTTAGAAACTTTTGGTAACTGAAATGTGGAATGAGTTAGAATTCTAACAGTCGATGGGTCTGCCAGTTCGAAAAGTTGTAGATTTTCTTTTGTGGCCAAACAACGCCCACAACCAATCTATTGCAAGCATTAGTTGTGTCTTTTGATATCCTGTGCTCATGGCTATCAGAATACAATAGCCCGGCATGGGGGAGTTCATCCATTCATGCCGTTTGTGTAGATAGGAATCTTTTAGAGTGCGATCACAGCACTGATGACTGAGGAAGGGGGCTTGACTCCCAAAACGTGTTAGCGGTCCTGACTTCAAGGATATGTTCCAGTTCATGTATGGTGGATTATTGTAACACGATTTTATTATCTTCATGTCTGTGAGTATGCATTTGGCATTTTATTAAAATTTTACAAACAGTGACCACGGGTAATGCACTAGGTGTTTTCGCCTCCTTTCTCTCTTTTTCTTATGTACCCACTGCTTTCAATGGGACTGCCTCCCTCAGTTAATCACTGGGAACCCCTGCTGTGGTTCTAACATCTAATTGGTGTTGGGTGCATTGGCAATTGGTGTCGGGTGCATTGGCAGATGGCTAAAATCAGAAGAGGGACCCGAGATGAGGAGAATCTAGGCTCCTCTGTGCAAATCCACTGCAACAGAGCAGGTACGTATAACATGTTTGTTATTTTTATAGGAAAAAAACAATACTTTACAATCACTTTAAATAAATTACTGTGGATTGTGTTGAACTCTGGGGTAAATGATCTATTTGTTATTCATTACCCAAAGTTGATAAGACAGGACAGATAAGGAAGGGTGGAATCATTCCATAGAATGATTTGGTGTATATCTC
Organism: Pelophylax lessonae; assembly: GCF_965119305.1. NCBI lineage: Eukaryota > Metazoa > Chordata > Amphibia > Anura > Ranidae > Pelophylax > Pelophylax lessonae. The sequence goes on from NC_138768.1 coordinate 272,445,786, forward strand.
CGGCTTCTGTTTATTTATTTTTCTCGTTTTTAAAAAAAACTCTTTAGCCTGGTACACACTATTAGTTTCTTTATGTTCAACCCCGCGGGTTGAGCGAAAAAAAAAAACGTTGGCTTCGGTTGGAGTTACTGTACTAACCATGCGAGGTTAGTTCTGTGATCTCCCTCTGAGCTGTTGTGTTCTAACAGGGGGACAGCCATCCCGCCAGAACATACCGATCAGTGCTGTCTGCCATTGGCTGGGAGCACCTATCGGGAGTCGGTCGGATGCTAGTTTTCCATCAGAAGCTGATCGGAACCCAACCTGATTGGGTATTCTTTACAAAGTTAGTTACCACATTTACTAAGCTCTCTGGAAAATTAGTACAAATGCAAAGTGCTCCTTCTATTTGCCTTTGGTAAATCCACTCTAACGTTTTAAAGGATTTTAATTAATTTCTATGTATATATGTGTATATATGGGAATGTTTTTGCAACTTTCACTTCTTTGCATTACAAAACACATTGTACCACACTATGCACATGTCAGTCCATTGTGGTGCAATTTATATTGAAAGGCACCCTAATACTTCAAAGCAACCAATTTACAATGCAGGGCACTGCAGTATGCAATAGCGCACTGCCATGTGGTGTTCTGCACTGCCCCAAGAAAAATAGTGCAATCACTTTTTTTGTCAATTCTGGCACATTGGCACCACCTTCACATGAATGTGTAGCTTTAACACAACACATGTTAACACACTGCACTAAAATGAGGTCTCGCTGTTATTTGCAGGATATCTTCTCATTGATACTCATGATCGAAGAGTAACTACAGTCTGTTCACATAATTTGTAATAAAAACATATTTGCCATTCTGAAGCTTCCCTCCAACCACTTTGCATATTATTTTTTATATACTGTGATTCTGTACTTGCCAAATATGCTGCAGAAATCTCTCTCCACTAAGTCTGGCTGCAGCCATTTTAACTGTGGGCAGCTGAAGCTGATGCCTGTTCACTTCCTGGATTTACACAAACGCACAGACACACACAAGTATATACAGACACACACACACACACACACATACACATATAGACAGACAGACAGACTCGTATATACAGACAGAACTTTGAAATGTATCTTTTTACCATGGCAGGTGACACAGGAAGAGTGGCATAGTCCTTTACTGATTAAGAGATCTGTCCCCTTCATGCAGCCAGACACTCTCCAATGCAGACACAGAACCCTTTGCCAGTCCTCCAATGCAGTCACATGCCTTACATTAGGCTGTTAACATGCATCCACAGATTCTCTCCGCTTATCTCTTATGCAGTCACAGCATCCCCTCCCCCACATGTTCTTCTGGAAGTCAGAGACCTCTCAACAAACTGCCTAATCAATGAACAAACTCTCTCCAACTGTCCCTCTGTGCATTCAAAGCTTTGACCCTGCCATGCATCCACAGATCCACCCCCACCAACCCTAATAGTGTCACTGACACCTCCACCACATCCATTCCTTACATGCATCTAGGACCACCCTCAAGCAGTCAGAGCAACTCTAAAGTGTCAGCCTAAAATTGTCTGCCGGGATAGGAAACAAAGACACAAGCTGAGTACATGTCCAGATGTGGTGGTGGTGCCCATCCTGAACCGGGGACTGTCACTGGTGGTATTGGGGAAATCCCTGCTCAAGCATTCCCTAACCTCCCTCACACAGGCCTCTAGTGACAACTATGTTGGCATTGACTTAATCCACTGCAAAGCTGTGCACATGGGGTGTGCCAGGTGTGCCTAAGCACACCCTAATCAGTGCGTGCAGTGCCCATTCCCCCTATTGCCTGGCCTTCCCACCTGTTTTGTGTCCATGTAGTTCCCATTACAAAACGGCCCCATAGCTTTCTATGGGGACAGAATCACACAGATCAGCTGCCCTCAGGATTCAAGAAAGCATAGGACACCATCTTGTCTGCCTGGGGTTAGTCCAACACCACAAGGCAAGGGAGAAGACCAGACCTAGAGGAGAGGTGTTACCTCCCAGGTCGGCATATCGTCCTTCCAGGCATCCACGGCCAGTCGGGGTACATCCTGTCTGAGAGGGAATCTCCAGCGCATCTCCAGAGGCACCTGTACCGACGGCGTGAGATAACCAGTTGGGTTACCTGAAGAGCCTGCCTTTTTCCAAGACATCTCGCTTGGTTTTAACCGCAGGATTGGTGAGTGAGCACTTGCTCATTTGCAGGACACAAGGACAACGTTGTTCACTTTGCCCACACTTGCCAAAACCTGGGTCACATTTACTCCCTGTTGAGCAGTTACAGTGTCCGCCTTGTTACCCAGATACTGCCAGTATACTGCAGTTGTACTCTACCAAGCAGCATACCTAAGTGCACCAATGGAAAGTGGCTAGCTGAAAATTCAAGGCCTTCTTCTCTTTGGGACTGAAGAAACGTATGCAACATGGGCACGCACACATACCCAGGGCTCATTACATGTGATGCACTAGCCGGGTGGTTTGCCTTAGGATTTAGTCCATCGACCCCTGAAGTGAGTGCAGTGTCTATAGTTTGTGGGCCTGTGGTGTCAGGGGACAAAAGAGAGAAGTCTGACATAAGTGAGGGTCATTTCTCTGCTCTCCTACAGTCCTACTGCCTGGACTCATAGAGCCAAACCTAAGTAAGGGAATAGGTGACCAATCTGATATAAAGTTTGCCATTTGTAGTCTGTTATTAATAAAATGTTTGCTTCTGCTCTTGGGGTTATTTGCCGTTGAGGAATCCCCTGAAAGCAGCCTGACTGTGATATTGAGTTATAGTTCTCTTGATCCTCATTCATAACCCTTCAATTAATTTACTTGAAATATACTTCTACTGTCTGTTACTATTTCACAGAAACCTTCCCAGTAAAGACAATTTTTGTTTCATCATAACATGTGTCTTTCATTGGTGTTGTTGCACTAACATTCCTACTAGGTGTGCCAGAGGGGCTGGGACCGTTCTTGGGATTAAGAGGGAGAGTACAGAACCAAACATACTCAAGCGGCTCCTTCGGGGGGAGGGCTACAGATATTTTGTTAGAGCCAAGTTTCTTACCTGATCAGTGAAACACAAGTTGAGATACCGGTTTCTGAATACTTATTTAAAACACCCATAGTGTACTTCTAATAAGGTAACGTGTGAACTCATTGTAGCTAATACACATGTTATAAAGCAAGCAACTGGAATCTGCAAGGGCTAAATATAGGAAAAACTTGGCTTCCTTACCTGCTTAACTATGCTTGAGCAGTTAAAGATACGGTATAGTGAAAACTAGAAAATTAAAGCCTAATGTAATGTACAGTTAAAATCATCTGAATACATGACAGGTGCATCAAAACAAATGTGGGGTATTTACTAAAACTGGAGAGCGAAAAATCTGGTGCAGCTCTGCATTGAAGCCAATCGGCTTCCAGATTTTTTTGTCAAAGCTTAATTGAAGAAACTGGAGTTAGAAGCTGATTGGCTACCATGCATAGCTGCACCAGATTTTGCACTCTCCAGTTTTAGTAAATCAACCCCATGGTGTACGAACTCTTACAGTTTGTTTTCTTTAGGAAGCACCCACAACCTGAGTAGAAAAGCCTATCCCCTTTTAGTATGCTACACGTGCTATAGAGTGGGATTCTTGCTCTCTGTGTAGAAGCAGTGGTGTTTCCGCTGAGGTCTGAATCGCCCCCTGCCCAGTAAGAGCTACAGCCCTTCAATCAGAAGGGAGCAGGAGCTTTGCTGATTGCAGAGCTTTAGGCCCCTTTGACACGAGCTTTCCGATCGGTTCTGCCTGTCAGTTTTTTCAGGCCGACCTGATCGGATGCTCTATGCATCCCTATGAAGCGGCGGATGTCAGCGGTGACAATATTGCTGACAACAGCCGCTATCCAATCTGATCCTGTTCGTGAAATCCAGACAGATTGAAACCCTATTTTCCATCCGTCTGAAGGATCGAATCGGATAGGATCGGATGAAAACGGACAGGTGGTCTGTTTTAATCCGATCTCCCATAGAGGAGAGCGGAGATATGACAGGTCTGTCTCTGCAAAGTAAGCGGAGACAGACCTGTCATCCGCCTGCTCAGCGGGAATCGGCGGATCGATCCCCTTTGAGCAAAACTGAGTCCACCGGGCAGAAAGCTGTGTGAAAGGACCCATAGGGTGCATGTTGAACCTCTGCTGTGAGTTTACTGCTTCTCCACAGAAAGCAAGGTTCCTTCTTTGCAGCATGCTGGCAGGGGACAGAATTGAGTACTCTGTGGCTGCTTTCTGAAGAAAATAAACTGTAAGACTTTGCACACCTTTTGTTTTGCTGCACTAGGAATTAGGAATGAGTTCCTCGAATTTTGTTTTTTGGGGGCATTTTCTCGAATGCTGGACTTTTAGCCTGTTTGGCAGGAGCAGAACAGCATATACAGTAATGGATTTTTCTCTTGCTACTTTTTATGACAGCCTCCTTCATCCACTGTCAAAGGTTGTAAGGAATAAGCGGGCTTATTAAAAAAATAAAATAAAATTGGAGTATGGTTCCCCCTGTACTGTAATTCATTCCAGGCCTTTTAGGTGCAAAAAAACAGGAAAAAGGGTGCCTCCAAAATGTTATACTAGTGACTAGTCCCTTCAGGTCTGGTATGGATTTTATAGGTAACACCCACAAAAAAATAAAAAAAAGTGTAGGGTTCCCTCCACAAATTTACACCAGACCCTTATCTGAGCATGTAGCCTGGCAGGCCAGAAATGGAGGGGGGTGACTGTGCAACCCCTTCTTCCAGAACCATACCAGGCCACATTGCAACAACATTAATATTATACAGGATTTAGATAGCACCAACAGTTTAGGCAGCGCTTTACAATAAAACTTGGGACAGTACAATTACAATACAGTTCAATACAGAAGGAATAGGAGGGCTCTGCTCATGAAGCTTACAATCTAAAGGGAGGGGGAGGTGGTACAAAGGGTAATAGCTGCAGTGGATGATCTGATATAGGTGGCTCAAGTACAGTTATTAGGGGAAGGTGGGGTAGGCTTCCCTGAATAAATGAGTTTTCAAGGATCGCCTAAAGGTGGACACAGGGTAGTAGCTGACCAGAGATACTGGGGCAGGGATTTCCAAAGGATGAGAGAGGCTCCGGAGAAGTGTTGGAGGCGAGCTTAAGAGGAGCAGAGGATGATTTGGACAATATCTGTAGGGGAAGCCAGTGAAGAGTTAGGCAGAGAGGGGTAGCAGTCACAAATTGGTTAGTAAGGTGTATTAGCCTAGCAGCAGCATTCATAATAGACTGAAAGGGTGACAGCCTGTGTAAGGGTAGGCCAGTGAGGAGGGAGTTGCAGTAGTCTAGGCAGAAAATAACCAAGGAGTGAATAAGTTGTTTTACGGTGTCGTTAGTCAGGAAGGGGTGAATTCTGGAAATGTTGCAGAGATTAAGGCAGCAAGATTTACCCAGTGATTGGATGTGGGGCTGAAGGAGAGGTCAAGGTCTAGAATTACACCCAGCACCCTGGCATGTGTGGAGGGACCAATCGTTGTGTGCCATTGATCTCAATGGTAAAGTCCCGGGGAGGAAACCGAGGAGGAGGAAATAATACAAGCACAGTTTTAGAAAGATTATGTTTGTGGAAGTAGTGGGACATCCATACTGATACTGGGAAAGGTGCCAGAGGAGAGGTTAAAGACATGGGTTAGAGCATTTAGGATAGAGCAAGAAGGTGGTTGCAGTAATTGCTTAGAGGCATAGTTAGTCTGGTTGAAAACAGACAAGTCTATTCAGTTCAACCAATAATTATGTGGGAACAGGGCCCAGGGGACAGGTGGGCTGTGGAAAGAGATTGGAAACTTCCTCAGTGGTGACAGGACGAGTTGAAGGACGAAAGTATTGAATGTGGTGTTGGACCTGGTGTGTTGGTTGGGGAGAAAGCTGAAGGCTGGATATCTCATCGGGAATTGTGTTGAATTTGTTTTTGAAGTGATTTTCAATCTCCTGGGCAGTAAGCAAGTTGGTGGGTGGAGGCAGTGGGGGGTGAAGTAAGGAATTAAGGGTAGAAAAGAGTTGACGAGGTTTAGATAAGGGGGTTTTGATAAGAGTGGTATAGTATGTTTGTTTAGCAGTGTGGAGGCAGGAGTTGTATTTAAGACGGGCAGAGGGTGAAGTCTTGCAGGGATTTAGTTTTACGCCATGCTCGTTAAAGAGCACCGCTGCTTCTCTTAAAACTTCTGGTGTCATCTGTTTGCCGGGTTGTAGCAGACGAGGTCTGGTTCTGCATGTAGAGAGAAGAGCGACAGTATGTTGTTGTAGACAGAAGTGGCCAGCTCTGGGCAGGACAGGGATTTGATTTTTTCAAAAAGGCAGTAAGTAGCAGAATGAAGAAGGGAAGGGTTGAAGTGGCAAAGGTTCCTGTGGGTAACTGTTTGCAGGTTGGAAGCGTGGGAGGTAGGAGACAGGGCGAGTGTAAAACTGATAAGATTGTGATCGGAGAGAGGAAAAGGGGTGCTGGAGAGATTGCAGGGAGTGCAGAGGTGGGAGAATAAGATCATGAGTCTTTTATTGAAGTGAGTGATGGTTTGTGTCCATTGTGTTACTTTGAAAAAGGAGGTTACGTTGAGTAGTTAAGTGGCTGAGGTGTTAATTTTGGCTGGAATGTTAAAGTCAATGAAGATGATGGTGGATACTTCAGAGGAGCGAAAGTAGGGTAGCCATGTGGAGAAGTCATTAGGTAAGCCTGACACTGAGCTGGGAGGCCGGTAAATTACTGCAATCCTCAGACAAACTGGAGAAAAAAGATGAATGCAGTGCACTTCAAAAAAACTGAGGAAAATAGAGGGGTGTAAAGTAAGAACCTAGAAAGTGCTTTGTTGGGAGATTAGAAGTCCAACTCTGCCTCCTTTTCCACTGATGGTCTGGGTGAATGAGACCAGAGGAGGCCACCATGGGGAAGGGCAGCTGGAGAGGCAGTGTCGGATTCCTGGAGCAAGGTTTTTAGTAATAGCAAACAGGTTGAGGGAGTAAATCGCTGCCTCCATAGTATGGCGTTGCTGCCTGCTGGACCATGAATATATGTGTCTAGACGCTCTGGAGGCAGCGATTTATTCCTTTTTTGCTGACCGCTTTATTAACTTCCGTTGTCTGGCACTATCCGGTCCAGTTTCTACCACATCAGGAGGACATACCCAGCTGGACTTTGTCCAGGAGTGTGAGAACTCCCCGGATGGATTTGCAGATTATGCCATTGGCCATTAATTTACCTATTGTGCCCCGGTTTTTATCATATTGAACCTATTCGGAGGTCACCAATCTCTATGGTCCCTGAAGAAGCCCACAAAATGGCGGCGAAACATGTCGGACCTGTGTGACCCTGCTGTTTTAGGATATGGTTCTTTAATTCTCTCTTTTATTGCACAATTTTAAACATGTGTATTGATGCTTTGCATCTCTGTTGTTAAGTATTTCATGTTATTCATGTATCAATAAAATTATTGGATTTTATCCTATTGTTTTTCATTATCATTTATCTATATATGCCAAGTGAACCCCGCCTTTAAAGTCCCATCTTGGGTGTATCCTGCTCACATATATGGGTCCTATGGGGCCAGTTCAGGGTCCGTTGTTTTGGAAACACCTGTTCTTTTTCTAAACTCTGGGTTAGGGTTTTGTTTTTTGATGAATATTTTTTGCATACTGCCTTTGGTAATTCTACAATGCTGCCTACTTTATGCATTTATCTGTTTTTTTCATGTTTTTATGCTTCTGCCTTACACCATTGCATTATGTGCCTTATTGCTGTGCTTCCCTGCAGGCTTGGTCTCCATTGACGTTATATCCCCTTGTGTTATTTTTTACCTATTTCCATGGCCCCATTGAAATTATTAGTTTGGAATGTCCCTGGCACTAGGGATAAAATTAAACGCACGGCTCTTTTTACTTTTTTGAAAGCTCAGTCTGCGGATATCATTGTTTTAACCGAAACCCATGCCACTGGTTCCCTGGTCCGCGCTTTACGGAAACCTTGGATGGGGTGGACTTATCATGCCATGTACAGTTCATATTCCCGAGGTGTCTCGGTGCTGGTCGCTAAGTCCCTTCCCTTTGCCATTTGTTCTGTGGAGACCGATCCTCAGGGTCGTTATGTTTTTCTATGTGCCACGCTGGCAGGATCTCCTATCTTGCTACTGGCTTACTATGTGCCCCCCCCCCGTTTAATGGGGCTGCCCTTGATTATATGGCCCGCCACCCTTCTGTGCCAGTTATATGGTTGGGGGATTTTAACATGACTGTAGATCCCGAGCTAGATAGGGTGGGTCCTGCTCCCTCCACCCGGCCTTCGGGCGGTGTGACCCGCTTTGGTCGGGTTATGTCGCAGTTTTCACTGGTTGACACTTGGCGCCACCTGTATCCTACTAAGAAGGCCTACTCCTGTTTTTCTGCGGCTCACACTACTATGTCTCGCATTGATTATATTTTTATTTCTCCACAGCTTGCTCCTCAACTGCGGGCGGCGGGTTTTTGCCAGCGCATTTTATCTGACCACGCCCCTTACTGGGTGGTCCTGGATGTTTTGTCCAGACCTGCGTGCAGTAACTGGCAGCTTAACCCGTTTTGGCTTGATGTAGTCCCAGACACTGAATCTTTAGGAACAGAGTGGGATTCGTTTTTCACAACTAATGATGGCACCTCGGATCTCCTGACAGTGTGGGATGCGTTTAAGTCCCATGCGAGGCTACATCTCTCGCATACTATCTCTAAATTTAAGCGACACTCTAGAGCCTCCTATGCCCAGGTGCTGGAAGAGTTGGCCTATATGGAGGATCCATATGCCCTCGCACAGACTCCTACTGCGCTGGCTAGCCTCAAACTGCAGACGCGGGTGGCTGAGCAGCTTAGTTACGAAAGAGCCAGACATAAATTATTTTTTTCGAAACAACGTATATTTGAACAGGGGGGACACCCAGGTAGGCTTTTGGCGTACCTGGCGCACCTTGAGGCCCGCCCCCCAGTGGTTATCTCCCTTGCTGCCCCGGACGGCTCCCCGGTTACTGATGCCGCCAGGGTTGCCAGTATATTTGTGTCGTTTTTTCGTGACACCTATTCCTCTAGAGTGGCCTATGAGGCTCCTGAACTGGACCAGCTGCTGGCTGACCTGTCCCTCCCTCAGTTGACGGCGGCCCAGGTGGCGGCCCTTGAGGCTCCCCTCTCCGCCGAGGAGGTACAGGTGGCTATCTCTAGTTTTGCTCGTTGTAAGGCCCCAGGCGTGGACGGGCTCCCCGTGGAATTCTATGCGCGAGGCCCTTATCGTGTTGCTTCCGAAGCCCAGGAAGGATCTCCTTCAACCTGAATCGTATAGACCCATATCTCTCTTGCAGACCGACGTAAAAATTCTCGCTAAAGTTTTGGCCATTCGTTTAAACAAAGTTAGTCTTACACTGATTCACTCTGACCAGACGGGTTTTATGCCCACAAAAAACACTGCTTATAATACTAGACGCCTCTTTATGAATTTACAGGCCTCACATGATCAGATAGGATCTCGGGTGGTGGTCTCGCTTGATGCGGCTAAGGTCTTTGACTCTGTCAAATGGAATTACTTTTGGCACTGTTTACGTATCTTTGGCTTTGGCCCGCGCTTCATCAAGTGGTTGACCATCCTCTACGAATGGCGAATGGTTGGACCTCGGATGTGTTTCCTCTCTCTAGAGGCATGCCTCAGGGATGTCCCATCTCTTCCTTATTGTACGCTCTGGCGGTGGAGCCCTTGGCGGAGGCACTTCGATCCCATCCGTGTATTGAGGGACTTCGTGCTGGCCCACTGGTGGAGAAGGTTAGCCTGTATGCTGACGATATGCTCCTGTACCTTTCTGATGCGGGTCCTTCCCTGGCTTCAGCCCTGCGGGTCATCGAGTGCTTCGGCAGGTTCTCTGGCCTACGTATTAACTGGGACAAGTCTCAGATTCTTCCCATGGATGTTTTTCCACCTACCCTTGACCAGGCCTCCCTACCCCTTAGACGTGTCAGTGCAGTTAAATACCTGGCTGTGCATATCTCTCGTGACCTCTCGGATTACGTCCCCTCAATGTTGAGCCTGTTATAACTTTATTTAAGGCTAAACTTCAGACGTGGGCTAGGCTTCCCTTGGGGGTGAAGGGGCGGATAGGTCTCCTCAAGATGATTCTGCTACCTAAAATACTATGTCATGTGACACTGCCCGGTCTATATCCCACTTCGCTACTTTAAGGTCCGGGAGTCTCTCTGGAACTCGTTTATTTGGGGCTCGATGAGGCGTAAGTTGTCCTCGCACGCGCTTCGACTCCCGACCTCCCTGGGTGCCGTCTCCTGGTTTGTGCGGATTCTGGTTCTACTGTTCCTCACCCGTTTTGTGATCTCCTATGGGGAGTGAGGGGATCTTCTAGGTCTTCTCCACGTGGGGGTCTCCTATACAATTATAGACGTGTCTGGGACTTGGCGGTGCAGAGACTGGGATGCGAGGCCTTGCATGCTGATACACCACTGTGGTTTAATAAAATATTGCCTGAACTTTTGCAAATCCCTGACCCCCGGGTTTGGATCTCCAAGGGTGTTTTCCTGCTCTCCCATGTGTTACCTCGGGGGGCGGTGAAGTCGTACAGCCAACTTAAGCAGGAGTTTACCCTCCCATCCCATATGTATTTTCGCTACCTACAGCTCAGTCACGCACTGCGGGCCCAGTTTCCGGTGGACTGCCCGGTAGTGGAACCCCTGGACTTGACTAGGGTCCTTATGGGTGCGGGCCATTGTAAGGTGATTGCCCTACTCTATGAAATGTTGGTTACGCCCGCGGCTACTAAGGCCGCGTACTCTTTGAAGCCCAAGTGGGAGCCTTTGCTGAGGTCTTGGACGAGACTGGGAGGATATACTGCAGGGTGCCAAATGTGTTTCCCCTAAAATGTCAGATCGTTTTACTCATGTTTGTATCCTTCACCGGGCCTATCTTACCCCTGAACGTATGGCCAAGTTCCGACCCACCCAGACGTCCCATTGCCCTAAATGCCTGCTGTCGACTGGCACATTTGACCATCTGTTATGGCACTGTTCGCGTGTGCGTGGGTTCTGGGCCCAGGTGGTCCAGTTCCTCCATGACCAGATGGGCGCTCCTGTGACACTCGACCCCAGAGTATGCCTATTGGGACTCTTTCCAGATGTTGAGATCAACAAACATATGGTTCAGTTTCTACATGAGGCTGTTCCTGGCCCGTAAATTACTGGCCAGGAGTTGGATTCAACAGGCGGTGCCCACCCTGGCAGTATGGATCAACTAAATTAATACTACTCTCCCCTATAAGAAGATCATTTATGTCAACAGGGGATGCCCAGGCAAATACCATAAAGTGTGGGATCGGTGGCTTAATTCTCACACCACTTGTACGTCATGATTACTAATGTAATGATCAGATGCTTGATGCTTGTGTGTGTAATCACATTGTTTTTATTGCTTCATTTTTCCTTTGTATTGTTTTCGGTGGAATTGAGCGTCATGTTCCATGGAATTGTTTATTTTATTTTGGTCTTTCGCAGCCGTTTCTTGCTGTATATATTTTGTCATGTTTCAGTACACAATAAAGTTGTTTTGATTAAAAAAAATTTCTACAGGTTATCAGTTTAGTACTACAGAGGAGGTCTAGGGCTAGAATTATTGCTCTCGATCTAACAATTGCGGCGATAGTTCACATGTGTGGTTTGAACAGCATTTACATATGTGGGCGCAACTTGCGTATGCGTTCGCTTCTGTGCGCGAGCTCGGAGGGACGAGGCGCTTTAAATATTTTTTTATTATTATTTATTTTACCTTTTATTTTTTATTTTTACACTGTCCCTTTAAAAAAAAAAAAAGTTTTGATCACTTTTATTCCTATTACACGAAATGTAAACATCCCTTGTAATAGAAACAAGTAGCACAGGTCCTCTTTAATGTGTCCTCAGATCTCACATCTACCCTTCAAAGCAATATTTTTTCCAGCAAGAAAAAATGGGCCCTTTAAGGCCGTTGGGCAGAAGCGACCTATGACGTCGCTCCGGTCCTCCAAGGGCATAGAGTAGAGTGGTGGCCATCTTGCCCTCACCCAACTTCCTGCCTGGGACTTCAACGGACCGGATCATTTTCCCTGCTACTGACTGCTCCTGTAAGCAGGGAAAACGAACGGGAAGCTGCGGGAGGGGGGTGAGCACCTCTCTTGCTGCCCATAAAGTGATCCAGCAGCGAATCCGCCGCAGGGACCACTTTTATGTGAAAGAGGACCGTCGGCCATGTGAGAACATACTACGGTTATGGCAGCCATGCTGCTGTAACCCCAGTATTTCATGTCAAAGTACCGACGTAAAACTGTGACGGACGGTCCGGAAGGGGGAGTGACAGGAGGTGTGTCCTATGCCTACATACTTTTGCTAATAGGTGTCCCTTGTTCCAGTCTCAAAAAGTTGCGAGGTCTGAATACACTATACAATTCACCGATATTTGATTAAGTGCAGTGCTAAGTGCCAAAAGTAAAGAGAGGAAAAAAAAACTCTGGAAACTGAAATGACACTCTGACGAGCAAGTAAATAGTATGACTCATATTCCTCAGAAGGGTGGACCAACACTCTAAAGAGTTAGCTCAATAACCTTTGTGAATACAAATACAATATTCAATGGAAATATGAAATACAAAAACCTCCTCCGCACTGTGGTACATAGGGAAAGAGCTCGTCTCCCGATCTCTCACTCCGCGCTCAGTATCAGTATCATACATGGAATAAAATGCAAATAATGCTTTCCATAGTGTAAAACTGATTAATACATTTAATAGAAGCAATAGGAGATAGGAGACTCCTCATGAAATGGTAGTCCTCTAAAGAGTGAACGAGCTCCGGAAGGTTTACCTCCCTACATGACCAGGCCATTTTTTGCAATACAGCATTGCGTTATTTTAACTAACAAATGCGCGGTCGTGTAATGATGTACACAAATAAAATAGATTTTTCAGACATCCCAACCTGCAAAAACTAATTTCAGGGAGGAGTCAAAGTCATTTTAGGGAAGTGGCACTCCGCTCCGCTGCAATCACCCCCCCCCCCCCATCCCCCATGCACGCCGTCGTGCCCCCCTTCCTAATTTAAAACAACTAGAGGATAATAAAATGAAATGTAATCAGTATACAGAGGGTTAATTCTTCTGGGAGATATTAAAGGAACACTCTAACCACCATGACCATTTGAAGTGGTGATGGTGGTAGGAGTCAGAAGCACTGCACATGCTGCATACTTGCCAACTGTCCCTTTTTTCCAGGGACAGTCGCTGCAAATAGGAGCCTGTCCCAGGTAATTTATATTGTCCCTGGAAGTGCCTGTTAATCGGGCTGCCCGTAAATGTTATGCAGAAGTAGCGCAGCTGAATGGGAGACTTATTCCAACTCTGCTACTGTGGCCTTAAGTTTGAAATTCCCTTTTTTAATCTCCTGTAATTCTCTCTATATTGAGTAGACCCTATAATCTGATAAATACGCGAGATTAATTATGCAGAGTGGGTGGAGCTTCAGGGAAGTGGGTGTGGTAATTGATAGCTGTGCTGCAAAGTGTCCCTGGAAATTTATTTTAAATGTTGGCAACTATGATGCTGGGATATTTACATTTATGTGCTGGGGGCTAGGTGCACCCCTAGCACATGTGACTTGGGCAGACAGAAAATGTCATGTCCTTATTCATACATGTATATACAAGGACATGACATTTTATTATGACCGAACACAGCTAGGTATTAAAAAACACATTGCAACAATTTACACACACTAATGCACATACCTTTGCTTCTTATTTTGCAGACTATGCTGGTCTCTGTGGTATGCTGGGCTCTGTGATATCTGGGATATCGGTCTCTGTGGTGCTGGTCTCTGTCGTATGCAGGTCTCTGTGGTATGCAGGTCTCTGTGGTGCTGGTCTCTGTGGTATTCTGGTCTCTGTGGTGCTGGTCTCTGTGGTATGCTGGTCTCTGTGGTATGCTGGTCTCTGTAGTATCTGTGGTATCGGTCTCTGTGGTGCCGGTCTCTGTGGTATGCTGATCTCTGTGGTATGCTGGGCTCTGTGGTGCCGGGCTCTGTGGTATGCTGGGCTCTGTGGTATGCTGGGCTCTGTGGTATGCTGGACTCTGTGGTGCAGGTCTCTGTGGTATGCTGGGCTCTGTGGTATGCTGGGCTCTGTGGTATTCTGGGCTCTGTGGTATGCCGGGCTCTGTGGTATGCTGGGCTCTGTGGTTCTGGGCTCTGTGGTGCAGGTCTCTGTGGTATGCTGGGCTCTGTGGTATGCTGGGCTCTGTGGTATGCCGGGCTCTGTGGTATGCTGGGCTCTGTGGTTCTGGGCTCTGTGGTGCAGGTCTCTGTGGTATGCTGGGCTCTGTGGTATGCCGGGTTCTGTGGTATGCTGGGCTCTGTGGTATTCTGGGCTCTGTGGTATGCTGGGCTCTGTGGTATTCTGGGCTCTGTGGTATGCTGGGCTCTGTGGTATTCTGGGCTCTGTGGTATGCTGGGCTCTGTGGTATTCTGGGCTCTGTGGTATTCTGGGCTCTGTGGTATGCTGGGCTCTGTGGTGCCGGTCTCTGTGGTATGCTGGGCTCTGTGGTGTAGGTCTCTGTGGTGTGCTGGGCTCTGTGGTGCGATCTCTGTGGTATGCTGTTAATATCCCGGCAGGGCTGAGGGCGGCAGTGTCAAAGCTCAGCTGTCAAGACTGAGAATGGAGCCGCTTTTTCCTCTGTAGAAAGGCTCACAGTGATATCAAGTGCACTTCGCCTGTGAGAGGAGGAGTCATACAGAGGAAGCACACGGCTGCAGTAGAGAGCAGAGCCCTGTGCTTCCTCTGCATGGCTCCTCCTGCCACAAGCGGAGTGCACTTGATATCACTCCGCCTGTGAGCTGGACCTAAACCGTTCTCAGTCATGACAGCTGAGCTCGCCTCTGACACTGCCGTCCTCAGCCCTACCGGGATATCGCCCTGCACTCGCAGGTGTCCGTGAGTGCAGGGCAAAATGCGGGAGACTCCCGCAACTTGCGGGAGACTTGAGATGTCTGATTTTTTCCCACAAATAGAGCTTTCTTTTGGTGGTATCTGATCACCTCTGCAGATTTTATTTTTTTGCACTATAAACAAAAAAAAGGCCGACAATTTTGGGGGACAAAAAAACAATATTTCTTACTTACTGCTATAAAACAAATTCAATAAAAAATGGAAAAAATCTAATTCTTCATCTATTTAGACCAATATGTATTCGGCTACATATTTTTGGTAAAAAATAATCCCAGTAAATGTATATTGATTGGTTTGCGCAAAAGTTATTGCATCTACAAACTATGGGATAGATTTATGAAATTTCTATTTATTTTTATTTTTTTACTTACTAGCAATGGTGGCAATCAGTGACGTATAGTGGGACTGCGACATTGCAGAAGACAAACTGGAGACTAATGGGTTTATTTACTAAAGCTAGAGAGGGCAAAATTAGTCACAATTTTGCAGAGAAACCAATCCGCTTCTAGGTATTATTGCTTAAGCTTAATTAGCCACTTTCCCACTGCTCACTGTGCTGCTACTGCGGCACAGTGGCTCTTTATCGTCTGGCGACATAGACCTACGTCACCAGACATTCCCCTCTCTCGGCGCCGCGTGCGCCGCCGGAAGCTCGCTCCCGCTGTATTCAGTCACAACGGGAGTTGGGCCAGGGGAGGAGTGGCAGTGATCACCGCCGCTCTTCCCCGATCGTCGGGGATCGAGTGTGGAGATCCGCCCGCTTGTGTAAACAAAGCGGCGGATCTCCTAAGTGACAGGCAGGGTCAGATTGCAGGATTCAGCATAGCTGAACCTGCGATCTGTCCCTGTGTCACATAGTCCCCTCCCCCCACACACGTTAGTAAGCACCAGGCATACATTAACCCCTTGATCACCAATAAAAGTTAACCCCTTCCCTGCCAGTGTCATTTTTACAGTAACAGTGCATATTTATAGCACTGATTACTGTAGTAATGTCACTGGTACCCCCAAAAGTGTCAAAAATGTCAGTCAAGGGTCCGATCTGTCCGCCGCAATGTCGCAGTCCCGCAAAAAAAATCGCAGATCGCCGCCATTACTAGTTAAAAAAAAAAAAAACAATAAAAATGACATAAATTTCCCGTAGTTAGTAGCTGCGATAACTTTTGCGCAAACCAATCAAAATACGATTATTGCGATTTTTTTTTTACCAAAAATATGTAGCAGAAAACAAATTGGCCTAAAATGTTAAAAAAATTTAGATTTTTACATTTTTTGGGGGGGGGGGAATTTCATATAAAAAAATGTGAAAAATATTGTTATTTTTTCAAAATTGTCGCTCTTTGTTTGTTTATAGCGCAAAAAGTAAAAATCGCACAGGTGATCAAATACCACCAAAAGAAAGCTCTATTTGTGGGGAAAAAAAAGACGTCAATTTAATTTGGGTACAGCATTGCACAACTGCGCAATTGTCCGTTAAAGTAACGCAGTGCCGAATCGCAAAATATGGCCTGGTCCGGAATGGGGTAAAATCTTCCGGTTTTAAAGCGGTTAAAAATACGCTCTTTGAGAATTTTTTTGTCAAAGACATGTAGCTAAATACATTTTGGCCTAAATATATGACAAAAATTGAATATATTGGATATTTTTTAACTGTCAAAGTAGAAAAATATTGTTATTTTTTCAAAATTGTCGCAATTTTTTTATTAATATCGCAAAAAATAAAAATCGCAGAGATGATCAAATACCACCAAAAGAAAGCTCTGTTTGTGGGAAAAAAAGGACGTAAATTTCGTTTGGGTACAGCGTTGCATGACCGCGCAATTGTCAGTTAAAGTCTCAGAGTGCCGAATCGCAAAAAGTGGCCCAGACGTAAGACAGCAAAATCCTCCGGTGGTAAAGTGGTTAAACCAGCTGAGGTTAGAAGCTGATTGGTTTCTCTGTGGAATTGTGACAAATTTTGCCCTCTCTAGCTTTAGTAAATAAACCCCTAAGTTACACTTTTTTGGGGACCAGTGACACTAATACAGTGATCAGTGCTAAAAATATGCAGTCGCTGTACTAATGACACTGGCAGGGAGGGGGTTTATATCAAGGGCAATGAAAGGGTTAAATGTGTTCCTAGGGAGTGCTTACTAACTGTGGGGGGGGGGGGTGTGCTTTAATGTGAGAAGGTAGAGATCCGTGTTCTCACAGAACGGCGATCTGCCTTGTTTACATAAGCAGACCACTGTTCTGTCTCTCTCAGGAACGATAGGCCGGTCCCGGCGGACATCGGGTCTGCCGAACCCGCTGACTGGCTTCAGCTGTGTCCAATCACAGTAGGAGCAGGTCGCCACCGGCGAGACCTGGAACATGGGTTCCTATGGAACACACATCTGCTCTGCTTTTCTAGCTGTGATGCGTGCGGAAAGCGATATGTATGACATCACTTCGGGGTCAGGCTCGCAGTGTGCCTGGCTAGCATAGCCGGGAGGGGATGTATTGTAACGCGGTCTGCATTGCAATATATTCAGTGGAGCCCAGAGGAGACATGCAGAGTCTGAACTGATTAAAGAGAACCTGTCACCTAAAAATCATTACATAGGGGACTTTTTGTCCCCTATGTGATGGCAAAAAAAAGTTAAGCAAAAGAAAAAAAAAATTTTTTTTAGCAAAAAAAAAGTTACACCCAATCACATAAAATTCCCACCCAAAAAAATGTTGATGCCTCCCCCCACATATTTGCATGTACGAATGTAAACGCACACATCGGGGGCACTTACACGTAAAAACATTGATTGCGATACACATGTTGCACATCTCAACGCACGCTGGAGTGAGAGCAATAATCCTAGGCCAAGACCTGAGCTGAGACCTGAGACCCTTGCAGTTTTTATTTTTTTGTGCTGTAAACAAAAGAGCAACATTTTTGAAAAAAAAAAACATTTTTTAGTTTCTGCTATAAAACCTTTTCAATAAAAAATGTAAAAAATCTAATTTTTTAACTTAACTTTTTTAACTTAACCTTTAATTTAACTTTTCTGGGAACCAGTGACAGTATTACAGTGATCAGTGCTAAAAATATGCGCTGTTACTGTACTAATGACACTGGCAGGGAAGGGGTTAACATCAGGGGTGATCAAAGGGTTAACTGTATGCCTAGCTGGTACTTGCTAAATGTGGGGGGGGGGGGGTGGTTCTGACTAAATGAAGACAGAGATTGGTATTCCTGCTTAGCAGGAACACAAGTTCTCTATCTTCTCCCCTGTCATAACGGCGATCTGCCTTGTTTACATAGGCCCCATTCTGCCTCTCTGGGGAATGATCAAGGTTAGCCAGCAGACATCGGGTCTGCCGGACTCGCTGATTGGCATCCCCTGTGTCCAATCAGCGTGTAAATGGGCCTCCGGCAGCACGCACATGCCCCTCCAGTGTCTATTGCAAGAAATTATATAAACCAGACATCTCAAGTCTCCTGCAAGTCGCGGGAGACTCCCGCTTTCCGCCCTGAGCTCACGGACACCCGCGAGCTCAGGGCAATATCCCGGCTCTGTGTGTGAGTCACAGTGAGTCAGATGAGATGACTCATCGATGCAGGCAGAAGAGTGTGTCAGCTGTCAGCAAGCTGAGCCTGCACAGAGAAATCATGTCGGAGCCGAAGTAGATCCGGCTCACAGGCGGAGTGATATGAGTCCTGCACTCCGCCTGTGGGAGGAGCTGCAGAGAGCAAGCAGCGGCTTTGCTCTCTACTACAGCCACATCTTCTACTCCAGGCGGCATTTTGGCGCGCGCGGGACCAATCATCGTGACACCCCACTCTGTGACAGACACAGTGACCTAACCTGAGAGCAGCACCAGAGAGCCAGCACCTGAGACCAGTACCAGCAAATGACCAGCGCCAGCACCAGTGACCAGGCCAGTACCAGCACCAGTGACCAGCACCAGTACCAGCACCAGTGACCAGGCCAGTACCAGCACCAGTGACCAGGCCAGTACCAGCAACCAGCACCAGTACCAGCACCAGTGACCAGGCCAGTACCAGCACCAGTGACCAGGCCAGTACCAGCACCAGTGACCAGCACCAGTGACCAGGCCAGTACCAGCACCAGTGACCAGGCCACTACCAGCACCAGTGACCAGGCCAGTACCAGCACCAGTGACCAGCTCCAGTGACCAGGCCAGTACCAGCACCAGTACCAGCACCAGTGACCAGGCCAGTACCAGCACCAGTGACCAGGCCAGTACCAACACCAGTGACCAGCACCAGTACCAGCACCAGTGACCAGTACCAGCGACCAGGCCAGTACCAGCACCAGTGACCAGGCCAGTACCAGCACCAGTGACCAGGCCAGTACCAGCACCAGTGACCAGGCCAGTACCAGCACCAGTGACCAGGCCAGCACCAGTGACCAGGCCAGTACCAGCACCAGTGACCAGGCCAGCACCAGTACCAGCACCAGTGACCAGGCCAGTACCAGCACCAGTGACCAGGCCAGTACCAGCACCAGTGACCAGGCCAGTACCAGCACCAGTGACCAGGCCAGTGACCAGCACCAGTGACCAGGCCAGTGACCAGCACCAGTGACCAGGCCAGCACCAGTGACCAGGCCAGTACCAGCACCAGTGACCAGTACCAGCACCAGAGGCCAGTACCAGCACCAGTGACCAGCACCAGTGACCAGGCCAATACCAGCACCAGTGACCAGGCCAGTACCAGAGACCAGTACGAGCACCAGTGACCAGGCCAGTACGAGCACCAGTGACCGGTACCAGCACCAGTGACCGGTACCAGCACCAGTGACCAGTACCAGCATCAGTGTCCATCACCAGTTACCAGACCAGTTAACAGTACCAGCACCAGTGAACAGTACCAGCATCAGTGACCAGTACCTGCATCAGTGACCAGCACCAGTGACCAGGCCAGTACCAGCACCAGTGACCAGGCCAGTACCAGCACCAGTGACCAGTACCAGCACCAATGACCAGGCCAGTACCAGCACCAGTGACCAGGCCAATACCAGCACCAGTGACCAGGCCAGTACCAGAGACCAGTACGAGCACCAGTGACCAGGCCAGTATGAGCACCAGTGACCGGTACCAGCACCAGTGACAGGTACCAGCACCAGTGACCAGTACCAGCATCAGTGTCCAGCACCAGTTACCAGACCAGTGAACAGTACCAGCACCAGTGAACAGTACCAGCATCAGTGACCAGTACCAGCATCAGTGACCAGCACCAGTGACCAGGTATACTGATTACATTTCATTTCATTATTCTCTGGTAGTGTTAAATTGGAAAGGGGGGGGGGTGCGGCGCAGGCGTGCGTGGGGGGGGGGGGCGGCGTCGCGTGGGGGGGGGGCTCACCTCCCTGAAATGACTTCGCCACCTCCCTGAAATGAGTTTTTGCAGGTTGGGATGTCTGTATAAACGTACGTTGTTTCGCGCAGTAGAGCTGACCTACTGCAGTAGACTAACATATCTATCCCTGTAGAGCAAAAATCACTATACATACCTTTTATGCAGCTGCTCTGGTCCGGTCCCACGCTGAGCTGTCAGTGGCAGCATCTCTGTGGAGGCGAGTGCAGAAGAGGCACCTGACAACAGAACCCCAATAGTAACTCTATGAGTGACGTCACTTCCCAGGCATTTCCCAGTGCAGAGCTTCCACCGCTGGAGACCGGAGCAGCTTCAGAACATGTATGGACAGCAAATTTTGCTTTGCAGGGCTAGATAGATTAATCTTAGATTGTGGTCGTGAGTAGATTTAGAGATTTTAATTTTAGGCTGGACTTCAACTTTAAGGTTTGGCGTGTTTGGTATCTATTTACTCGTCTTTTAATTTTTTTTTTTTTTAACAAAAATTTGGATAGTTTATTGCATAAGTTTGCCCTAAAATTCACTTTAGTGTGTTTTTTTACTGGAATATTGTGTTTCCTGGACCTTTGCGGTAATATCAAGTGACATAAAAACTTGAACTACCACTATTTTATTCTCTAGGGTGTTTGCTTTCAGACAATATATAATGTTTGAGGGGTTTATGTAATTTTCAGGCTTAAAATAATTTCCTAAACTTCTGTGCAAAAATGGCTCTGGCAGTAAAAAGGTTAAGCATGTTCAGGGTTGTGCAAAAGACAAATATTATGCACACAATAATCCCAGGAGATCAGCAAATACAATCACTTTAATTTGCACCTATCTGTAATCCAATTATACTGACTTTTGTTACTCTTGGTTGACCACAGGGGTTTATACTATTGTTTCTGATTAATGTGAGTACAGTGAACAATACAGGGCAAGCAGGAAATATCAACACCCAGCAAATATAGCAGTTAAACCTAGGTTAGCGCATCTTAATCCTAACATAAATAAATACGAGAGACCAGACCTAGGATTATATAGTAAAGTGACACAACTGTGTATATTCCCATCTGTAATTACTCATGTACATGTAGCAAGTTTTCCAGGCATTGGGCCTAATATGGGACTGCCATTGTTACCGGTGACACCTTCAGCCCATTTAAGCTGAATACCCAAGTGTGAGATTGGAGACTATGACCATTCCGGCATCTTTGGTTTGTTTTGTTTATTTGAAGATGGGGATGGGAGATGGGATGAGTGGGATACTCCTCTGGCTCAACTAGGTACAACTGGGACACTTTGCAGAAAAATGCCTGTTAGCGCTGTCTTGACACCAGCTGAATGACGACCAACGCTTGCTGGCGCTTGAAAAATGCTTTATTTCTGAACTGTGCTAGAAATTGACTTGTAACCTTCTGGTTAACTCAAAAGATCCTAGACTGTATTGAGGCTTGACTTTTGACACTCTGTTAAGCTCAAAAGTCCTGTGAACAGCTCCCTCCAGCCCTTTACTGCCTGAGGTAGCCCTTTGTAACTGTTTGTGCTGCTGCAACTCTCAACACTGTACACTGCACACTGCATGCTGTACACATTAACTCTTCAGGGCCCAACCGCTGGCATCCCCTCTACACTTTCAGGGTCCTCTACTAGGCACCCCCTCTGACACTTCAGGGTCCTCTCACTAGGCACCCCCTCTGACACTTCAGGGTCCTCTCACTAGGCACCCCCTCTGACACTTCAGGGTCCTCTACTATGCACCCCCTCTGACACTTCAGGGTCCTCTCACTAGGCACCCCCTCTGACATTTCAGGGTCCTCTCACTAGGCACCCCCTCTGACACTTCAGGGTCCTCTACTATGCACCCCCTCTGACACTTCAGGGTCCTCTCACTAGGCACCCCCTCTGACACTTCAGGGTCCTCTACTAGGCACCCCCTCTGACACTTCAGGGTCCTCTCACTAGGCACCCCCTTTGCCGCTAGCTAGCTCCTGGATCCCTTGGACCTTCACCGGAGTGGTCCCTTCTGTCAGCTAGGCAGACCCCCCAGAGGCAGTTACAGTAATCACAAACTTGGAATGCTTTCCTGAAACTGGACCCCCTCAACTCCGCTGGTCCTTGGCACACCGGATCCTCTCTGCAGCTCAGCTCAGCTCTCTCTCTGTACCCTCAGGCAAGCCACCCGAGACACCCGATCCTTCTGACAGGAGGAGAGACAGCCGTACTCTCCCTCCTGGGACTCTGCTTCTCGCCAAAGATGCTGCGTCATGTGCTCCCCTCAAACTTATACCCACTCCCAGAATGCTGTGCGGCAGAATCTGCCTTTCTGGGGTAGATACAAGAACCCTCTCATGGAGACAGTGGGGAGACTCCCCTCTCAATGGCAACACCTGGAAGACATGACAGCCCAGCTGAAAATCAGGGCCCTGCTGTTAGGCAGCTAAGGCCCACTATAATTTTGCCTAGCACCTACCTCGTAGGGTGCTACATACACATAGGGGTTGATGTACTAAAGTGAAAAATCTGGTGCAGCTATACATGGTAGCCAATCAGCTTCTAACTTCTGCACCAAATTTTGCTCACTCCAGTTTTCAACCCCATAGACATTTGCCTATCAAGTAGACATAAGAAAGCATTTAGAAAAACCAACCTCCTCCAATCATTCTGCAGGAAAAACATGACATAAACATGTACTTTATAACATCCTCCACAATGCAGTGCAATCCCATCAAATGTCAAAATCATATGTGACAGTCCTTAACCACGTAAGGACCGCCCCACATACATTTACTGCGGCAGGGCGGCCCTTACACGCAAAATCATGTACCCGTACATGATTTTGTAAAAAAGGCTCTAGGGGGCGTGTGCCGCCGGTGCCAGGCTCCCGCTGTGATTGGAAACAGCGGGAGCCAATCGGCGAGTTCAGCGGCTGTGATGGCCGTCGGCCACCTACGATCGTTCAGAGGAATGACAGAACGGCGGTCTGCCTATGTAAACAAGGCAGACAGCTGTTCTGTCAGACAGGAAGAGAGGGATCTTGTGTTCCTACAAACACGAAAAACAGATCTCTCTCTTCCTGCAGTCAGTCTATTCCCCCCTACAGTTAGAAAGCACTCCCTAGAAGCACACTTAACCCCTTGATCGCCCTTGATGCTAACCCCTTCCCTGCGAGTGTCATGTATACAGTAACAGTGCATATATTTAGCACTGATCACTGTATTGATGTCACTTAATGTCAGATTTGTCTGCCACAATGTTGCAGTCCCGCTAAAAATCGCTAATCGCTGTCATTACTAATAAAAACTATTTTAAAAAAAGTCCATAAATCTATAACATAGTTTGTAAACGCTATAACTTTTGCGCAAACCAATCAATAAATGCTTTTAAGGGCATATTTTACCAAAAATATGTAGTAGAATACAAATAGGCCTAAACTGATAAAGAAATTTGATTTTTTTTTTTTTTTTTTTTTTTTTGGCTGTGTTTTATAGCAGAAAGGAAAAAATATTGTTGTTTTTTTTTTTTAATTGTCGCTTTTTTTATTTATAGCGCAAAAAATAAAAATAGCGGTGATCAAATACCATCAAAAGATAGCTCTATTTTGTAGGAAAAAAAAGGTCATCAATTTTATTTTTATACAACATCGCACGGCCGTGTAATTGTCAGTTAAAGCAACGCAGTGCTGTATCGCAAAAAATGGCCTGGTCAGGAAGGGGGGTAAAACCTTCTGGTGCTGAAGTGGTTAAAGGAGTTGTAAAGGCAGAATGTTTTTTTATCTTTATGCATTTATGCATTAAGATAAAAAGCCTTCTGTGTGTAGCACACTCCCCAGCACTCCCTTATACTTACCTGATCCCCATCTCTATCCATCTCTATCCAGCAAAGTCCACGAGTCCCTCGGCCGTCCGGGACTCTCCCTCCTGATTGGCTGAGAAACAGCAGTGGCACCACTGGCTCCTGCGGCTGTCAATCAAAATCAGGAGAGAGAGGGAGTGGGGCCGAACCACAGCTCCGTGTCTGAATGGACACAGGGAGCTCTGATTTGGCTCTGGTGCCTCCATTGCAAGCTGCTTGCTGTGGGAGCACTCGACAGGAGGGAGGGGCTTTTAGAATTATGTTTTGTTTAAATGTTATATAGTAATGCATAATTGAATGATTGGAGTTATGCTTTAACTTTTTAATTCTACTGAAAATCTCTCTCATTGTAACTTAGAGATATTTGTTGTTGAGGTTATAAATTTCCTCCCATTGTTTCTGAGTTGTGAGAATGGTTTGTGGACGCACAGTATTTTCCTATTCTGAGATGTTTCTTTCCCGAGTTTGCTTTCCTGTTATGTATACGTCTGTTTCCTACTATCTATATGTTATGTCCATTGTGCTTAAATATTATGTGTATATTTTTAGTTGGTGTGGGAAAATAATAACACATCCCCTTTATGAACTGTATATAAGCTGTCCTGACCTGAATCCAGTCTAATACAGACTGAAAGACCATACCTGTCTGGATGTCTTATTTCCAAATGCTTGTAAATCTTTCACATGTTGAAGGGAGGCTGGCTAGCAGAAGTATAACTACCAAGGGGTATCACCTTTCAGAACTGGTGATCAGAAGTGGGATGTGACTTCGCCATCAGAGGTAAGTGAGAATTTGTCTTATGACACCCTGATTGCAGGCACATTTCAAAGAACCCTAGTGCTGTAGGAGCACGGGAGATACGGTAGGTCTGTTTGAGCTGAGGTAGCTCACAGACAGATTATTAGCCTGGGAAAATGTAAATAGTGGTAGGAATACTCCCATCAACCTGTTAAGAGTGATATGCATGTGTAGCACTATTGAAATAATGAAAAATTGGGGCTATAAATATAATTAGGTAATAACCAATCAGTGTCCAAACCACTTTCGTGGTGTCCTACTGTAAACCAAAAGTAAAAAAAAAAAGAGGTTGAAGGATTGTAAGAGGTGCATGAAAGTCAGCCAGCCCCGAGTCTGATGTACTCACCCTCCAGTCTGTCACCAACCAAATAAAACCTGTCTCTTGGTACAAAGAACAGGGGTTTAGTTGACACACATTTGCAAACGCATGTGAAAGCTGCAGAGCCACTTCACGGCACCCTGTTTAAATCTGCAGTCCTACACTCTTAATTTAGTGTCCTCACACTGGAGGCACATGGCCGCTAATGGGTGGATGGGGGAACAGGTGAGAGGGAGACAGCCCAACCTCCCCCAGCCCATCCCCATCCACAACTGGCTGTTGTCTCAAAGACTCAAATAATTAAGTTATAACCATGGTGCAAACTGGAAAAGACCAGCTGAAAAGCATTACACCTCCATCCCCTTGGTGGATGCAGATTTTCGTGCGTTTTTGGTGGATGCAGTTTTGATTTGACCTTAGTGTTTTCCGTAGACAGGGATGGAGACCAATAGCATGACCTGCTTGTCTCACATAAAGTCCCAAAAAGGAAATTAGGGATTTCAAAGGCAGTGTGCTTTACAGGCCATGCCCCATACATAAAATCCCTTCCTATCTATATACTGCATCCACCAAGGGGATGGAGGTGTAATGCTTTTCAGCTGGTCTTTTCCAGTTTGCACCATGGTTATAACTTAATTATTTGAGTCTTTGAGACAACAGCCAGTCGTGGATGGGGATGGGCTGGGGGAGGTTGGGCTGTCTCCCTCTCACCTGTTCCCCCATCCATCCACCCATTAGCGGCCATGTGCCTCCAGTGTGAGAGTTAAGAGTGTAGGACTGCAGATTTAAACAGGGTGCCGTGAAGTGGCTCTGCAGCTTTCACATGCGTTTGCAAATGTGTGTCAACTAAACTCCTGTTCTTTGTACCAAGAGACAGGTTTTATTTGGTTGGTGACAGACTGGAGGGTGAGTACATCAGACTGGGGGCTGGCTGACTTTCATGCACCTCTTACAATCCTTCAACCTCTTTTTTTCTTGTTATAGGGATGGAGACGCTGGGCAACACCAGCTTGGGTCTCATCTAAAGTCCCACCTAGTCCAATATGTTTAAGTAAACCAAAAGTCAGCCTTACAGAGTAGTGGGAATAGGACAAGAATCTTAACCTAGGCACACAAGCGGTTAATGAGCAGGAACTATGGCTATCTATAATCCTCAGATAGCCGTAGTTCCTGCTCATTAACCTCTTGTGTGCCAAGGTTACGATTCTTGTCCAAGTCCCACTTCTCTGTAAGGATGCGTAGCACTACCCCTTGAAGGTTGCAGGTAAGTGTATGATCTTCTGCACTGCTTTCACCCTATAAACCATCCATCCCTCCTGACACTCTAGGTTCAGACATGTTGTATATATATACCTTTTAAGTAATACACAGACACAGTATAAATGAGATTTAACTTTACTTAAAATATACATTTGTAAAATTGTTTTAGTCAACTAGACCCTGGATAAACCTCCAGGGTTCAGCTGAACTGTCATCAAAAAGACAATGAGAGAACCGGTCGTAATGACACCAAATGATATTAATAAACCCAATCTCTGAGCATATGAATGTAAATCTCTCAAATAGAATTATATTATCACTCAGGCTAAAGGGGTACCCGGGCTGGCCTATACCACCTGTATCCTAATGAGAGATAGGGTAATCTAGATACTAGTAATGTGTCTCCTTCAAGAAGCAATAGTATAATAATATCCTACTTGCAAGGCCTTGCTAAAGTCTTCACTGGCAGTTGGAGCTCATGAAATAAACAGTTTCCAATACAACTCAGTGTATAGTAAATAATGCAGAGTAATTGATTATAATCCCAAGTAATCTGATGGCTGACTCAATTGCAGAGTGTCTGTATTCAGTGTAACTAGTCTGAACTCTGAGCAGGTGCCCTCTCACCAAATCCTGATGTTCATCGATGAGAGTCCTAGGGAAACAGGCAATGGCAATCCTCCACCCTCTGTGGCCTTGAGATGGCTGTGCTCTGCTGTCTCGCCGACTCCACCCGACAATGCTGCAAGGATGTCTGTAATATCGCAATGAACATCCGTTCCCGCCAGGACTTAGTCTGTTGGCAGATGATGCGGTATGCAGTAGGCCGCAGTCTGCAATCCCGCTCTCTGTACAGCAGACTGATGTGCACACAATGGGTTCCAGGAAGCAAGAGGCCCCAAATCTGTTCAGCTGATCTCTTTGTAGCCTCTCCCAAGATGCCACTCTGTAATCCAAAGTTTGCTGGGAAAGGTACTTCTTAAACAATCTTTACAGAAGACTACAGTTCCCACAATACCGTTCTCCCAATCTCTGCAATATAATGATTTAATCCTGAAGCCAACACTAGAGGGACAAAATTACAATCCAAAGGAACAGAAGGTGAGTCTGCACTTTCAGATAATGGTAGTCCGGTCCGCAGCTACACATGTTTTGCTTATTGTGCTTTTATTACATTGCTTATTGTTCTGTTGTTAGAATGAAATGTTAGAGTTTTTTTGTACTCCTGATCCCCTCAAAACACACCATCTCTCTGGCTAGCTTAACGGCTGTGACCCAGAGAAGGTGAAAGCAAGTGGGGGAGAGAGGGAGTGTTAGGGGTGTACTGAATTCGGTCCAATTTAAGCCATAGCTGCTCATGTGCCGTTGAGAAGTTTTTGACGAAAGCTCTACGTGAGTATTGTCAGCTACTCCAGCACAAAGAGTATCGGGCAGATTATCACTACACTAGGAACTGCTTGCATAACCGCTTTTTTTGCATTCAAAGGATGGAAAAATCTCTAGGTAAGATCCGCCTAAGCCTCCTAGAAAAGTTCTTAGAGAAAGAAAAGTGTTGCGTAAACTTGGTAAAATGCCAAAATCAGCTCCAAAACCAATACCTGAAAATTTACCATGTAAAAAGTATGTTGCACGGACATCCCCTTGGGACTATTATTATGTAAATCCTTGGGTAGATAATCTGTCAAGATATACTGAGTTAATGCATAGTTCAAGCCTCTTTCCCAGAGATGGCAAAATGATGAGTTTCATATGAATATGGTGAAGGGTCTGTGCCTGGGAGGCAGGGAAGCTTTCCCATGGTTTGATCCTGATCCAGAA
Organism: Pelophylax lessonae; assembly: GCF_965119305.1. Classification (NCBI taxonomy): domain Eukaryota; kingdom Metazoa; phylum Chordata; class Amphibia; order Anura; family Ranidae; genus Pelophylax; species Pelophylax lessonae. Next base: position 272,474,192 of record NC_138768.1, read on the forward strand.
TGGGATAAAAAGTATATGACGGCGGGAGGATTAAACTGGTTAAAATATGCACCTGAATATGTACCTTCAGGGCCTTCTTAGGCAGATAAAAAAACAAATATTCTTTTCCTTTTAGATACAATAGAGCTTACTGCTCCACCCCCCGGGGCCCCCTAATTATACACAGATATACCCGCAATTGCCTCTAACATTACAGTTAATAGCAGAAGATGAGGATGCAGTAGTTTTTAGACTGTGTGCAAATCGTCCTCAGCCTTTAGCATCCCAGGACCCCACCCATACAACGGGATGACAGGGATGGGGTTCCCCAGCAATCGGTTCAGACAGGGAGTTCTGCAGGAGCCGTTGCCCCTAAGGTGTAGGATGAACAAAGCGGGAGCCAAAGGAGATATAGTAACATCCTCTACTGAGGAGGGAGGAGTGGCAGCTAACACAGAAGGGAGATGTGTTAGTCAGGTTCCCTTAACCTCCCCTATTACTTTGAGAAGTGGTACCTTAATTAGGCCCTGTGCCTCCACTCCCATCGCTGGGCCCAGTACCTCTTCCCCCATTGCATGCCGCTTCCCATCTGCAGATTTAGTAGCACCTTATATCATAGTTGGGCGGCACAGTGGTGTAGTGGTTAGCACTTTCACCTAGCAGCAAGAGGGTCGCTGGTTCAAATTCCAACCACGACACTACCTGCCTGGAGTTTGCATGTTCTCACTGTGCTTGCGTGGGTTTCCTCCGGGTACTCCAGTTTCCTCCAACACTCCAAAGACATGCTGGTAGGTTAATTGGATCCTGTATAAAAAAAATTGGCCCTACTGTGTATGTATGTGAGTTAGGGACCTTAGATTGTAAGCTGCTTGAGGGCAGGGACTGATATGAATGTACAATGTATATGTAAAGCGCTGCGTAAATTGACAGTGCTATATAAGTAACTGAAATAATAATAAATTATGTCATGGTTAAACCGATGGACATGCAATACTGCATGGACGTTATCAAGAATTCCCCAGATCCTAGAAAAAAAATCCTTCAGCTACCATTAACTATTTAAAGAGAGCTACAAAGGGTAGGCAGTGTTCTATAGAAGGCTTTAGACTAATTATAGATATTATAGATGGCATATTGGGATATGATATGGAATCAGGATGGAGCTGGGATTATCCTTTGTTAACAGATACTGATGTGGAAGAAATGTGGAAGCAAGTTGAGGCAGAAATGAAAAAATTATGACAGGATAAGAAATCAATTTCCACAGCCAAAGCCTGTAAGCAATGTCCTAAAGAGTCAGTAACTGATTTTATTAAAAGGTTTAAAAAGGTGTGGAAGGAAGAAGCGGGAATGACCACTGAAGGTGATATGGGCATGATATACACACAGACTATTATGCAGGCATTTAAACTAGAAGTTTTCCTCTTGATTAAGTACCGTAGCTAGTTTCTAAATAGTCTAAGCTGGATACAAAAGGGATTTGAGAAGGAAATTATGTTAAAGTATTCAGCAGGTTCAGGGCTGGCCCAAGACATTGTGCTGCCTGGGTCCAAGAATCTCCACCCCAAAAAAAAAAAAAAAATCACGCCCACCAAAACGTCAACACATCCAGTATTTTATATAAATATAAAATTTAGAATATATTGTTTATACTGTTATCTTCTTCCATAATTCTCCAGAGGAGATGCTCCGCCTTCTCATTCTCATCAGTTTCTGCTATGGGCGGCAGTATAAGATGGGGAAATGCCGCCCGTAATGCGCCGCAAACTGATGACACACAAAACTGCTGGGAAAAAATCTTGGGAGTAAATTTTCTGCCCCTCTCCAAGTGCTTCCTGGGTCCAATGGACCCAGCGGGACCCATGGTAGGGCCGGCCCTGAGCAGGTTGTTTTGATATTCCCAAAACCTCATCAAGGCACAGGGAGGATACAGAGGAAATAGAAGAGGAGGTTTAGGAGAGAGAAATGAGAGATGCTTCAATTGTGGGGAATTGGGACACCGGAGGAACCAATGCCCACTGTCCAAGGGTGGTACTTCAGGATATAATCCTGAAAACTATCCCAACAAAGACAGCAACTCCAGGGTAATAACGAGCAGCATGCCCTTAAATACCCATTACAATGGCAGGGAAAACAACAATAGGGTTGCCCGGAAGGTAGTCCCCTCATGCTCCCTCAGATATCCTTTCAATATTCTGATCAGCCAAAATTACCTTTAATGGTAGATGGAAAAATTCTCCATTTTATAACAGAAACAGGTGTGACTCAATCCACCATACGATCAGAATTATATGAAGGGTAACAGTCAGAGTAAACCTTCTGTGGGAATAAATGGGGTATTGACCTATACCTGGGAGACCCAACCCCTTGAGGTAAACAACCCTTATGGTAAAGGGAACATTTTACACCATTCATTTAGAATTATCCCAGACTGCCCTATAAATATACCTGGAGGGGGCTTATTAGGCAAATTAGAGAGCAGAATAGAGGTAGACCCTAATGGTGATATACACATGGAATCAGCGTATTGCTTCCTAGCAGCTGGTGAACCTGATGATATAAATCCACAGGTATGGGCAAAGGACAAGTTAGACAAAGGGTTCATTCCGTGCACACCTTATAAAGCTACACTGAAGCCCTACTCTAATCCTGTGTACCAGAAAATATACTCTTTGTTACAAGAGAAAATAGAGGGAATAAGGCCAATAAGTTAATCCTTTTTAGAACAAGGTATATTAAGGCCTGTGACATCTCCCTACAATAAACCAATAAATCCAGTGAAGAAGATTGATGGCTTCTATAGATTTACCCAAGACCTTAGGACTATTAATAGTCTCATACCCACAGCACAGCTCCAAATCCCGCACGCGTTACGCCTTTGTGCCAGAGCTTCCTCAGCCGGCCTGTGAGATATATAGCACTGTGGGTGCTTTAAATGTTCCATTCACACCTAAACGATCCAGATCGTGAGAGGAATCACAGCGATTCTGCCCGTGATCCCAAATTGCGGGGAACTTTTGCAGTGCCATTACTTTTTTAATACCACCCCCCATCGTGACGCAATTTTGCCGCAGTTGTGTGATAAATCAGGCTGCAATCACGGCAAATCGCAACGTTGTTGCTCAAAAGAAGCTTCTGCTCCTTTTTGAGCGACAAGCATCACGAGTTGCAATTTAGCGTGATTTATCATGGCAAAATCGCAGCGCGATTGGGGTGCCATTAAGAAGTAATGGCATCGCAAAATTGTCCCGCGATTTGGGATTGCGGGCAGAATCACAGTGATTCCACTCAAGATCCGGATTGATCCGTTGTGAATGGAGCCTTAAAGGAGTTGGAAAGTCAGGAAGGTTTTTTTTTTATCCTAATGCATTCTATGTATTAAGATAAAAAGCCTTCTGTGTGTAGCAGCCTCCCCAGAGCTCCCTAATACTTACCTGAGCCCCATCGCTGTCCAGAAATGTCGACAAGTTCCTTAGCTGCCTGGGACTCTCCCTTCTGATTGGCTGAGATCCAGATGGCATGTTTCCAACTACTTTTGCCAGAGGCGGATCTAGTTGGCTATGCTTGCCCGGGTCATCTATGGGATTTCATTTAACTCCAGTTATATCTGCTATTCAGAATTCGATTGCCCCTAAAACATGGACTGCTTATTCGGTTACATGGAAAAGGTGGCTGGTATTTAATGAAGACATGGGTTTTTCTGTTTATTCCCCTACAGAACATTCCATTTTGGCTTTTCTTTGTTCTCTCAAGTTAAATTTTCATATTCTCATATTAATAAGACTTTAGTAGGGATTTCTTTTTTCTTTAAACGTTATAATCTACCAGCATGTAATAGTTTTTTCTCGGTTTGGCAGACTCTTAAAAGGTATAAGAGATTAACTTTTAAACCAGATATGCATAGGCCAATTTCTTTAGACATGTTAAAGATGATTTGTTTTTCAACTTCTATTGTTTGCCGTTCGGAATTCGAAGCATTGCTGTTTCATCTTTTGTCATAATTTTCTTTGCTGCGCTTCGTATTCCAGAAATGCTTCCAAACAATAGGATGGACGTCTCAGGTTTGAGATACGATGAGGTTATTGTCTCTCAAAGTAAGGTACAGATCTTTATAAGAAGATCAAAAACTGATATAACCGGTATGGGTCATTGGCTTAATTTACAGGCCTGTGGCGACTCCATTATTTGCCCTTATGCAGTAAATAATAAATAACTTTCCGTAAGGCACCCTCTGTTTAGGTAATTTTTAAGTTCATTTAGATGTCCCCTCTCACGAAATTTCATTTTTCAGCTATATTTAGTCCCTGTCTCTCTCATTTGGGCTTATCTCATCCCAAATTTTCTTCCCACTCATTCTGTATTGGTGCCGCCACAGAAGCTGCTAGATTGGGTTTGGATGATGCTATTATTATGAAATTGGGGAGGTGGGAATCTTAAAGATTTATTCTTTACGTTCATTCTAACTTATCTCTCTGATTTTCTTAGGTACCAAGTCTTACATTTGGATCATTGGACATTCCTTTGTTCACTGGGCTCATAAACGAGCATGCCAGCGCTGTTATACATCTAATTTATCTTTACTTTCTGATTCTTTTCAAGTCCTTTGGAAGGGCATTCATGGTCTTCAATGGATAAGTCTCTTCCTTCATCTTTCTAAGTTAGCTCAGTTGTGGCCATCTCCATCCATCTTGATAGTTCATTTAGGTGGGAATGACGTAGGTAGATGTAAAACATCGGATTTGATCTTTATGATCAAACGTGATTTGCATAGAATTAAACTTTCATTTCCAGGTACTTGTGTTATCTTTTCGGGAATGGTGCCACATCTCATTAGGTTATCTTCTTCGGAGGGAAAACCACTTATGAAGATTAGGAGACGTGTTAATCATTCCATTGGGAAATGTATGCCTTTGCTTGGTAGTTTATCTTTTCACCATGTAGATTTGGAGGGGGGTTTTCCAGGTCCTTACAGACAAGATAGCATTCACTTGTCTGATGTGGGCCTGGACATTTTTAATTTAGGTCTTCAAAATTTCACTGAAATGGCCACGGTCTAATGCCCAGTACACACGATCCAAAAATCGGACGACGTTACGTCCGTTTTTTTCTTTTTTTGTTTGCTAGGAACTCTCAATAATATTCGCAAACGGGAGAGGTTACTTACAAATTATCTCGGACAATGATTCAAAAGCTTCCGGTATGCGTAACCACGCTGTAGCGTGTGAGGGGAAATGATGTCTACTGCTCATGCGCTGTCTACTGCTCACCATTTTTTTTTTCGGATAAACAACATACTGATAATACGATTATCGTACGATGTGTTATAATACGATCAAAATTTTTATGCTTGCACGACTGGATAATATCGGGCGAACTGTCGTGATTGCCTCTCGTAAACTGTGTACTAACGATCAGATTATCGTCCGATCTTTTCACAAGCATTATTTTTCGCCCGATTTTCGGATCGTGTGTACGGGCCATTAGGTTAAGCCGTCTTGTGTTTGCAACAAAATATCGGCTTGTGGGGACTTCTGATTTTTTTTTTAGGTTTTTCACTCGAGTTCTATCACTGAGCGAGATGTATATATTTGAATTTTAAGTTTTGAATATTTGTTTATTTATGAATTTTAATAAAGAATTTCTTGATGAATTATTTATATACCAATAAAGGTGTTAATTTCTTCAGTGTAATTGCTTTAATGGGTCAAGTGTGCAGCCTACATTCCCATGTGATCACTTATAAAAAAGGGAAAAAAAGGTATTTATATATATATATTTTTTAATATCTATACAAAAATGTTTTGCATTTCATTTCAATTTAAAACTGAATGGGTTGTTTTTACAAGGTGATCATTTACAATGACTTTAAAGTGGAGTTCCACCCTAATTTAATACTTACCTCCATCTTCTCGTTCCGGGTCACCTTAAAAAGAAATGGATAATCGCATATTTTTTTTTTTTTTACTTACCTCGTAGCGAAGAAAAAATACTTACCTTACTTCCTTCTTCCTCCTTCCTCGGCCGCGGCCCGTCGTCACTTCCTGGCTCTGCAATGATTCCTGGGAGCTGAACGTCATAGCTCCCAGGAATCATTGCGCCTGCACCGGCCCCGACGTCAGTTCCGGGTCGCGTGCGTCATCCCCTTCTAAACAGCTTCTGGGCATGCCCAGAAGCTGTGGAGGGGTGACGCGCGCGACCCGGAAGTGACGTCGGGGCCGGCGCAGAGCATCGTGGGACCACAGAAGGCGGAAGAAGACGCCGAAGAGGACGCGCTGGCTTCAAGCTGCCCACATCTGAGATGGCAGCGCTGGACAAGACGTTTGTAAGGTAAGTATTTCGTCTTGCAGGTAAGTGCAACCCGGGACAGATCAGAGGCTAGCCATTGTGGAATGCACTAGCCCTGACTGTCCCGGGGGTATTAAAAAAAAAAAAAAACAAATCCAGGGTGGAACTCCGCTTTAACACAAAACAAATTTACATGCAGTTTCAACAGTCAGACAGAAATTGTTTTTTTATGAATACTCCCCTTAGTTACAGGAAAATTTTGAACAGAATTTTTGAATGGTCGGATGCAAATAAAATCGGTCTGCCTGACTTGAACCTCAGAGGTAGTAGAGAACATCTTCGTTATATACCATATAGAACATACTGAACAAGAAAATAAAAACTATCTTAGCTATGCTGTTAAAAACACAAACAGTATACCTAGAAAGCATGTATAAACAAAGGTTTTTCTTGAGGTCTTGTACATTTATTATCTCATGGAATGTGTACCCATGAGATTTTTCCATAGGAATGTTCTTACAAGTGAAATCTACCAGTATACGGTCAGCTTTACTCTCTTGATCTCCTCATTTTCTTATCTTTGTAAGTGCTGGTTCATACATATGCGATGCGGGAACCCTGTGAATCCACTGCGGGTTCCCGCATCGCACTCGATGACAAGACCAACATATGTCAAAATGAGATCAAATTCAGGAATTATGTTTTCATTAATGAGCTGAAATAGTAGAAAAAGACATGCAGCCCATGACCTATAATAACACGTGAGCAGTGGATGCATATGACAGCTGTTACCATACCATACACTCGATCAGATAATCGGATGACTTATCGTTCGCATTTTGTTTCATACTAGTATTGAATTCAACAATGCGAACTAAACGTATGATTTTTTATTTTTTCTTGTACGATTCTGGAAAAGCTTCCTGGTTGCGTAGTTACGTATCGGATAATGCAAAACAAAAACATTGTCAGCCAGGCTTTTTCCGGGTTATTTTAATGTTTACTGATCATGTGTGGTCTTTGTCTATCGATTTTTAGCGGACACAAAATGTACTGATTAAACGATTGTCGTTCCCTAGGCTATCGTACGACCAAAGTTTTCATGTTTGTCCCTTCGGATTTTGGTGGATCAAATGTCGTGATCGGCTGTCGAAAGCTGTGTACTAAACGATCAGATTGTGCGATCAATTCGAAAGCAATTTTTTTTTATACAATTATCTGATCGTGTGTACGAGGCATTACCCTACCTCAACCCCAACAGGGCTCCACAAATTATACAATCAGAAGCACTTTGTCTAACCAAGGTTGAAACACATAGTACCAAACATATGGCAGCTGTTAGCCTAATGTCTCGTACACTCGATCAGATAATCGGACGACTTATCGTTTGCATTTTGTTGCATAATACTAGTATCGAATTCAACATTGCGTACTAAACGTATGATTTTTTTTTTTTGTACAATTCTGGAAAAGCTGCTTGGTTGCATAGCTATGTATCGGATAACGCAAAACAAAAATATTGGCAGCCAGGCTTTTTTTGGGTAATTTTCGTGTTTCTGATCATGCGTGGTCTTTCTCTATCGCTTTTTAGCAAACGCATACTGTACTGATACGAGGCATTACCCTACCTCAACCCCAATAGGACCCATAAATTATACAATCAGAAGGACTTCGTCTAACCAAGGTGGAAACACATTGTACCATGCATATGGCAGCTGTTAGGCTAATACCTCGTACACTTGATCGTTCGCATTTTGATGCATAATACTAGTATCAAATTCAACAATGCGTAAACTTATGATTTTTTTTTTTTTTTTTTTGTGTACGATTCTGGAAAACAAAACAAATATATTGGCAGCCAGGCTTTTTCCGGGTTATTTTCGTGTTTATGATCATGCGTGGTCTTTGTCTATCGATTTTTAGCGGACGCATACTGTACTAATTAAACAATTGTTGTTCGCTAGGCTATCTTACAACAAAAGTTTTCGTGTTTGTCCCTTCGGATTTTGGTGGATCAAATGTCGTGATCGGCTGTGTACTAACAATCACATTATTGTGCGATCAATTCGAAAGTGATTTTTTTTGTACAATTATCTGATCGTGTGGACAAGGCATTACCCTACCTCAACCCCAACAGGACCCACAAATTATACAATCAGAAGGACTTTGTCTAACCAAGGTGGAAACACATAGTACCAAACATATGGCAGCTGTTAGCCTAAAGCCTCGTACACACGCTACGAATTTCCACCGACCGGTCGTCCGTCTTTTGTCCAGAGTGGTGTCTGTTGGTTGGAATGTGTTCTAGACTGCACACGAATTTTCCCGTACGACAGAATTCTACTTCAGAAGTGATGTCATGTGTTGGATTGCTTTCTATGTGTTCTTTCTCTCTGAGCATGCCTAGTCTTGCTCATAAGATTTTTCCCAGTCAAAATCTGTACTAATGAGACGAAAACCGGACGTGTGTTGTCGGAGGACAAAAATTTTATAGCCTGCACATCCGGATTTTGTCAGCCGAAAAGTCGGAGTCGGCTGTTGAAAGCACCATACTAACAATCCGGAAATCGGCAGATCGGTCGTCGGACGAATTTTCCCTTACGAATTTCTTATCGTGTGTACGCTTAAGTATACAATGCTTCTGCTGAGCTTCAGAGATATGTCTATACAGAGAATGATCAGTACAGTACAGCATCCAGCCTCATATATGACCCAGCTAACTCGCAGCCTGTTACTAAAAGAGTAAAAGTGCAGGATATGTGTCTGCAATTAAAGTAAATTTTACAGCCACAGTCCAGCTGTCACTAGCAGATTTTAAACACTTTCGCGAAATCTTTACTGGTTAAAATATTTGGTGCACATTAAAGAACATTTGTAGAGAGATGAATTAAACTACAGTAAAGTCGAATCCACATTTTACCTTGTAGCCCCCAACTCCCCATTTACCTGTGTTTAGCAATAACCTTTTTCCTTACCTTCTAGCCCCGAACTCTCCATATACCTGTGTTTAGCAATAACCTTTTTTCTTACCTTCTAGCCCCAAACTCTCCATAAACCTGTGTTTAGTAATAACCTCTTTTCTTACCTTCTAGCCCCACACTCTCCATATACCTGTGTTTAGTAATAACCTTTTTCCTTACCTTCTAGCCCCACACTCTCCATATACCTGTGTTTAGTAATAACTCTTTTCCTTACCTCTCATTTGTGGATCTGCAGTGATTTTGCTGCTGAGATGAGATGAGTGTGGAAAGTTCTTCTCCCTGCTGATCCTTAAAGCTGACAGAGGCTGGTTATAATTTACTAAGAGGAGGAGACGGGGCAGGGAGAGGTATAATGAACTTTCCTCTTCCCGCAGGATCAGAACTCTATACAGACAATTAAGACTTGCCCTGCAACATTCTAGTTAAAGGAGCCAGGTGTGCTAACCCAAGAAAACTCATTTTCAACTTTTAAAACACAATAATTGACTTTTCACAAAATGATTTAGAATGTGCAAATCCATTTTTTTGCAGCAAAAAGGGGTTCAGCTATATACATTATAACTTGTCATCTGGGCATTTTAAGCCCGGTTCACATATATGTGAATTAGATGCCTTTTAAATCGCATCTCATTCACATGACATGTGACCCAAACCGGCACTCTATGGAGCACATGCAGTGAGGTTTTAAAAAGTCAGGTGCGTTTTCCAGTCCAGTTCAGGTGTGATTTTCTGTGTCATACACTTTAAGAATTCGCACCTGAACCGCAGAACAAAATCGTACCAGACTCTTTACAGATCGCACTGATTCTGGCCCCATACATATGTGAACTCGGTCTGCTAGAGATTCTAAGGCTTGATTCGCACCTATGCATTTTGCTTTTTGAGCATTTCTGCAGTGCTTTTTTGTGTTTTTTAAACACGCATTTTTACCATGTTTTTGACGTGATTTGCGTTTTTATGCTTTTTTTTAAAAAAATTTGCTGTGCAGATTAAAAAATGGAAATTACAGTAAAATCACGGTAAAAACTCATTTTATGCTTTTCTGCAGCTTCTCCGTTGAAGTCTATTGAACCAAAAATGCACAAAAAAAAGCACCGGTTTGAGTTTTAAAAAAGTCCCCGACCCATTCCAAAAGCGCAGAGGCACAAAAATGTATTGATGTGAACGTGTTCCATAGGAACCCATGTTAAAATAATGTCCTGCGTTTCTGCAAAAAGCATGAAAAAACGCATTCGTGTGAATGGAGCCTTAGGTGGATATAGTTCTGCCATACGTGTATGCATTTCGATTATACATATTTAGCATTAAGTGCCGGTTGACATTGATGCAATGTCCCCGCATCGCACCCGACTCGCAGGCAGTTCACACTGACATATGCGAACCGCTAGGAGTGTCAATGCAAAGTTAATGACACCCCCAGATTAGTTTGCATATCGCAGTGCGAACTGTCATCTCAGACAGAAATCAGATGGCATACGTGTGAACACACATGTGATCCGATTCTGGGGCGGACTAAAAAAGGGTCCTTTGATCCGAATGAGATGCAAATTCAGCCATACAATTTGCACAGACATTGCATGTGATTTGCATAGCAGTGCGGTGTGAATCACATGCGATGTCTGACATCGCTATAGCGTGAACTGGTTTTTAGAAGGAATAGAAGAGGAACAGTGTTGAACATAGAGAAAATAAAAACAATTTCTCGGTAAATCGCATAGTCACAGGTGAAAACGTTCTAAGATAGGGCAATATATGACAAGACCAACATGTGTCAAATATAGATCAAATTCAGGAATTATGGGTTCATTAATGAGCTGAAATAGTAGAAAAAAGACATGCAGCCCATGACCTATATAACATGTGAACAGTTGATGCCCATGTAACATTTTGTGCCAAGGAAGAGTCAGGGTAAAAAGAGAAGGCAAAAGCAAGAGGAAGAAGATGGAGCAAACGAGGGTAGTACAGCATACAACCTATAGTTTAGGTAAAGTTCCGTTTTAAAAGATACAAAAAAGCTCAAATCACAAAGCTAACAGGATAAGGGTCCTTACAGTTACTGTAAATTCAGAAGTTCAATTAAATTTGACAATTACAGTCATGTGTTTGAAGAGATCCTTTTCCTTGTGTAAAGCTTTGTGAATTTAATTTAAGGACTGAGTAACAGAGGTATGCTCATTAAAGAAAGTCACATTCTGAAAAAACTGCCACGTGGCACAAACTGGCCTCCGTAAAGCAACTGTACAACAGGCTTAATAAAAGCAGAATTAATCCTTTCTGACAAGGCAGAACTGGCACCGTCTACCCTGGATGCATCTCTGGCTGTTTCCAGCTCAACAGGTCTTAGAAAGCATAGGTCTCCACATCTATAGACAATAATAGCAAGGACATGCGGTGAGGTCAATGGCTGGTGAGGCACTGGTGAGTATGAGAATCAGATACAACCCCTACATTATTTAATGAATAAACCCCACATCATTATTCAATGAATAAACCCCCACATCACCATTTATTGAATAAATCCCCACATCACCATCTATTGAATAAATCCCCACATCACCATTTATTGAATAACCCCCCACATCCCTATTTATTGAATAAACCCCACATCACCATTTCGTGAATAAACCCCCACATCACCATTTAGTGAACGAACCCCCACATCACCATTTAGTGAATAAACCCCACATCACTATTCAGTGAATAAACCCCCACATCACCATTTATTGAATAACCCCCCACATCCCTATTTATTGAATAAACCCCACATCACCATTTCGTGAATAAACCCCCACATCACCATTTAGTGAACGAACCCCCACATCACCATTTAGTGAATAAACCCCACATCACTATTCAGTGAATAAACCCCCACATCACCATTTAGTGAATAAACCCCCACATCACCATTTAGTGAATAAACCCCACATCACTATTCAGTGAATAAACCCCCACATCACCATTTAGTGAATAAACCCCCACATCGTTCATTTAATGAATAAACCCCCACATCGCCATTTAGTAAGTAAACCCCTACATCAACATTTAGTGAATAAACCCCCACATCACCATTCAGTGACTAAACCCCCACATCGCCATTTAATGAATAAACCCCCACATCACCATTCAGTGACTAAACCCCCACATCAACATTTAGTGAATAAACCCCCACATCACCATTCAGTGAATAAACCCCCACATCAACATTCAGTGAATAAACCCCCACATCACCATTTAATGAATAAACCCCACATCACCATTTAATGTATAAACCCCCACATAACCATTTAGTGAATAAACCCCACATCACCATTTAGTGAATAAACCCCACATCACCATTTAGTGAATTAACCCCACATCACCATTTAGTGAATTAACCCCACATCACCATTTAGTGAATAAACCCCACATCACCATTTAGTGAATAAACCCCCACATCACCATTTAGTGAATAAACCCCCACATCACCATTTAGTGAATTAACCCCACATCACTATTCAGTGAATAAACCCCCACATCACCATTTAGTGAATAAACCCCCACATCACCATTTAGTGAATAAACCCCACATCACTATTCAGTGAATAAACCCCCACATCACCATTTAGTGAATAAACCCCCACATCGTCATTTAATGAATAAACCCCCACATCGCCATTTAGTAAGTAAACCCCTACATCAACATTTAGTGAATAAACCCCCACATCACCATTCAGTGACTAAACCCCCACATCGCCATTTAATGAATAAACCCCCACATCACCATTCAGTGACTAAACCCCCACATCAACATTTAGTGAATAAACCCCCACATCACCATTCAGTGACTAAACCCCCACATCGCCATTTAATGAATAAACCCCCACATCACCATTCAGTGACTAAACCCCCACATCAACATTTAGTGAATAAACCCCCACATCACCATTCAGTGAATAAACCCCACATCACCATTTAATGTATAAACCCCACATCACCATTTAGTGAATAAACCCCACATCACCATTTAGTGAATAAACCCCACATCACCATTTAGTGAATAAACCCCCACATCACCATTTAGTGAATTAACCCCACATCACGATTTAGTGAATAAACCCCCACATCACCATTTAGTGAATTAACCCCACATCACCATTTAGTGAATAAACCCCCACATCACCATTTAGTGAATAAACCCCCACATCACCATTTAGTGAATAAACCCCCACAGCGTAGCCGAACGCTGTGAGATGTAAAAATTTTAGCTTCATCTTCAGCCAATTGGCTTACGCTTAAAAACCCTCACACCAGGACGCAGGCAGTCAATCCGATTCCCCCAGACAAATAAGCGGCTGGTGAAAGGAATCTATTGGACAGCATATTTTTATTTCTGCATTCTGTAACAGCCCTGTAATTGCTGGGACTTCACTGGTCAAGTACAGGGCTGTTACATAATGCAGAAATAAAAAATAAAAATGTACTTTGTGCTCTATATAGCTACCAACAGTCCTGATTTTATTAAAACAAGTCCTTATGCTGGTTAAATTAGTAAACTGAGAACTAATAAAAGTGCCATATATAATCTATATAATAAAATAATAGAACCTGAACCATTCTCTGATTATATAGATTATATATGGCACCTTCATTAGTTCTCATAGTTTTGTCTTGTTAGTCTTGTTTTACCATATGTAAACAGTGTTCAAACCACACATGTTAGAGCAAGAGCAATAATTCTAGCACTAGACCTCCTCTGTAACTCAATACTGGTAACCTGTATAAAAATGTTTAAAGCTTCGCCTATGGAGATTTTTAAATACTGAAGCTTGGCGCCATTCCACAGGTGTGCACAATTTTAAAGCATGACATGTTGGGTATCTATTTACTCGGTGTAACATCATCTTTCACATTATACAAATAAATTGAGCTAACTTTAGTGTTTTTTTCTTTTTATTCATAAGAAAGTTTTTATTTTCTTTAAAAATGTGTTTGAAAAATTGCTGTGCAAATACCATGTGACCTAAAAAGTTGCAACGACCACCATTTTATTCTCTAGGATGTCTGTTTAAAAAATATATAATGTTTGGGGGTTCTGAGTAAAATCCTAGCAAAAAAATTATAATTTTTACATGTAGGAGAGAAGTGTCAGAATTGGCCTTGGTGGTAAGTGGTTAATTACCATAAGTAAGTAATCTACAAATAATTATTATATATTGTTTTTAAGGTAATTTTTAAATATTAATATAATATTTTAAAAAACTTTACTCAAGAAGGTGGCTTAACAGATAAATTACTGAAGTTTGAAGTTATAACTTCAAATCGGTAATTTCACAGTAAATATATAAATAATAAATGATTATGTTATAACATATAGCATAATAATATATTATTTTGCTTAATTAAAAAAGTACCTTTTCAGCAGCAGCAGATTCCCCCTCTTAACTGTGTGAGAAAAACATGGGATTATGGGTAAACTTTATACCCATAAACCCATGTTTCTTCCTTGTAATTAAGAGGGTTGGGCTGGAAGAGAGCATTTGTCTTTTAGACACATGCCCCTTCTATGACACTACAGTGAGAGGAGAGCCCCCACTGCGGCATTTTCTTTGGACAGCTTGGACCAGTGGTGCCAAGGCTCCAAGCTGTCCATTAAGCTCAGTGCAACTCCTCATCCTCCTATCATGGGCTAAACCTGGCACTGCACCGGCCCCGCCGTCACTTCTGGTGCTGCAGCGTCATCTCTGCACAGCTTCTGGGCATGCCCAGAAGCTGTTTTGCAAGGTATGACGGCACTTGCACCGGAACTGATGTCGGGGCCGGTGCAGGCGCATTGATTCCTGGGAGCGATGTTGTTCAGCTCCCAGGAATCATTGCATGCCAGGAAATGACGACTCCCCGCGGCCGCCGAGGGGAGGAAGAGGAAGTAAGGTAAGTATATTTTCTTCTTAACGAGGTGAGTAAAAAAAAAAAAATTGCGATTATCCATTAGTTTTTCAGGTGACCCGGAGCGAGAAGATGGAGGCAAGTATAATTTTAGGGTGGAACTCCACTTTAACAAATGTTCAACAGATGAACTGGAATTTGAAAACACCCCCATAACATCGCTGATTCCATCTAGAAACAGGGTAATATGACTTAAGTTGTTTCATCAAATGTATTAAACCTGAAAAAGGCTACGCAAAATTAAATTCTGCTCCTCTCTCTTATGCTATAATCAGGGCTTTTTTTTAGCTGGAACTTGGTGGAACTCAGTTGTGGTTGAGTTCCTGCACCTTTTTTTCTGAGAGAAAAAGCCCTGGCCATAATTATTGTAGAGCAATCTCAGATTTTTTCCCACATGGTATGGTAGCGTACCTATAGAAATGGGATTTTGGAGGGAGATCACCCTATGTCCTCTTACTCTTACAGAGTGAATATAACTTGTAAAACGCTAATAAACTACTCTATAGACTAAAAAATGACCTAAGAGGTCATGGCCCTTATTCTGATAAAATGGGGGGTGGATGGATGGCCTCACCGCTGGCTTTCTTCATAAAATATGTGTATTCTGAGATGTAAAACTTAAACAATGACAACAGGGGTCAAATTTAAGGGCATATACTTTATTCTTTTATGTTTATTGTACAATGTAAAACTCAATTAACAATAAAAAGGATAGTAGCCAAAAACTGAATATAGTGTATAGCCAGGAGCTGGACAGCAGAAACATGGAAAAGGAGACTTTTCCCCTGTACAATCAGTTTACTTCTAACTTCTACTGAGATACTATTGTTATGCTGCACCACACTCCTCTGGCCAGCAGGGGGAGAGCTAAAGCCAAGCCAGCCTAAAGACTTATATGCAGAGTGCTGAGAATCCTGGGGGTTTCAGTTTTGGATGGCAGCCCCTCATAGACTCTTGGGCATTAGATCCCACTGGACACTGTGCAGTAAGAGGAGTGGAGAGAAGATTTTTTTAAAAATTGCCTGTGAAAGTTACATAGTTACATAGTAGTTGAGGTTGAATAAAGACAATAGTCCATCCAGTTCAACCTGTGTAGGTGTGTGTGGCTGTAATCATCTCACATAGCCCTGAATGTTCTGATCCTTGAGATGTACGTCTAAGAGTCTTTTGCAAGCCACCATACTTCCGCAGAAACCACCTCTTGTGGTAGAGAATTCCACAATCTTGCAGCCCTAACAGTAAAGAACCTCCCACGTTGCCTGAGGTTAAAACGCTTCTTGTATGCCCTCGAGTCCTCATGCAATCCCTTCGACTGAATAGCTGTTTATCTATGCCGAGATCCCCATTGGGATATTTATAAATTGCTATCATGTCCCCCCTCCGGCGTCTCTTCTCCAGGGAGAATAAATCAAGCGATTGCAGACGCTCTTCATAATTAAGGTCCTCCAATCCCCTAATCAGTTTAGTTGCCCTTCTCTGGACTCTCTCCAGCTCCAACACATCCCTCCTGAGGACTGGCGACCAGAACTGGACAGAATACTCCAGATGCGGTCGGACCAGAGTTTTATAAAGTGGAATAGTCTTATCTCTGGAATACATCCCTTTCTTTATGCATGCTAATATTCTGCTGGCTTTGGCAGCTGCAGCTTGACATTGCATGCTATTGCCTAATCTATCATCAACCAAGACTCCCAGATCTTTCTCCATTTTTGATTCCCCCAAGGGTTCCCCCCCTAACGTGTATTGTGCTTTTATGTTTTTAGTCCCCAAGTGCAAAACCTTACACTTCTCCACATTAAACCTCATTTGCCATGTCGTTGCCCACTCCGTTATTTTGTCCAGGTCATTCTGTAGGATATCTGCTTCATGCCGTGCAGTTATTGCCCTGCCCAATTGTGTGTCATCTGCAAAAACTGATATCGAACTACTGATCCCGTCCTCAATGCTGTTTATGAATAAATTGAACAAGGTTGGTCCCAGGACTGAGCCTTGGGGGACCCCGCTTACCACCTCAGACCAGTCTGAGTATGCGCTGTTTATTACCACCTTTTGGACACGCCCTTTTAGCCAGTTCCGTACCCAAGAGCAAACCCTGCTGTCGATACCTGCAGACCTTATTTTATAAATTAAGCGCTTGTGGGGAACTGTATCAAACGCCTTAGCGAAATCAAGGTACACCACATCTATTGGTCTCCCCCTATCTAGCTCACAGCTCACCTCCTCGTAGAATGTTAAGAGATTGGTTTGACAAGAACGCCCATTTGTAAACCCGTGCTGATTACTGTTGATGATGTTGTTGTCTTTAGCAAACTCTACGATATAGTCCCTTATCATCCCCTCCAGAAGTTTACATACTATCAATGTCAAACTGACAGGCCTATAATTTCCCGGGATATGCCTCTGCCCCTTTTTGAATATCGGAAATCACGTAAGCTTTCCTCCAATCCCCTGGTACATTTCCTGTCATAATACTGTCAGCAAAGATCAGGAACAATGGTCTAGATATAACCTTACTGAGTTCCTTGAGTACTCTCGGATGTACGCCATCCGGGCCTGGTGATTTGTTTGTGTTAAGTTTATCCAGCCTTTCCCTGATTTCACCCTCTGTTAGCCATAGCGGCAAGACCTGTGTATTACTACTAACCATACAGTCATGGTCAGTGTACCCCTCCTTTTCCTGTGTAAAGACTGATGAGAAAAAAGCATTCAGCACGGTTGCTTTTTCAGTGTCCTCTGTAACCATCCTCCCATCATCGTTAATTATGTGTGCAATATGCTCTGCCCTAGTTTTTTTGCTGTTGATATATTGAAAGAAGTTCTTTGGTTTTTTTTTACTATCCTCTGCTATTTGTCTCTCAAAGTTGATTTTAGCCATTTTGATTTCGTGTTTACTTTTCTTATTTGCCTCCTTGTATTGCTCGAAAGCCGATACTGTGCCCTCTGATTTATATTTCTTGAAGGCCATTTTTTTTCCCCTTATAAGTTTTTTAACGTAATGGTTTAGCCAGCCAGGTTTGGCTTTGTCTCTTCTAAATTTATTTCCCATAGGAATGCACTGCAAGATGCATTTGTTTAATATGTTCCTAAAGCATTCCCATTTTTCCTCCGTGGTCAGTGATCCCAGGGATTGGTCCCAGTTTACCCTTTCCATCAATGAGCACAATTTTGGAAAGTTTGCCCGTCTGAAGTTTAGGGTTCTTATGTTCCCCACTTGCCTTGTTATATTGTTACTTACGCTAAATGTGATCATCCTGTGATCGCTAGAGCCCAGGTTGTCCTGGACTCCTACCTCCGAGATTAGGTCTGGGTCATTAGTGATCAATAGATCCAGGACTGCATTTTCTCTAGTAAGAGAATCCACCAACTGAGACAGTTATCCTGTAAGGTTTCCGTAAATAGATGGGCCTTCTGTAAGTGTGCAGTCCCCTCTTCCCTGTCAATGTCAGGATAATTGAAGTCCCCCAATATGATGACTGATCCCAGTTTTGCCACTTTACCCAATAGTGATAAAAATTCCAGCTCTACCTCCTCCCTTTGGTTGGGTGGCCTATAGCAAACCCCCACAATTACTTTTCCCTTTTCTCCTTCCCTATGGAGTTCTACCCACACTGTCAGAGGACGTAATATCCAGATCCTCAGAGAGCTCTTTGCCATTAGGTGCCCTGTTGTACTTCCAGTGACCAGTATGAGAGAGTGAGAGCGATAACATCAAATTTACCACACCCTCTCCCCATTCACACCTGAGACCTTGTAACGAGTTACATGACACTGGGGAGGGAAAATGCTAACTGGGCCCAATTTGGACATTTTCACTTAGGGGTGTACTCACTTTTGTTGCCAGCGATTTAGACATTAATGGCTGTGTGTTGAGTTATTTTGAGGGGGCAGCAAATTTACACTGTTATACAAGCTGTACACTCACTACTTTACATTGTAGCAAAGTGTAATTTCTTCAGTGTAGTCATGTGAAAAGATATAATAAAATAGTTACAAAAATGTGAGGGGTGTACTCATTTTTGTGAGATACTGTACGTCAACACAGTATACTGTATAAAGATATCACCACATCATCCAATTCATTGTGTCTAAAATACTTCATCATGGAGCACCCAGTACCTGCCAACTTACTCCTCATAGCTTCTAAAGCAAAGTAACTTTTCTTTTCTTGCAATACAAGTATAAGGGCTCTTTCACATGGCCGCTCCGTGTGAGAGCTTCGCTGCGGCCCTTTTTTTTTTTTTTCCACGGAGCGGATGACATTTGTGTCATCTGCTCCGTATGCCCGCATATCATCCCATCCGTTTGCGGATGATATGCGGACATAATGTAAGTCTATGGGGGTTTGCGGATGTCAGCGGATGACACCGCTGACATCCGATTTTCCTTCCTTTCCGTTTTTTGAATGGAACAAAAATAGCGTTTGTTCAGTTCCAAAAAACGTAACAGAACTGACAGGAAGAAAATCGGATGTCAGCGGATGGTATTCCGCTGACATCCGCAATGCCATAGACTTACATTATGTCCGCAAATCATCCGCAAAAAAATAGGATGATTTGCGGACATACGGAGCGCCCGTGTGAAAGGGCCCTAATGCGTAACATTACAGAGGAAAATCAAGTTAAGTCATCACTTCAGATACAATGCAAAGTGGTAGTCAAGCAAGTAATGTAATAACAAAATAAAATAAAAGGAAGGGAACAGTTATTTTTTTACTTTTTCATTTTCAATCTTTTTATTGAGAGACGTTCTATATATTTTTAAGCCCTGTTTTTAAATATATGAATGCACAGGGAATAAAAATGTTACCTGTGAGAAAAAAGGAGGAATTGGGGGGGAGAAGAGTGCACAAAGGAAAGATTTTTAGACAGGTGGTGCACTGATAATGTATATGATGTTTTCTCTGTAGTGGCACATGTAAGCAGTACTTTAGAAGTCTCCTGAGGAAGCCATTAATTGGCAAAACATGTTGAGCTGAAGTCATTGTATATACACCTAAAGCCGCATTGAATTTCTGTTATGGCATTTATCACACTATTGTTTTTAACATTTTTGTATTCAAATAAAATTTGATATATGTTATACAATTTTGGTGATTTCTCTTGTGGCACCTTTAAAATCTCCTTGTATTTCATGTATGTTTCTTTAAATTGAGCAAAATTGAATGTTCTCAGGCTACATTCTCTGCAGATTGAATATGTGAATGGGGAAAATACCATATTATGGCCACTATGTTGCTGAGAAGCATACTTATTTCCTGTAATAGTCTGCACCATCTAGTGGCTGCAATGCGGTATTTTCCCCATTAACTACTTGATGTCCGCGCTATAGCCGAATGATGGCTACAGCGTGGACCTGAATTGCTGGGAGGGCGTACATTGACATCCTCTCGGCAACGAGCGGCCTGCGTGCTCCCTGCGGAGCGCGCCGGGCTCCCTCTGTGATCAGTGCCCATCAGTGTCGCCTATCAGTGCCCATCAGTGCAGCTTACCAATGCCTAACAGGGCCCCTCAGTGCCCATCAGTGCAGCCTATCAGTGCCCAACAGTGCAGCCTATCAGTGCCCATCAGTTCAGCCTACCAGTGCTTATCAGGGCCCTTCAGTGCCACCTCATCAGCGCACATCAATGAAGGAGAAAAATTACCTGTTTGCAAAATTTTATAACAAACTATAAAAACAGTTTTTTGTTTTTCTTTTAAAAAATTTTTTTTTGTTTGTTCAGCAAAAAATAAAAAAACCCCAGTAGTGATTAAATACCACCAAAAGAAAGCTCTATTTGTTTGAAAAAAATGATAAAAATTTAATTTGGGTACAGTGTAGCATGACCGCTCAATAGTCATTCAAAGTGCGACAGCGCTGAAAGCTGAAAATTGGTCTGGGCAGGAGGGGGGTTTAAGTGCCCAGTAGGCAAGTGGTTAAACACATTCGATCTGCATAGAACAAAACCTGTGAACATTTGATTTTGCCCCATTAACACAAAACATATTTACATGTTGTTTCAACAGACAAAAAGCAGCTGTTTTTATACAATTACTCCCCTTAGTTACAGATTAGAACATTTTGAACAGAATTTTTGAATGGTTGGATGCAAATAAAAGCTGCCTGTCTGACTTGAACCTCAGAGGTAGTACAGAACATTTTCATTATTTACCATGAAAAACATAATGTACAAGAAAATTATCTTAGCTACGGTGGTAAAAAAAAACAAAAACGGTATACCTAGAAAGCATTAATAAACAAAGATTTTCTTCAGGTCTCGGTACGTTTATTATCTCATGGAATGTGTGTTGATGAAACTTTTTCATAGGAATGTTCTTACAAGTGAAATCTACCAGTACACAGTCAGCTTTAACTCTCTTGATCTCTTTATTTACTTATCTTTGATCTCCTGATTTTTTTATCTAAAAGCTGCAGTCAAATGCTTGGAATTAGCCTAGCAATGATTTTGTTGATTGGCAGTCTTGGTTACAGCTTACCCTTCCTCAACCTCAACAGGATCCACAAAATACAATCAGAAGGACTTTGTTTAACCAAGGCGGAAAGCCTAAGTATACAATGCTTCTGCTGAGCTACAGAGGTGTCTATACAGTGAATGATCAGTACAGTACAGCATCCAGCCTCATATATGACCCAGCTGATTAGCAGCCTGTTACTAACAGGGTAAAAGTGCAGGATATGTGTCTTCAATTAAAGTCAACTTTACAGCCACAGTCCAGCTTTTACAAGCAGCTTTTACACAGACTTTCTCTTTACTAGTTAAAATATTTAGTGCGCTTTTAGAGAACTTTAGAACTTTAGAGGGATTAATAAACTACAGTAAAGCAAAAATCCACATTTTGCCTTCTTGTGTTTAGTAATAACCTTTTTCCTTACCTTCCAGGTGTGGATCTGCGGTAATTTTGCTGCTGAGATGAAGAGAGTGTGGCAAGTTCTTCTCCCTGCTGATCCATAGCTGACAGAGGCTGGTTATAATTTACTAAGAGGAGGAGACGGGGCAGGGAGAGGTATAATGAACTTTCCTCTTTCCGCAGGATCAGAAACTCTATACAGACAATTCAGACTTTGTTTGCTCTGCAGCATTCTAGATAAAGGAAACAGGTGTGCTAACCCAAGAAAATACATTTTTAACTTTTAAAACACAATAGTTGACTTTTCACAAAATTATTTAGAATGTGCAAATATATATATATTTTTTTTTTTTACAGCAAAAAGGAATTCAGCTATACACATTACACATCTGGGCATTTTAGTGCTACAAGGTCTTAAGTGGGTATAGTTCTGCCATACGTATATACATTTACAGTATAAATATTTTATTTTATCATTAAGAAAGAATAGAAGGGGTAAAGCTTCATACATGGAAGTAATAAAATCAATATCTCTCTAAATCACATAGTCACAGGTGAACCCTTTCTAAGATAGGGCATTATATGACAAGACCAACATACCTCAATGTAGCGCCTACTCACTGGGCCTTCCCCTTTACACACAGCCAAGCTTTCATTCAGAGCCGTTTCACACTGCCGCGACCTCTAAGTCGCCTCATAAGGGGCGACTTTTTAGCGCGACTTTAGCGCGACTTCAGCGTGACTTGTGAATTATTTTACGCGACTTATATCATAGACGACTTTGTACGACTTTGTATTTGGCCAATCAGAATATGATGTGTTGTGACCTAATTTCCCTTTCCTGTAAAGTCTCTTCACAGACGCCTAAAATAAGATAAGGATCCTACTTGGAGGTGACTCCCATTGAAGACAAATGATCTTTTTTTCTGGTTGTCCAGAAACAGAAAAAAACAGAGCATTTTTCTTAGAATTTTTAGTAGCACAGGCATATGGCTCCTCTCCACCTGGGCGTTTGTCTTGCAGGCATTTATCGATCATTATTGGAGGCAGGCATGACTTTTTTTGGATTTAGTGTCTGGGGGTTCTAAAAAGTGTCCCTGTGAATTTCTGGACATGCTACAGAGCTGGAACTTCACAGGTACACTTTTTAGACACCCCAGACGCTAAATCCAAAAAAGACATGCCTGCCTCCAGTGCCTGCCTCCAAAAATGCCCAATAAAATGCCTGCAAGAAAAACGGCCAGGTGGAGAGAAGCCATATTCATGTGCTAATAAAAATGATAAGAAAAATGCTTTTTTTTTCTGGTTCTGGACATGCTACAGAGATGAAACTTCACAGGGACACTTTTTAGACCCCCTAGACACTAAATCCAAAAAAAGTCATGCCTGCCCCAAAAAATGCCCGATAAATGCCTGCAAGAAAAACGGCCAGGTGGAGAGAAGACATATTCATATGCTAATAAAAATTATAAGAAAAATGCTCTTTTTTTCTTGTTCAGGACCATTTTTATGGAAAGTCGGATCACAAGTCGCTTCAAATAAGACAAGGAGGCGACTCCCATTGAAGTATATGGGACAAGTCGAATCACAAGTCGCCTGAAAGTAGTACAGGACCCTTTTCTGAAGTGGGAGCGACTTCAGTAGTGCCAATTGAAAGAGTGTATCAACGTGCCTTACAGAAATTATATTTCATATTACATTTTGTTAGGGCTCATTCTACGATGGAAGGTGGCCCCCTGCAATTACAGATTTAACGAGCCAGACTAGCACTCATTCATAACACCCTGGACAGCAGACAGCTGTATTTTGCATATAAATGAAAAGACATTGACATGTTCAACACTTTTCCATTCATTCATTCAGACACTTAACGAGTTAAGGCTTAGCATTTAGATTAAAAGACATGTTGCATAAAGATTGCTGACGCCACCCATAAACAATTGACAATTGCTTACATTAACACAGACAAGCTGAACACAGACGGTCCGACTACAACAAAACACCTCATATTGACACAGATGCATGGCGAAAGCAAAAGGCCCTTTCATGTACTGTCCTGTCTGAGATGTGCTATTGTTAATTTGACTGATGAATTGTAAACCAGTTGAAGCAGTTTTTTTCCCGCTTAAACATGCCTTAAATATGAGCTACACGTGCAATAAAATCAGTTGTGACTGCACTAAGTTTGAGTGCTATGTGTCGTCATAACTCCCGGCCAGACGAGAGAGAATTCACTATCTATTGGGGGGTTAGCAACTGACGGGCTGTATATCATCGTGATTGCCTCCTGACGAGAATTGAGCTAACACCAATTAAGACGGCACTCATTGATTAACATTGCTTTTGTTATGTCAAGCGACTTGGGGCGACTTGAGGGCACACAAGTCGCCTCACAAGTCGCGCTAGTGTGAATGGGCTCTCAGACTCAAGAATCAGTCCAAGGAATTTTTGCTTTGTTTTTGTTTATTTAGGGAGTTAAAGCGGAGTTCCGGCCTCAAATACCTTTCTCAATTAAAAATACCCCTATAATACTAATCCATCGCCCTTTACAAAACTACTATTCTCATACTTACAAGGTGTATAGTATTGGATTTTAGTCAAAATCTTACTTTTAAAAACACTGTCTGAGCGCGGTCATCTTGGATGTGGGCATCTGAAGCCGCAGTGTAATCTGCTGTGTCCTTCTTCCTGATTCCAGGGAGTGTTCTGGGAGTTCTTCCTGATTCCAGCCTCCTGGGAGTGATGACAAACAGCTCTCAGGATGCAATGCAAAGGCGGAAGTGATGTCGGTGGCTGTGGCCACAGGGGGGGGGGGGAGGAGGAAGCTACAATGAAAAATGCTCTGAAAATAAGGTAAGGGACCCCCGAAAAAAATTGAAAATGCCCAATTGTTGATCAGCATAGCGAGCACTCCAGAAATCACTAAAGTTGCAAAATAGGCCGGAACTCCGCTTTAAAGTGATTTTTAAGAAAAAAATAAAATAAATAACAAACATGTCTACATAGCTCCCAACTGTCCCTGATTTCAAGGGACTGTCCCTGATTTGGAACAAAGTCACTCTGTCCCTCTTTCCTCCTCATTTGTCGCTCATTGTGGTCTGATCTATATAGTTTTATATAAAATGTACTTTTTATATTTATAAAAATGTTTCCCAGTGCTAAACCTTTCATCCAATTTCTAAATTGCTGAATTTGTACATTTCAAAAGCCAATATAAAGAAATAGTAGTGGTTAAAAAAAAGCACTTGTGGGTTTAACCAATAATTTTTGTATAATTCTCCCCTTTAAGGGGGTGCGGCAGAGGGTGTGTCCTATGCCTACATACTTTTGCAAATAGGTGTGCCTTATTCCCATTTCAAAACGTTGAGAGGTATGGGGTTTATTTACTAAAGCTAGAGAGGGTAAAACCAGTCACAATTCTGCAGAGAAACCAATCAGCTTCTAACCTCAGCTTGTTTATATAAGCTTTAGCAATAAATCCTGGAAGTGGATTGGTTTCTCTTCAGAATTGTGACTTATTTTGCCCTGTCTAGCTTTAGTAAATAAACCCCTATGTGTCTATACTAGGGGTGCTAAATGTAATCATTGCATCGATGCATCGCAATTTACCCGTCCGGGATTCTGCATCGATGCACAGACCGGCTTGAGCGCGATTGGTGGAAAAGGTCATCCGGCGTGCCACGCTCTGCCTCCCCTTACGGCAAGTTGGACTGCTTTGAAAAAGGAGACGTGGGCGTTAGCCGTGCCCTCTTTTTCCGCCTCCTGTCTAGCCGCTGATGTCATCCCTAGCCGCTTGGCCTCGCCGTGTTGCAGGCTGCTGCAGGAGACCCGAGCGAGCGTCCCTGCCTCCTATGTCCTCCTCACAGGCTGCACTGTCATCAGGTATTACATGCCTGCTAGGTACTAGCTATTATTATTATACTAACTACTGGTACATGCAGCATCATTTGCACTCCCATTCTAATCTGTTATGGCACAGTTTCATAATTCTCCCAAAAGAAAAATATTTCTGTGATTGTAGAAGATACAGAGCTATGTGTAGTGGAATAAAGTTCTTACTAGATGTCCCTAATTTTTTAAGCCAGCCTAGATACACTTGACTAGGGGATTAAAGATGATTTGTCTCCATACTGCTCTGACCATCACTCTCCTCCTCCATTATAAATAACCACATGACCACAGGTTGGAGTTAAATGGCCATAGCAGCCTTTTATTAACAAACTGTACACATAACAGGTAATTAACACGTTAAACCCAGTTTTTCACTGGAGCCTCAAGGTCCCGGTAGGCATCAAAGAAGGAGGTACCTGCGTCCGACTTAATTAGGCCTCCAGCCGCCACAGCACCGGCTCGGAGACAACCAGTCGCAGGTACCAACATACCAACTACTGGGAGCCGTACCTCATGCGGGTCCCTACCAAGTATAAGTTGCACCATCAGGGAGCCGTACCTCAGACGGGTCCCTACCAAGTATAAGTTTGCACCATCTGGGAGCCGTACCTCTGACGGGCCCCTACCAAGTATAAGTTTGCACCATACTAACCTACCAGGACCTTGTACCCCGCTTGCTGCCATGACAAAGAACCACCCCAAAAGAAGAAAGCCTCTGTTAAAACAAAAACAAGGGCGGTGGACCGCACGACCAAAAGTCAGAAAAAACAAGAAAAAACAAGAAAATTGGAGGGAGGGTGGGAGATATTCTCCAATGCAGCTTTCCTCTGACTGAAGACTTCCTGAGGACCCTAGCTTGACCTCTCCCTGTAGCTCCACCCTTTCCTGGCCAAAACAGGAATTAAAAGTCCCACCACTTATATTTTCTATTGTACTGGGCTGAAAACTCCTCCTTG
This sequence comes from Pelophylax lessonae, assembly GCF_965119305.1. Classification (NCBI taxonomy): domain Eukaryota; kingdom Metazoa; phylum Chordata; class Amphibia; order Anura; family Ranidae; genus Pelophylax; species Pelophylax lessonae. The sequence goes on from NC_138768.1 coordinate 272,501,051, forward strand.
TCCCAAACCCCTTTAACCCCTGTCATGCCGGCCCTCCGTCCATGTCTCTTCTCTCCTTTACTCCGGGCCTCTCTTGACTAGGGGATTAAAGATGATTTGTCTCCATACTGCTCTGACCATCACTCTCCTCCTCCATTATAAATAACCACATGACCACAGGTTGAAGTTAAATGGCCATAGCAGCCTTTTATTAACAAACTGTATACATAACAGGTAAATAACACGTTAAACCCAGTTTTTTACTGGAGCCTCAAGGTCCCGGTAGGCATCAAAGAAGGAGGTACCTGCGTCCGACTTAATTAGGCCTCCAGCCGCCACAGCACCGGCTCGGAGACAACCAGTCGCAGGTACCAACATACCAACTACTGGGAGCCGTACCTCAGACGGGTCCCTACCAAGTATAAGTTTGCACCATCAGGGAGCAGTACCTCAGATGGGTCCCTACCAAGTATAAGTTTGCACCATCTGGGAGCCGTACCTCAGACGGGTCCCTACCAAGTATAAGTTTGCACCATACTAACCTACCAGGACCTTGTACCCCGCCACCACCGCACAAACATGACACCTTATGTTTGTACGGCCCCACAAACCTGCAGGGCTCTCTGAAAAACCAGCCTGCACACCAACGCCACCACCTAATACCCACAGTATCCAAGTAAAACCCATCACCACATCAGTACCCCCCACAATTCAACTCCCAACGTTGAAACCACCCAGAAAACCGCCAGCCCGGACAACAACCAGGACACCCCACATCGACCTAAACCTGAGCCACGGTCAGGCTCCCCATAGACCGCCCATACGCCAGTGAGTAACAACGCCCATCTCAGACCAACAAGTGTCAACCCTGGACAGCAAGTGCAAGGTGCAAGTTAATTTATTGCAATAAACAAGCTTATACCTAGATCTAAACCCCACACAACATCTCCCCGGCGTGTCCTGCCACACCAATGGGCCCAATCCAATTGAGGATAACACTCGCCCATGGCAATGACCCAACCCAACCTAAGCCAGGCATCCTAATCAATTGCAGTGTATCCTCCCACTTGGAATGCCCAGTCGCCTTCCGATATGCCAGGCGACTGAAACCCAGCACACCCTACTACACGTAGGAGAGCCCCCGCTATAGATTTAGTAGGAAGCACCAGTAAGGAACCCAGACTTATCACCCCAGGGATGCACGAAAAGGAGTGACAAACAGTAAAACAAAACACACAAGTCAAACAAGGCATAGACATACTCAGGTAAACCAAGAAACAAGTGAGGGTGAACAAACACAGGAGAACCCCAAAACACCCTCAGCCGATGCCTTTAAACACACCCTAAGGTGCGCAAACCAAAATCAATAAACCATCCAAACCATAAAAAGTGTGATTGAGACAGCACCAAACGTCCTAATGAAGAAGGAGAGTGCCCTATCCCACTACTAAGAGCAGGCAACAGCCCAAACTGTGTGGAGAGAAGGAGCACTCACCCACCAACTACACTCACACCTTGTCAGTCTGTAAACACAGAAACCAACACACCAACCAAGATGACACCGAACGTAACCACCCGGAAACTGTATGCCTTAAATCATGAAAACAAACCAGCTCACCCAACATACAAGCTCAAAGGAAGGCCAACACCAAGGCCCTCAGGAATACACCTCCCTAAGAAGATGAACCGACCAGGGAAAATGATCTTATTCCGGGAAATGAACAAATAAATAAAATGACACAGGCCTCGCCTAGAAGACCCACAACCACTGAGCCTGGTCCCACTTTGCCCAAAACTAAAATCCTTTTCCTGTCCCATCGACCCAACATCAGAAACAAATGAAACAAAGAAAGGAAAGAAAAATCCACCAATTCGCAAGGGCAGGCTGACACTGAAAGCTCCCAAAACCATAATGCCCAATAACGAACCACCAACTATTTAACCCCTTGTTTGAAGAACACACTGCCCGACCTGCGGACCCACCCAACATATGAACCGAACCCAAATCTGCTTCCCACCTCCGGAGAGGTAACGACCACATGGCCATCTCCCGAACATAGCAGCATAAGCATTACTGCACTGCAAAGGCTAAACCACCAATATGGCCTAGGAACTCTCAGGTACCCCAGGTACCGAGAATTGTACCTGGAAACCAAGAAAGAGCAGCAATCGGGAATTAGTACAACCAGTAACAAGGACTGCATAAACAAAGAATTAAAATGCCAACAATGCCAAACCCAAAGGCGAAGCTGACTGGACCGCCAGAGAAAAACGACACAGACATGCCGTTGTTCACTATAACCCTCAAAGTGTCACAGAGAAACGAACCTGTTACAATGAAACAGAAAACCCCACAGGACCAAAGAACCATAGTATGGAGAACCATAGTAAACAAACAAAACACAATTTTTCAGTAAACACAGCCTCCCCACCATGGCGGCTGCCAATGACCTGCCTTACACTGACACAGAATGCGTACCAGAACCTGTAGAGCCAATGGCGACACAAAGCTTATAACAAAAAACAACACATGGCATCCGCCAGCCACAACAACCTACTATCTAACTAGGGTTAGAGAAAAGAATTCCCTTAGACCCAAACGTAATCCCCACCATCCCGTTTAAGGTAATACCATGACCATGCGCCAAAGCGCCCTCAATAGCAAGTTAAAAACAATTATTGGAAAAACCTGTCCCTAAGCACGACAGGGCAGGCATAAGAGAATAACCAAGACTGACTGCAGCTGCCGCCAAGGCAATCGTAAATGCCGCTGAGCCAACACCACCTCAGAATTCAAACCCACCAGTGTATCATCCATAAGCACACCCCACATTGCCAAAGCATCAGACAGAATCCCTAAGAGGCTAAGCACCAAGGAAGGACCCCTGTCCCTTTAGGAACCAGCGGAACAACGGACCGAACAGTAGCCAACAGCACCATGCAACCAGTAGAACCAGCAGGGCCTGTACACAAGAAATCAGCCAAGTAGTGTAAACAACAGACACCCACCAATGCAGAAAACAAAAACATTTTGAACCTCGAACAAGAAAGGGAACTCCCCATGGGCAGTCAGCAATCAAGAAAATTAAAAACAAAACAACTGAACAAACAGAACCATGCCATGTCCCCCAATTATAAAGGGAGACTGCCAGGATACCCAGGCAGTAACCAAAAAGCAGAGGCACTGCCAGTGTTTTATTCCATGGCTCCCTGATCATAATGCAGGACCCAACGCACCGCCACAGCGAAGGACGTATGGCCACCTAACACGATCCATCAAGCGTCCCTCGACCAACCCACCACTGGGATAAGACAGGTGTGTATGGGGGGGGGGAGGGCGGTGACCCCCCAAAGGAGAAACCACACAATATCCAACACCGTGGAGGAAACAAAACACGGACCACCCCGTGCCCAAAGCAACCTCCCTAGCCAAATTCCCACAACGCAGATCCAAATTCCCCATCATCCCTAAATTCTACCAACCAACGAGAAAAAAAATAGATGTGAATAAAATGCAGCGATGATACTAAATTGTCCATGGTAACAATCACAGATTGCAAACTGAGAGTCTGCCACCACTGAGTGTTTATGCACCATTGATTTAATACCTACTAGTAACTGATGCTAGCTGCTGTTATTCAATTAGGAGGCGCGGGTTTCTCGTATTAGAACGAAAAAAGAGAGGAAACCCCACAGCCAGAGCACTCCAGCTTAAATCGGCTCATTGAGCCAAACAGACCTATGCCCTCACTAAACAGCCAACAATAACCAGATGGTTCCAAAGTATTGGATCCCAACCTCTAAAGCCCCCCAAATGCCTCCATCTCCTCACCTCCATCTCCTCTCCAGAAGGATGGCACCATCTTTGTTCAGGCATCATCCAGGGTCACCATCTACTTCCGGGACCGAGATGTCGGCTCGGAGAGGACACACTGATGGAAATCCTGGTGCCTGCACAATTCTTGGCGGTGTTTACAAATGTCCTTCCTTCAAAAGGTTTTGACGCTCGGATGAGAATTCCAGAAACTCCAGCCAAAGGGGAATTCCCACTATGGTAACCACTGTCCCTGAGGAACCTAAGCCACAGGGGGCTGCAGCCCCAGAGGAGGACCCCCACTGTAACAGACTGCTCTAAGACTAGCCAACAACTTGAGCCTGCCACTGCCCCAAGCAGCCACCCCAGCATAAGCACTGACCATACCACACCCCACAAGGGCTTGCGACCGTTGCGACCCCCTAACCCCTTCAGTCCCCCAGACCCCACTGCCCAGGCAAAGCTATAGCAGGAAAAGAGAAACAGCTACTTACCAGGCTGTCCAGGGTCCCCAGATCCCCCAGCCGCTGCAGACACATCCTTCGCTGCCAATCACCCGTCATGCTCACATCACTGCTCTCACCCCCATAGCTGCAGAAAGGAGCGTTGATGAACTGTCCAGGCTCTGGCCCTCCACTGCATGCTGGCTGGGACACACAGCCCAACCACCGCTGATGTCATCCACCGCAATCGTCTTATGGAGCCCAGACCTGCTGCAGCCAGTCACCAGCCATGCTCTCCCCCCGCTGGGAAGCCGCGGAAACCCGCTTCTCTCTCACCACACTGTCGGCCCTGGAGCTGCAATCATCCTCCCACAGCCTGCTGATCTCTCTGTCCGCTGAAACACAGAGCACCCCCAGTAACGGGGACACATGAAGGGACACCAGCCGCTCCAGGACCCTAGCCGACTCCCGTACTCTGGCTCCCCTGGGGACAAGCAGATGAATGCTCCCGGGCTGCACCAGAGCCTTAGCTGAGAAGTGACTCTGTGCTGTCCCTGGAGAGGCACCGCTGGAGGGGGGTTTTCAAATTGGCACCGTGCAGAAGCAGGGGGGCGGTCGGGGCGGCGCGGGGTAAAACCTCCCTGAAATGAGTTTTTGCAGGTTGGGATGTCTGTGGCAAATAAGGTTGCTAAATGTCAAGTTGTATACTTGATGAATAAAATATGAATACATGACAAAAAACTAGAGAAAAGTAGGTGATCCAAAGATGGAGAAGCATCTATCTTGGTAGATCATCATAGACTTAAAGTGATATAAAAGTTTTTTTTTTTTTTTGCTAAATACGTTTCTAATAGAACTACAATCTCACATGCAGTTCTTCCCAGCATCGTAACATACTGTACAATCAGAGTGTGAGAGGCACAAAGCCATGTGAGTCAGTGTGGCTTTGGCCACATAGTAAGATTTTAATTCTAAACAAGAGCATGCACATAGTTAAGAGGCGTAACAAATTACAAAGAAGTGAATGTTTAAACAGACAGTACTACTATCTGATGCACCAGTTATTATCTGCAAATACAGGCGGTCCCTGGATTACAAATAGGATAGGGACTGTAGGTTTGTTCTTAAGTCGAATTTGTTTGTAAGTCGGAACAGGTACATATATTAAGTTTAGCTCTAGCCAAAAGAATAATTTTTTTGTTTTTGGATAGCATAGGGAGGGGGTATCACCCCTGTATCGAAAAAAATATTTACTGTAAAGGAGGGTGGTTCATGCGCTATCATGGTGTGGTATATTAAAATATTAAAAAAATCTACCCCTGATGCTGCATGTACAATAACTGGTACCTTAAACAGTTTAGAATAATCAACATATGCGGGGGGTACTGCGCTTCAAGGGTGCCAACACTGCGAATCCTTATTAGTTCATGAAAATATATATACAGGTGTCTCTTAAATCAACACATACTAATAACGGAACTAGATAATAAAACTAGAAAATAAATTACTTCCTGTTGTCTCTATCCGTTCGTAAGTATGAGTCATTTGTAAGTCGGAGGTTTGTAACCTGGGGACCGCCTGTAAACATAATGGACCTAAACAATAAATGACCATAAATCATACAATAAAAGGTATTATTAAAGTATTTGTGAATCAATCACTAAAACATAAACCATAATTAATTAAATGGAATACGTTTGGGGAAGTTATGGGGATATTTTTACTTTTGTAGCTGTTTGTGGAATATATATTGGCGCACTGATTCAGGAGATTTGTCAGTGCAACATCTTTATACCTTTATATAATTTTTTTCTTTATATAATTTATTTATAATATCTTTTATTATTATTATTTCAATAATTGTGGTTTATGTCTTAGTGATCAATTCCCAAATACTTCATTGTTACCTTTTTTTGTATGATTTATGGTTTTGCTCATTACTGCCATGCATGCACGGTCACTTTTTTGTCTAAACATTCACTCTTTTTATTTTATAGGGCATGTTACATAGGTTGAAAAAAAATAAGCAACAATAAGGTCCCCAATCCCTGTAGTTGTTCAACCAATAGAAAAATAAGTAAACTAAATAAATGGAAAACGGGGGGTGTGGCCGAGCAGGGCATGTGAGCAGAGCGGTCTCACGTGGCTCCCACAGAGAATCCTCTATTGGCACTTTTCCACTGCAAGTACCGGCTCGGCTCTACTCGGCCCTGCTTGGCCCTGCTTGGCCCGGTTTGCTTTTCCACTGCTGGTACCGCATGGTACGGTGTTGGAACGGTTCGGTACGGTACGGTATGGTTTGCTTTTCCACTAAAGTAGCACTAAAGTTAAGTGTCTGGGATAACAATGATTCTCTGACCAATCAGTGGCTAGTAGTGACTGCATGCAAAGGATTGTGGGATATGGTACCGGTATGGTACCTCTTGGAACCACAATCGAGGTGGTACTGTTTTTGAGAGCCGTACCGTTTGGTTCATTGCAGTGGAAAAGGGCCGCCATACCGTACCGTACCGAACCGTTCCTACACCGTACCATGCGGTACCAGCAGTGGAAAAGCACAAAAGTGAGCCGAACCGTTCGGTTCCATGCAGTGGAAAAGCGCCATAAATCATCCTTTCCCCGGCCGGACCGAGCCTCTAGAGCACGGGGATATATCGGGCTGCATACTTTAGAGCTGTTATTGGACGGGGAGGAGAAGATAACGACGGCACGATGGCCTCCACTGACCAACATGGCGCCAGAACTCCACAGCCCAGCACGGGGGGCACAAAGAAGCCTAAAGACACATGTACAAAAAGTAAAACCAGCTGTCCTTCAGGTAAGGACAATACAGGGGACATCCTTTTATACACCAAAAAGCTGACTGAGATGCAGGGGCAGGAAAAAGTAGAAGGAGAGTGTTCTCAATGGTTAAATGGTAATACTGAAGCCTGATCCTGCACAAGGCCTAGGAGCAGATGCCATGTTACTGCCTGATTCAGACCAGCAGGCAGACATAGAGGACATGCAAGAGGGGGAAGATCAGCCAACTTTAAGCCAGATTCTACAGGCAGTACACAAGTGGACAGCGTCAGTCAATACTGTCAAAGACAGATTAGGGGGTCTGACTGATGAAGTGGCACTCCTGCGCCAGGATTTACATAAAATCTGTGAACGAACCACGGCTGCAGAAAGTCGCATTGGCGACACAGAAGACCAGATACCGACTCTGATAAATGAATCCCGCTTCACTGCTCGTCTAGCACATGAAAATAAAGATAAAACTGCTGATATTGAAAACAGACTGTGACACAATAATGTGCGTATAATGGGATTACCGGAAAAAGTAGAGGGCAGAGACCCTACAGAATTTGTGGAATCGTGGCTGCGTGACACGTTTGGAAAAGATGAAGTTGAAGGGATGGCCAGGTGTACAGGCAAACAACAACCTGACTTTGTTTCAGGAGTTGTGAACAAACAAAGCCTTTGGAAGTTTATGGAACTCTCTGTGGAACCTTTATTCTCAAATGAATGGGATTGAGGAAATCATTCTCTTTTCACCAGATGATGAGTATTATTTACCACATTTTTTCCTAAGAGACTATATGCTATGTTGTATGCTCATACTATGAGAGTGTTGGATTCTTATTAATCATCAAGATAAACAGTGGGCTTGGTCTCCAAAAATAGGACTGTGATGAATGGATATATCCATTTCACCCTTTCGGAGACTACACGAGTCTCTCATGGACATAATCATATAGGAAATGTGGGATTGTATGCATGCATCTATGGACTAGTTTCTTTTTCTCCAAATGATGAGCATTGCTTACTATATCTCTTTATAGACTATATACCATGTCCTGCATCCATATCATGGAATGAGGGATTACATGAATGGAGTGTCTATTGGAGTAAAGGAGACTATTTCAATCACAAGAGTGGTTGCAGCTGTTTCCTTTGGAACATTAGGGCCCCTTTCACACATGGGAGTCTGTTGGCGGACTCCGTTTTCCTCAGCGGGGGATCAATCCGCCGATCCCCCGCTGAGTAGGCGGATGGCAGCTCTGTCTCTGCGCTGTGTGCGTAGACAGAGCTGTCAGGTCCCCGCTGTTCTCTATGGGGGAATCGGATGAGAACGGACAGCCTGTCCGTTCTCATCCGATCCCATCCAATGGACGGATGGAAAATAGAGTTTCCATCTGTCCAGATTTGATGGACCAGATCGGATCAGATGTCAGCGGACATGTCCCCGCTGACATCCGATGCCCCATAGAGATGCATGGGGCATCCGTTTAGATCCGTCTGAAAAACTGACAGACGGATCTGAACGGTCCACTAGTGTGAAAGGGGCCTTAGTCTACACTGCGTGCTTTTCAACTACTTTATGATCTCTATGCTTGTGAACTTACATCCTTGGGTACTAGCAGTGGAATTGCATATATTGTGAACAAGTTTATTGTTGAACATCTATGTGAAGGAGATTTGAACACTAATCACAGAAGTGGATGCAGCTATGTCCTTTGGAGTATCTAATCTACACTTTGTTTTCCACTCCTTTATGACTTGTATGCCTATGAGCTCTTACATCCTCATACCAGGAGTGAAAATGCATACACTGTGAACAAATCTGTGTGAGGGAGACATATTTTTCTATTCACTGCGATTACGAACATATTTGCTTTTGGAATGCTTCCTCTGGACCACACATTTCACATGTTGTCCCTGTTTTATCCATGCTATTGCAGTTCATTTCATTATCCTCAGCTACGTTCCCAATTCACAAGAAGGGGTTCCATATTACTATTAGGGATGATCGAACGGTTCGGGTCGACCATCGGTTTGACCCGAACATTGGCTGTTCGAGGTTCGGCCGAATTTAGAACTTTTTGCTGAAAAAGTTCGGAATTTGGCAACCAGAACCGACCAAAATGCAATGGGACAGGAAATGGGCTTTAAAAGCCTGTGATTGGACCAGAACCATTAGTAAAAGCCAATTGAGGGGGCAGGAGAATGCTAGGAATGTGATTGGAGTGACTAGGGGGTCCCTAGGCCAATCATTAGTGAATACGCCCCCCAGTATATAAGATAGCCCCCGCCAAATTCCTAGCATTGTAATACAGGGAAATGGAAGAGAGTGGAAGCAGTTCTGTTAATTTTGCTTCAAAAGTGTCATTTAGCATTTATTAGCGTGAGGAAAGGGATATCTAGTGTAGTTAGGGTGCTATTTTCTACTTTAGTTAGATGCAAAAATGTAGTTTCTGTAGGGAAAGTGGTAAGTGCCAGGGTGACCGTAATGTAGTGTAGGGTGAACTGACTCTGACTGCTATGGCAGGGTGACCAAACCCTTCCATATCAGGGTGACCGCTATAGAGAAAAGATCGTTTCTCTTAGGTCACTTTCAGAGCAGCGATATGGCTTCTCACCTGTCAGCCTGCTTTTTGGCTGCAGGCGTTTATACAGATTTTTTGAGGACATGTTTGGAGTCAGGCATGACATCTGAACATGTGTATAGGGGTATATATACACACACATGTCTGTATATATACACCTGCACATATATAGGTGTGAAAGGGGCAGAACACTATACTTGCGCTAATGAAATAATTAACACCAATATGGCTCCGCTCCTATCACACCTATATATGTGTAGGTGTAAAATACATATAAGTGTGTGTGTATATATACCACTATACAGAAGTTCAGATGTTTTGCATGCCTCCAAAGACCCCAAAAAAATGCCCAAGAAAAACACCCACGCCAAAAAAAAAAACGCCCAGGTGTGTTATTGCAGGATTTTTTTTGGGCATTTTTTTGGGGTCTTTGGAGGCATGCAAAACATCTGAACTTCTGTATAGGGGTATATATACACACACACTTATATGTATTTTACACTTACACATATATAGGTGTGATAGGAGCGGAGCCATATTGGTGTTAATTATTTCATTAGCGCAATTATAGTGTTCTGCTCCTTTCACACCTATATATGTGTAGGTGTGTATATATACCCCTATACAGAAGTTCAGATGTCATGCCTGCCTCCAAAGAACCCCAAAAAATGCCCAAAAAAACCCCTGCAATAACACACCTGGGCGTTTTTTTTTTTGGCGCAGGCGTTTTTCTGGGCATTTTTTTGGAGGCAGGCAAAACATCTGAACTTCTGTGTAGGGGTAAATATACACACATACTTATATGTATATATACCCATACACATATATTGGTGTGAAAGTAGCAGAACACTATACTGGCGCTAATGAAATAATTAACACCAATATGGCTCCGCTCCTATCACATCTATATATGTGTAAGTGTAAAATACATATAAGTGTGTGTGTATATATATATACCCCTATGCAGAAGTTCAGATGTTTTGCCTGCCTCCAAAGACCCCCAAAAAATGCCCAAAAAAACGCCTGCTGCAAAAACACACCTGGGCGGTTTTTTTTTGGCGCTTGATACTAAACCGGCAAGGTGTGAAAATAGCGGAGCCATATCCCTGTTCTATAAGTGACATAATACAAACAATCTTTTTTTTTTATGGTTCTGGACATGCTACAGATCTGAAACTTCACAGGTACACTTTTTAGACCCCCCAGACACTAAATCCAAAATCTCATTTTTTTTTTTTTTTTTAATTTTTTCAATAATTGTCTCTCTATCAAAAATGACAATTGTTAAGAACTTTTTTTTGTGTGATTAATAGTCCCTGGGGCATGACCCAGAAACCTAGGCACTTTTTATGGGCATTTATTGGGTTTTAGGGCTTCAAAATTGTGTTTTTTGATTACCGAAGTTCGGGTCCCATTGATTTCAGTGGGGTTCTGAAATCCGGGCCAATCTTTTGGGAAGTTCGGGTGTTCTGGTCGAACCGAACTTTTCAAAAGTTCGATCATCCCTAATTACTATTTCCAATTAGATCTTTATTTGATGGGCTTCACAACTCCTTGACTACCAAGAATACATATGTGTATTTTTGTTCGCCAACAATATATATGTATATTATTGTTGTATTTTATACAAGTTTACACTTTTTGAAATTTTTTGATATATTTCATACAATTTGTACACTTAGGGATGAGCTTTGAGAGTTTTTCTTTTTAAAATGTCTAGTATGTGGTTGTCCTTTTGTATTTTTAACCATATGCAATTAAAGGTTTGTCAACTCACATATCTGGCACTGAATCAGTCGCATCTAGCCTATATATATACTGGTTATTTAGACATTAATTTGTGTTTTAGATGTTTGTTGTATGATATGCACACATGTAAGGGTTGAGCTTCAATCAATTTAATGGTTTCTTGTGCTGGTCCTCTTATTGTGGAAAAGTGCCCCTTCCCTGAGACCTTGTAGGACCTAATTCGTTTTTTTGGTCTATAAGGAATGTAGCACAGAGCTGGAGGAGGCGTTTCACAGCACTGCAGTGAAACCCGACTCCATGCTACACAGTGGTGACAGGCGGCGGGCAGAGTAAGAAGCCGCCTCCCCAAGCCCCAAATCTAAAAAAAAATGTGGGCACTTGCAGCGTTGGGACCCGGGACATCCATTTAACATCATGTGCCCTGGGTGCAGTGCTGACACTACCACACAGAAGCTGGTGGAGGATGTGAGTCAGTGTTACGTGACAAGTGGGAGAGGACAGGGTTGCCAAAGGTTCTGAAACGCCGTTCTGGCGCGTTCCGGCAGAAAAAAAGCCCTATATGTATCTATTTTCCTCCATGTGTAAAGAATGCCTCTTTGTTCTCTGTACTGAACTGAAAGTGAATAACTTGTAGCCCTCTTTTGGGATGCTCGTGAGCAATGTTCCCTCTAATTTTTTACTGTGCTGAGCAAATAAAAACATTTCTGAGCGCAAACCTTTAGACTGAGCAATTTCATCAAAAATCGTATATTGTCACAAAAAGTGCATGTTGCCATTAACTATGGGCTATATAGTTTGATAGAATATTAGTAAATCGTATTAACTGTTCACAACCAATTTTACAGTATAGTATACTGTAAAATTGGTTGAACAGTTAATACGATTTACTAATATTCTATCAAACTATATAGCCCATAGTTAATGGCAACATGCACTTTTTGTGACAATATACGATTTTTGATGAAATTGCTCAGTCTAAAGGTAATAGTAATAATAAATGTTCAATAGGTGACACTCATTGCTGGACTAGCCCACTGCCATGGAACTACAAGTCACAGCATGCCAGCGGGTCCTATAGCAGGGATGGGCTACCTCAGCCATTGTGGAACTACAGGTCACAGCATAACCTACCAGCTGGTCCTATACAGGGGTAGGCTACATCAGCCATTATGGAAGTACAAGTCACAGCATGACTTACCAGCTGGCCCCATACTTAGGGTAGGCAGCCTCATTTATTGTAGAACTACAAGTCACAGCTTAACCTGCCAGCTGGCCCTTTACCAGGGGCAGGCTACCTAGGCTGTTGTGGAACTAAAAATCACAGCATTACCTGCCAGCTGGTCCTATACTAGGGGGAGGCTTCCTCAGCTATTGTGGAATACATGTCACAGCATGACTTGCCAGCTAGCCCTATACTAGGGGAAGGGAACCTCAGCTATTGTGGAACTACAAGTCACAGCATGAAATGCCATCTGGCCCCTTAATAGGGGTAGGCTACCTCGTCTATTGTGGAACTGTTTTTGTTTAAAATAATATTAATTGGGCTACATTACAGTACTGTAAAAAGATGAGGGGGCGTGGCATTGCCTGAACTGCATGGAGTGAGTAGGACGTTCTAAGCGAGAGCTCTGATTTCCCTGGGTATGATGGCAGCGATCCTCCGCTCTCCCCAGCACTTCCAGCGATGCCTCCTGGCCGAGTTGGTTCTTCTGGTGTTTGACCACCAGCCGTGAGTGACTTGGCCCCCGCGAGCACCCCCCCCCCCCCCAGTGCACTTACCTCAAGGACGGTCCGGTCACTTTTCAGTCCCCGGCTTCCCGCGTCTCCGTCCTCCCGAGTCCCGGCGCCTCCTCCTCGGCCAATGGCATGAAGTTGGCCTTTCGGCCAATCAGGAAGCGGGAGGACCCGCTCCCTGATTGGCCAGGAGAAGGATCCGTGTGACAATAGCGAATTTTCATTCGCTATTGTCACACAATGGACGTGCTCTCGGGGCGCACGCTCTGCTCCCCAGCCGCCACTTCTGTGCTGTCTAAATAGGTGCGCGGTCTACATAGCTGCTTGCGCGGGACCATAAATTTCACTGCGCGTCCGCGCATGCGCGCACTTTAGGGGGAACATTGCTCGTGAGAATTACCATCCACAAATAGGATATTGCACTATACTCATTGGTAAATAAGAGAACCAGAACCTTTGCCAGTAAGTAATACTGCTGTCTGCTCAGCCCCTCCTGCTGTAGCCGATTATATCGGAGGAGAGCAACCAGAGATCACGTGACTGGCTAGAACAGATCACAGATAAGGTATCTTTGAGACATCAATTAACACTTACATGACAGGTGTTCTAATCCTTCTCCACTCTATCAAAAGAAAAAAAAAGTTTTGCCTTTAGTTGTACTTTAATATAAGATTTAGACATTTATGTTAATTTTACTACAATACTACAACCGGTTTTTGCCACAGTACTGTTCTAAATAAATACTGTTGTTGTCTGCTGTGTTCCCTGTTCAGAATTTGCTATATGCAGGGAAGTGCCCTTTTTTTTAGAGCAGATGAAAATAAAAATAGCTCTTCAATTTCTGACTGCTTGACTTTTTGGAGGAAAATCATGGGCAGTAATTGTGATGCATCGTGGAATCTAATTGAATCGTTGACATGATAATCAAATCGAATCGAATCATGAGACCAGTGAAGATGCGCACCCCTAGTCTATACTTACCTGCTTTGTACAATTAAATTACACAGAATGGCCCCGAACCTCCTCTTCTCGGGTCCCCAGATGGCCCTCCCGGCCCCTCCTCTCTGTCCAGTGCCCCATGGCAAGCTGCTTTGCTCACAAACCCAGCTGCTGTTTCCATTGACAGCAGGACTCAGCCCCACCCCCCACTTCCTAGTGACTAGCTTTGATTGACAGCAGTGAGAGCGAGCCAATGGCTCCTGGTGCTCCAGAAAAGCCAACGAGACACGGAAGTTAGGGGAAAAAAGAGCTGCAGACGTGCAAAGTGCTGGATCGACTAAGGGCTCAGGTAAATAAAAGGGGGTGGTGAGGGGCCATTACTGATGCCTAAACATTCTTTACCTTAATGCATGGAATGCATGAGGTAAAACATATTTAAGCTTTAGAACCACTTTTAATTTGGACGGGGAATGGGGAGAAGCATGGGATGCCCAGAACTGAAGAACTTGAATGAAACCTTGAGGACCTGTTAATCTCTCTGGCTGCTGGATATTACCATCAAAATGCTGTCCTCTCCTTTGCTCCACCACCGACACCAATCAAAGAAAATTGGGTCCCCTCGCAGGGGGGGGGGGGGGGACAAACAGAGAGAAAGCAGACTAATAGTGCTTTATATTTAAAACAACATGAATTTATTGAAAATTCCACTTACATATAACGAAGAATAAACAAACACGTTTTCAAGCCGGCACGGCCGCCTGCAGTGCAGTCCATGCAGAAATAGTGACGGCGCGGCTCTCCTATGTCCTACACGTTTCCCCCGAATGGGCTTCCGCTGGGAATGGAGCTCCATTCGGGGGAAACGCATAGGACATAGGAGAGCCGCGCCATCACTATTTCTGCACGGAACGCACTGCAGGCGGCCGTGCCGGCTTGAAAACGTGTTTATTTATTCTTCATAGGGGAGGGGAGGGAAGGAGCTGAATGTCCCTCATACACCAGACAGGATGGAAGCCAAGAAAAAAAGTGAACATAGCGTAAAACTGCTAACAAACCTTTATTAAAAAAGGCAGAAATTGCACTTACAAACATCCGATGGTTACAGGCAATATACACATGAGGCAAGGAAGTCTAATGGAGGCTTCTGACGCGTTTCGTCCTACTGGACATTATCAAATGATATTGCTCCGAGATGTTTGACCATTCTTCCAGAAGCGCATTTGTGAGGTCAGGCACTGATGTAGGATGAGAAGGCTTGGCTCGCAGTCTCCACTCTAATTCATCGCAAAGGTGTTCTATCGGTTGAGGTTCGGGTTGAAGTCAGGACTGGTCCAAATCATTTGGTGGCGGGGGGGGGGGGGGGTTATAGTTTGGGGGTTGTTTTTTAAGGGCTTGAGCTTGGCCCCTTAGTTCCAGTGAAGGGAACTCTTAAGGTGTCAGAATACCAAGACGTTTTTGATCATTTCATGCTCCCAACTTTGTGGGAAAAGTTTTAGGATGGCCCCTTCCTGTTCCAACATGACTGCGCACTAGTGCACAAAGCAAGGCCCTTAAAGACACGGATGAGCAAGTTTGGGGTGGAGGAACTTGACTGGCCTGCACAGAGTCCTGACCTCAACCTGATAGAAAACCATTGGAATGAATTAGAGTCGAGAATGCGAGCCAGGCCTTCTCATCCAACATCAGTGCCTGACCTCACAAGTGTGCTATTGGAACAATGGTCAAACATTCCCATAGACACACTCCTAAACCTTGTGGACAACCATCCCAGAAGAGTTGAAGCTGTTATAGCGGCAAAGGGTGGGCCAACTCAATATTGAACCCTACGGACTAAGACTGGGATGCCATGAAAGTTCATGTGTGTGTAAAGGCAGGTGTCCCAATACTTTTGATATTATAGTGCAGGGCTCAAAATTTCAAGTCCTAAGCTACTAGCCAGGACTTAAAAGTTACTTGCCACCTAATTCCACCCCTAAACAGACCCTCAAAAATGATCTCATGAAATTACACTTAAATGTTTTATGCAGAATTAAGTTACAAAAATAGATATGAACAACAACTTTATCAGTGCCCATCAATGCAGCCTCACCAGTTTCCATCAGTGCAGCCTATCAGTGCAGCATATCAGTACCTGTCAGTGCAGCATCATCAGGGAAGCTAGATAGTGCCCATCAGTGCCGCCCAATCAGTGCCCATCAATGCAGCCTCATTAGTGCCCATCAATGCAGCCTCATCAGTGCCCATCAATGCAGCCTCATCAGTGCCCATTAATGCAGCCTGTCAGTGCCTATCAATGCAGCCTCATTAGTGCCCATCAATGCAGCCTCACCAGTGCCCATCAATGCAGCCTGAAAGGTGCATATCAATGCAGCCTCACCATTGCCAATCAGCGCAGCCTTATCAGTGCCCAGCAAAGCAGCCTCATCAGTGCCCCTCAATACAGCCTTACCAATGCCCATAAATGCAGCCTCACCAGTGCCCATCAATGCAGCCTCACCAGTGCCCATCAATGCAGCTTCACTAGTGCCCATCAATTCAGCTTCACCAGTGCCCATCAGCACAGCCTCATCAGTGCCCATCAATGCAGCCTCACCAGTGCCCATCAGTGCAGCCACACCAGTGCCCATCAATGCAGCCTAATCAGTGCCCATCAATGCAGCCTGACCAGTGCCCATCAATGCAGCCTCACCAGTGCACGGGGATAACAGAGAGGAGAGGAAGAGGACAGCTGGTAGGGTAGCACAGAGAGGGGATCTCCTGCTGTGACACAACTCTGATTTGAGTAGCCCGGCAGCCGCTATCATACAAAGTCCTGCCTCTTGGACTGGCTCATATGATACACGTCACACGTCCCGGCATTGGACCAGTGTGCTGTCTATTATAGGAGCAGGTTCAGGAGGTGGGACTTCGTATGATAGTGACTGCCGGGCAGTTCAAATCATAGCTGTATTTCAGCGAGAGATCCTCGCTATGTGTGTCCTGGCCGGCTCTCCTCTTCCTCTCCTCTCTCTTCCCCAGGTTCCTGGCCAATCGCTGGGAGAACAGCTGCCATTCAACCCCGCCTGCCAGTGGCATCTGCCCCCCCCCCTTCCGAGGCAGCCCCACACCTGCCCACATGTTTTTTTCCACTCGCCAAATGCAAGCAGGCGCTTAGAAATTTTGAGGGCTGGTATAGTGTATATATCATATAGTTTGTAGACTCTATGCCTCTCACACTGACTAAATGATAAACACACTGTTTTGGGTTACTTTTACTAAAATAATGTAGCAGAATAAATGTTGGCCTAATCTTATGAAGAAACGTTATTTATTTGCAATATTTTATAACAAAAACTAAGAAAAAAGTGTTTTTTTTTTCCCAACATATAGCAAAAAATAAAAAAACTAGTGATGATTAAATACCACCAAAAAAACCTCTATCTGTCTAAAACAATTTAATTTGGGTACAGTGTCGCATTCCTGAGTAATTGTCGCTCAAAGCACTGAAATTGGTCTGGACTAGAAGGGGGTGAACGTGTCCGGACATGAAGTGGTTAGTTTATTTCATCAAATGTACTATACCTCAAAAAAGCTATGCAAAATACAATTCTGCTCCTCTATCTTATGCTATAAAATAATATAGAGCAGTCTCAGATTTTTCCCATATGGTATGGTAACGTAACGTACAAATGCGGATAGGATTTTGGAGGGGGATCACCCTATGTCCTCCTACTCTTAGATACAACTTATAAGCAGTAATATAACTTATGCAAATTTGAGGTGGATGGATGGCCTCTTAGCCAGACTCTGGTGACTCACAGTAGACTGTAGCCAACTTAACACCACAAACGTATATACTTGTATCGCTTGATCGGCTACAGTGCATCTGGAAAATATTCACAGCGCTTCACTTTTTCCACATTTTGTTATGTTACAGCCTTATTCCAAAATGGAATTCACCACAGGTGGACTCCAATAAAGTTGTAGAAACATCTCAAGGATGATCAGTGGAAACAGAATGCACCTGAGCTCAATTTTGAGTGTCATGGCAAAGGCTGTAAATACTTATGTACATGTGAATTTTTTCATTTTTTATTTTTAATACATTTGCAAAGATTTCAAACAAACTTCTTTCACGTTGTCATTATGGGGTATTGTTTGTAGAATTTTTAGGAAAATAATGAATTTATTCCATTTTTAAATAAGGCTGTAACATAACAAAATGTGGAAAAAGTGAAACGCTGTGTGTACTTTCCGCATGTACTGTATCTAGTAGAAAAAAATATGTGTATTCTGAGATGTAGAACTAAACCCAAGACCCTACATTCACTATATCTGGTCTCCCACAGTACACAGAACATGGAAATGGAATCGTTTTCATAAATATAAACGGCTAAATACCTTTTCTCATCAGAAGTTAGAGCAGTTTTGTGACTTCTATCAGTGGCTGGTTAAAGCTTGTAGGAGGAGTTTTCATTCTCCTCTGACTGTCCTATGAGGATGCAGGACCCCTGACCCTCTGTCTGGACAATGCTGATTAGCCCTGTGCTGATCACATGCACCCTCCCAGGAAAAGAAAAACTCTCTAGCAATACACACCAAACTGAGCATGTGCAGCCCGTCCCCTGGCCTCTCTGGAAGAAGGGGAGGATCAGAGGAGACAGTATCAAACAGCCGTTTTACACAATCCAGTTGATTAACCCCTTAGGTTCAGCACAGTGCTTTACTGCATATACAGACTGGTTTTACTGTTGTGTGTATAGTAACACTTAAAGCAGTAATAACATGGGTCAAATTTAAGGGCATAAACTTTATTCTTAAGGCTACGTTCACATGTAGGTGTTTGGACGTTTTGGGGGCGTTTTTCTGCTCTAGGATCAGCTCTCAAAACGCCCAACAAGACAAATCCTATTCATTTCAATGGCCCCTGTTCACATCTGAGCATTTTGACGCCATGAGCAAAACGCTCAACGCTCAGAAAAGTACATGAGCTTCTTTTTGGGCAGATTACAGGCGTTTTCCATTGGTCTCTATTCAATCTAAAAACGCCTGCACAAAAAACGCCTGTAAAAACGCCTGTAAAACGCCTGCAAAAACGCCCATAAAAACGCCTGAAAAAACGCCCAAAAAAAACGCCTGTAATAGCAACGCCAAGATGTGAACGGAGCCCTAGGCTCCGTTCACATGTGAGCGTATGGATCGCGGGCAGAACCGCCGCGGTTCCGCCCGCGATCCGGAGATTTATTGCAAATCGCGGGACGCCTAGCGTTGCCCGTTGATTTGCAATAGCCCCCCAAACGCCGAGCGATGTTGCCGCGATTTCCGCCTGCCGAATTGCGGCAACATCGCGCAAACAAAATCGCGGGACGCAATACGCTCCAAAGAAGTACAAGAGCTTCTTTGGAGCGTATTGTGTCCCGCGATTTTGTTTGCGTGATGTTGCCGCGATTCGGCAGGCGGAAATCGCGGCAACATCGCTCGGCGTTTGGGGGGCTATTGCAAATCAACGGGCAACGCTATGCGTCCCGCGATTTGCATTAATCTCCGGATCGCGGGCGGAACCGCGGCGGTTCTGCCCGCGATCCAAATGCTGACATGTGAATGCAGCCTTAATGTTTAGAATCAAGTATAATTGTGTGCTACCCATATAAATCTGTGATGAATAAAATGCCAGCTGCTGCTACCAACTAAATGTGTTCCCATGTAAAAAAAATAAAATGACAGAATGCGGTAACGCTGCTAAAAAGGAATAAATAATAAAGTAAACAGTATAAAACATAAATATCATACAATTACTGTGCCAAATAAGGTAAATATCTTGCTAAAGTGCGATGTGATGCAGATACACCATCTCTGATTAAAAAAGGGGTGATAACAAGACAAATAAATCCTAAATAAAAAAACAATTACATCGGAGGAAAAAAATTGTCATACCGCTACTATAAAATTAGTTATATAAAAAATACCATGCAGGCAGTGCAAAATAAATGCAGGCAGTGTATATCCAGGAGATCTAAGCCTAGCATAGTTGCCATTAACCATCCGGAAGGTTTACCCTCTTCATGATCAGGCCATTTTTTGCAATACAACACTGCATTACTTTATTTGACAATTGCCTGGTTGTGCGACATTGTATCCAAATAAAATTGTTGTCCATTTTTTCCACACAAATAGAGCTTTCTTTTGGTGGTATTTGATCACCTCTGCAGTTTTTTGTTTTTGAGCTATCAACAAAAAAAAAAGGACAACTTTGAAAGTGTGGAAGATGATGTTACGTCAAGTTAATACATACCTTACATGTCACGCTTTAAAATTGCATGCACTGGTGGAATGGCGACAAACTACGGCACCTAAAAATCTCAATAGGGGACGCTTTAAAAAATGTTAACGGTAACCAGTTTATAGTTACAGAGGAGGTCTTTTGCTAGATATATTGCTCTGGCTCTAAAGATCGCAGCGATACCTCACACGTGTGATTTAAACACTATTCAAAAATGTATGCGTTTTCTTTGGTGCGCGAGCACGCAAGGACACAAACACGGAAAAATGTTCTTATCTATTTTATTTTTACACTGTTCCTTTAAAAAAAAAAAATATGATCACTTTTATTGCTGTTACAAGGAATTTAAGCTTCCCTTGTGACAGTAATAAGAACCCAAACCCCTCCTCTGCACTTCAAAGTATTAAAAAACCCAAAATCCGTGTTTTTGAATACTTTGGGTTTTTGAAAATCAGCGCCGATGGCTGCTAAGTAAACCGGAAGTAACATTGTGATGTAGCTCCTGAGTTCCTACATCAGAGACCCGATCAATACCGGCTTTGCTTGGGACTCCAGCCAGCTGGCGGACGTGCTGGCTGGTCACTCGGGTCTCCTGGTGGGACGGGAGACTCGGGCAGAGCAGCGGAAGGCGGCAGGAGGGGGGACATCCCCTCCCGCTGCTTGTGATAACGGCTGAGTGGCTGCTTAGCCGCATTGGTTGCTATCACATGAAAGCCGACTGTTTGCTCTAAAAAACAGTACCGGGGTGATGCCTCTAGCTGCAGGCATCACCCTGGTACAATCACTTCCTCAAAATGCCGTACAGGTTCATGATTTTATGGGAAGTGGTTAAGCAGCTCGAATAAATGACCTTTACCAAAATCAAAAAAAGGCCAGCCATAGACTGAGTGAATTTCTCTCCTACAACCATGGGTTTACAGGACACAGACAGCGTTGACGGGGGGAATCCGTCTTGCCGAGTCGTTGTGGTCTCCCAGCGGGGGGGAAGTCGCCTCCACTGGGAGAAGACAGTGATTATTGCTAGCGGCTATACCAGCCACTAGTGATAATCACATGTAAAATATGGCAGGTTGGTTGTACCCAAGTTGATCAATCAACTATTCATCAGTACATTCAGCCTGCCCATACATGGTTTGAATCTTTTTCCAGTTCCTGCTGAACCGGCCAAGATTCAAATCGTCTGTTGTTGGCCAATGGGTACAGCAGACACTAAATGTGTATGTCCCCATCATATTTAAAATTCAAGTCATGCATCCTAGTATGCAGATTGAAAAGCCCGAAAACTATTCAATGGATCAGAAGGCAACACAACACGGTGCTATGATTCATGGCGGCTTCATAGAGAATTTCTTCTGAGCAGTTCAGCCTTATGACTCAAAAGACAAAATTCCCAGCTAAGTTACAAAAAATTTATGGAAGTCATTTTCCATGTCATATATGGATTCTTTCAAGGGTGGCCTTGTAGTATATATAAATATTTATTGTACATGTACATGTACTGTACTCATAAACATTAGTCAATTGTCTCTTGTATATATTCCAAATTCCAGCTGTGTATGTTATATCTTACTAGCTCCATTTGTCTTCTATTAGCAATGCTTAGCGATACATTTTTCTTCTACAAAGTCCGTGTTTTAAAAATGTGTTGTAAAAACATTACAACTAGTGAATTTAAGGCCTCATGTACAGGAGAGTCAGGCTTTTTTTTTTTTTGGCAGCTTAAAAACGCCCCTCCATGGTATTCTTTGGCCTCATGCACACACAGGTGTTTAGAAACTGTAAGTGGCAGAAGTGTTTTTAAGCTGCAAAAAAACCCCAGCGCAATTTGAGGAACGGCGTTAAAGCTGTAAAAAGAGAAAAAAATTGAACAAAAGTTCAGAAGGTGGGACTTTAAATGAGGCTCCGCCCAATGGGGCTAGATGCCTCCATCCCTATTCATGAGAATATGGGGGGAATATAGTAATTAAAAATAATAAAAACGGATACGTCAGGCAGTGGGCTTGTACAAGGATAATAAAGTAGAGACCTAATAATATGACAGTAACTATTATACATTGGTAAAATGTAGCCCATTGCCTAAAGGGGGTAATAAACAGGGGGAACAGTAGAAAAGGGGGTAACATGGGACTTTAAATGAAGTGTGTGAACAAGCGGTTGGTAATAAAAAGTTAGAATCACTGGTAGAAAAAAGCACAGGTTTAATAATACATGTAAATTTGTATAACATTGCATTGATTGCATAGTACGTACATATAGTGCTCAAAACCATAATACAGTACAGGGCATGATAATAAAGGCACATAATAAGATAGTAAACAATGTACCTAAAATCAAAAATAACTCTATGTAAGCAGTTGTAAAGTCCATATAAATGGTATAGTAGATGCATCGATATGCTCGACGCGTTTCGTGGGCATCTCCACTTTATCAAGAGCAAGTGCATCATGGGTATATACAAGGGTAGGTCAGTACAAAATGTAAAATATAAAAACATCCTGAGGCAGAGGTCCAGAGGGCAGAAACATCCCGGCCGGGAGCTGAGGGAGCCCCCCCAGCACCCAACATAGGGCACATCAAGTGGACATTCCAGAAAGCAGAGAAATATAGCCAAGATGGGAAATGGGGGGCGGTATAAAGTAGTCATCACCAGGGATATCTGTGTGAGTGAATAAAAATTGTATATAAATATTCAATAAAAATAGCATAGAGATGGATTGTCTATGAAAAAATAAAAAGTGATAAACGGTCAAGGGTTAAGGAAATATGTACCAACGAAGTGATGGTAGTGAATGAAATCAAAGAAGTAGGTGGTAAAGAGAAAACGTACCAAGGGAGTAAGAAAAGTCTAAGGTGAACAGGGGAGCCCGCAAACAGGACTACCGAAAAAGTGCCACAAACCACAAACCAAAAGGTGAAGGTGAAATAAAAAGGAATGGTGAAGGAAAGAGGCATGTCATCGTATGTACCCGAGTTGGTCATGGTGGAACTCCCAGCGTCACGTCCATGCTCGACATGGGAAGGAGATCGCCGTCTCTCGGATGAGAATACATCCAGGACAGCGGCGAACAAACCTCCCCATAAAAGGGCGCGAGAATGGAGTGGCGCCAAAATGAAGAATTACGTGCAAAATAATGGTACCGCTTTCAGCACCTAAATCTCTTATCCACAGTGTGAGGGGGCTGCCAAAGCACTAATGGACAATCCCTGGCAGAACTATACAAGCAGGAACTGTGTTGTCTTAGCATGGCCAGCTGGTTCACACTACACAAAGCTTTGACAGGAGACCCCTCTAGACCACTGCAACTGTTTGTGCATTACTTCCACACTGGTATTTATCATGGAGTCAGCTCCACTTACTAACATCAAGTCTGGATATTGAACTATCCTATATTCTTCATAATGGCAGACTCATAAAGTGTATGATCACCTACATATGTAAATATGTGATAATTAAATTTCTGAGCTGAAGCATCCTATATCCATTGTATCCTTTAGAATCATCAGGTCGCTTTATTTCTATGAGCTATGCAATACAATTTTTTAGAACATATGGTCATTGGCTAACATAGCTAGATTGGGAGGGTGGATGTTTGGGTTTTAACAGGGGCGTAACTACAGGGGTTGCAGGGGTTGCAATTGCAACCGGGCCCCATGCTCCAGGGGGCCTGTGCGGCTCCCCTGTACACCTGGATAGAAGGGGTGGCGGGGGCAGCATGTAGAGAAATCACTGTCCTGCTTTTTCCTCCTGTAGCAGCAGGAGGAAAACGGAGGAGATTGGTTCCTCTGTATGCTGCTCCTATCCTTGTGTTCTGCTGTCTCTGGGCCCCTGTGTGCTCCCCTGCCCCCCCCCCCCTACCTGTGCTCCCTCCCTCTCCTGCCGGCTGCTGCAGGGGATGTGTCACAATAGAGAACCAGGAAGGGGTCGGTAAATATGTAATTTAACAGCTCCTTCCTTTTCTGAATGGACAGAGTCATAGTCAGTGAGATTGTAAAAAAAATAAAATGATAAAAAATAATACAATTAAAATACCAAAAAATAAAAACTACTGACACCAGTGGGCGAACTTCCAGAATCGCAAAGGTCACACTTGCAACCAGGCCCTGGCATTCCACCATCGTGGAGAGGCCCCAAGATGGCAGGAAGGGGGCCCACTGCAGAACTTGTGAAAGGGTCCTGCTGCGGGACCATAATAAAGGGCCCCCCAATGGGAGTAAAGGGCCCCAGGATCAGTGGGAAGAGCCCCAGACTTGAAGGGAAGGGGCAACCAGAGGTCCGGGTGGCCCTTCATGGTTTCTTGCACCGGGGCCCTGAAGGTTCTAGTTACGCCTCTGGGTTTTAACAGTAGGAGTGTGTTTGTGAAATGTGGTACCTATTTTTTTCTCATACAGTAAATGTTTTTGCAATCAATAAACCTTTTCAAATTAGTTCAGTGAGTTAAATATAATTTTCCTTGTTTTTGACATTTACTTGAGGGTCAGTTGAGCATAATCAGGTTTTTATCTCTCAGTTGTAGCCAGTTTCCCTTAACCTTTTTTGACAATAACTTGCCTACTAGTCTTTTAAAATGTAGCACCCTCCTAGATAGGTGCTAGGTAGTGAGTATATCTTGCTCTGCCTGCCTAACAGGGGAGCAGCAGGCAAAACCTAGTTGCTCTTTCTGCTTATCAGGGAGCAGGATTTCTCGTGAGGCCTGTTACATGTGTCCACTGCGTGATTCTTCTGGGCTGAGGGAGTTTCCCCACTGTATCCAATGGTGAGGCACATTGGACAGTGGAGGAAACCCAGCCAGTGACACACAGGCTTTGTTACTGCCCCAGGGATTGACACAGACTGCTGTCTTGGTGCATTATGGGGCAGGGTATATAAAGCCCGGGACATATGTGCTCAGGGTCTTTGGGCGGGAAGCCAGGTCCCGGAAGGAGGGTGACGGCTGTCTCTCCTTCTGTTACTGTGGATGGTGGTCACAGGCATTTAGCCTTGTGAGCCAGGAGTGTGGGGCTGAATTGGGAGGTCCAGGAAAGCTGACTGGTGGGGTTGAAGGCAGAGTGACTCAGTGAGTACAGAGAAGCTTGCCGGGGGTCTGCCCAGGAAGGGGACCACTCCAGTGGATAGAGTCAGTTAATGGGTGTCAGCACACTTAGTAAGAGAGAAAGGGGGTGCCAAGTTTAGAACCCTGAAGAGATAATTCAAGCAGGAACACTTAAAGTATTAAAGTATCTTCACTTCAGTGGCAAGGTGAAGCAGCAGCCTTGCCGCATCCTAAGTCCGTTGTCCTCACCATTGTGAATAGTTGTCAGTTGGAGTATCTCACTCATCCCTTATCCTATCACAGTTATACAATAAACTACAAAACAACATCCCCTGGACTGTTAATTTACTGAACCAAGCATTTAAAATAATACGTTTTCATAGACTGTTGCTCCGGAAAATCCAACGGAATCCAGAAAGTGTAATTCTCAGCAGTCCCCTAGGGGGCAGTGCTACAAAAACATGCAGAATTTAGTACTAAGTTTTGCCCCTGTAGACTTCAGTGGGGTTCCCAGCTAAATTCTGGTTTCCTGGATTTCAAACAGGATTTGACTAACCCCCTCCAGATTGAACACAGACAGATTCACTCATCCCTACTGGTTAGGTGGGTGAATAATCAGTTTATGCCTAAGGGCACCCCAAGATTGACAATACAATTATATTTTCAACAAACATGCCAGTACATAAGGCCATCTTTGTAATGTGTTCTGTACACAGAACCCCAAATTAACTTTGATCTCTTCTGGATGTCAGTTACATAATGCACTATAAGCATGGTGGAATATATTGATCTCCAGGAGCATGTTTAGGAACCACTATTCACAGCAGTTTCTGAAAATCAGACTTGAACAGATTTAGACATGAAGGAAACGTGTAAACATCTGTTTGCTACTTTCATACTGACCGGAGGAATTTGCTTGCAATTAACAAAACTGCTGCAGGCATCTTTTCTGGCGTATCATACCCTATTTATTCAGCAGCCACTAATGTGGATTATTATGCCTTGTACATCTAAAAGACATAATAAAAATGGTTGTAGCTGTCTTGAACTTGTATAACTTTTTTACTATGACCTGGTAATAGACTTCCGATCTGCAAACCTAAGCATCCTGTTGTCCTATAAGCAGAAGTTTAAACAACATTTTAAAGCCTAAGTTTATCCTAAATTAAAAAAAAAAACATAAATATAAGCACAAGGGACATAGCTTACATTTGGTATGATGTGTCCCTAGTTCTGATTCTTCTTGGGTTGGGAGAAATTTTTATCTTTCCTACCCCCTGCCATAATCTTCTGGTGCAGTAGGGGTTAAAACAACTAAGAGGGAACTCTCATCAAGAGAGGCAGCCAGCAGCAGAACAGCTTGATGGGTACCCTGCAGTACAGCTGCTTGTATTTTACTGCTTGTGCTACTGAGCTATGAAATAATTTTTAAAGCTTATCTTCAGCTTTAGTTTTAGTTTAAATAGATTGTTCAGGCCAAGCTGGCCCAAACAAACCATTTCCCTCAGTAACATGTGCGACCACTAGTGGCATTGCTATGAGATGAGGGGTGACACCATGAATTAGGAAGTGATAAATGACCACGATGGTGTCACCCCCATCAGGGCCAGATTAACGTAGGGGCTATTGGAGCCGCAGCTCCAGGCCCCTACATTAATATACCCTATATTGTCAAAAGTATTGGGATGCCTGCTTTACACGCACGTGAACTTTAATGGCATCCCAGTCTAAGTCCCTAGGATTTAATATTGAGTTGGACCACACTAACATCTTCAACTCTTCTGGGAAGGCTGTTCAAAGGGTTTAGGAGTGTGCCAATGGGAATGTTTGACCATTCTTCCAGAAGCACATTTGTGAGGTCAGGCACTGATTTTGGAGAGAAGACCTGGCTCTCAGTCTCTGCTCTAATTCATCCCAGAGGTGTTTCTATCGGGTTGTGCAGGCCACTCAAGTTTCTCCACCCCAAACTTGCTCATCCATGTCTTTATGGACCTTGCTTTGTGCACTGGTCCAAATTATTTTGTGAAGGGGGATAATGATGTGGTGTTGTTTTTCAGGGGTTGGGCTTGGCCCCTTAGTTTCAGTGAAAGGAACTCTTAAAGCTTTAGCATACCACGACATTTTGGACAATTTCATGCTCCCATCTTCCCATCTTCGAGGGAACAGTTTGGGTATGGCCCATTCCCCTTCCACATGACTGCGCACCAGTGCACAATGCAAGGTCTATAAAGACATGGATGAGTGAGTTTGGGGCGGAGAAACTTGACTGGCCTGCCCTGAACCTGATTGAACTCCTTTGGGATGAAGTGGAGACTGCGAGCCAGGCCTTCTCGTCCACCATCAGTGCCTGAACCCAAATGCGCTTCTGGAAGAATGGTCAAACATTCCCTTAGACACATTCCTAAACCTTGTGGACAGCCCTCCCAGAAGAGTTGAAGCTGTTATAGCTGCAAAGGGTGAGCCAACTCCATAGTGAACCCTACGGACTAAGACTGGGATGCCATTAAAATTCATGTGCGTGTAAAAGCAGGCGTCCCAATACTTTTGACAATATAGTGTAGGCCTAGCTGCCCAAAAAAAAAGTCCCCTTGGCACTGCCACTGGTCGCCACTGCCCACCACTGCCTAGTGTTCGCCGCTGTGAAAATTATTGGTTGCTAGGATCACATAGCATCCTAGCAACCACTCAAGTGCAAGCACCGGCCCTGGCAGAGGTACAGGATGTAACTTCCTCCTCCCTGCTCAGCCTCCGTGTGCCCTGGCTCTTGCCCTGCAGACATTACCAACTAAGGTGAGGGGGACCAATCGGGAATTGGGACTGAGGATATGTAACTGTCTGGTACATGTCCTCAGGCACAGACTCAGGCACAGACTCTGGCAGTGGCAGTGTGTGTGCGGTACTGCAGCAGCCAAGGAGAGAGGGTGTCCTCTCCTGCAATGCAGTCATGCTCTGTCATATTGTGTGTGTCAGGTCATCTTCCTTTCCATGGGTGGCGTTGCAATCTTCCTTGTCCATTCTATCAGCTGGATAGCCATGAATTTCATCCACCTCCCCAGCCAAGAGGGATCGATCCATCCAGGTCTGTCTCATGCCACTCCTTAGGCTTCATTCACACCTGAGCGTTTCATTTTCAGGCATTTTTTGGGGCGTTTTTCAGGCGTTTTTATTTTTGTTCTTGGATGTTTTTGCCTCCAAATAAATATAATATAGACTACCGTATAAGGTTTCCATTCCATCAATTCACACACACACACAGAACCGGAACTGAGCCATTTATACACAGATGGCTTTTTGGGCTTCCAACAGGGGTCAAAAATGCTATACAAATGATTTATTGACTGAATTACACCATCTATGGGCCTGATATAGGTCCTTTCATGGAAAATTGTGATCTCTCATACTCATATACATTTGGCCTTCATCAGGCAGTTAGAGATCATCAGGTTTAGGTTCATTTGCGCTGTAAAAGTGTGTGTATTGTTAATACTGTCAGTAGTCCAGTCTCCTTGAACAATTCAGCTGCAGAATATCCTTCCCTTTTTTTTTTAGCCTGTTAGACCTGAATTTGTAGCGCTGTTTTTTTTTTCCCCCAGTTGGGGTTTGTGTTGTCATATTGTCTGTGAGGCACTGGGGAGCAGTTGAAAAATGGGATTCCAGCCTGCTATGCTGGGATTTGTAGTCCCAATGAAGGGGGGGGGCGGCAATGCTCACACATACTGTGGGGAGGGGGGGGGGGGGCTAGTCGTATAAGGTGAAAAGACTCTGTGCTGTGCTCTGCTGTGACGGGGCTACCATGGCTGACCTGCCCTCCTTCAAGAAATACTTATTATTTGGCACACTGGTTTAAAGGTGAACTCTACAGACTCTGGGGTGAGGGTTTCCCCCTTTAATTATTGAAGGAAGAGGTTACACTAGGTTTTCCTGCACCAGGTGACACCAGCCCTCATGAGGCCACTGGCGGCTACTGGATGTGCTGTATAAACTATATATACAGTATACAGCACTGTGTCCGGGTGCGAAAAGAGACCTTCCTGTCTTACACATGGAACAAAATAGCATCAGTCAGAGCGGCTCTTAGCCATTCATAGGGAGCTTTGTATTCTATCAATGAGTCAAAGAGGAGAGCTGATGATGTCACATTCTCCGACTTAGCCAATCAGAGGAAGCATTTAATTCAGAATATTCAGTTTTACTGAGCTGATTCTCTGCTTCTGTAGCAGCGGGTGCTATCCTCTACTCCCCACTCCAGGAGTGGACAGTTCCTCAGCTCCTCCCTGCTATTGCCTTTGCATTGGAAGTGGTGACATCAGAAGACCCGCAACCACCTGAGCATAGGGCAGAAGAGGCTGCAGGAACCGGTCTTACAGCCTACAGAGGGAGCCTGTGGAGACTTTTTGTGGTACCCTAGACCTAAATGAACATTTAACCCTTGCAGTGCAGGGGTAGCCTCATTGCAAGTGAGTATTTTTCCATTCCCTGGAGTTTATTTCCTCTTTGTTGTGCTTATTTCTTTGGGTTAAAGTTCTATACTTTCCTAAAGTTAATGATACACTACCTCCGGTGTCTCCTTCTGTTTCACAATTAGGAAAAAATAAATATACAGTATCATATTATCTAGCAGGGTGGAAGCTGCAGATGTGCACTGAAGTATGGAGAAAATATTCAGAAAAGGTATAATAAATAATAATGTCAGGCATAGTCTTTCATCGACTGTTGCAATTACATAGAATACACAGCACAATTGATTGGATAAGCCATACTGCAGTCTTGGAAGCTGAATGCACAATCGTATTCACATCTGAATAAAAGTCACTCTTGATAGATTTAGTTCTAAACACATAAAGAGGAACTGAACTCTAGGAAGCTCTGGCCAAAAAAATAGCAAGATGGCAATGGATTTGTCACCAGTTTTGTGTGGCATCTGATCTTTTCCCATTTCTGACTCACTATGTTCTGCACTGTGTTTCTATGTGAAAGCAGTCATCTTGGATTTTCTTCCTCAGATCAAAGACTCCAGCAAGGAGAACAGTGGGTAGCAAAGTAATGACATGACTTCATCTCACTCCAAATCTTCCATGACTAGTAGTCAGGGGCAGCAGTTCCCCAGTTCTCACACTGCAGATACACAGCTAAAAGACGTTACATACAGAATTGCCTGTACATACCAGGTGCGCACTGCTGTTTTTTACAAACAATTTCTAGATGTTTCCTATAACATGGCAAATCTTCCATTTATGAGTTTAGGTACACTTTAAAGTAGAACTAAAGGAAAATCTTTTTTTTTCCTGTTGGATGTAGTAGTTGTAACCACTGACAGTTTTTTTGCTATCTGTGTGTCACATTGGGGAGATTTTCCTCCACTCCCTGTCCCATAGTCAAATTAGAAAGTGAGGACTGTTTGATACTGTTCTGATTTTGAGGAAGGATATCCTGCTATTTTTTGTTATTGCCACTGGATAATCTGTGCTTGACAGCTGCCTCCATAAGGATATGCATCCCCAGCCCCTCCACCTTCTTTCTCTCTTTCACTTCTTCATTTTTTCCACTTCCTCTTGGAGGTATCCCCGAATTCCTACTGATCTTTATGTCAAAGTGTATTTTCTTTTTCTATTTTCTTGAATGTCACTGTGTTTTATGGCATATTCATTGACAGTCTTCTGTACCTGCTAAATGTATTCTACAGTACTTTGACCTGTACATTTTTGTGCATTTTCCTAAAAAACCTATACTCAGCCCAAGTTGGCAACCAGAAGATCTGGGCCTCTAAATTCTGCAAGGAGAAGACGGGCTTCTCTCAGCAATCGCTGCCTGCTTACCTGTCAAAACCTGGTGAAAACTCTTGGTCTCCTTCCTCTCCAATTTTGACTCCTTGGCTGTCAAAGAAGCTCTCGCCATCAGCATTGGAATCCTACCTGATGTCCAACACCCCTCCTGGCTGGAGGATGCAGAGCTATGAGGTGTATTGTGTTCTCTTCCTATGCAGTAGGACTTAGATATAATAGCTCATAGAATTGTAGAAGCCTTTCGTAGAGAGCTGAATAACCTTAAAAAGAAAATTAGAGGTATAGAGACACGGATCACCCACTTAGCAGCTTGTAAAGACTCTGTTCACTCTCACCCCAATGCCCTCAAACAGGTCCAGGACTTAGACCAACAATGCTTTACCTCTCTGTGCCTCCTTTATGCAACAGCTGGCCAAGTGTCGAAAACCACGATGCAGTTGATCTGTATGGAACATCTTACCAATGGGTCTATCCTTTTCACCTGTAAGTAAACAGACAACCGATCATTCTTTCTCCACACACTCTCACAACTGTTAGCACTATTCCACTTTCTGGATGTGGAAGCAATCTAAAGAGTGGAAGGGATGACAACCTCTGGCTGACACTTTGTAATGGACCACAATTATACCAGTGTTGCCAACCGTCAGTATTTTTACTGGCAGCCAGTAAAAAATGGGCACTTTTCCCCTGCCAGTAAATGCCAGTGATAGGAAAAGGTTGCCAGTAAAAAATATGGCTGTGACATGTTCCGGTCCAGAGTCAGCTAAGACCATCAAAGTGCCTGATACAGTGTGATCGAGCTGAGGGCGGGTCTGGCGGAGGTGGTGCCTGAGTGTGTCGTGTAATGTCATGGTGCAAGGGAGCCGAGTGGAGCAGTCGGAGCCCCTTGTGTGGGTCTGCGGGACGGGAGAAAGGCAAGCCCAGGAACATGACTGTCAGTGCTGTTTGGACTGCTGCACACTGCAGTCATTGTCACTCTTGAGAGTCGATTTCATGTGTGTGTGCCCACCCATTCTAATTTCTTAACCTGTCCCTGAGCTACTTACTTACTATATGGAAAATAAAACAGGAAATATAATTTTAGCCTTAATATCCACCTTAAAATCACATTGCTAATTGCTTAGTGTACTTGTTTGTAGCCTAAGTACTGAAATTTGCACTTAAAACTGTAATTTTGTAACTTTTGGAAATGCCAGTAAAAACTTGGCTGTGCCAGTAAATTTCGGGTGTCGTGTCAGTAAATTTCAATCTGCTAGGTTGGCAACACTGAATTATACTGATTCATTACAGGAATCTAAACCCTTGCTGCTAATGCCCCAACACCCCTGGTGTTTGATCATATACACTGCCAGAGCCCCATTTGTCTAAACTTGTAGTGTTCCTTTTTATGGTCTCACATGGACCTTTGGGATCAGGGAAGTCTGCAGTCTCTGTGGGAGCGGTCGCAGGTTTGCATGTTTTTCCTGCATGTGGCCTAGATTGTTTTCATCCAACCATCTAAAGAATACCTTGACTTAAGTCTAAGAATATAACAACTCTGCACTATGGAGCATATAACCAGCTGCTACACCCACCCAGAAACTGCTACCAATTGGTAAAGTGTAATGGAATTTAAAAAAATAAACGTGTGAATGGTGCTGCCAGCAATGATTTACAAATACTGTGCTATAAAGTACCCTTGTGCTGATGAGTAACAATGATGTGCAATATCCTCTGCTAGGGCTGTAAGGTAAATCTTAGTCCAAGACTGCACTTCACCTCCCTTATTTATGCGGGGAAACCCTGCAATTCATTGCCTGTTCCCGCATCGCACCTGAATTACCCAGTGGTTCACACTGAGATCTGTGACCCGCTAGGGGAGTCAGTGTAAACTTAATGACACCCCCAGATTGGTTTGCAGATCACAGTGCAAACTGTCAAATGATGCAGGAATCAGATCGCGTAGGTGTGTGAACACCCATGCAATCAAATTCCAGTGCGGACCAAAAAAAGGCCTTACACTATTTTGGTGCGAATGCAATGCAATTTCAGCCATGTAGTTTGTATGTTTGAAATCGCATCACACACACATCGCATGTGAACTGCACAGAAATGCAAATGTGAACCGGCCCTAACAGATGTTTGAAGTGTAAACCTTTTTGATATGTGAACCATGCAATCAATAAGTTCACTAACAGTGCTATGATACACTTCCCCCGATGGTGTTAGAAATATCCAAATGTATAGTCTAATATCACCCCTATTTCAGTAGAAATAAAGTGCTGTAGTGCCAAAAAACATAAGTTCGTAGATAAACAAAATAAATGTGACCAATAACATAAAATTGCAACAATTCATAAGTCCGTGTAAAGAGTCCTCAAAAATCATGTGATGTCATCATGCATCGGCACAGGCCACGGCCATCTTGATGGTTTGAGGTTACCTCTACTGTATATACCAGGGATCTCCAAACTACGGCCATCCAGCTGTTGTGGAACTACACATCCCATGAGGCATTGTAAAACTCTGACATTCACAGACATGACTAGGCATGATGGGAATTGCAATTCCTGAACAACTGGAGGGCCGTAGTTTGAAGACCCCTGCTATACACTAATAATTCATCTTTGTTTGTAAGTGCAATACTTCATTAAACTACAGTAAAACCTTGGATTGCGAGCATAATTCGTTCCGGAAACATGCTTGTAATCCAAAGCACTCTTATATCAAAGCAAATTTCCCCATAAGAAATCATGGAAACTCAGATGATTCGTTCCACAACCATTTATTCATAAGTCCTTCAGTTTATAGTCCATATAAAAAGATTATAGCATTGCGAGAGGTTATATAACCATAAAATGTCCATCCACAAATAGCCGCTTCCACAAGGGGATTAGAAGCAAAATCCAGCAGGAGCTACAGAGTATGAAAGAGAAGAGAGGCGCCTCTAAGTGTAGCAATATGGTTCCATTTAATGAAGGTACAACATTTAGCAACTCACATGGTTGATGAATAAAACAGGCACATCTAGGTATGCAGGCATCCGGGGTAAAGCTGTCCACATAGACCATCTTCTGCACCGCCGGCTGCCAGTCTGTAATCCTTACCGGGAAGACCACCCTGCAGTAAAGCGATCTGAAAGCGAGGGGCAGCATGGAAGGGATGACGTAGATGGCGGTGCGGAGGATGGTCTATGTGGACAGCTTTAGCCTGGATGCCTGCATACTTAGATGTGCCTGTTCCAATCATCAACTATGTGAGTTACTAAGGTTTGTTCCTTCATTAAATTTAACCATATTGCTACACTTAGAGGTGCCTCTCTTCTCTTTTCTACTCAGCTGTGACTTGAGGCTACTTGTATATCAAGACATCGCTTGTAAACCAAGTCAAAATTTATTTGAAAATTTTG
The DNA here is from genome assembly GCF_965119305.1 of Pelophylax lessonae. NCBI lineage: Eukaryota > Metazoa > Chordata > Amphibia > Anura > Ranidae > Pelophylax > Pelophylax lessonae. The sequence goes on from NC_138768.1 coordinate 272,535,541, forward strand.
CTTGTCTTGCAAAGCGCTCTTAAACCAAGTTACTCTCAAACCAAGGTTTTACTGTACCTCTGTTTTGGATCATATTACACTATGAGAAGTTTTTTCTTTTCTTTCTCCCTTTTAATTATTTGCTGATATGGTGAGAATTTTGTGGCTGCTTTATTGCTGATCCTGGAATGATGCATGCACTGAAGATCGTTAAATTACCCTTACCTGGAAACAATTATCTGCGCTATTTGACCACTTAGTTTGGTGGCTAAAGCCTCGTACACACGCAACGATTATCGGCCGACCGATCGTCCGACTTTTGTCCAAGTTGTGTTTTGTTGGTTGGAATGTGCCTAGACTGCACACGAATTTTCTCGGCCAACAAAATTCTACTTCAGAAGTGATGTCATGTGTTGGTTTGTTTTCTTTGTGTTTTTTCTTCACTGAGCATGCCCAGACTTGCTCATCAGATTTTTCCCTGTTTAAATCTGTACTGACTGCACGAAAATCGGCCATTGTGTTGATGGCCAACAAAAATTTTATAGCCTGCACACCAGATTTTTTTTTGGCCGAAAAGTCGGAGTTGGTTGTCGGAAGCATCATACTAACAAGCCAAAAATCGGCAGATCGGACGTTGGATGAAAATTCCCTGCCAATTTACGACGCGTGTGTACGGGGCTTAAATCTTTCTGGTAAGAGGCTGGACTTTTGGAGTGTTGGTGATGATGGAGGAGTCTCCCTATTTACTTCTTATCTCACATTGACATCTATATGGATTCAAGCATATGGACTGATCACATATATTGTGTTTGATTTATATAGGCACTTTGTTCACACCTTTGGGGTGATAGTTTGTATACTTAGCTCTATTTTCTCATCAGTTCTATACGCATTTCATCCCCCTTTTTTCTTTTTCTTGCTTTCTGCCTCTCAGATTCTTTATCTTCATTAGTCTTCTTCCATCCCCCTATCCCACTTTTAACCTTCTTCATCCCCTGTCGTGCAGCTCATACCCCCTCCTCCACACCCTATGTCCCACAGTTTTTTTTTCTTATTGTTCCCTCACCATACTCAGCACCCAGCCCTCCACCCTACACCCTGCCATTTTTATTATACAATATTTACACATTGAACAAGTGACCAAATAGTGTATTATAGGACAAGCTATTTTTCAGTTTTAGGCTCCATGTACACGGGACGCTGGAAATGGCCGTTTAGGAGCAGTTGGGCGTTTTTTTCAGAAGCCCCTGAACCCATCTACATTTTGTCTTATCTGTCCATGTACACCAGGTCGTTTACAGTCATTTGCAGGCAGTTGCGTTCGGGGACTTTTTTTAGAACGCAATTATTTGCGTTCGAACGTGTGTTTCCCGGCGTTTCAAACGCACAAACGCGTCCGAACGCATTCCGAACACGATGACCCGCGTTTAGCATCTGCGTTTTTCCATTTTAAAGGGGAATAATTTTTTGACCTCTAGGAACGGTTCTAAATGCAAACGCCCGCTAAACGTGGGTACAAACGCGACCGAACGGACGTTTCAAACGTCCTAAAAATTCCAGCATTCAAAGGGACTTTTAACAACGTTCCGTGTACATGGAACCTAAAATAAGAGAGTGGAACCTATTCACTCCAAGCTCGTTAGTTGTGATGTATCTGTTTTTACCCGCGTAAATGTCGTATCACTCTCTTCCTGCTCATGACATACATGCGTGTTATTTTCTCCTGCCTTTCTTTGGTGATGTTCTAAATTAAAAAAAAAAATATTAAAAAAGTTCCAAAATAAGATAATTAAACTTTTATAACATACAAATGGAAATGATTAAACTTTCCATCCTTCTTTATAGTTAAGCAATGATTATGTTAAAAAGAACAAAGCTGACAGACAAACATCACAAAGAACAACTGCTTTTAATAATCAGTTCCCCCCTCCCCCCACCTAAGTATAACTGCAAATTTATAGTAACTGTAGGCTAAAAGCAAGTTTACAATGCAGTCCAAACAGATTTAAAAAAAAAGATTTGGCGATGCAACAAAAGCAGAAACCGACCATTACTGCCCCAGTCCTTTATGATGAATGAAAATGACTTGTTGTCCTCTGCCTCTTCTCTCTTAACACTTTTGGGGAAAAAAATATTTATAAACAAAAATACCCTTTTTTAATAATAATAGTTTTTGCTTCCTTCATCCTCGCTAATAAAGTTCAAAGAGCACATGCTAGTAGACTTGAACATAAACTTCCTTGGGCTTGAAGAAAGAGCACAGTAGGCCCAGCCTACACAGACATAGCCACCATCAAAAATCATGGGGTCCCGTAAAGCCTACCTGATGAACCACCTCCCCCTTCCCAATCCACTCACCAAACATTAGTTACATTAGTAGTGTAGAAAGCCCTGGCCCTTGGGGGTTTTTTCTTAACTGACTGGAGTTCCTCTTTAACTTGTACTTTATATAACATGGAAAACACTAGCTAAGAATGTTGTGTTTTTCCTTTTCTTGTGAAGGGAAAAGTGTGTACACATACTCTTGTAGCAGGTTTTCCAGGCATTGGGCCTGATATGGGTCTGCCATTGTTACCGGTGACACCTTCAGCCCATTTAAGCTGAATACCCAAGTGTGAGAGTTGAGACAATGACCATTCCGGCATCTTTGGTTTGTTTTGTTTATTTGAAAATGGGGATGGGAGAAGGGATGAGTGGGATACTCCTCTGGCTCAACTAGGTACAACTGGGACACTTTGCAGAAAAAATGCCTGTTAGTGCTGTCTTGACGCCAGCTGGATGCCGACCAACGCTTACTGACGCTTGTAAATTGCTTTATTACTGAACTGTGCTAGAACTTGACTTGTAACCCTCTGGTTAACTCAAAAGATCCTGGACTGTAGTGAGACTTGACTCTTGACACTCTGTTAAGCTCAAAAGTCCTGTGAACAGCTCCCTCCAGCCCTTTACTGCCTGAGGTAGCTCTTTGTAACTGTTTGTGCTGCTGCAACTCTCAACACTGTACACTGCACGCTGTACACATTAACTCTTCAGGGCCCAACCGCTGTCACCCCCTTTGACACTTCAGGGTCCTCTCACTAGGCACCCCCTCTGACACTTCAGGGTCCTCTCACTAGGCACCCCCTCTGACACTTCAGGGTCCTCTCACTTGGCACCCCCTCTGACACTCCCTTTACCACTAGCTAGCTCCTGTATCCCTTGGACTTTCAACGGAGCGGTCCCCTCTCAGCTAGGCAGACCCCCAGGGGCAGTTACAGTACTCACGAACTTGGAATGCTTTCCTGAAACTGGGCCCCCTCAACTCCGCTGTCCCTCGGCACACCGGATCCTCTCTGCAGCTCAGCTCAGCTCTCTCTGTACCCTCAGGCAAGCCACCCGAGACACCCGATCCTCCTGAGAGGAGGAGAGACAGCTGTACTCTCCCTCCTGGGACTTTGCTTCCCGCCAAAGATGCTGCGTCATGCGCTCCCCTCAAACTTATACCCACTCCCAGAATCCTGTGCGGCAGAATCTGCCTTTCTGGGGTAGATACAGGCCTGAATGTGCCACTGATTGGGTTTCCTCCACTGCCCAAGGAGAACCCTTCTCATGGAGCCAGTGGGGAGACTCCCCAGTCTCAATAACAACACCTGGGAGACATGAAAGCCCAGCTGAAAATCATGGCCCTGCTGTTAGGCAGCCAAGGCCCACTATACTTTGCCTAGCACCTACCTTGTAGGGTGCTACACTCGCATATATTATACAGCCCGTCCTCATTTTATGTAGGGAATTTGCAGCCAGGAATCTAATGTTCATACATAAATACTATATGCAAGTACCCTTAAGCCTGGTACACACCATAAGTTTTTTTTTCCGTTCAACCCAGCTCCAGTCAGAGCCGCTGTATTAACAATCCGACGCTAGTACAGCAATCTCCTCCACTAAGCTGGTGTGTTCTGACAGGTGAACAACCCCCCCCCCCCCCCCCGCCAAAACACTCAGGTCAGTGATCTAAGCCAACATCAGTGCCTAACCTCACAGATGCACTTATGGAAGAATGGTCAAACATTCCCATAGACACACTCCTAAACCTTATTGAAGCTGTTATAGCTGCACCAAGCCTACGGACTAAAGCCTCGTACACACGATCAGATTATCAAACAATCTGTCGTCCGTTTTTTGTTGCATGCTAGTCTCATGTTGAAAGTGAAGAGGTTATTTTCATACCAAATTTCCTGTAGGACAGAATTAAACTTCAGAATTGATGTCATGTGTTGAATTGTTTTGTATGTGTTCTTTCGTTTCTGAGCATGCCTAGTCTTGCTCTTACGATTTTTTTCAGACGAAAACTGTACTAATTAAACGAAAATCGGACGTGGTGTTGACGTACGATAAAAAATTTATAGCCCGCACATCCAGATTTTGTCATCAGAAAATTCGTAATCGGTTGTCGAAAGCACTATAATAACAATCCAAAAATCGGCAGATCGTTCGTAGAACGAAATTTTCCTTACGATTTTCGTATTGTGTGTACGGGCCTTTAGACTGGGATGCCATTAAAGTTCATGTGTATGTAAAGGCAGGCATCCCAATACTTTTGACAATATAGTGTATGTTCTACAACTTTGAGAGAAGACATAATGGAAAGGATATACAAACAATCTGTCAAAGGCTGGCCAACACACACATAGATTTCAATCAATAGATTTTTTTCATCCATGCTAAACAATGTAAATGGTGGAATCCTCCCTGCCGGCTATTGTATTCAGACAGCCGCAATGACATTAAACCTCTTTTGGGCTTTTTCTGCTCTCTGTGTCCCCATTGAGAAAATTTGCCCTTCCTGTGTGATACCATTTACCATTCTGTTCAAAATTGAAAAAAAAAAATACTTTGATTGTACATTAGGTCAGATCTGTGTACGAAGAATTGCACTGTACTCTAAACCCATTTCTACTACATGTACCTGAATCGTCAAATATTCGAAACCCCAGATAAGTAATATGGCTCTTTCACATGGGCGGTCCGATCAGATCCGCCTATCAGTTTTTTAGGCGGATCTGATCGGATCCTCCATGCAGCTCTATGGGGCAGCGGGTGTCAGCGGAGGTCACCTCCGCTGACACCCGCTGCCATCCGCATCCGATCCTGTGATGAAATCTGGACGGATGGAAACCCTATTTTTCCATCCGTTCAGTAATCGGAGCGGAGCGGATCTGATGAGAGCGGACAAGCGGTCCGCTCTCCTCCGATCCCCCATAGAGGGCAGCGGGTGCTGAGACACCTCCCTCTCCGCTCTGCAAGCGGAGACGGAGCTGTCATCCGCCCGGCTCAGCGGGGATCGCGGATCGATCCCCGCTGAGCAACACGGATCCGCCTGCGGAGGCGGACCGTGTGAAAGAAGCCTAATGTTATGAATGCTTAATCTGATGGGGTCAAGAAGGTACTCAGATGAAATATAAATATAAATAAAACTCCTGTCCCCTCAGCAAAACACCCCATGTATCAATCATACATGGCACTTATTGCATGCATATGGCTATACTTAGTGCTAGTTGGAAAGTGCCTAAAGGCCCGTACACACGTGCAGATTGTCGGCCGAAAAGATTCGGCCGACGACCGATCGGCCGATTTTCGGCTTGTTAGTATGATGCTTCCGACAGCCGACAGCGCACTTTCGGCCGAAAAGAATCTGTCGTGCAAGCATTAAAATTTTTGTATGCCGACACCAGAGCGGCCGATTGTTCGCCAGTCAATACAGAATTCGGCCGACAGACAGCAGATTTGCAAGACTGGGCATGCTCAGAAAAGAAAAAACACAGGGAAAGTTAACCATCACATGACATCACTTCTGCAGTCGGCTGTAGTCGGCGGACAAAATTCTTGTGCAATCTTTTGCACTTTTCAACAGACACGACAGCCCGGGGACAAAAGACGGCCGATCGTTCGGCCGACGATCTGCACGTGTGTATGGGGCATAATACATCAGATGTACAGGTGAAGGGAGAGTAGTTTGAGAAGGTTGCTGTTTCATGGGGGATGGAGACTTGTTATCTCTTGGCAGCTGCTACCCTGGAAATAGTAAAGATGAAAAAAGCACAACATTATTAAGTGGATTAAACTCTGAATGTAATACCTAACAGTAATCAATAAATGCAATTCCCAGCACCCCTTAAGCAAATGGCATCAATCGAGACTTGTAGCAAAAGTCACTTCTTCTGCTTGAACAAATTATCATCGCAACACTATCCTCTAAGAAATATTCACAAATTGTGTAGAGATATAAAATTAAAATGAAAAAAAAAAAAATTACTAATATTTTTTAAAGATAATGATGAATGTAGTATGGTAAGCAACGGGTTAAGTTGCTGTCTGCAAAATGTTACAATTATGTATATGTCTGGGAGCTGGGTGTGGCTGAAGTTAGTTGCATGCTGATGTGCAGTGAATAAAGAAGCAACCTGTACAGCTTGTCTGTGTTAATACACTACATTTTGGCGACGAGGATGGCTAGCTTTCTGGATTTACCGGCTATTGGACCGTTTGATGTGTCTGGAGACCACACTAGTCTCTCACAGCGCTGGGACAAGTGGAAGAAGGGATTTCAGCTCTATGTTATAGCCACAGGAGTGACTGCACCTGCTCAGAAGAGAGCCATGCTGCTGCATCTAGCTGGACCTCAAGTTCAGGACATTTTTGAAACCCTGGGAGCAACAGGGGATGATTCAGACTATGAGACAGCCATGAATAGACTGAGTGAGTACTTTGAGCCAAAGAAAAATATTCCCTATGAAAGATATAAGTTTAGACAGGCTGTGCAAGAACTGGGAGAAACCACAGACAGTTATGTGACTAGGCTGAAATATCTGGCAAAGTCTTGTGATTTTGGGACTGTAACTGAGGAGATAATCAGAGATCAGGTCATAGAGAAATGCACATCTGTGCACCTCAGGAGGAGATTATTGAGAGAACCTAGTCTCACACTTACTAGTCTGCAGGAGATTGCAAGAGCCATTGAACTGTCTGAGCTCCAGGCTCTGCATATTGAAACCAAGAACACTGCATCTGTCAATACAGTCTCCAAACCTACCTATAATAATAGGAATATCTGGAGTAGGAAAGAGAGTTTTCCAAAGAGGACTTTACATATCACCTGCAATAAATGTGGCAGGGCGGGACACACAAGTCAGGACTGCACTGTGGTACAGAATAAAATGTGCTATGCTTGTGGAAAGACAGGTCATTTTGCAGCTGTGTGTAGAAGTACAACCAGAGATAACAAACCCAAAGGACAATCTGCACAAGTAAATGTTATAGCTGAGGATAAAGAGAGTGCTCCTGACTGTGAATTTATATTCTCCCTGTGTTCTCTGCAAGCTGGGACATTAACCATTAAGATTGGAAATACAGATGTGTCAGTGTTGATTGACTCTGGAGCTACATGCAATGTTATGGACTTGGCTTCTTGGCACAGTGTTAATGGCAGAGAAAATCACCTTAAATTGTGTAACACCACTAAACAGATTTATACTTATGGCTCCAGTACACCACTGCAACTTAAAGGCAAATTTTATACCTCTGTTCAAACACATGAGACTGGTCCTCCATTGCAGACCGAATTCTATGTTGTAGATGGCACAGGGTCGCCTCTGCTTGGTCGTCAAACCGCAATGGCACTAGGGGTGTTGCAGATTGGCCGTGATGTAGGCAGCGCAACAGTGAATATGGTGTCTCCTGCTATTTCTGCATTGAAAGAGGAATTTAAAGATTGCTTCTCTGGGTTTGGAAAATTAAAGGATTTTCAGTTGGAGCTTCACATTGATCCACATGTAAAGTCTATTGCACAGCCAGTACGCAGACTTCCTTATAGCCTGAGATCACCTGTTGAGCACAAACTGGCAGAGCTGCTAGACCTTGACATTATTGAACCTGTGGAAGGGCCCACTCCGTGGGTATCGCCGTTAGTTGTTGTACCAAAGGGCACAGATATTCGGATTTGTGTGGACATGAGATGTGCTAACCAAGCTGTGCAGAGAGAGAGACATCCAATTCCCACTATTGAAGATGTTCTGCATGCAATGAATGGGGCAAGTGTCTTCAGTAAACTGGATTTGAAATGGGGTTATCATCAGATTGAATTGACCCCAGCATCTAGAGTCATCACTACATTTGCAAGCCATAAAGGTCTTTTTAGATACAAGAGGTTGATGTTTGGCGTATCGTCCGCACCGGAGGCCTATCAACATGTGATTCAGCAAGTGCTACATGGTTGTGAAGGCACGCATAACATTTCTGATGATATAATTGTGTGGGGAACAAACACACAGGAGCACGACGAACGTCTCCGTGCAGTGCTAAATCGCTTGAAGGAGAAAGGGTTAACATTAAATGAGAAGAAATGCACATTTCAAATGAATAAAATGACTTTCATGGGCCATGTGCTGTCTGACAGGGGCATTGGTCCGGAGGACTGTAAAATTAAAGCTGTGTCTGATGCCAGAAATCCTGAAAACCCTGCAGAAGTACGCAGTTTTCTTGGGCTAGTGAATTACTGTGCCAAGTTTATTCCAGATATGGCGACTGTCAGTGAACCTTTGAGAGTGTTGACTCGCAAAGCAGTCCCGTGGAAGTGGGGCTTTTTGGAACAAGGTGCATTTGATGAACTTAAGAGACGGCTGACTTGCGCCACAACTTTGGCTTATTTCAATCCTACTGCACACACCCAAGTTATTGTCGATGCTAGCCCTGTGGGGTTAGGCGCCATCTTGGTTCAGAGACAATGCAAAGGCGATTACAGGCCTATTCGGCCTATTCAGTATGCAAGCAGATCCCTCACTGATGTAGAGAGACGTTATTCTCAGACCGAGAAAGAAGCTTTGGCTATTGTTTGGGGATGTGAAAGGTTTCACACCTATCTCTACGGCCTTGATTTTGAAATCATCACAGACCACAAGCCTCTGGAAGTGATATATTCGCCACGCTCAAAACCATCCGCCAGAATTGAGAGATGGGTTCTCAGATTGTTTCCATATCGCTTTACAGTGCGGTACAGACCTGGACCGACTAATGCGGCAGATGCACTTTCCAGATTGCCTCAGTCTTCTGCACCTGTTCATAACCTGGCAGAAGAGTACATTCATTTTGTGGCTACTAACGCCATGCCTCAGGCATTGACACCGCGGGAGGTTGAAGAATTGTCATCTGTGGATCCGGAAATTGCTCGGTTGAGAAAATGTGTAAGACAAGGGGTTTGGGTGGATTGTGACCCAAGCTATCACAGAATCAAACAAGAGCTGAGTATTGCAGGACAACTAGTTCTACGTGGCAATCGTATTGTGATGCCTAAAGATTTACGGAAACGTACATTACATTTAGCCCATGAGGGCCATCAAGGCATTGTACGCACCAAACAAAGATTACGTGAGAAAGTCTGGTGGCCAGGAATTGACAAGGATGTGGAACGTTTGGTTTCTTCATGTCGAGCATGTCAGTTGGTGGGCAGCAAACCTAAACCAGAACCAGTAACTCACACTGTTCTACCTGAGGGACCATGGGAAGATTTAGCCATTGATCTGTGCGACATTCCATCTGGACACCATCTTTTAGTTGTTGTGGACTATTATTCAAGGTGGCAAGAGGTGGTAGTTCTCACTAAAGCTACATTATCAACTGTAATTGAGGGGTTGGAGAGCATTTTTGCATCTCATGGGTTGCCTAAACGGATTGTGAGTGATAATGGTGCCCAATTTACTTCTCAGGAATTTCAGGATTATCTGAAATCAAATGCTATTGAACATCATCGTACAACTCCATACTGGCCACAGGCTAACGGGGAAGTGGAACGCCAGAATCGAACCTTGCTGAAAGCTTTGTGGATTGCTCATTTAGAGAGAAGAGACTGGAAAAAGGAACTGTGGCGTTTTCTTTTGGCTTATCGCACAACTCCGCATACTGTCACTGGCGTTAGTCCTGCGGAACTTCTTTGTGGTCGCAAATTCAGGACAAAATTGCCAGACATTGGGGGTCCTCCTACAAGTCGGAAACCTTTTCGGCATATTGATGAGGAAAGGAAGATCCGGGCTGAACAGTATGCAAACCACCGCCGCCATTGTCAACCTAGTGGCCTTCAACAGGGTGATAAGGTGTTGCTTCAAAGTGATCGGTTTAACAAACTGGCTCCGTCCTTTGAACCTGAGCCTTATGTTGTAAAGGAGAAAAGAGGTACTCAAGTGGTTTTAGAGGATTTAGATGGACACACAAAAGTGCGTAATTCCTCATTTGTGAAGAAATTTATTGAGTCAGAAGGTCAAGTATCGGAAGATGGCGAACAGGCAAAGAGTAGTGATGATACTGCCAGTGATCCAGACTTCAATCCACAACCATCCACATCGGAATGGCCAAGAGAAAAACGAGCAACAAATCCACCGGCCTACCTTAAGGACTATGTGTATAGTCAGGAGTTCATAGGTTAAATTTTTAGTTGTTCATCCATGCATTTTGTTAATCTTATTAATACGTTGTGCATGTTATGTTTTATTCAAAGAGAGGAGGGAATGTAGTATGGTAAGCAACGGGTTAAGTTGCTGTCTGCAAAATGTTACAATTATGTATATGTCTGGGAGCTGGGTGTGGCTGAAGTTAGTTGCATGCTGATGTGCAGTGAATAAAGAAGCAACCTGTACAGCTTGTCTGTGTTAATACACTACAATCACCCTTAAAATGTCCTGGATGCCTTGAAGAATTTCATAATGAATGATGCATGCAAATATTCACTGACGCCATTACAAGCCCATTTTGGGAACACTTGAGATTTAAGGGGAGCGGCAATCATAGGATATCATATTCTACACTATTAACCACCTATCTATGGATAATTCCTTTTTGTAAATCTATCTTGAAATATTTGGACAAATAAATAATTTGGGTTTTACCATACAACAAAAAACATAATAGCACAGGGGTTTATGCAGAATATGACTGTTTAGGAGACTAAGGGGCATCTTTATTAAAGATTCAATGGGCAGTTCACCCAATATTGGCCCAAACTTCAACTAACAATTTTTGTATAAAGCCATATTTGTGGATGTTTGCCCAAAACACATTCCCTGACATTTGGCAACATCTATTCTTTAATAGAAGAATGTATTTCCCATAACATTCTCCACATTTCATAAATAAGGTAATGTTCACACTGTGTAATAATAGTTGAATGTTACCTTCCCTGACATTTCCTCATTCCGGAAAAATTTCACTTGGTTGAGTTTTCTACTAAAAATAGTCTAATTGTCTATGGAGAATGTGTAACTTCTGCTTTTAATACAGGTTTAGCAGTTCCAGGATTTTAAAATGCACCCCCCCCACCCTTTCCTCCCCCCCCTTTCCTGTCCAGGAATGCATCGGACACAGATGCTTTGGGATAGGAACATCCAGTTTTGAGGGGAAACATTTCAAAGCACCTCCTCCCCATTGCTACAGGGCATGCAGGTAGATATCAACATAGTGAGTGGGGTGTGCCCACCTTGCTACTGGGATACCAGCCCCCTTATATGGTTAAATTTCTGGGCTGATTACTTTGGGGAAGGGAGGAGTTCTGTGTTTTGTAGCTGACATTTAACATCTCAAGTGCTGAAACTGTGTATACTGGAGAACTCCACTTACCAGCAAATCTACTTTAGGCTTAAAAGCTGGTTTACAACATACTGTACAAGTGACATTCGATGGCTGTTTACCATCTGCCACATATGCATGGTACATATTCATCCTATTATAAATAGGGCTAAATATGACAAAGACATACCAAGCAAGTAACAGTAAAATATTGACTTAGCAAAGTTCCCAGTTAATTATTTTTTAAATATACCCTTAAAACGGAAGTACAGCCTAACGCCTTATATTCTCCCCTGCAATCATTAATGTAAGCAGAGTTCAGCCTTATGTGTCAAAATGAGAAAATCCCAGTTTTTCTCCCTTTATTTTGCAGTATTCAGTGCTGTCACATGACTTCAATTCCACTTCCTGCTGAGTCCAAGAGCAGCAAGTGGGTGTGGTTACTGAAAGCTAGTGACATCACTTCCGGGGAGGGGCACTGTTTCTGTGTAGCCAGTGGGTGTATACAGAATGGGAGGGGCTGATCATAGGTTCCCGCCCAGTGTTCTCTCATCAATAAGGATGAATTGTACATCCTAATTCATGAGAACATGAATAAAAAAACAGCCAGTCACACAGGACATGGCTTTGAATGAAGACTACCATAGGAGAAGAAAGTTGGACACAGGGGGGGGGGGAGGGGGAAACTGTCAGTGTAGCTGCAAGTGCTCTGGGGTCTCAGCTCACAATCTACAATGATCATAGTACAGGCAACCACACTAAGTCTACGTTTTCACTAGTGCAACTAATCAATGGCACCCGTTCCCATCTATGCAACTTTAAAAATCAACTACTTTGAAAAGGTACCTGCACTACTTTGATGAAACTTTTGATGCAACTTTGATCCAGAGAGTGTAAAGTTGGATCAAAGTGCATCAAAGCCGCACTCTAAATCACAACAGTGGAAACATAGACTAAAGCTCCATTCCCACTAGTGTGACTTGTAATGCGACTTTGGACACACAAAGTCACAAGTCACAGCTCATTGATTACAATGGTGCCCGTTCCCATTTATGCGACTTTGAAAATCAGCGACCTTCAAAATGTACCTGCAATTTAATGCAACTTTGATCCAGAGAGTGTAAAGTTGGGTACTTTATGTGGCCAAAGTCACATGACAAGTCGCACTAGTGGAAAAGTGTAAAACTCATTACTCATGTAATGAGCAATAGAAATGGATCTGTATCCTTCTAAACTTTCAAAAATGTTCCTTTGTACCTTATTTATTTTATGTATTGTGCCAGCCACGTGACCCCCCCCCCTCTCTCCCTCCCTCCCTCCCCCTCCCCTCTAACACTCCCTCTCTCTCTCTCTCTCTCTCTCTCTCTCTCTCTCTCTCTCTCAGGAGAAGCTGCTGGCCTAAACAAGGCAATGAAGACAGGAGGAGATCACGGTGAAGGATAGGAGGAGTGGGACTGGGCAGGTCTAGGCATACCTGTCTAAGAAAGACCGACAACCTTTTCAGGAAGTGAAATACAGCTTAGCAAATTCAGATAAAGGGAGACAGCGTTATCGGTGAAGAACAGGAAGAAGCTGTTTGTCCAGCTTAGATAAGACTTTCTAAGCTACACAAGCAGCTAGCCAGAAAATGAATAATATCAAAGATAAAGATATTTAACATACTAATAATAGGAAAAAATTCATTTTTGACTGGAGTTTCCCTTTAAGTGCCGGTTCACACTATAGTGATGTAAGACATCGCATGTGATACACATTGGAGGGGCGGTAATTATATTCGGCAACTTAGTCGCAGAGAGTTCTGGATATTTGAGAACAAGGTCTAAACTCCATTGGGACTCAATGTGGACTTCGACCTAAATTGTTTCATTTCTGACAGATGAGGTTATCTATATGTTTTTAGGGGATTGCTTTTGATATGCACAATTTTAATTTTATTTATCATTTGTATGATTTTATTAATATTGGATTATTGGTGTATTTTCTTTTCTTTTGTCAGTTGTAATATTGTGATCTGTATGGGCTTCTTATGAGTATACATTGGAATTAAGTACAAGGTATATTGCTGTTACATATGGTGTTATATCCGGATGGCCGTGGTTACTGGTGATTATTCTATATTCCCTTCCCATCTGTATATCACTGGTGTATTTCTTCTGCTATACTAAGTACTGTATGGGCATGGGATAGCCCTATCATATAGTATTTGTTAATTAGGATCCCAGTAATTGATTTGAATAGGGTTTAGTGTTTATTAAATATGAAGTATTATCTCTTTATCCATTGCTGCAATATATAGTTCTACTCTGCAGAGTAATATAAGGATGTCCAACAAATAGGAGGATTTTTTCCCCCTGCTTATATCCAGTGCTGCAAAATGTTGGTTTGCTCTGCAGAGCAATAGAATACATATATTTATTTATGTTTGTAGTTATGGCCATTAATAAAAGAATGTTCCGCCGGCTGATAAGCTTCCGTTGTGAAGCTGGAGATGAGTGCGTCACTATGGCAACCGGTGACGCTGTAATCAGCAAGCAGTTGGAGCTTCAACAATTTAAGTCGGTCCCTATCCCCGCTGATGAAGTCCCACCCACACAGGACGTAACGCGTATGGTGGAAATCACCTAGGAGATGCAGTTGTACACCTTGTTTGTTAGATGCCTGATTCAAAACTTTACCAAGTAAGTGTGTTTTTTTAAACTTCAATAAAAGTTTTAATTATATGGAGAGCACTAGATGTCTGCTTCTTCTCTCCCCACATGCCTGTATTGCTGATGAGGTTCGGACTAGCCACCCAAGAATGGAGTCTAATGAGGACTGAAGCTGCCAGATTTTTATCCATTTAAGTGGTCTGACCCTGCAGGGTCTGGGTCCAGAGGTTAGAGGCAGATAAAGCCTTGGTGATGGGATGATAGCAGCACTCAAGGAGTCATTATGTTTTTGTTTTCATCATTCTGACCCTTGATCTCTTCACTTACTGAGGAATCCTCCATACTCCTATGCTTTGGGCTCTCTACATGTTGGAACTTTTTTCCTAACTTCAGTTCATCAATTAGAGGACTTGTTTCCATTTATATTTTTATTATATATTTTACCACTGTTGCTCTGCTTATATTAGTATAACCCGTGATTGTGTTGCGCTGTATTTATTTATATTCTAATTGCGCTGCACTTTCTTTTATATTTTTGTTAAAGGCCTTATGCGATTGTCCTTTAGTGTCCAGCTTGCAATCCTACTAGTTATAAAGTTGTTGACAGTTCGCAGTACGATATGCAAACTAATCTGGGGGTGTCATTAACTTTGTATTGACACTCCCAGCGGTTCGCATATGGCAGTGTGAACTGCCTGCGAGTCGGGTGCGATGTGGAAACCCGCAGTGGATTCGCAGGGTTCCCGTATCGCACCAATGTGAACCTGGGTCTTACTCTGCTACTAGGCTCTTTTGTAATACTGCATGTCCACAAAACATAGGCATCTAAAGTGGGTAATAGAGCAGGAGATGATTAAAAAAACTGAGCATGAACAATAGATACCGATGACTACACAAACAAACATGGCAAGCTTAAAGCTCCACCTAAATCAATCTACGTCCATGGTCTCATGCCCCAGCTTTACTGCTGAAAGGGTTCTTGAAGTTGGTTTGATAATTCTTCATAAAAACATCAGATACTGATTCAAAAACACCACAATGCCTAATATATACTTATTAACCACTTTACCACCGGAGGATTTTGCTGTCTTACGTCCAGGCCACTTTTTGCGATTCGGCACTGTGCGACTTTAACTGACAATTGCGCGGTCATGCGATGCCGTACCAAAACTAAATTTACGTCCTTTTTTCCCACAAACAGAGCTTTCTTTTGGTGGTATTTGATCACCTGTGCGATTTTTACTTTTTGCGCTATAAACAAAAAAAGAGCGTAAATTTTGAAAAAATAACAATATTTTTCACATTTTTTTATATGAAATTCCCCCCAAAAAAATGTAAAAATCAAAATTTCTTTACATTTTTAACCAATTTGTTTTCTGCTACCTATGTTTGGTAAAAAAAAATCACAATAAGCGTATTTTGATTGGTTTGCGCAAAAGTTATTGTGTTTACTAACTAAGGGAAAGATTTCTGTCTTTTTTGGTGTTTTTTTTTTTTTTAACGAGTAATGGCGGCGATCTGCGATTTTTTTGCAGGATTGCGACATTGCGGCAGACAGATCGGACCCTTGACTGACATTTTTTATACTTTTGGGGGTACCAGTGACATTACTACAGTAATCAGTGCTATATATATGCACTGTTACTGTAAAAATGACACTGGCAGGGAAGGGGTTAATTTTATTGGAGAGGGAGGGGTTAATATATGCCTGGTGCTTACTAACGTGTGTGGGGGGAGGTGGTGACTGAGTGACACAGGGACAGATCGCAGGTTCAGCTATGCTGAACCCTGCAATCTGACCCTGCCTGTCACTTAGGAGATCCGCCTGCTTGTGCTTACACAAGCAGGCGGATCTCCACGCTCGATTCCCCGACGATCGGCCCCCTGGCCCGACTCCCGCTGTGACTGAATACAGCGGGAGCGAGCCTCCGGCGAAAGGGGAGTGTCTGGCGACGTAGGTCTATGTCGCCAGACGATAACGAACCACTTTGCCGCAGTAGAGCTCTAGTGAGCAGTCGGCAAGTGGTTAAATAAAAAATACATTATTTAATAGAGAACAAATTTTAACATTCCACATATTGTATTTATTAAGAAAAAACTATTAAATCCAACCGCTCTAAATATACAAAGGTACAAGCTTATCTGCCGATCCATCCACATTGGGATTAGAGTAATCCAGTGAGTTATACTTATGCCTAATCCTGAATTACTTGATTAAAATATGCACTAAAATCAATATATAAAACTATATAAAAGCTGATGATACATAAAGCCCATCAGAACAATAGTCTAACACAGTGGTCTCCAAACTGTAGCCTGTGGACCAGATGTGGCCCTTTGCTTGACTTTATCCAGCCCTTGGGGCACTATTCCTCTCATTGATAAAAGGCATTACTGTATTCCTCCTACTGACAGCAATAATGTGGCACTATTTCTCCAAATGACACCAATGCGTAGGAACTATTTCTTCTACTGACACACCGACGGGGTACTATTCCTTCTATTGACATGACAATGGGGCACTATTCCTCCCAATATCACCAATGATGGGGCACTTTTCCTCCCACTGACATCAGTGATAGGGAACTATTCCTCCTCCTACTGACCACAGGCACTATGTAATCTTTTAAATACCACTGACCACTAAGCCGTAAGCAATTTCTACTTCCATCGCCACAGTCCAACCCTCCTAAAGCCTGAAGGATGGTAGACTGCTCCTTTGTTTAGAAAGTTTGGAGATCCCCGGTCTAACAAATGCGTGATCAATAATCTCCTGGAATATAAATTTTCTGAAATGAAATGGTCTTTTCTCTTTATGGCTTTAGGAATCATTAAACATCACTGCAGAGGAATTTATATCAGCCCCTATTGCCTTTTCACATGCATTACATATACAGTATCTCACAAAAGTGAGTACACCCCTCACATTTTTGTAAATATTTTATTATATCTTTTCATGTGACAACACTGAAGAAATGACACTTTGCTACAATGTAAAGTAGTGAGTGTGCAGCTTGTATAACAGTGTAAATTTGCTGTCCCTTCAAAATAACTCAACACACAGCCATTAATGTCTAAACTGCTGGCAACAAAAGTGAGTACACACCTAAGTGGAAATGTCCACATTGGGACCAAAGTGTAAATATTTTGTGTGGCCACCATTATTTTCCAGAACTGTCTTAACCCTCTTAAGCATGGAGTTCACCAGATCTTCACAGGTTGCTACTGGAGTCCTCTTACACTCCTCCATGATGACATCACAGAGCTGGTGGATATTAGAGACCTTGCGCTCCTCCGCCTTCCGTTTGAGATGCTCAGTAGGCTTTAGGTCTGGAAACATGCTTGGCCATTCCATTACCTTTACCCTCAGCAAGGTAGTGATCGTCTTGGAGTTGTGTTTGGGGTAGTTATCATGTTGGAATATTGCTCTGTGGCCCAGTCTCCGAAGGGAGGGGATCATGCTCTGCTTCAGTATGTCACAGTACATGTTGGCGTTCATGGTTCCCTCAATGAACTGTTCCCCAGTGCCGGCAGCACTCATGCAGCCCCAGACCATGACACTCCCATCACAATGCTTGACTGTAGGCAAGACACACTTGTCTTTGTACTCCTCACCTGGTTGCTACTACACATGCTTGACACCATCTGAATCAAATACGTTTATCTTGGTCAAACTCTGCAGCAATGCTGGCAGCACTCAAAGGTTTATTTCCCAAAGACAACCTCTGGATATGACGCTGAGCACGTGCACTCAATTTCTTGGGTTGACCATGCTGAAGCCTGTTCTGAGTGGAACCTGTCCTGTTAAACCACTGTATGGTCTTGGCAAACCGTGCTGCAGCTCAGTTTCAGGGTCTTGGCAATCTTCTTATAGCCTAGGCCATCTTTATGTGGAGCAACAATTCTTGTTTTCAGATTCTCAGAGAGTTCTTTGCCATGAGGTGCCATGTTGAGCTTCCAGTGACCAGTATGAGAGAGTGAGAGCGATAACACCAAATTTAACACACCTGCTCCCCATTCTCACCTGGGAACTTGTAACACGAACAAGCCATATGGAACCCGTAAGGGAAAATGGCTAATTGGGCCCAATTTGGACTATTTCAATTAGGGATGTACTCAATTTTGTTGCCAGCAGTTAAGACAATAATGGCTGTGTGTTGAGTTATTTTGAGGGGACAGCAAATTTACACTGTTATACAAGTTGTACACTCACTACTTTACATTGTAGCAAAGTGTCATTTTTTCAGCGTAATTACATGAAAAGTGCACAAAGCAAGGTCCATAATGACATGGATGAGCGAGTTTGGGGTAGAAGAACTTGACTGGCCTGCACAGAGTCCTGACCTCAACCCGATTAAACACCTTTGGGATGAATTAGAGCGGAGACTATGAGCCAGGCATTCTCTCCAACATCAGTGCCTGACCTCACAAATGTGCTTCGAGAAGAATGGTCAAACTTTCCTAAAGACACACTCCTAAACCTTGTGGACAGCCTTCCCAGAAGAGTTGAAGCTGTTATAGCGGCAAAGGGTGGGCCAACTCCATATTGAACCCTACAGATTTATGCCTCGTACACACGTTCAGATAATCATACGACTTATCGTTCGCATTTTGTTGCATGATACTAATATCGAATTCAACAATGCGTACTTAGCATATGATTTTTTTTTGTACGATTCTGGAAAAGCTTCCTGGTTGCGTAGCTACGTATCAGATAGTGCAAAACAAAAGCAATGGCAGCCAGGCTTTTTCCAGGTTATTTTTGTGTTTCTGATCATGCGCGGTCTTTGTCTATCGATTTTTAGCGGACGCATACTGTACTGATTAAATGATTGCCGTTCGCTAGGCTATCGTACGACATAAGTTTTCCTGTTTGTCCCTTCGGATTTTGTTGGACTAACTGTCGTGATCGGCTGTCGAAAGCTGTGTACTAACGATCAGATTATCGTGCGATCAAGTCGAAAGCAATTTTTTTCGTACGATTATCTGAACATGTGTACGAAGCATTAGACTGGAATGCCATTTAAGTACATGTGTGCGTAAAGGCAGGTGTCCCAATACTTTTGGTAATATAGTGTATTTGTACTTTTTGCCTAAATTGTACCATGAATAATACGACAGTATAGAGTATAATATTGTAGGATGGAATAATATTGATCTTAGTATAAACCTTTAAGTATATCAGCTAAATCTTTTTTCCCCTTTTGGAAAGGGTTAAAGTGGTAGTAATGTCATTTTTTTTTTACCAAGTTTAGGAGATATTAACTGTACCTACAGGTAAGTCTTATTATAGGCTTACCTGTAGGTACAGTGAATATCTTCTAAACTTGCAGGGTTTAGGAGTTATTCACACTGGATGCCGTTGGTGATGTCACTGACGCATGCGCTCTGAAGGTCCAGTATACTGTTCCAGACCTTCAGAGCTTTGTGCTGTAGCTGGTGGCTCCTGTGTACATGCGTCGGAGTGACGCCATCGCAGCTCCGGCCACTCATACAGTGGGAGCCACGAACCCAGAGGGAAAACCTGGGCAAGATGGAAGCCCTGTCAGTGCTGTCAGTGCACCACAGAAGGGATTCATTCTAAAGTAAGGATTTTATAATGTGCTATATAATGTGCTAGTACACGATGCATACTATCACATTATGCCATTGCCTTGCAGGGGATTTTTTATTAACTGCAAAATGATGCAATTTGCAACTGCTTTAAAATTCCAACCAGTTAGCTTTCTTTCTTTCTTTCTTTCTTTCTTTCTTTCTTTCTTTCTTTCTTTCTTTCTTTCTTTCTTTCTTTCTTTCTTTCTTTCTTTCTTTCTTTCTTTCTTTCTTTCTTTCTTTCTTTCTTTCTTTCTTTCTTTCTCCAGTGAGCAGGAGAGGAGAACAGAGAGCCGCTGACTGACAGTCAAGGCTCCCTGCTCAGAGCAGAGGGTAAGAACTGATTGATCGGCGGTGTTTGAACGCTCAGTTCTTACCGCAGAGCTGACGGGGGACAGATGCATCATCAGATCGATGCTGCATCTGCCTAGGTGAGTATAGATGTTTCTTTAAAAAAAAAAAAAACTGAACTTCTCTTTTAAATATTGCTGAGCTGATTTTTTTAAATTGTTATTTAAACTCGGGGTGGGCTTTAACTACTTGTTAAAGAAGAGTATGATATAGGACAGCCTTTTTTCAACCAGGGTGCCTTGGCAAAGTGCCTAAAAATTGCCCCAAAAATGTATACAAGGTGGTGGATGGATGAAACCTGCCTTTTAGTTACACAAAGCCACAGGTTTTCATTGTACACCATTATACCCTTCTAGCTGCCAACCCCCTAATGACCAATGATATCATTATTTAATAAGGAGGATGTCGGTTGCCTGCATATCATCCTTGTTTGACCATCCCTTGCCTTTCTCTATCAACTTTGGGGGTCTCATTTGCTAATTGATACAGAAAAACTGAGGGAGAAGAGAAACATTGGAATACTAGTCAGTACCAATTTGCAAAAGTGTATTTGCTTTGGAAGAATAAATCACCTTTAACATTGGGTGTCCTACTTGTATTGATGTTGCTGCATTATGTAAAACTATCAGAATAGTTTTTACATTTTAGAATGGGACGCCTCAAGACTGTCCATAATTTTGGAGTGTGCAAGTTGAATCCGTTTTGCAGTGAGATAGATGCGGTGTGAGTTTATGCAGTTCAGAAGTGATTCTACTGCATTATTAATTGCAATTTGGATACAGGGAGTTAAGGAGCAAAACAAAGACTTGCAAAAAACATACTGGAATCGTGTTATCCTAGGACAGATAAGAAATCTGCACACGCTTTCCATTCAAGTCTAAAGTGGGGTACACACTAGTAGAAAATCTGCTGAAAATTCCCATCCGAGGTAAAATCGTACGATTTTCGACTAGTGTGTACACAACTTTCAACAGCCGACGCCGACATTTTCAATGAAAAAAAAACGGAGGGACAAACACCAAAATTTTTATCGTCCGTCCCCAACACGACCAATTTTCATTTAATGTGTGTGCAGTACGTCCGCGAAAAATCGGATACGAAAGACTGCGCATGATCTGAAGTTGCTGACGACCCGGAAGTCTAGGAACAAATGTCCCAAAAAAAAAGAATTCGGACGAGAAATTTCATGAACATTATGCACTGTCAACTAAAAACGGTTATGACCGCTGAGCATAAGAGAGAAAAATCGGAGGATATTTCGTTCAATTTTCGTCAAGTGTGTAGGAGCCTTAGGGCTCTTTCACACGGGCGGTCCGATCAGATCCGCCTGTCAGTTTTTTAGGCGGATCTGATCGGATCCTCCATGCAGCTCTATGGGGCAGCGGGTGTCAGCGGAGGTCACCTCCGCTGACACCCGCTGCCATCCGCATCCGATCCTGTGCTGAAATCTGGACGGATGGAAACCCTATTTTTCCATCCGTTCAGTAATCGGAGCAGAGCGGATCTGATGAGAGCGAACAAGCGGTCCGCTCTCCTCCGATCCCCCATAGAGGGCAGCGGGTGCTGAGACACCTCCCTCTCCGCTCTGCAAGCGGAGACGGAGCTGTCATCCGCCCGGCTCAGCGGGGATCGCGGATCGATCCCCGCTGAGCAACACGGATCCGCCTGCGGAGGCGGACCGTGTGAAAGAAGCCTTAAGTAGCTACAAATTGCACTGAACTTACGCAGGACCCTTTTCAAAATTGTATCAGAATCGCACTGCATGTATGTGAACAGCCTCCATAGAAACTCATGTTATTTTACTTGTCATGCGATTCTATGCATTTTGGAATGCACCAGAAATCGCATCAGTGTGAACCAGAGCTTAATGCAAACCCCAGCATCGATGAACTGTCCAGCTACAAGCCCTACTACAGACCACAGTGGTCAAGCCCAGGGCCGGACTGGGAATAAAATTCAGCCCTGGAAATAATTTAATACCAGCCCCATAGCATTATTATACCGACCCAACAGCATAGCGCCATTACTTTCTTGTTCATAAAAGGGAAAACCATGCATTTTAAAGCACATTTTAAGAGTGTATTATATATAGATAAGACAGATATGAAAGCATGTAGGGCTATATATATATATATATATATATATATATATATATAGTAAAACCTTGGATTGCGAGCATAATTCGTAAAGCATGCTTGTAATTCAAAGCACTCTTATATCAAAGCGAATTTCCCCATAAGAAATAATGGAAACTCAGATGATTCGTTCCACAACCATTTATTCATAAATCCTTCAATTTATAGTCCATATAAAAAGATTATAGCATTGCGATAGGTTGTGTAACCATAAAATGTCCATCCACAAATAGCCGCTTCCACAAGGGGATTGGAAGCAAAATCCAGCAGGAGCTACAAAGTATCAAAGAGAAGAGAGGTGCCTCTAAGTGTAGCAATATGGTTCCATTTAATAAAGGTACAACATTTAGCAACTCACATGGTTGATGAATAAAACAGGCACGTCTAAGTATGCAGGCATCCGGGGTAAAGCTGTCCACATAGACTATCTTCTGCTGGCTGCTAGTCTGTAATCCTGACCGGGAAGACCACCCTGCAGTAAAGCGATCTGAAAGCGAGGGGCAGCATGGAAAGGATGACGTAGATGAGGGTGAGGAGGATGGTCCTATGTGGACAGCTTTACCTCAGATGCCTGCATACTTAGATGTGCCTGTTCCAATCATCAACCATGTGAGTTGCTAAATGTTGTACCTTCATTAAATGTAACCATACTGCTACACTTAGAGGCCCCTCTCTTCTCTTTTATACTCAGCTGTGACTTGAGGCTACTTGTATATCAAGACATCGCTTGTATATCAAGTCAAAATTTATTTGAAAGTTTTGCTTGTCTTGCAAAGCGCTCTTAAACCAAGTTACGCTCAAAACCAAGGTTTTACTGTATATATATGAGCACATTCCAGTTAAAAGTGGTAAAAGTGCGGACATGGTACAGGAGATGTCAGGGGCTGAGGGCATTGTACAAGAGATGTCAGACGCTGCGGACATGGTACAGGAGATGTCAGAGGCTGCGGACATGGTACAGGAGATGTCAGGGGCTGTGGGCATGGTACAGGAGATGTCAGAGGCTGCGCACATGGTACAGAAGATGTCAGAGGCTGCGGACATGGTACAGAAGATGTCAGAGGCTGCGCACATGGTACAGAAGATGTCAGAGGCTGCGGACATGGTACAGAAGATGTCAGAGGCTGCAGGCATGGTACAAAATATGTTAGAGGCTGCGGACATGGTACAGAAGATTTCAGAGGCTGCAGGCATGGTACAGAGGATGTCAGAGGCTGCGGACATGGTACAGGAGATGTCAGGGGCTGTGGGCATAGTACAGGAGATGTCAGAGGCTGCAGACATGGTACAGGAGATGCAGGGCTGTGGGCATAGTACAGGAGATGCCGGGTTGCCGGCATAGTGCAGGGGCTGTAGACATGGTGCAGGAGATGCAGGGGCTGCGTGCATGGTACAGGAGATGCAGGGTTGCCGGCATGGTGCAGGGGCTGTGGACATGGTACAGGAGATGCAGGGCTGCAGGCATAGTGCAGGAGATGCAGTGCTGCGGGCATGGTACAGGAGAATCTGCATCTCCTGAGGAGAAGTCTCACTTACCTTTTGAACCAAAGGAGCCTCACATTTAAAAATTGTGCTGCCCGGCGCCAACATATTATCGCGCATGCACCGTCTGCACGGGAATAGCCGAACATGTACGGGCTTTCCCAAGCGGTGGTGGTGGATGCGCAGTGCGCATGTCGGGCCGGCCGTGGCCATTTTTTTTCAGGTGTTAGCAGCCCCAGGGCAGGGGGGACTTGCCAGCCTACCGGGAAATTTCCCGGTATCCCGGTAGGTCAGTCCGGTGTTCCGTGAGAATAACCTACCCCGTGAGAAATGCCTACCCTCGTCACTTCCTGTCAGGAACAGCTGAGCAGCGCAGCAGTGCGGATGCTTACAGCCCCGGATACGTAATGGAACAGCTGAGGAGCTGACTAGTGCGCATGCACGGAGGGTATGAAATGATCGCGGTAGTGTGTGTAACGCGGCGGTTACATTAAAACAGCTGTGCTGCAATATGAGTCATCTCCGCTCCTGTCCCTGGCACTTCCCTGATCTTGGCAATATAAAACCGGAGGCGGGTGTATGAAATCCAAATGAACGGAGATCTCGTCCCCGTGATTTATCTTTTCATACACCTGTCGCCGCTTTTATATTTACTAGGCCAGATCAGGGAAGTGCCAGGGACAGGAGCGGAGATGTCTCATATTGCAGCACAGCTGTTTTAATGTAACCGCCGCGTTACACTCAGCTGTTCAATGACGTTGTGGTTACGTAGGTGCACCGGAAGTGACGAGGGTAGGCATTTCTCACGGGTAGGTTTTTTCACGGAACACCGGCCCTGGTCAAGCCTGTATTCCACTGAAAGACACTACTATCCTCTATACCATGCTGCAAATGAGGGTACTGCCAACAACCGGTTAAATCTCTCGATAGCAAAAAGATTAAACTGTTCACGTAGTCCTATCCTCAGAGCCCCTGATCTGCATACTCATTCAAGTTGAACGAATAAAAAATTACTGTACCAATTGGATCAGCATGACATCTGCTACAAATGGGAATACTGCCAACAGGCAGTTCAATTTTTCAGTAGCAAAAAATGTAATTTCCCATTCCTAAAAAAATATTTGGCTTGAGTTTTTATTTGGTTGCTGTTCTATACCTTTATTGTATCTCAAACACAAATGTGTAAATTCTCCTCTGGTGGTCATGTGTACGTAGCAAGCTTTTACCCCCTAGAGGCTATTGGGGACCCCCAGAGATCAGGTGGGCTAGCAGCATTTCACCTCAAGCTTGGATTCTTGAAGTGTAGTGAGGATGTGAACAAAACAGAGCCAGTCACCTTTGAACAATTAAGGAAAAACAGACAAAAAGGCGCCTCTGAGCATAGACTGTATAGTAAGATTTATTACAATATATAAAAACTCACATTTAAAGTTCATGGAAACAAGCCTGTAGTGTGATGAGATGGTCAAATGGACGTCTGGAGGAGTGGGGGCAGAAGTGCCTGTCCAGATGCTGTGTGTTGTCTCCCTCCCACGTCCCGCTGTTTCCGGCCGGAAGAGGAACGAGATGAAAGCGAGGGCTGAGGCGCATGATGCAAATGAAGCGTCGCTCCTCTGACATCACAGGTCCGCGGCGCTTTTCGGAGCATGCGTAGTAGGTGGAGGCGATGGGGGTGAGAGGAGATATCAGCAGTAACTGGGACAATTTCAAGGCTAAGTTTGAGGACTACTCCCTAACCACAGGGTTAAATGAGAAGCCTGCAGCAGTGCAAGAAGCCACACTGAGGAGGGTGATGGGCAGTGAATGCCTCCATGTTTACAAGCATAATCTGAACCCCACAGAGGAGCAAAAGAGAGACACTAAAGCCATTCTGGATGCATTAGAAGCTATCTTCAAGCCTTCTAAAAACGTCATATACGAAAGATATTAATTTGGCTGCTGTAATGCCCCGTACACGCGTACCAATTGTCGGCCGTAAAAATTCGGCCGACGACCGATCGGCCGATTGTAGGCTTGTTAGTATGATGCTTCCGACAGCCGACAGCGCATTTTCGGCCGAACAGAATCTGTCGTGCAAGCATTAAAATTTTTGTTGGCCAACACCAGAACGGCCGATTGTTCGCCAGTCAGTACAGATTTCGGCCGACAGACAGCAGATTAGCAAGACTGGGCATGCTCAGAGAAGAAAAAACACACGGAAAGTTAACCATCGCATGACATCACTTCTGCAGTCGGCTGTTGTTGGCCGACAAAATTCGTGTGCAGTCTTTTGCAGTTTTCAACAGACACGACAGCCCTGGACAAAAGACGGCCGATCGTTCGGCCGACGATCGGTACGTGTGTACGGGGCTTAAGTAAGAAGACTGTGAATTAATAGACAGGTTTGTCACACAGAAAAAGCTGCAAGCTGTGAGTATTGCTCTCTGAGAGATGAACTTATTAGTGATAAAAAAGTTCTGGGTATCACCAGTGAAAGCACACGCTGTCACCTATTAAGGAAACATGGTTTAGACCAATAAACGGCAATTGAGACATGTCGTACCGCAAAACTTACTGACAAATAGTTTAAAGCTATGGAGCAGGATAAACTGATTGACATTATCAATGCAGCCTCCAAACAACAGAAAAGCTCCAAGAACCACCAGCATAAGTTTCAGCACAAGGGTCACCTACACAACTCAGCAGGGAGGAAGCCTGCATCATGCAATTATTGCGGCCATACGTATGTACAAGAGAATGAAGAGTGTCCTGCATACAGGGCCGGACTGGCCTACCGGGATACCGGGAAAATCCCCGGTGGGCCGCCGGCCCTGGGGCCGCATTGAGATGGGGCCGCTACCGCCGCTTTAAGATGGGGCCGCTACCGCTTTAAGATGGGGCCGCCCGCTACCGCCGCTTTAAGATGGGGCCACCCGCTAGTGCCGCTTTAAGATGGGGCCGCTTGATACTGGCCGCTGCAACCCCGGCCCCCGCTGTTCTCCGGCTCCAGCGACGGATCTTCTCCTACGCCAGCCGATGTGAACGTCATCACGTCACATCCGGTGGGCGGTGGCTGCGCGGCGGCGGATCATCATCTCCTGCATCTCTGCATGATGGCGCCGATCCCTCCCCCAGCAGCATCTTCACATCGCAGCAGAAGGACAGGTCACAGTGTGAGGCTGAGCGGAGCAGCAGAACCTGAGCTGCCACATGTAAACAGCCAGGTAAGAGTAAATGCTCGGGGAGTGGGGGGTGGGGGAGGGCTAGCCTAATACAATGCTGGCCCCCTAATACAATGCTGGCCCCCTAATGCAATGCTGGCCCCCTAATGCAATGCCGACCCCCTAATGCAATGCCGACCCCCTAATGCAATGCTGGCCCGTTAATGCAATGCTGGCCCCCTAATGCAATGCTGGCCCCCTAATGCAATGCTGGCCCCCTAATGCAATGCTGACCCCTAATGCAATGCTGGCCCCCTAATGCAATGCTGACCCCCTAATGCAATGCTGGCCCCCTAATGCAATGCTGACCCCCTAATGCAATGCTGACCCCCTAATACAATGATTGCCTGGCCCCCTAATACAATGCTGACCCCCTAATGCAATGCTGGCCCCCTAATACAATGCTGACCTAATATAATGCTGGCCCCCTAATATAATGCTGACCCCCCTAATATAATGCTGACCCCCCTAATACAATGCTGACCCCCTCCCCCTAATACAATGCTGATGCGCCACCCCCCCCCCAAATTTAGGGGGAGGGGGGAAACAGTATTGTATTAGGGGGAGGGGGAAATCAGCATTGTATTAGGGGGAGGGGGCCTTGGGTGGGGGGTCAGCATTTTATTAGGGAGAGGGGGGCGGTCAGCATTTTATTAGGGGGAGGGGGTTAGTGTTGTATTAGGAGGAGGGGGCTGAGGGGAACAGCATGGTATTAGGGGGAGAGAGCCAGGGGGCTCAGCATTTTATTAGGGGGAGGGGGGTAGCATTGCATTAGGAGGAGGGGGCTGGGGGGAACAGCATTGTATCAGGGGGAGGGGGGGAAGCATTGTATTAGGGGGAGGGGGCTGGGGGGTCAGCATTTTATTAGGGGGAGGGGGGTTAGTATTGTATTAGGAGGAGGGGGCTGGGGGAACAGCATTTTATTAGGGGGAGGGAGGGGAACAGCATTGTATTAGGAGGAGGGGGCCAGGGGGGGTCATCATTTTATTAGGGGGACGGGGGTTAGCATTGTATTAGGAGGAGGGGGCTGGGGGGAACAGCATTGTATTAGAGGGAGGGGGCCAGGGGGGGTCAGCATTGTATTAGGAGGAGGGGCTAGGGGGGAACAGCATTGTATTAGGGGGAGGGGGGGATCAGCATTGTATTAGGGAGAGGATAAGCATTGTATTAGGGGGAGGGAGCCAGGGGGGGGGGGGGTCAGCAGTATATTAGGGGGGTTGGAGGGGATCAGCAGTGTATTAGGTGGAGGAAGGAATCAGAATTGTATTAGGGGAGGGGCCCGTGGAGAACCGCATTGTATTAGGGGGAGAGGGCTGAGGGGGGGGGGCAGCATTGTATTAGGGGGAGGGGGCCAGGGGTGACTAGCAGTGTATTAGATAGTGGGTAGGGGGGCCATCAGCAGTGTATTAGATAGTGGGGAAGGGGGTCAGCAGTGTATTAGATTGTGGGAAAGGAGATAAGCAGTGTATTAGATAGTGGGGAAGGGGGGCCTGTTCCTAGAGCCTGTGGCCTCCCAGCTGGGCTGTCCTTAATTCTGTATGAGTGGTAGGGAGCCAGAGAGCGCTAAATGTCCGTTGGGTAGGGGCGCAAATTACTTGCCTTGCCTTGGGTGTTGACAACCCACGCTACGCCACTGGGGCTGGCATAATAATGGTATGGGGCTGGTATGAAATTATTTCCAGGGCTGGTTTTTATTCCCAGTCCGGCCCTGCCTGCATATGGAAAAATCTGTACTGCATGTGGTAAACCAAAGCACTTTGCAAGAGTGTGTCTCTCCAGTAAAATGGAAACATGGAGGCTGCAGGCAATTGAGCAAATGTCAGATCCAGAGGATGCACACCTGTTTAGCACTGATAAGGTTTACTACTCTTCAGGGCAAAAAATGCTTTGTAAACCTTTGATTAAACAATATTATCCATCCCTGCCAGCTGGACTCGGGAGTAACGTGTGATGTCATGAGTATAAAGGACAAAATTAAACTGGCACCCACAGCACCCCTTCAGCCTAGTAGTACCAAACTAAAGTTAAGATTGGGGGGTGATATGTGCGCTGTCACTTGGGTATACAAATAGGAGGAATTCCTAGAATGTATTGCAGCTGATGATGATAATGAGATTAGGATAAAATCCTATCCCACCTGCAGCCAGCCCTGGTAAATTCACTAAATACCAATCAATATCAAATCGCAAAAGTGAGTCGGCGCTGGTGGGAAACAATCTCAGAAGGGGCTCAAAAGTGAGTTCCCTATTCGCATACGTGTAGTACAATCTTCTTCTGATAAAATATGGTGGGAATTATCATTTACACAATTCTGTAAAAATTGTGAGAATATATAAAAACTGCTAAAATGACAAAGTAAATCCGATCGTGAAAAAGTCTAGTAAATTCCGAATCATAAAGGCTTACTAATCTGATTTACTTTGTCATTTTAGCAGTTTTTATATATATATATTCTCACAAGAGCCCCTTCTGAGCTTGTTTCCCACCAGCGCCGACTCACTTTTGCGATTTGACCAAACTAAAGTTGTATTCAGGGGAACTAAAGGAATCGCTGGGGTTTTTTCAAAGAGAATGCAGGATACGTGATTGTACACACAAACTGAACTTTTAGAGAGCCTTGGACTGATGCAGTTCACCATTCCTGCTGAGCTACACAATGTTGATAATTGTAATGTTCTGGTACCTTTGGTACCCTAATTCCACTTTCCTTAGTGTATGCGCCCCACCATTCTCTTTTGGTAAGGTGCGCATACACCTTTAAGACCGATGCTGTCATCATTGAGCGCCGCAGGAGCGGCTATTTCAACCGCCGGCGGTCTCACTAACATTGTTCGTTCAACGCCGCATAATCTGCCTTGAAGCTCACATGCTTGCAAGCATACCTCGCTGTCGGAACCTCACTGCTGATCCCTGTATCCCGCTACCGGATCACCCGCTCATACCGAACCTCTCTACTACTGCTTGCTACTAGTGATAAGTACCCCGCAGGGGAATCCTCCATAAACCTTCATACTAAAGCTTACACTATCTAGCTCTGCATACTAAGGACTGTTACTATCATCTGCACTATCTAGATTGCTAGCTCTTGAGCCTACTAACATCTATCCTTGCACTGGGTTAGTCTCTCCTGTATGTCATCTGCTATCCTATCATCTACTACCATACATGATTGCTAACCTATCTGCATCCTTCCTGTTACCATCTCATTCTCAAGAACATTCCTCTCAAGTGTCTGTCAACTATTGTCTCTACTTAAACCTGTCTCTTCAGCCTATCACCACTATACTACTATATACATAGATCACTCCAGGAACATCTTATTGAGTGTGTATATTTGTATGCTGAATCAGAGACTATCCACAGTGATGAGTCTTGGGAGTTGGGATTGGTATCTCAGCATTTCTCTACATGACTACTGAGTGGAGTATTTCTGCAGCTGCAAATCCACATTGTTCAGAAAACGCAGGAGCGTTACAGATTGAACGATCCTTAAAATGGATTCAGCAGAATTAACCACTCAGGTGACACAATTAAAACAACAAGTAACTGCGTTAATACACGCACTTACTGAATTAAAAGAAGACAATCAGGCTCTGACGCAGCAGGTAACCAGGCTGTCACAACTTGCCGCTGCTCAGCACCCTGAACCCAAAATAAATCCTCCTTTAGTATTTACAGGCGATCGCAAAAAATTTAGTGAATTCAAAAATGCATGTGAGTTACTTTTCTTGCTAAAACCTCGTACCTACCTTACTGATCATATCAAGGTTTGCACTATTATTTCTTACCTAACAGGCGATCCACGGGCCTGGACAGACTCTCTCTTTGAGAAAAACGATCAGCTTCTCAACTCCTACGCTTTATTTCTAGCGGAACTTGCTAGTCTATATGATGACCCCAATAGGCAGAGTACTGCCGATCTTCAATTGAGGTCCTTAAAACAAGGTAGGAGACCTGTGGAAGACTTTGTCGCAGAATTCAAGAGATGGACCCTTGATTCAGAATGGAATGATGCATCTCTGAAATCCCAATTTAGGCTTGGCCTATCAGAGGCCTTTAAAGACGAGCTCGCCCGAGCGGATCTGCCAAAAACCCTGGATGCATTGATACAACTCAGTATCACCATAGATAGAAGGCTACGAGAAAGAAAGGCTGAAAAAATGGGAATGCCATTATCCAGTTCTTCTCGGATTTCGGCCGTTGACCCTACTCCTATGGAGGTAGGAACCATACGCCCACCTCTATCAACTACTGAAAGAGCCAGGAGACGATCTAGTAATCTCTGCTTGTACTGTGCATCCCCGGATCACATGATAAACGTCTGTCCCCTTGTCTACAAAAAAAAGGGTGAGTGTTCATATGTCCTCCTAGGGGGATTGACAACTTCAATTACTAACCCTTACCTTTTTGTTCGCTTGACATTGCAGTGCGACCAGACCAGGATTACTACTAAGGCCATGATCGACACAGGATCTTGTGGAAATTATATCGACATACGTTTTGCTGTTTTAAATAAAGTCCCTATTATTTCTAAACCTAAACCTGTCTCAGTGAGTCTTATTAACGGTATTCCTTTATCTTCTGGCCCGATCACTGATCAGACACAAGCACTCCTAGTCACCACTAACGAGTCTCATATGGAGACCACCACCTTCGACCTAATACCTTCACCCCACTTTCCCATTGTTTTGGGACTTCCCTGGTTACACACACATCAACCAACCATAGATTTGAAGAAACGGACCCTGGCCTTCCTCTCTTGCTATTGCGAGGGTACGTGTAACCTCCCGTCTTATGGAAAGATCCTGTCTGTGGTGTCAGATGAGATTGCACCACTATGCTATCAGGATCTGTCCGAGGTTTATCTTGAGAAAAATGCTCAAGTACTGCCTCCCCATAGGGATTATGATTGTACTATCGATCTACTCCCAAATAGCAAATTGCCGTTTGGTCATGTTTATCCTCTTTCGCAGGATGAACTTTCCCATCTCAAGGAATACTTGGATGAGAATTTGACAAAAGGTTTTATTAGACCTTCCACTTCTTCCACAGCAGCAGGACTCTTTTTTGTCCGCAATAAGGACTCAAGTCTCAGGCCTATTATCGACTATAGGCAATTGAACGCCATTACAATAAAAGATCGCTATCCTCTACCGCTTATCCCTGAGCTCATTGAGCAAGTGCGTGGAGCTACCTATTTTTCAAAATTGGACCTGAAAGGGGCATACAATCTAATCCGAATCTGTGATGGAGATGAGTGGAAGACAGCATTCAGAACCAGATACGGATTGTTCGAATATCTTGTAATGCCATTCGGGCTATGTAACGCTCTCGCAGCCTTCCAACGATTTATAAACGATATCTTTAGAGACTTACTTGATGTCTGTGTTGTGGTATATCTGGACGATATACTTATTTTTTCACGATCCTTGTCTGAACATATAAAACATGTAAGACTTGTGTTATCCAGATTGCTTGCACACAACCTATACGTGAAACTAAAAAAATGCTTATTTCATAAAGAAGAAGTACTATTCCTAGGATACATCATATCCAAAACAGGAATCAAGATGGATATGAGTAAGATATCCTGTATTCAGGATTGGCCTATACCAACCACCCGCAAAGCACTACAGCGATTCCTTGGATTTTCGAACTTCTATAGGAAGTTCATCAAGAACTTCTCTGCCATTGTGAGACCCCTCACACAACTCACGAGTATTAAGAGACCATTCAAATGGTCAGATGAAGCAAATGAAGCTTTTCACTTGTTAAAGGCAAGTTTTACCTCTGCTCCCATACTACGCCATCCAGACCCATCCCTCCAATACATTCTGGAAGTAGATGCGTCAAACATGGCAGTAGGAGCAATACTCTCCCAACGACCAACTAATACTTCACCACTCCATCCAGTCGCCTTCTTCTCTAAATCTTTAAGCAGTCCAGAGGTAAATTACCCAGTGGGTGAAAAGGAACTACTTGCTATAAAACTGGGTCTGGAGAATTGGCGACATCTACTTGAAGGCACCCGATTACCAATACTCATATATACAGATCATAAAAATCTTCAATATCTTCAGACTAACAAAACCCTCTCCCACCGGCAGGTACGATGGTCACTATTCTTCCTAAGGTTTAACTTTCTAGTGACCTATACACCTGCAGACAAGAATAAAAAAGCGGATGCGCTATCACGACTAACTGAAGATAATTACTTTGAAATCCCTTCCGTTCCTATAATACCCTACAAGCGTATTATTGGGGTTGTCCGTTCCTTGAACGAAGAGGTTCTGCACAGTATAAGTTTGGATTCACTCCCACCACAACTAAGTACTGATGCAGAAGGCTTCCTCTACTACAACGACAAACTTTACATACCCCCTACCATGCGCACCAAGATCTTGGAATTGTCGCATGATGTGCCTATGGCAGGACATATGGGTATGACAAAGACTCTTAATTTGCTTACCAGGCAGTTCTGGTGGCCTGACATGAAGACATCTATACAGAAATTCGTCTCTTCATGCAACGTCTGTGCCAGGTCCAAAATAGACACTACAAAACCATCCGGTCTACTATGCAGTCTACCAATACCCCAGACTCCATGGGAAGTTGTGTCCTTGGACTTTATAGTAGAACTACCTCCTTCCAAAGGATTTAATACCATCTTGGTGTCAGTGGACCATCTGACAAAAATGGCACATTTCGTTGCTATTCGCAGACTACCTTCGTCCAAACAAACAGCGGAACTACTGATGAAACATGTCTTTAAGTTACATGGTATTCCGAAAACTCTTTTGTCTGACCGTGGATCGCAATTCATCTCCAAGTTCTGGCAAGAACTATGTCACATACTACGAATTGAGCGGAAGCTCACTTCTCCCTACCATCCTCAGACCAACGGACAGACTGAAAGAGTCAACCAGTGCATCGAGCAATATTTACGTTGTTACACATCATACCAACAGGATGATTGGGTGGATCTCCTCCCTCTGGCAGAATTTGCCTACAACAACGCAACCCACAGTACGACCAAACAGAGTCCATTCTACTTGAACTATGGGTTTCATCCCACTATTCTTCCACCACGCATCCTTCCTTCAAATAACCCAGTAGCCTCAGACTATCTTACCCAAATAAAGGACTCTCTGGGTTTACTTAATACTACCATCTCACACTCTCATAGTCAACAAAAGAAGTACTATGATCTTCGTAGAAGACCTTCTCCTCAGTATGCTATTGTTTGGACCTCGTTTGGCTCTCAGCAAAAAACTTAAGATTAAAGATCCCTAGCAAAAAGCTTGGGCCTCTGTTCTTGGGACCTTTCCCAATCAGGAAACTTATTGGAAAAGCTGAAGTACAGCTCACATTACCAACAGACCTCAAAATACATCCCATCTTCCATGTGTCGCTACTAAAGCCCCATGTTCCTGACCAAGGAATAAGGCCTACTATCCCACCTCCACCTCCTGTACAAGTTGAAGGTGGAGAAGAATATGAGATAAAAGAGATTCTGGATTCTCGTATCCACAGAAGAAGACTCCAATATCTAGTCCGATGGAAGAACTATGGGCCCCAGGACAACACCTGGCTAAATACCTCCGACATACATGCCCCTAGACTAATTCGCAATTTTCACGCGAAATACCCGGAAAAACCAGCTCCAGAGGCCTTCAGGAGCCGGCCTTAAGGGGGGGGGGGGGTACTGTAATGTTCTGGTACCTTTGGTGCCCTAATTCCACTTTCCTTAGTGTATGCGCCCCACCATTCTCTTTTGGTAAGGTGCGCATACACCTTTAAGACCGATGCTGTCATCATTGAGCGCCGCAGGAGCGGCTATTTCAACCGCCGGCGGTCTCACTAACATTGTTCGTTCAACGCCGCATAACCTGTCGGAACCTCGCTGCTGATCCCTGTATCCCGCTACCGGATCACCCGCTCATACCGAACCTCT
Source organism: Pelophylax lessonae (assembly GCF_965119305.1). Taxonomy (NCBI): domain Eukaryota; kingdom Metazoa; phylum Chordata; class Amphibia; order Anura; family Ranidae; genus Pelophylax; species Pelophylax lessonae. Next base: position 272,570,468 of record NC_138768.1, read on the forward strand.
CTACTACTGCTTGCTACTAGTGATAAGTACCCCGCAGGGGAATCCTCCATAAACCTTCATACTAAAGCTTACACTATCTAGCTCTGCATACTAAGGACTGTTACTATCATCTGCACTATCTAGATTGCTAGCTCTTGAGCCTACTAACATCTATCCTTGCACTGGGTTAGTCTCTCCTGTATGTCATCTGCTATCCTATCATCTACTACCATACATGCTTGCTAACCTATCTGCATCCTTCCTGTTACCATCTCATTCTCAAGAACATTCCTCTCAAGTGTCTGTCAACTATTGTCTCTACTTAAACCTGTCTCTTCAGCCTATCACCACTATACTACTATATACATAGATTACTCCAGGAACATCTTATTGAGTGTGTATATTTGTATGCTGAATCAGAGACTATCCACAGTGACGAGTCTTGGGAGTTGGGATTGGTATCTCAGCGTTTCTCTACATGACTACTGAGTGGAGTATTTCTGCAGCTGCAAATCCACATTGTTCAGAAAACGCAGGAGCGTTACAATAATTAGCCTGCAAAATCTCTGACTGGGCCTCTGACAAAACAGCAAATTCTTCACACCAACAGTGATGTGTTTGAGGGCCTGATAGTCTCTGTTCCAGGAGAGTTTCATTTCGAACTTGATCCTACCATTCATCCTGTACAATGTGCCTGTAACGCTCCTGCGTTTTATGTATAATGTGGATTTTCAGCTGCAGAAATATTCCACTTCAGTAGTCATGTAGAGAAACGCTGAGACACCATTCCCAACTCTCAATGACTCATCATGTGTGGATGATCTCAATTCAGCAAGTAAATACACACACTCAATAAGATGTTTCCTAGAGTGACTTATGTATATAGTAACACAGTGATGATAGGCTGAAGAGACAGGTTGGGTAGAGATGGTAGATGACAGACACTTGAAAGGAAATGTTCTTGAAAGTAAGATAGTAGCAGATGGGATGCAGATAGGTTTAGCAATCATGTATGGTAGCAGATGACAGAGTAGCAGGTGGACATACAAGAGAGATCAACCCAGTGCAAGAACAGGTGGTAGTAGGCTCAAGAGCTAGCAATCTTAGATAATGCAGATGTAGTAATAGTCCTTAGTATGCAGAGCTAGATAGTGTAAGCTTTAGTATGAAAGTTATAGAGGTTTCCCCTGTGGGGTACTTATCACTAATAGCAATGTAGCAGAGGAGAGGTTCGGCAAGAGCGGATGATCCGGTAGTGGGATACAGGGATCAGCGCAGCGTGGTTCCGACAGCGAGGTATGCTTGCAAGCATGAGAGCTTCAAGACAGGTTAGTATCAAGGCACAAAGCAGTTTGAACGAACACATGTGAGTGAGAGCCAGCGATCTAAATAGCCATCCAGTCCGGCGCTCAGTGATGACAGCATCAGTCTTAAAGGTGTATGCGCACCTTACCAAAAGAGAATGGTGGGGCGCATACACTTATGAAAGAGTAATTAGGGTACCCAAAGGTACCAGAACATTACAGTACCCCCCCCCCTTAAGGCCGGCTCCTGAAGGCCTCTGGAGCTGGTTTGTCTGGGTACTTCACATGAAAATTGCGGATTAATCTAGAGGCATGTATGTCAGAGGTGTTTAGCCAGGTGTCGTCTTGGGGCCCATAGTTCTTCCATCGAACCAAGTACTGAAGTCTTCCTCTGTGGATACGAGAATCCAGAATCTCTTTTATCTCATATTCTTCTCCACCTTCAACTTGTACAGGAGGAGGAGGTGGGATAGTAGGCCTTATTCCTTGGTCAGGAACATGGGGCTTCAGTAGCGACACATGGAAAATGGGATGTATTTTGAGGTCTGTTGGCAATGTAAGCTGTACTGCAGCTTTTCCAATAAGTTTCTTGATTGGGAAAGGTCCCAAGAACAGAGGTCCAAGCTTTTTGCTAGGGATTTTCAGTCTTAAATTTTTTGTTGAGAGCCAAACGAGGTCCCCGATAGCGTACTGAGGAGAAGGTCTTCTGCGAAGATCATAGTACTTCTTTTGTTGACTATGAGCGTGTGCAATGGTAGTATTAAGCAAACCCAGAGAGTCCTTTATTTGGGTAAGATAGTCTGAAGCTACTGGGTTATTTGAAGGAAGGATGCGTGGTGGAAGAATAGAGGGATGAAACCCATAGTTCAAGTAGAACGGACTCTGCTTGGTCGTACTGTGGGTTGCGTTGTTGTAGGCAAATTCTGCCAGAGGGAGGAGATCCACCCAATCATCCTGTTGGTAAGAAGTGTAACAACGTAAATATTGCTCGATGCATTGGTTGACTCTTTCAGTCTGTCCGTTGGTCTGCGGATGGTAAGGAGAAGTGAGCTTCCACTCGATCCGTAGTATGTGACATAGTTCTTGCCAGAACTTGGAAATAAATTGTGATCCACGGTCAGACAGAAGAGTTTTTGGGATACCATGTAACTTAAAGACATGTTTCATCAGGAGTTCTGCCGTTTGTTTGGACGAAGGTAGTCTGCGAATAGCAATGAAATGTGCCATTTTTGTCAGATGGTCCACTGACACTAAGATGGTATTAAATCCTTTGGAAGGAGGCAATTCCACTATAAAGTCCAAGGACACAACTTCCCATGGAGTTTGGGGTATTGGTAGACTGCATAGTAGACCGGATGGTCTCGTAGTGTCAATTTTGGACCTGGCACAGACATTGCATGAAGAGACGAATTTTTGTATAGATGTTTTCATGTCAGGCCACCAGAATTGCCTGGTAATCAGATTAAGAGTCTTTGTCATACCCATATGTCCTGCCATAGGCACATCATGCGATAATTCCAAGATCTTGGTGCGTATGGTAGGTGGTATGTAAAGTTTGTCGTTGTAGTAGAGGAAGCCTTCTGCATCAGTATTTAGTTGTGGTGGGGGTGAATCCAAACTTATACCATGCAAAACCTCTTCCTTCAAGGAACGGACAACTCCAATAATGCGTTTGTGAGGTATTATAGGAACGGAAGGGATTTCGAAGCAGTTTTCTTCAGCTAGTCATGACAGTGCATCCGCCTTTTTGTTCTTATCTGCAGGTGTGTAGGTCACTAGGAAGTTAAACCTTAGAAAGAATAGTGACCATCGTACCTGTCGGTGCGAGAGAGTTTTGTTAGTCTGAAGATATTGGAGATTTTTATGGTCCGTGTATATAAGTATTGGTAATTGGGTGCCTTCGAGTAGATGTCACCAATTCTCCAGAGCCAATTTTATAGCAAGCAGTTCCTTTTCACCCACGGGGTAATTTATCTCTGGACTGCTTAGGGATTTAGAAAAAAAGGCGACTGGATGAAGTGGTGAAGTGTGAGTTGGTCGTTGGGAGAGTATTGCTCCTACTGCCATGTTTGACGCATCTACTTCCAGAATGTATTGGAGGGATGGGTCTGGATGGCGTAGTATGGGAGCAGAAGTAAACCTTGTCTTTAACAGGTGAAAAGCTTTATTTGCTTCATCTGACCATTTGAATGTTTTTTTAGTGCTAGTGAGCTGTGTGAGGGGTCTCACAATGGCAGAGAAGTTTCTAATGAACTTCCTGTAGAAATTCGAAAATCCAAGGAATCGCTGTAGCGACTTGCGTGTGGTTGGTGTAGGCCAATCCTGAATGCAGGATATCTTACTCATGTCCATCTCGATTCCTGTTTTGGATATGATGTAGCCTAGAAACAGTACCTCTTCTTTATGAAACAAGCATTTTTTCAGTTTCACATAAAGGTTGTGTGCAAGCAATCTCGATAATACTAGTCTTACATGTCTTATGTGTTCAGACAGGGATCGTGAATATATAAGTATATCGTCCAGATATACCACAACACAGACATCTAGTAAGTCTCTGAAAATATAGTTTATAAATCGTTGAAAAACTGCAGGGGCGTTGCATAGCCCGAATGGCATTACAAGATATTCGAACAATCCGTATCTGGTTCTGAATGCAGTCTTCCACTCGTGTCCATCACGGATTCGAATGAGATTGTATGCTCCTTTCAGGTCCAATTTTGAAAAATAGGTAGCTCCACGCACCTGCTCAATGAGCTCAGGGATAAGCGGTAGAGGATAGCGATCTTTTATTGTAATAGCATTCAATTGCCTATAGTCGATGATAGGCCTGAGACTTGAGTCCTTATTGCGGACAAAAAAGAGTCCTGCTGCTGTGGAAGAAGTGGAAGGTCTAATAAAACCTTTTTCCAAATTCTCATCCAAATAGTCTTTGAGATGGGAAAGTTCATCCTGTGAAAGAGGATAAACATGACCGAACGGCAATTTGCTATTTGGGAGTAGATCAATGCTACAATCATAGTCTCGATGGGGAGGTAGTGCTTGAGCATTTTTCTCAAGAAAAACCTCAGAGAGATCCTGATAACATAGTGGTGCAATCTCATCTGTCACCACAGACAGGATCTTCCCGAAAGACGGGAGGTTACACGTACCCTCGCAATAGCAAGAGAGGAAGGTCAGGGTCCGTTCCTTCCAATCTATGGTTGGTTGATGTGTGTGCAACCAGGGAAGTCCCAAAACAATGGGAAAGTGGGGTGAAGGTATTAGATCGAAGGTAGTGGTCTCCATATGAGACCCGTTAGTAGTGACTAGGAGTGCCTGTGTCTGATCAGTGATCGGACCAGAGGATAAAGGAACACCGTTAATAAGACTCACTGAGACAGGTTTAAGTTTAGAAATAATAGGAACTTTATTTAAAGCAGCAAAACGTATGTCAATATAATTTCCACAAGATCCTGTGTCAATCATGGCCTTAGTAGTAATCCTGTTCTGGTCCCACTGTAAGGTTAAGCAAACAGAAAGGTAAGGGTTAGTGATTGAAGTTGTCAATCCCCCTAGGAGGACATGTGAACACTCACCCTTCTTTTTGTAGACTAGGGGACAGACGTTTATCTTGTGATCCGGGGATGCACAGTACAAGCAGAGATTACCAGATCGTCTTCTGGCTCTTTCCATAGTTGATAGAGGTGGGCGTATGGTTCCACCTCCATAGGAACGGGGTCAACGGCCGAAATCCGAGAAGAACTGGATAATGGCATTCCCATTTTCTCAGCCTTTCTTTCTCGTAGTCTTCTATCTATGGTGATACTGAGTTGTATCAATGCATCCAGGGTTTTTGGCAGATCCGCTCGGGCGAGCTCGTCTTTAACGGCCTCTGATAGGCCAAGCCTAAATTGGGATTTCAGAGATGCATCATTCCATTCTGAATCAAGGGTCCATCTCTTGAATTCTGCGACAAAGTCTTCTACAGGTCTCCCACCTTGTTTCAAGGATCTTAATTGAAGATCGGCAGTACTCTGCCTATTGGGATCATCATATAGGCTAGTGAGTTCTGCTAGGAACAAGGCATAGGAGTTGAGAAGCTGGTCGCTTTTCTCAAAAAGAGAGTCTGCCCAGGCCCGAGGATCGCCTGTTAGGTAAGAAATAATAGTACAAACCTTAATGTGATCAGTAAGGTAGGTACGGGGTTTTAGCAAGAAAAGTAACTCACATGCGTTTTTAAATTCGCAAAATTTTTTGCGATCGCCTGTAAATACCAAAGGAGGATTTATTTTGGGTTCAGGGGACTGAGCAGTGGTAAGTTGTGTCAGTCTAATTACCTGCTGCGACAGAGCCTGATTGTCTTCTTTTAATTCAGCAAGTGCGTGTATTAACGCAGGTACTTGCTGTTTTAATTGTGTCATCTGAGTGGTTATTTCTGCTGAATCCATTTGTGGTTCGTTCAATCTGTAACGCTTCTGCGTTTTATGTATGATGTGGATTTTCAGCTGCAGAAATATTCCACTTCAGTAGTCATGTAGAGAAATGCTGAGACACCATTCCCAACTCTCAATGACTCATCATGTGTGGATGATCTCAATTCAGCAAGTAAATACACACACTCAATAAGATGTTTCCTAGAGTGACTTATGTATATAGTAACACAGTGATGATAGGCTGAAGAGACAGGTTGGGTAGAGATGGTAGATGACAGACACTTGAAAGGAAATGTTCTTGAAAGTAAGATAGTAGCAGATGGGATGCAGATAGGTTTAGCAATCATGTATGGTAGCAGATGACAGAGTAGCAGGTGGACATACAAGAGAGATCAACCCAGTGCAAGAACAGGTGGTAGTAGGCTCAAGAGCTAGCAATCTTAGATAATGCAGATGTAGTAATAGTCCTTAGTATGCAGAGCTAGATAGTGTAAGCTTTAGTATGAAAGTTATAGAGGTTTCCCCTGTGGGGTACTTATCACTAATAGCAATGTAGCAGAGGAGAGGTTCGGCAAGAGCGGATGATCCGGTAGCGGGATACAGGGATCAGTGCAGCGTGGTTCCGACAGCGAGGTATGCTTGCAAGCATGAGAGCTTCAAGACAGGTTAGCATCAAGGCACAAAGCAGTTTGAACGAACACATGTGAGTGAGAGCCGGCGATCTAAATAGCCATCCAGTCCGGCGCTCAGTGATGACAGCATCAGTCTTAAAGGTGTATGCGCACCTTACCAAAAGAGAATGGTGGGGCGCATACACTTATGAAAGAGTAATTAGGGTACCCAAAGGTACCAGAACATTACAGTGCCCCACACAATGTGCCTATAGACATTGAGACACAGGTTAAAGCTTAGATAGATAAATATGAAGCTGAAGGACATTTAACTTCAGTATAAGAGCCTACAGATTGGATAAGCAACATGGTTGTTATCAGAAAGCCTGAGAAAATCAGAATAATCATTGATCCCAAGTTTCTGAATTTGGCCCTGATACGGTCACACTGTCACACTACCTAATGCCAACACTTGATATTTTGCGCAAACTACCCAAAGCACATGTCTTCACACTTGTTGATGCTAGAGATGCCTTTTTACAGTGCAAGCTGGATGACAAGAGTAGCTATATAACCACTTTCTGGACTCCTTGGGGCAGAAAGAGATGGCTCAAACTATCATTTGGAGTCTCTGTAGCACCTGAGGTATACCAGCGAAAGCAGCATGACCCATTAGGTGAGCTTCACGGAATTGAGCCAATAGCTGATGACATTCTTCTAGTTGGGAGGCTGAGCATGACCATGATGAAAAGTTATTAGCGCTACTGGATCGTTGTAGGCAGGTGATGCTGTGGCTTAGTGTAAACAAATTGCAGTTCAAGGTGAAAAATGTCCATTTCCATGGACATATCCTGTATTCACAAGGCTTAAAAACTGACCTGGATAAGAGTAAAGCCATTGTGGACATGCCACAGTCTACTGATGCCAAAGCAGTACAGAGGTTTATTGGCTTTGTTACATACCTAACTAAATTCCTCTCACCTTTATCTAAGGTATGGGAGCCATTAAGGCGACTTCTGGACAAAGATGCAGTTTGGCACTGCCTTTCCAAGCATGACCATACAGTGGAGGATATAAAACGCTTGGTCACCTCTGCCCCAGTGTTGAAATACTATGATGTCACAAAGCCAGGTACGATAGAAAGTGGTTCCAGTAAAAATGGCCTTGGTTGTTGCCTTTTGAGGGAAGGTCAGCCAACTGCATATGCATCCAGAGCTCTTTTATCAGCTGAAATTACAGCTGAAACTTATCACACACCTCTGATAGCCATATTCAAGAAGTCCCTTTTGTGTGCTCCCAAGCGTTTGCAGAGCATGATGCTTACATTGCAGCATTACAACCTCAATGTTGTCTACAAGTCAGGATGTAAAATGTATATCAGTGATACTCTCTGAGCACAGCTACGTCACATAATGTGGCACCTGGAGAGGAGCATGAGCATCGTACAATTTGTCTGCTGCAACAGGAAAAAAACGTCTTTGCCGGCAATAATCAAGCGGACAATCTTAATGTCAAAGATCAGCGACTGCATAAACTCATACAGCACACGGACTTTACAAGCTTTTAAGTCTATTGTTTTGAGTTGGTGGCCAAATGAAAAAGAGGCTGTACCTGCAATTGTAAGGGAATACTGGACCTTAAGACTGGGTTCACACTGCCGTATGGAGCAGCTCACAGCAGGGGTCCAGCCCGTCCCTGTTCACCATTTCAGGTCAGATTTCAGTCTGAATTTTTGGCTGAATTTGGTCCTGAAACAGGCCACAAGATGCACATAACACCTATGCAATTCACTTAGGAGCAATTCACAATCTCCTGACATGCTAAACCTGCATCCACTTGGCAATAGTGTGAACCCAGCCTTAGAGATGATATTAGCATACAAAATGGTATCTTGTACAAATGTTCAAGGGTCATAATGCCAAAGACATTGACAGCAGATATGTTATTGCGTAAACACTCCAGCCATATTGGACGTGAATCATGCAACAGACAAGCTCGTGACACTCTACTGGCCCAACATGCATGATAAAATCAAAGTCTTTGTCAGTAATTGTCCCACCAGCAATGACTATGGCCAGTTACAACAAAAAGAAACCATGATGTCACATGAGATACCTACACGTCCGTGGAAGATTATCAGTATGGACTTATTCAACTACGCAGGCAATGAATACCTGCTATTAGTCGATCATTATTCAGAATTCTGAGAATTAGACCTTCTTCCTTACTTATCCACTGAAGCTACAATTAAGAGGTGCAAAGCTCAGTTTGCACGTCATGGTCAACCAGATACAGTGATCTCTGATAATGGCCCTCATTTTGCAAGCCTACAATTCAGAAAATTTGCCACTGAATGGGAGTTTGGGCATATTATTTTCTCACCACATCACCCACAGGCTAATAACAAAACTGAATCAGCTGTAAAGATTGTTAAAAATTTATGCAAGAAAGCACAAAATGATGGTAAAGACCCATGGAAAGCCATTTTTCATTGGAGAAATACTGCGAACAAAGGCATTGATAGTAGTCTGGCGCAAAGACTGATGTCAAGGAGATTAAAGTCCTCCTTACCAGTAGCGAATAGCTTCTTGGACCCTCTGTCATACAAAGTGTTACAGAAAAGTTAAGGCATAAGAGACAAATGTAAAAGGCACGATATGACACATCAGCCAGAGGTTTGCCGGAATTGAAAATTGGGGAACAAATCCGTATGAAACCATTACCTTGAGATGGAACAGGCAGTTGGAGAATGGGTGCTTGTCTGCAAAAGGTCGCACCATGCTCCTATCTTGTGGACCTTGAAGGAACTGTCTATTGCCTCAATCGAGTGGATTTAAGAGTGGCAGAACAGCCTGAATCACAATATCTACTTGATAGATCAGACTTGCCCAGTATCACATGGACACCCTACCCACTGTCAGTGAGGAATGTACAGAGGCGATGCCTCATACCAATGGTATTGATGACAGTTCTAAACAAGCAAGTATACCTGACAGATGTGAAGCGCAGAGCATGCCAGTAAGTGATGATAGGAGCCCAGTAACTTCAGAGAGGGCTAAAGGAATCTTTGTACAAGGACCAGTCTTCACCTGTATTGGTAGATGTTCAAAACCACCTATGAGACATAACCGATAGAATGTGTTATTGCTGTGTCTCATCCGAATTTCACAATGTTCATTTATTAACACTAAAAAGGGGAGATGTTATGGATGTTAAGTGTGTTTATATGCAATTTTATGATGCATCTCTGTTGTACTTTTTTCCTGTGTTGTGTTGAGTATTATTCAATGAACATGGCTTCTGTGCAGTAATGGCTTGTGCTGTCTTTACTTACATCACATCAAACACATGGTACAGCAGACACATATCAGAAATATGAAATGTTAGGGTAACAAACACTTTAGGAGATTTTTTTTTTTTTATTTAATTCATTCTAGGGAGAGAGGGTTAGGTTTACAGGACCCCCCCCCCCCCCAAATATACAGCACAAATCACAGACTCCAAATAATGCTTTCAGTCATACAGAAAGGACTTTTAGCCCTTGTTCATATTGGAGCGACTTGTCATGCGATTTGACAGATCAACGCTGACTTTGCAGTGCTGCATCGATTTGAAAAATTAGCTCTTGTACTACTTTTTCCAATTTTGGGTGCAACTTGCATAGACATCTGTGCATGAAGCCATACAGATGTCTTCCAATTCACACCTGAAGTTGCACAGGCATGCAGCTTTGAAATTGTGCGAATTCCGATGAAGTCGCCCAATTTTAAAGCCGCCAGGCAATGTGAACAAGGAATAAAAGCCCAACTCCAGGAAAAGTCAAAGTTCTCCCTTGTAGTGGGACTGTGCCAGCATGCAGGGGATAAATGGTTGTTTAGTTTGGCAGAGGTTAAAGTAGTTTTACTTACTTCTCCAGCAAACAGTGATCCTCTAAGCTCCAGCAGTGGACTGTCCCTAGGTGTCCTTATGTCCAGTCCAGACATGTCCCTGCATGAGTCTTGAGGACATCAGAGGCTTCTGACCGCTGAAGTGCAGGGAGAAGAGACTGTAAGGACTGGTCTAGCAACAAGGGGGAGCCTGCAGCAGCAGAGGACCAGGTAATTAAAACTACCTTAGCTGTTCCCACTAGACAGATACGATCAGGCAACCCTAGTATTGTTCTATCATTTTGTCGTGATGCCAGGAACACTCCTCAGCAGCAAACTGAAGCAAGCAATAATGCTGAACTTTGGGAAAACCTGCAGAAAGCAGAACTCCTAAAAGTGTGGGTGATTAGATGCACAATGAAATATATTCAAAGCGTAGTTCATAAATCATAGAAATAGCGTCCATAAGTGGCGGTGCTTAATCTTCAAGCGGGAATCCCAACAATCTTTGTGTTATAAAGGAGGGTGCCCGGGGTAGTTGTAATATAGATCGCACTCACCAGAGTGCCCAACCCCACACAGGGGTATTGAGCAGGGGTTATCTATGTTGTACAAAACAGCGTGGAGATAGCTGGTCCTTATAATTTTCTACTATTTATTTGAATTTGGTGCACATATTTATAATTTTCTATTATTTATTTGATATTACTTACTGCATAGGTGTACATACTAATTTTACCTTGATATTATTTATTGTATTTATGCACCAAGGTAATATCACTATCCCTTGGTGATTAACTTACTAGAGTCCAACTCACTTTGTTCCGTAGAATTTATTTTACATACTAGCCTTTACCACTTCACCCATCAATTAATTTATATCCTATTCCTGGCAGTGCCATTTTCCCTACCCCTATTTTATCTACATCTTTGATATAGACTTTGGCTATATTTGAGGGAGGCTGCAGCCCTTTTCCCCCTTCCTCCCCCTTATTTCCATAGCGCGGGACTTACTTCACAGATGTATTATTCTTGCCCTCAACAATAAGCCCATTAAAGCAGTTCTTAAGGGATGAGGTACCATGCATTAAAGTAAAAAAACCTTCTGCAAGTAGCTATACCCCTTCCCCCCCCCAGCCCCCCCCCCTCAAAACTTAACTGACCCCAATCTCAATCCAGTGATGATATGCACAAGAGTAGAGGCTCTCCTGGCTCTCTCTCCCTCATTAGACAGAAAGGCAGCAGAGGGAGTCATTGGCTCCTGTTGCTGTCAATCACAGCGGTTGAGGAGGGAGAGGCAAGGCGGGGTCTAGCAGCACCCTGTGTGTTAATGGACACACAGAGCTGTCATGGGAAGGAGTACACACCAGTGCCCCCATAGCAAGAGGGGCACTCGGCAGGGGGGAGGAGCCAGGAGTGCCAGCAAATGACCCAAGAAGAGAAGCACAGAGTAGGTAGGCATGACATATTTGTTATTTTGTTTTTATTTTACCTTTAGAAGTACTTTAAGGCTCCATGCACACTAAGCTTAAAAAAAAGCCAGTTCCCAGAAAGCGTGTTTAGGAGTGTTTAGGCTGGGTTCACACTGGTGCTAATTGGATGCGGGTTTCCCCACATCCAATTAGCATGCCAGGAGACTGTGACCGGCTCTCAATGGAGCTGTTTTACACAGGTTTTGTGTGCATCTTCTGGTCCGTTTCAGGTTCAAATTCAGCCAAAAATTCGGACCTGAAACGGTGAACGGGACACACTGGACCTCCTGCTGCCAGCCGCTCCGCAATCCAGTGTGAACCCAGCCTCATTGTTTTTTCTGCCAGAAAGCTCCAATCAAAAACGCACACCACAAGAGTTTTTTTTTTGTTTCTGCCTCTAAAGGCTGAGCTTAAAATATGCCTCTAAATGTTCTAATGTGCATGGACACATAGGATAACATTGAGCTGCTTCTACAGGAAAAACACAAAACTCCTGTAGCAGCACTTTTTTAAGCCCAGTGTGCATGGACCCTAAAGCCTGTTACACACTCCCAGTTTTTTTTTCATTCATGGGAAAAAAAAGAAATGAAGTGCTCAGGAGGAGCCGCTGTACTAACTATTCGATGTTAGTACATCGATCTCCCCCACTGAGCTATTGTGTTCAGATGGGGGAAGGCCCTCCTGCCAGAACACACCAGTCAGCGCTCTCAGCCATCAGCTGGGAGCGCGGATTGAATGCCGATTAGCAGAGCTTTTTCAGTCATGCCCTAGACCAGTGATGGCGAACCTTGGCACCCCAGATATTTTGGAACTACATTTCCCATAATGCTCAACTACACTGCAGAGTACATGAGTATCATGGGAAAATGTAGTTCCAAAACCTTGGGGTGCCAAGGTTCGCCATCACTGCCCTAGACGTTTGGCTGGCTTCTGTCGGACCAGCTGCCATAATCACGGGCCGAATGTAAGCTGGCTTCTATTGAACCACCCAATACCGCCCAATATTGGCCCCTTGTGTACTAGGCTTAAAGTGACTGTAAAGTCTTGCTTTTTTTTTTTTTTTAGTTAATATTAACAGACATGTTATACTTACCTGCTACTGTATGTGTAATGGATTTGCACAGAGCAACCTGACCCTCCTCTTCTTGGGCCCCTCTTCTGTGCTCCCTCCTGTTGAGTGCACCCACAGCAAGCAGCTTGCTATGGGGGGAACTCGAACCGAGCCACAGCTCCCTGTGTCCATTCAGAAATGGAGCCATGACCCGGCCCCGCCCCCTTTTTCTCCTTATTGGCTGACTAACATTAAATGACAGCAGCAGGAGTCTATGGCACCGCGTTGCTGTCTCAGCCAATGAGGAAGGGAGTCCTGGGCAGCCGAGACACTGCTGCAACATTAATGGATCTAGAGGGACCTCAGGTAAGTATTAGGCCTTATGCACACTGGACGTTTTTACAGCGGCTGTTTTTGGCGTCAGGCGTTTTTTTCTGCAGCCAGTAAACTCCCCAGCATGTTATCCTGTGTGTCCATGCATACATAGGTGGTTATCAGCAGTTTTGGCAGGGGCGTTTTCTGGCTTGAAAAAAAACAGAACTAGTGGGTTTTGAGAGGAGTTTTTCTGATTAAGGTGTACGTTTAGTAACCGGTGTTAAATGGGTGTTAAGTGGTGTTAGGCTTTATCACAGAGAATCAAGGTGATAATTTCCTAAGACGTGTTTAGTAAACCGTGTTAACTAAGGTAGGAACCAAATATCACGTCTCTTCACCTTACGGTGTTGTCTCTGTGCTAACTACAGTGCTAGTATAGGAATGTACCTGTTTAGTAACCCGTGTTAGCTCATAAGAGTCTTAAAACCAGTGTAAACTTGGTGTTAAATCTCCTGAATTTAACACCTAGTCAGACCAGGTGTTAAGGCCTTTTTTTCAGTGTAGAAGAGGAATTTCACTGCTCATTGTGGTCAGTAAGTGCTTCAGGACAACATTATTGTAGACTGCAGGGTATGTGTTCATCTAGAACCCTGTGTCTGCAGCATTCACATATCATGAATATATAATGGAAGAGCAGAGTGGACATCTGTGCTGAGAAAGGAGAGCAGTAGACCTCAATGACAGAGAGGTGCATATTTCTTACTGCATGATACCACTATCTTAAGCCAGTCATACATGAACGGAAATTTGGCTGGTTCAGCACGGACCAACTGAAATTCCATCAATGTATGGGCAGGCTGGTTGTACAGAAGTTGAGTGGTAGATGGACTTCTGTACAACCAGCCTGTCGGGGTTTTCTCCGATCAATTAGTGCTGCCAGCTATAGCCTGCAGTACTGATCAGTATTCTGACAGAGGGGAAGTATCCCTGTGGCCAGAACCCAATAGCTCAGTGGAAATGATTCCCCTGTCCACATAAATGGAATGTGTGAATGTGTGAATGGGTGAATCAAGTCATTTTTTTGTTTAACTCGGTGGTTGAAAAAAAAAAAATATATATATTAATGTATGCCTTAGCATGTCTGATGCTTGGCAGCTGACACGTAGGATTGATATGTACTTTTAAGGGCCAATTCACACCATGCCAGCACATAAATCACACAGAAATGCACTGTGAGTTCCTGTGCGATCAGAAGGCATGCAAAATGCATTCCATTTGTGATCTGCAGTGGGTGTCAATAGAAAGGTAATGACACCCCAAATGCAGGTTGGAAATGCAGTGCGTTTGCCCGCACTGGATCACATAGTACTTTTGTACCATGCGATCTGGTTACAGTGCGGTTTAAAAAGTAGTGCATGCACTACTTTTGGGGCAGCATAGTGCGATTTTAGCCCATTCAGGGCCGGTTCATACTATGCCTACACATGCATCACACAGAAAGGAGCTGTGCATTCCTATGCGATTTACATGTGGTTCTATGCAGTGCGATTTCAGCCATTTCAGCGATTTGTTTTGAATGGGCTAAAATCACACCACACTGCACCAAAAGTAGTGCATTCACTACTTTTGAAACCGCACTGTAATCAGATCTTTTGTACCATGCAGTCCAGTGCGGGCAGGTGTGGGAAAATGCAATGCGTTTGCAACCTGCGTTTGGGGTGTCATTAACTTTGTATTGACACATACTGCAAATCGCAAATGGAGTACATTTTGCATGCAGTCTTAATCGCATAGGAATGCACCGTATATTTCTGTGCGATTCATGTGTGGCATCGTGTGAACCAGCCCTAAAAGAGAAAAGAATAATGTGTCTGGAAATTAATGCAGTTAGCTAGGGTGGAAGGGATGGCAGAGTAATATTAAAAAAAAACTTTATTATTTTAATAAAAGTGTGTATAGGTTTTAATATGTGTTTTATTTATTTTTTTAATTTGCTATATTTTAACCCCATAACTCAGTTCTAAGGATTAACTTATGATCCTTTAGGGTGGAGGATGGTAGAGGAATAGTAGTTTTAAAAAAATAATATATGTAAATTTATGTTTTAGAATATTAGTCAGGGTGTGTATGTGCTTTTACATGTGTTTATTTTTTATTTTTTAACAGCTCTGAGAAACATTCAATGTTCCTTTACTGTGGATCATAGGTTTTCACACACAGGATGGCTGCTGTGCAGCTAGTTAAACCTTCCCCACTCTCTAACACGGTGCTAACACACTGATAGCTAACACCGCTTATCACGAGCTGGAGTCAACACAACACGGTTTACTAAACAGCCTCACAGCCGGTGTAAAAATTGGCAGTGTCAGAGCGTGTTAGGAGAACGGTGATAATGCAAGAATTAACGCCGGTTACTAAACGTACACCAAAAAGCCTAAAAACGCAGAAAAATGCAGCTATTCAGCATTTATAAGCATTTTTGAGCCATAAGCTTTTGTGGGAGTATAGTTTTGCCCAAAAAAAAGCTAAAAAAAAAAACGCTAAATGCTGAAACACGCTGTAAAACGTTACTGCAAAAAACTCCTTCAACAGTTACAGCTTTATACTGACGTTTAATAACATTCAGTGTGCATGAGGCCTAAGCCCCCGTTCACACTGGGGCAACCTGTCAGGCGACCTGGTCGCCTGACAGGTCACCATAGGTCGCCCGCCATACAAAAGCTATGGACCCGTTCTAATAGGAGCGACACAAGTTGCTCCGACTTAGAAAAAGGGTCCGGAGCTTCTTTGGGGTGACCCGGAGCGACCTGCATAGACTTCAATGTTATGAAGTCCGTGCCGGCCGCTCCGAGGTCGCGGGGCGAGCAGCGCGCCGCGACCTATGAGGTCGCCCGGCGAAGTAGCGTCGCCCCAGTGTGAACGGGGGCTTAGAGGGGCTGGGGGAGAATCTGCACACAGAAGCTTTTTATCTTAATGCATAGCATGTGTAAAAAGGTGCGTATAGGAGCCACAGCCCGCATAAGCACTAGCAGCGCTAGAAAACAACCTCTGACAAAGTTGGGGGTAAATAGCAGAATGATAATATAAAAAAATTTTAAATTAAAATAAAGCCAAAGTTCATAAGTCCATGGTGTTCACAGGGTAAAGTTAGACGAGAGATAGGGTGCATAGGAAACTTGTAACATAGTGTTGAACAAGACTTCTTTTCTGATCACTCTGCGACTACCGTATCCTTCACCTCACCACCGTGCTCCCCCCCTAGAGAGTGGCCACGTACCCTTAACGCTAGGGTCTAGCGCTTTGTTCCACAAATGATCCTCCACTCCCAGATGGCGATCCTCTCAGGACTCCACTCCAACCAGTAGAGATATGAACAGCACCTCCTCCTCTCCTCTCACATAAAGGGGGACAAATAGGGACCCATAGTGTAATATGTACAAACAAGGCTTTATTAAAAAATTAAAATCGCACTCACATGAAATCGGATGTATTTGAGCGAAACAAATATCCAAGGCACAAAACCCGGTCCTCCCACTGCAAACGATGTCCCCACTGAGCCACACGGTACGGGTGATCCAGCCACCTGATCGCGATGTTGCCCGGACTCAATGGGCGCTATAACTGGGGATCCTCTGGGATGTCCTTAGTGTACAACTGAATGGCCGCGTGCTCACGCCCTGACGCGTTTCGTCGGCATTGGACTTCTACTGAGGGCGTGAGCACGCAGCCTCATCTCCTCATATTTATACCCTTTTGGGGAGGGGTGTGTATACGCTAGATTATGGGCGGAGATCTCCCCCACGTGGGCGGCCGGAAACTCATCAGCCGCCGCTATGTGTACCGCTCACGTTAGCGGCCGGAAGCTACCATGCCCCTTGTCTCCAAGTTCGCTCATCCGGACATTGGAGACACCGGAAATGACGCTACAAAACCCGCCCCTCCCTGCGTCTACCAATCCGGACGTCAGGGAAAGCGGAAATGACATCGCGCCTCTCGGCAAGCCCTCAAGATAAGAGACCGGAAGTGGAGCTCACAGCCTTCCTGCAGCCGAAACCGGAAACCGGAAGTGGAGCTCACGGCCACCACATCCGGCCCTGCACACCCACAAGAACACAGAACGATTATCCAATTGGATTGGACTACATTATGGTCCCACCTCCGCCGCAACCTAATTCCTCAATAAGGATGGATACATATCCTTACCTGCGGACAGTGGGGACATCGCCTGTGTACAATTAACTCATTCAATCCCCAACATTTCATATAATTAGCATATGCTCAAATTACATACATCTGTTATTCCGTAACAGAAATCAGTATAAAACACAGAGGATGTAAGTATATTAAACACATGCTTAAGTTACACATATCAGATATCCCATATCAAATATAAGAACATATAAAAGAACCAAAGGGGTACATTCACTATTTCTACCAAAAGCCTGATAATACCTATCAGACTTTACCACATGGGTATTGTATATATCTCTATATAGGAATAGTGTATATATGGAACAAATCCTAAATTCCCTTTATTAATTATCTCAATAATTCCTATGAGATATCTCTATATAGGAATAGTGTATATATGGAACAAATCCTATGAGATAATCACTACATGGGACGATATTAGATACTGCACCCCATATGCTGGGGATATCGCCACCACTGATACACTAAATTGGTACTCCCCTGGGGAGCATCAATCTAAACGCATGTGCTAATATCCAAGACAGGGCCAAAGTTACGAACTAAAATGATTGGACCCAATAGGGCCTGCTATCACCCATCATTCTCCATATATCGGACTCCACAGCAAGGTGGAGCACCATACATCAAGAAAAACTATATATATTACGGCCATCCTCGTGGCCGAACTGCCAAAAAAAGAATTTTATATTAATAACTGAATAAATAAATAGATGACCACATAGAGCCTCTAAACAAGGCATATATCCTCCTATTGAGTTAAAGGAGCTCAAATGGGACCTACCCACAAGGTGCCCATGAGCTATTGGATATACAGTACTGGTAGATCAGAAGAAAAAATTGAATTGAATTGAATAGAATGGAAAGGGGGAGAAGGTAGGTAGTTAAACAGTAACCTTAAAACCATATATTACTACTTGTAGGGAAAAAATTCCAATTGTACGAGGTCTAATGTTGTTACCTCTGGGCTAGTAGTCGCTAATGAAGCAATTTATATCGAGCTCCACGTTCATGCCATTAGGGGCTAATGCGTTAGTTTGATAGATCCAGAAAGTTTCTCTTTTGGAGAGCTCCCTGACTCTATTAGAGCCCCTCCATACCTGTTCAACCTTCTCGATTCCCCAAAAAAGTAACCCCGAAGGGTCCTTATTGTGATGGTACCTGAAATGCAGGGGAACACTATGGTATTTGTAGCCCTTTCTAATGTTCCCTATGTGTTCTGAAATCCTTTTGCCCAGAGTTCTCTTAGTCCGACCAATGTAGATCAACCCGCAAGGACACTGCAGGCCATATACCACATGTGTGGATCTGCAGGTGATCAGGTCTTGAATCTCAAAGGAACGTCCATTAGCTGATGATGTAAAGGATGTATACCCCCTCAGATGAACATCGACCTGCTTACAGGCCTTACAATGTCTACAGGAGTAAAACCCAACTCTGTTATCCCAAAAAAACTTTGGTTTTACAGGTGGATCAAGCACTTTTTTGACCAGTCTGTCACCGAAACTTGGGGCCTTCCGGTAGATAAAGACTGGTTTCTCAGGGATCATTTTTCCTATAAACTTGTCCATTTGTAAGATGTTCCAATTTTTTCGGAAAATTTGCTCCACCTCTTTATGCTGGATGTTGAAATCTGTTATGAAACCCCACTGATGTCTCTCATTGGGCGTTTTGATTTTATCATTCAAGCACTCGCTTTGTGTAATTTTACCGATCTCGTTCATTGTTTGTTCGAGATCTTTTGTTTGATAACCCTTTTCACAAAAGCGTTTCTTGATCACCGTTGCTTGTTGTTGGTAATCTGAATCAGCAGTACAGTTCCTTCTCACACGAAGGAATTGTCCTTTGGGGATATTCCTTAACCATGTGCTATGATGTCCACTGTGCACAGGTAAATACCCATTCCGGTCCGTTGGCTTAAAATAAGCCAACGATACTAGGCTGGAACCCTGAATCATAATTTCAACATCTAGATAATGGATCTTCATCCTACTCCAGTTAAACTCTAGCTTGATATTGTTCTCATTGGTATTGAGATAGTTTGCAAACGATATCAAGGAGGCTTCGCTACCCGCCCATACGAAAAAAAGATCATCGATATATCTTTTGTATAGGACAAGCTCGTCCCTGGCGGCGGCATAGATGTAGCGATCCTCCCATTCCCCCATGAAGAGATTCGCTAGGCTCGGGGCATACTTAGCCCCCATGGCAACGCCCTTCCGCTGAGAGAAAAACGTGCCCCCATACCAGAAATAATTATGGGACACGCAGTATTGCAATATCGAGCCTAGGAATCTCCTCTGGGGGAATGGGATGTCCGGTCGTTTGCTCAGGGCCCAATTTAACGCTAGCAGAGCATCGTCGTGTTGAATGACCGTATAAAGAGAGGCCACGTCAGCCGTAACCACGTATACCTCTCCCTGCGGTAATTCCACCCCTCTGATCATAGTAAGAAAATCTTTTGTATCCCTCAGATAAGATCTGAGAGATTGGACACTGTCCTGCAAAAAATGATCGAGGTACTGCCCAATTCGAGAGGTGACCGAATTAATGCTGTTCACTATCGGTCTAGGTGGAGGATTTGTATCACTTTTGTGGATCTTGGGCAACGTATATATAGTAGGAATTCTACTATAGCTAGGCACCAAAAACCTTCTTTCCTTTTTTGTGAGTATTCCATCCTGATAGCCAATGGCAACTAGACTTTCCAATTCTCTCCTGTAAGTCAAGGTTGGATTGCCTGATAGGACCCCATAAGTGGATGTATCCGATAACATCTCAGACAATTGTTGATCATAAAAACTCTTGTCTAAGATCACCACCCCGCCACCCTTATCAGCCGGCCTGATAATAATATCTTTGCGTTTTTCTAGCGATTCCAGGCCCTCTCTGATGTACCGAGGATTCACATCCTTCTTGGGTACTATACTTTCCAAATCTCGGAGGACCGATTGCTTAAACACTTCGATACACTGATTGGCCGGCTGAGGTGGATTAAAGAGTGATTTGTTTTTAAGGCCACTATCTTTACCTATTAGGCCATTATCAACATACTGAGTTTTTTTCCCGACATTTCTACTGGGGTTTAAAAAATGTCGCTTCAAATTGATTTTTCTAATGTATCTGTGGATGTCCACAAAAACATTAAATTTGTTAATAGGCCTTTGGGCTGCGCATTTTAACCCTGCATTAAGTATGTTGGTCTCTTTTTCAGTAAGAGTGATGTTTGTGGTCATCTATTTATTTATTCAGTTATTAATATAAAATTCTTTTTTTGGCAGTTCGGCCACGAGGATGGCCGTAATATATATAGTTTTTCTTGATGTATGGTGCTCCACCTTGCTGTGGAGTCCGATATATGGAGAATGATGGGTGATAGCAGGCCCTATTGGGTCCAATCATTTTAGTTCGTAACTTTGGCCCTGTCTTGGATATTAGCACATGCGTTTAGATTGATGCTCCCCAGGGGAGTACCAATTTAGTGTATCAGTGGTGGCGATATCCCCAGCATATGGGGTGCAGTATCTAATATCGTCCCATGTAGTGATTATCTCATAGGAATTATTGAGATAATCAATAAAGGGAATTTAGGATTTGTTCCATATATACACTATTCCTATATAGAGATATCTCATAGGAATTATTGAGATAATTAATAAAGGGAATTTAGGATTTGTTCCATATATACACTATTCCTATATAGAGATATATACAATACCCATGTGGTAAAGTCTGATAGGTATTATCAGGCTTTTGGTAGAAATAGTGAATGTACCCCTTTGGTTCTTTTATATGTTCTTATATTTGATATGGGATATCTGATATGTGTAACTTAAGCATGTGTTTAATATACTTACATCCTCTGTGTTTTATACTGATTTCTGTTACGGAATAACAGATGTATGTAATTTGAGCATATGCTAATTATATGAAATGTTGGGGATTGAATGAGTTAATTGTACACAGGCGATGTCCCCACTGTCCGCAGGTAAGGATATGTATCCATCCTTATTGAGGAATTAGGTTGCGGCGGAGGTGGGACCATAATGTAGTCCAATCCAATTGGATAATCGTTCTGTGTTCTTGTGGGTGTGCAGGGCCGGATGTGGTGGCCGTGAGCTCCACTTCCGGTTTCCGGTTTCGGCTGCAGGAAGGCTGTGAGCTCCACTTCCGGTCTCTTATCTTGAGGGCTTGCCGAGAGGCGCGATGTCATTTCCGCTTTCCCTGACGTCCGGATTGGTAGACGCAGGGAGGGGCGGGTTTTGTAGCGTCATTTCCGGTGTCTCCAATGTCCGGATGAGCGAACTTGGAGACAAGGGGCATGGTAGCTTCCGGCCGCTAACGTGAGCGGTACACATAGCGGCGGCTGATGAGTTTCCGGCCGCCCACGTGGGGGAGATCTCCGCCCATAATCTAGCGTATACACACCCCTCCCCAAAAGGGTATAAATATGAGGAGATGAGGCTGCGTGCTCACGCCCTCAGTAGAAGTCCAATGCCGACGAAACGCGTCAGGGCGTGAGCACGCGGCCATTCAGTTGTACACTAAGGACATCCCAGAGGATCCCCAGTTATAGCGCCCATTGAGTCCGGGCAACATCGCGATCAGGTGGCTGGATCACCCGTACCGTGTGGCTCAGTGGGGACATCGTTTGCAGTGGGAGGACCGGGTTTTGTGCCTTGGATATTTGTTTCGCTCAAATACATCCGATTTCATGTGAGTGCGATTTTAATTTTTTAATAAAGCCTTGTTTGTACATATTACACTATGGGTCCCTATTTGTCCCCCTTTATGTGAGAGGAGAGGAGGAGGTGCTGTTCATATCTCTACTGGTTGGAGTGGAGTCCTGAGAGGATCGCCATCTGGGAGTGGAGGATCATTTGTGGAACAAAGCGCTAGACCCTAGCGTTAAGGGTACGTGGCCACTCTCTAGGGGGGGAGCACGGTGGTGAGGTGAAGGATACGGTAGTCGCAGAGTGATCAGAAAAGAAGTCTTGTTCAACACTATGTTACAAGTTTCCTATGCACCCTATCTCTCGTCTAACTTTACCCTGTGAACACCATGGACTTATGAACTTTGGCTTTATTTTAATTTAAAATTTTTTTATATTATCATTCTGCTATTTACCCCCAACTTTGTCAGAGGTTGTTTTCTAGCGCTGCTAGTGCTTATGCGGGCTGTGGCTCCTATACGCACCTTTTTACATGTTATGATCTGAATATAGCGGCTGCTTTATTGGGAATATTGGCATATGAGAATTTACATCTGGTTGTTTTGGCTAGTTGTATATGTCTTGATCCTTTGAGGATTGTATCACATAAGCGCTGAGTGGGTAGGATAAGGAACTATTGTTTCTCTCTTGCTCTTTTTGTGAATGCATAGCATGTGTTAAGATAAAAAAGAATTTTGACTTTACAATCCCTTTAAGACCATTTAACACTATTTGAAATAACTGTTTGCTTTTGTTACAGTGGCTGTGATAGATTTCTTCCTAATCTCAAACATCAATAAGGAAATTCACCCTGTCCTAAATTGTCCCCATTTTATATACATTAACGTCAACTCTTCAAAAAAAACCCTTGCTTGTGTACAGATGGAAAGTGCATCACAATAACTTGAATATTCAGGCAAGTATAACCTTTATAATCTTTATCTTAATTACTGTGCAAACATTCACATTTTGTCTTATCTGCAACATGACAAAAAGAAAAAAGTAATTGCACAAGTAGCACACAACTGTGTATAAGATAAACCTCCTTGTTTTGTGTTATCTTTCAAATGCTGGTTAGACATATACTTATACTACTATGAACCTTTTACATCAAGCAATGGTATCTGTAAATCAGGGAGTACTTCCAATTGGGTTGCCTATAATGGAGCAGTTGAGTGTCTTAGGAAATCATTCCATAAAACAGATCTGATCAAGTATTTATTGTTATTTACAAACAATAGGCATTGCTTGGAAAATGGTTGAGGATACACAAGTTAAAGTGATTGTAAAGGTTTGTTTGTTTTTTTTTTTTTCTTTCTTAAAAATAACAAACATGTAATACTTGCCTGCTCTGTGCAAGGGTTTTGCACAGAGTAACCCCCGATCCTCCTTTTCTGGGGTGCCCCGGTTAGCTTTTCTGGCCCCTCCCCTTCATCAGGTGCCCCCCCCCCCCATGGAGAGACGCTTCCCATGGGAGCACCCATGCGGGCACGCTCACGAGTCCTGCTGCTGTGTCCATTGACAGGGACAGTAGGACTTGGCCCGCCCCCTACTCCCATGTCACTGGATTTGATTGACAGCAGCGGGAGCCAATGGCTCCCGCTGCTATCAATCTATCCAATGAGGACCCAAGACAGCGGCTGGAGCCGCTGGGCTCGTGCTCCTCACTGGAACAATTGGGCTTTTGGGTAAGAAAAAGGGAGGCTGAGGGGGGCAGCTAAAGCACAGCAGGTTTTTATTAGAATGCATTAAGGTGAAAAACCATGAGACTTTACAACGTCTTTAAGTTCTTAAGCCGGCCATAAACGGAACAATTTTCCTTCCTGCAATCACGAGTTGCAGGAATGAAAATCGCTCGATTTCCCCATCAACTCCAATTGTGAGGAATCCCTCCCAGGGAGCTATTGTGTTCTCCCAGCGGGTGGGCAGGGGGATTTGTCCCGGCTGGGAGAACACACAGTAATTATTGCCGGGTTGCTATAGCCGCTGGCAAAAATCACATAAAAAGTTTGACATGCTAGTTGTACTCAAGTTAATCAATCAACTTCAATCAAATCAAAGATCGATTGGTCAATCAAATTGGGTGCAATCAGCCTGCCCATACATGGATCAAATCTTGGTCAGTCCCTGCTAAACCTGCCGAGATTCAAACCATCTATGGCAGGCTAAAGTAAACACTTGAAGGCAAGTGAAGTTGGGCTAGGTCCCCTTTAAGGTTTGCTTCTCCTAAATGGAGGATCTTGGGAGTCCCTTTATTAGGTGGGTGGTGCTGGTGCTCCAGGGAGGTGTGGGGGGACACATGGAGAGAAAGAGAGGAGGGCCAGCCTACTGTGGTGCTCTTACTCTCTTCTATTTGGGAAAGGGGTCCTGTGGAATCCCCTTTTGGACATCTTTGGAAAAAGTAACTGCATAAGGACAGTGCTACAGGGAAGGCAGAAAGCACTTGGTTCTTTCCTTGGTTCTCCCCTCCAGGGAGAACAGACCAATGAATGGAGTAGATGGAAAGAGGAGACAGACAGAATACTTTTATCTTGAGCCTGAGACGCTAACATCTCCTAGCATGCAGTAGCTCAATGCTACCTCTGCTAATATTTGGACCTAATAGAGCGACCAATACATGGACTGTTATGTTATTTACTGCTATGTTAACTTCAATCAGAAAATAAATATATGGACCGTTATGTTACTTAATGGTAAGTTAACTTCAATCAGTAAAGAAAGTTATCAGCAAGATCCGGCCTCCATGTAAATATTTGAGTAAAAATGTTATTCACGGCCAATGCCTGGGGAGTGTTGAGAAAGCGTTATCTGTGCAGGCCTGGCTGTAGAGCCCTGAAAGTAAATGCGGCTCAGCATGTGACTACCCCTGGGAGTGATGGGGGTTAGCAGGCTCAGTCAAGAGGATGCAAGAGTTGGGTCAATGCGGGGGGAGTGGCTTGGAGAAGGCGCGAGATGAGCATGTTTGAGTGAAGCTCCCGCTTACCACGCTCCCGGACCGGCACGGTAATGTTGTTGAGGCATGCAAGCAAGTAAATCGGCCAAGTCCCGCCCGGTGACCCGCTCAGTCAGCGAACGCTCGGTAGCGGAGAGGCGCCATCCGCAGAGGAGATCAGGAGACATCCAGCAATATTTTCATCACCAACAGCCTGATACTTCCGAAGGCAAGATGGCGGCGCCTCGTGCAGGTATACAAACTAAACCGAGCATACAAGGCACTCAGCATCTAGAGAGAGGGGAAAACTGCCGGAAGAGACTATATGTTTGGAGGTGAATATAGCGAAGGAAGCGGGATTAGACCCCATCAAACAACAAAACATGGTGGACCCTGATATTAAAGAGATATTGAAAGCGCTTCCCACAAAAGCTGAAATTGAGGCGCTGATCATACGGATTGAAGAAACACATTGGGCGGATATGCAAGAACTTCGCAAAGACATGACACATATATCAAATAGAGTTGTCACAAATGAAGCGAAGACTACCGAAGTTAAAGAACAGGTGGACGGTCTAAGGAAAACCACAAAAGCGCTGTATGAAACCTCCATAAATATGCAATTACAGATGGAAGACCTAGAAGATCGGAGCCGCAGGGGGAATTTGAAATTGAGAGGTGTTCCCGAGGAGGAAGGAGAAAACTTACATGAGAAGGTGAGAGATATCTTTCAGAAACTTTTACTCTCCACCACCTCTCACTCAACGTCCCCCATGGAAATAGACAGGGTCCACAGAACTGCGGGGTATAGAAGTACGGATCCCAACAGACCCCGGGACATTGTATGTAAATTACATTATTATACACAAAAGGAGGAAATCCTCCGTAAAGCCTGGGAAATAAGTACTGTTGAATCTGCAGGGGCCAAAATAAAGATACTCCCGGACCTATCTAAAGCCACTTTACATCGTAGAGCCTTATTAAGGCCAGTGCTTGAAAGAGCAAAACAGCTAGGTTTTAGGTACAGATGGGGGTACCCCTTAGCAGTGACTTTTTTTAAGGAGCGTAATTTCTTTATCCTGCGCACCCCAGAAGATCTATGCAATTTATTTGACTTTCTTGGTACGGAACCGGTGGAAGTACAGGACTGGCTTGTAACCCCCTTAAGAACAAGGGGGTATCCAAGTGGGGGAACCTGGGACAGGAGACTGAATGGAAATAAGATAGCTCATGCCTAAGAAACCAGGATAAAATAAGGAAAAGGATGGACTTTTAATTTCTTTTTTTTTTTTTTTTAGGGGGCCCCTATATCTTTTTTTCTTTGTCAGGGGAGAGGGAAGTTAAACAGATACATATATATAGATAGATATACTGATTTTTGGATCTCCTGGTAATTCTTCTTTATGTGAACTTCCCCCCTCCCCCACCTTTTTTTTTTTTTTGAGGAGGATAGTATGACGAGGTTTGTCCCCTAATTGGTGAAGATATACGTCATCTTCCCCCCATCTTCAACCCCATCTTGCTACCTTTTTTTTTTTAAAAGAAAAAAAAAAAAAAACTTTTGAGTTCCTGGAATAGACGGTGGACATTTAGTTGACTATATAAGCTGAAGGAGGGATGTTTCCTTTTTTTTTTTTTTTTTTTGTGTGGCCTCTCTCCCTTTTCTTTTTTTTTTTTTTTCCCTCAGAATTTGTAAGATGATGTTTAATTTGATGTTTTTTTTTTTTTTTTTTTTTTCTCTTGGAGTGGTTTTTTTTTTTTTTTTTCCGTGTGGTTGGTGATTTTTCTAGGTTTGATTTAGGGGTTTTTCTTTTTTTTTTGGGGTAATGATAATATAAATGTGTGGATATCTGCCTAGCAAATGGCTGGTAAATAGGTGGGTAAGAAAGGGGAATGAGGTGCTCACAATTCACAAGTCACAATTAATAATGTAATATGAAACTAATGTGTATTTTAATTTATTAATATTATTTTTTATATATGATACAATATTACTCAGATCAAACACTTATTTGTTTAATAGGACCGAAATAAGAGGTCCCTAAGAGGGTGATAGAACACAGGGATAGAGGTGGTTGAGCCGGGGTTTTTTCACCTTTTTTTTTTTTTTTTTTGTCACTTTCTGGTAGGGCTCTGCTATTTTTTTTATTTCCACAATAATGTCCAGGGGGAATTACAACTTCCCCTGGAATAAGAGGGAGAAAGGGAGAGAGAGGGGAGGGGGAGAGGGAGGAGAAGAGGGGAGGAAGAGGAGAGAAGGTACGGTTTGGGTTTCTTTCCTCCTTTTTTTTTTTCAGATTAAAACACCAAATTGCTTAACAGGACCGAAGTAAGAGGCCCTTAAGAGGATGATAGAACATGGTGATTTTCTTTTATTTTTTTTTTTTTTTACCCTCCTTTTAGTGATAGACCAGGGTATTAAGAAGGGAGGGGGGAAATAGTAAGAGATGGAAGGGTCACGTTTGTTTTCCTCTTTTCTTTTTCTCTGTTTTTCCCTCCCTCTCCCCTTCTTTTTATCCTTCTATGTTTACGGTGATGTTTGAAATGAGGGACATGAGAGGGAGAGGGGGGGGACTAAGGGAAGAAGAACCGAAGGCATATGCAGGAAATGTCATTAGACCATGGAAAATACCGGGTCGGGATCCGGGAGTATGTGGGGAGAGTTCATCTTTTAGTTTTCTTTTTTTTTTTTTTATTTTATTGTTGTCATTTATTCTTCTTGATATTCTCTGGCCTGATCCATCTATAACCCCATCTAGGAAATTGCTCAAAGAGCCAATAAAGAATTGGAAGAGCAAATTAGCGCAAAGCTACATTAGGGACCTCTTATAATTAAGGGGCCAAGTAGGTACCTTCCCCTTTTTCCCCTCTAAACCCCCAGGGGGGTTTACTTTTTTTTTTTTTTGTGTTCCCATCTCCTTTTAAAATGGAAAATATACAAATTCTATCTATTAACGCAAAGGGCCTTAATGTGCCCGAAAAAAGGAAAATCTTGTTAGACGATTTGAAAAGATCAAAGGTTGATATTGCAATGGTACAGGAGACACATTTCAGAGAGGATAAATGCCCAAGGCTAGGAAACAATTCTTTTCCTATAGTTTACCATCCAACTAACTCGGAGGCAAAGTCAAAAGGGGTGTCCATCCTGATATCAAGGAACCTACCCTGGAAATGTAAGCAAATACTGAACGACCCAAATGGTCGTTACTTATTTATAAAAGGGACGATACGGGAGACCGTAGTTACATTAGCTAATATGTATGTACCAAATATAAAACAGGACGGATTCCTTGGTAGAGGGATGAACATATTAAATGAGTTTAGAGAAGGACAACTAATAATAGGAGGAGATCTGAATATACCTCTGATCCCAGCAGAGGATACATCACGGGGAACATCTTCAATCCCTGTAAGGGTACAAAAAAAGTTCTCCAAAATACTAAAAGAAGGCCAATTAATAGACGCATGGCGTCTCAAACACCCAGGAGAAAGAGATTATTCATTTTACTCCCCCCTACATCAACAATATTCCCGTATAGATTATTTTCTGATTCCCCATAGCCAATTATATGCTATTAAAGATATAAGGATGGGAGTAGCGACTTGGTCAGACCACGCCCCAATCACAATAACTTATGAGCTACCAAATAAAAAAGAGAGGAGAGAAACAACCTGGAGACTGAATGAAAGTCTTTTACAGGACCAAGAGACTATGGCAGAGGTTGAATCAGAGATTGAATTTTTTTTTAAGACTAACATTACAGAAGACCTAGACCCAGGTATAATATGGGAAACTCATAAAGCAGTTATACGAGGGATATTAATCAAACATGGGTCCAGGATCAAAAAACAACGAAGTAAACAATTAAATTATTTACTCCAATCCCTATATATAACAGAGGCAAAACATAAACATGCGCCGACAACAGAGGGTAAGGTGGAACTCCAAAGAATAAGAAAAGATATTAACAAACTTTTAACCTATAAGGCTAAAGCAGCAATTCAGAAAACTAAAAAGAATATCTATGTATCAGGTGATAAATGCGGAAGGTTATTGGCAAGATCACTTAGAGATCAAAACTCGTCGTCATATATACCACATATAGTAAATGACGCAGGACAGAAAGTGACCTACCCCAAACAGATAACCCAAGAATTTAAAAAGTACTATGAAACCTTATATAACTTAAAAACCCCGATAGTCTCACAGATGCAGATGGAGGACTATGTTCAATCCTCACAAATACCCCAACTGACAGAAGAGGAGAGTAAGATTCTTGAATCTCCAATTACAGTAGTGGAGATAATGGAAATTATAAAAAATATCAAAACAGGGAAGGCACCTGGTCCCGATGGATTCACTATACATTACTATAGGAAATTAATGCCATACTTGAAAGAATTTATGAGGGACATGTTCAATGCATGGGGAGCAGGGAATAGTATCCCCAAAGAAACCATACATGCACATATAACGGTGATCCCCAAAGAAGGGAAAGACCCTTCTTCGTGCAAAAGTTACAGACCAATCTCATTACTGAACACTGATTTCAAAATTTTTACAAAGATTATAGCAGCAAGATTACAGAAATACCTAACAAAACTGATCCATCTAGACCAGGTCGGTTTTGTCCCAAACCGAGAGGCAAGGGACAATACGACCAAGCTACTGAATTTAATACACATAACGCATCAAAATAAGATACTAACGATCCTGCTTAATACCGACGCAGAGAAAGCGTTTGATAGGGTTAGGTGGGAATATATGTTTGCTGTCCTGCGTCACATAGGATTAGGAGAGAAAATGCAAAGGTGGATAAGACAGAGTTACTCAATCCCATCAGCTAGAGTAAAGGCAAATGGAGTTCTTTCTTCAGAATTCTCAATAGTAAATGGAACAAGACAGGGGTGCCCACTGTCACCAATTTTGTTTGTATTGTCATTGGAGCCCTTTCTCTGCAAGATACGTACAAATCCGGACATCACAGGGATCAAAGTGGGGAAGGTCCAATATAAAATATCAGCGTACGCAGATGATGTCCTATTCACGATTACAAACCCAATTATATCACTCCCCAGTCTGCTACGTGAATTAGAGAATTACAGTACTCAGTCAAATATGAGGATACATTTTATTAAGTCCGAAACAATGGGATTAGAATTATCGGAGGCACTTCAACAACAACTATGTGAAAACTTTAAGTTGAATTGGACACAGAAGGCCCTAAAATATCTAGGGACACGGATTACACCAAAAATATCACAACTATTTAGTGCAAATTTTAACCCCCTATTACAATCAATAAATATATTATTGCAAAAATGGAAAGGGGGAATGCATTCATGGATAGGTAGGTGTAATATAATCAAAATGAGTATCCTACCAAAATTTCTTTACATGGCCCAGGCACTTCCTATCCATATTCCACTTTGCTTTTTATCTCAGATTGAAACTAAGATAATGAATTTTATTTGGAAATCAAAACGCCCAAGAATAGGGAAAAAATATCTTCTCAAATCCAAGACAGAAGGGGGCTTGGCAGTTCCGAACATGAGAAAATATTATCAAGCTATTCAACTAGGAAGGGTGATAGATTGGTGTCGCCATGGGGAACATAAGTTATGGCCAAACTTAGAGCAGGCACAATGCGAGATTTTACTGAAAAGAGCTCCATGGTGCTATAAGATCTTACCAGCAGCAATTAAGAACCATCCTACCATAAGAAACACGATAAAAATGTGCGCGAATATATTTGAACAAGAAAAACTTATACGAGAAAATTCTACTTTGTATCCAGTCTTGGGGAACCCCCACTTTGAGATAGGATGTCAGGATAAGAAATTCAAAACATTAGTAGAGAAAGGAAAATTCCAGATATCAGATTTTGTCTCAGAGACAGGATGGATAACTATGGAGGAACTAACAGATGCCTATGGCCATTTCCGTTTAGATTTTTGGAGAGCGTTTCAATTACGCCATTTTTTAGGGACATTGCAGATACCATCCCAAGAGGATAAAACTCTCTTACCATTTGAAAAAATATGTATCCAGAATGGGATTCTGAAACATACAATATCTAAACTATACTCTTTGATAATGCTATCAACAGAAAGGCGTAAATTACCGTTTCTAAGGGAATGGGAGAGGGAAATGGACATTATATTTTCAATAGAACAAGAAAATCAAATAATACGGTCAGTATTCTCAACCTCAATGTGTGTTAAAATCCAAGAATTAAACTATAAGATCTTTACTAGATGGTATTATACCCCAGCTAAATTAAACAAAATCTCAGTATCAAATACGGACCGCTGCTGGAGGTGTGGGAGAGAGAGGGGGACAATGTTCCACATGTTCTGGACATGTCCGAAACTTGAGGGGTTTTGGGAACAGATTTGGAGGATAACACAGAAGATTATGAAAGATAATTTCCCCAAGGAACCATCTCTCTTTCTGCTCCACGCCCCTAGTAAATTGGTGCAAAACTACAGAAACTCGATTATGCCCCACCTAGTAAATGCTGCAAAGTTATGTATACCCCTTAGATGGAGAGATACCGAGCCACCTAACATAAACATGTGGGTGAGAAAAGTGGAAGAGATAAGCAATTTGGAGAAATTAGTATTATATTCTCGTCAACAAAAAGATAAATATGAGGAGAAATGGAAACAGTGGAAAAATTATATCAACTCAGAAGAAGGCCAATCCGTACTCATAGAACAAGAATCAGTTCAGTAGGATGTAGAAAATAGATAAACAAAAAACAACAGAGTATGGACTGGGGAAGAGAAGGAAGAAGGGGAGAGGAGGGAGAGAGGACAGTGAGAGAAGGAGTGAGAAAAGAAAATAAAAATTTCTATTCTTTTTATATATATTTTTTTTTTTTTTTTTATGATTGTTTGGACCCCGGGGGAATGGGGAGAAGGGGAAGGAGGGAAAAGAAAATGGAAAATGGGAGATTTGGGTTTGGTTACAGAGTAACAGGAAGAAATTAGTCCCGTACAAGGGAAATAGATGTTGTATATATTATGATGTTGGAAATTAAAATGTAAAAGATAATGATTATAAATGTATGTAACTGAACTTAAAGAAATAAAGATATAATTTGAAAAAAAAAAAGAGTTGGGTCAATGCCACCATGCTCGCACAGGGGAGCACAGATTGGGCGGAGAACTGCACGTGCCCTGGAATCTTTGTAATCTGGAGAGTAGCCCCAATGCCTGCCGTGGGCATGTGTGAGGCAGCCCACACACTGTTTAACCACTTGACTTCCAGAAGATTTACCCCCCCTTCATGACCAGGTCATTTTTTGCAATACGGCAATGCATTCATTTAACTGGCAATTTCATGGCCATGCGACGCTGTACCCAAACAAAATTGATGTCCTTTTTCCCCACAAATAGAGCTTTATTTTGGTGGTAGGTGATCACCTCTATGTTTTTTTATTTTTTGCACTATAAACAAAAAAGACCGATAATTTTGATTATTATTTAAAAACATATCCAATAAAATGTAAAAAATCAAATTTCTTGATAAATTTAGGCCAATATTTATTCTGCTACATGTTTTTGGTAAAAAAAAAAAAAAAAAAATCCTATTAAGTGTATATTGATTGGTTTGCACAAAAGATATAGTGTCTACAAACTATGAGATATACAGTGGGTACGGAAAGTATTCAGACCCCCTTAAATTTTTCTCTCTTTGTTATATTGCAGCCATTTGCTAAAATCATTTAGGTTCATTCGTCTTCCTCATGAATGTACACATAGCACCCCATACTGACAGAAAAACACAGAATTGTTGCAGATTTATTAAAAAAGAAAAACTGAAATATCACATGGTCCTAAGTATTCAGACCCTTTGCTCAGTATTTAGTAGAAGCCCCCTTTTGATCTAATACAGCCAGGAGTCTTTTTGGGAAAGATGCAACAAGTCTTTCACACCTGGATTTGGGGATACTCTGCCATTCCTCCTTGCAGATCCTCTCCAGTTCTGTCAGGTTGGATAGTAAACATTGGTGGACAGCCATTTTCAGGTCTCTCCAGAGATGCTCAATTGGGTTTAAGTCAGGGCTCTGGCTGGGCCATTCAAGAACAGTCACGGAGTTGTTGTGAAGCCACTCCTTCGTTATTTTAGCTGTGTGCTGTAACGCTCCTGCGTTTTCTGAAACAAGATGGATTTGCAGCTGCAGAAAAACTCCACTCAGCAGTCATGTAGAGATACGTTGAAATACCAATTCCAACTCCCAAGACTCATCACTGTGGTCTGTCTGATTCAGCATACAAATATACACACTCAATAAGATGTTCCTGGAGTGATAGATGTATATAGCAGTATAGTGGTGATGAGTTGAAGAGACAGGTATGAACAGTGACAAATAGGTGAACAGCACTTGAGAGAAATGTTCATGAGAGTATAGATGGTAACAGGTAGGATGCAGATAGGTTAGCAATCATGTATGGTAGTAGGTGGTAGGACAGCAGATGACATACAGGAGAGACTAACCCAGTGCAAGGATAGATGTTAGTAGGCTCAAGAGCTAGCAATCTAAAACAACAGTGCAGATGATAGTTACAGTCCTTAATATGCAGAGCTAGATAGTGTAAGCTTAGTAGGAAGGTTATGGAGGATTCCCCTGCGGGGTACTTATCACTAATAGCAAGCAGTAGTAGAGAGGTTCGGTATGAGCGAGTGATCCGGTAGCGGGATACAGGGATCAGCAGCGAGGTTCCGACAGCGAGGTACGCTTGTAAGCATATGAGCTTCAAGGCAGGTTGAAGAGTGAAGAGTGAAAGCAGCATGCCGGGAGTGATCGGGTGGCGAGACACAGGATCAGATATGGAAGACATGTGAACACTCACCCTCTTTTTTGCGGACAAGGGGACAGACGCTTATCATGTGATCCGGGGATGCGCAGTACAAGCAAAGATTACTGGATCGTCTCCTGGCTCTTTCAGCAGTTGATAAAGGTGGGCGTATGGTTCCTACCTCCATAGGAGTAGGGTCAACGGCCGAAATCCGAGAAGGACTGGACAATGGCATTCCCATTTTTTCAGCCTTTCTTTCTCGCAGCCTCCTGTCTATGTTGATACTGAGTTGTATCAAGGCATCCAGGGTGTCCGGTAAATCCGCTCGGGCGAGCTCGTCTTTAACGGCTTCTGATAGGCCAAGTCTAAATTGAGTTCTCAGAGATGTATCATTCCACCCTGAATCAAGGGTCCATCTTTTGAACTCTGCTACAAAGTCTTCTACAGGTCTCCTACCTTGTTTCAAGGACCTCAATTGAACATCGGCAGTACTCTGCCTATTGGGGTCATCATATAGACTAGCGAGTTCCGCTAGGAATAAAGCATGGGAGTTGAGAAGCTGATCATTTTTCTCAAAAAGAGAGTCTGCCCAGGCCCGTGGATCACCCGTTAGGTATGAAATAATAGTACAGACTTTGATATGATCAGTAAGGTAGGTACGAGGTTTTAGCAAGAAAAGTAACTGACAGGCGTTTTTGAATTCACTAAATTTTTTGCGATCACCTGTAAACACTAGAGGAGGATTTATTTTGGGTTCAGGGGGCTGAGCAGCGGCAAGTTGTGATAGACGGGTTACCTGCTGCTTCAGAGCCTGATTGTCTTCTTTTAATTCAGTAAGAGCATGTATTAACGCAGTCACTTGTTGTTTTAATTGTGTCACTTGAGTGGGTAAATCTGCTGAATCCATTTTAGGTTCGTTCAATCTGTAACGCTCCTGCGTTTTCTGAAACAAGATGGATTTGCAGCTGCAGAAAAACTCCACTCAGTAGTCATGTAGAGATACGTTGAAATACCAATTCCAACTCCCAAGACTCATCACTGTGGTCTGTCTGATTCAGCATACAAATATACACACTCAATAAGATGTTCCTGGAGTGATAGATGTATATAGCAGTATAGTGGTGATGAGTTGAAGAGACAGGTATGAACAGTGACAAATAGGTGAACAGCACTTGAGAGAAATGTTCATGAGAGTATAGATGGTAACAGGTAGGATGCAGATAGGTTAGCAATCATGTATGGTAGTAGGTGGTAGGACAGCAGATGACATACAGGAGAGACTAACCCAGTGCAAGGATAGATGTTAGTAGGCTCAAGAGCTAGCAATCTAAAACAACAGTGCAGATGATAGTTGCAGTCCTTAATATGCAGAGCTAGATAGTGTAAGCTTAGTAGGAAGGTTATGGAGGATTCCCCTGCGGGGTACTTATCACTAATAGCAAGCAGTAGTAGAGAGGTTCGGTATGAGCGAGTGATCCGGTAGCGGGATACAGGGATCAGCAGCGAGGTTCCGACAGCGAGGTACGCTTGTAAGCATATGAGCTTCAAGGCAGGTTGAAGAGTGAAGAGTGAAGAGTGAAAGCAGCATGCCGGGAGTGATCGGGTGGCGAGACACAGGATCAGATATGGAACAAGTTCAGGTAGTGAGATACAGGAACGAGTAACATCTGGTATGCCGACTTCAGACAGGGACGATCCAACCTTGACGGTTGAACGAACATGTGAGTGAGAACGCCGGCGGTTGAAATAGCCGCTCTGCGGCGCTCAGTGATGACAGCATCGGTCTTAAAGGTGTATGCGCACCTACCAGAAGAGAATGGTGGGACGCATACACTGAATAGGAAAGTGGAATAAGGGTACCAGAGGTACCAGAACATTACATGTGCTTAGGGTCATTGTCTTGTTGGAAGGTAAACCTTCGGCCCAGTCTGAGGTCCAGAGCACTCTGGAGAAGGTTTTTGTCCAGGATATCCCTGTACTTGGCCGCATTCATCTTTCCCTCGATTGCAACCAGTTGTCCTGTCCCTGCAGCTGAAAAACACCCCCACAGCATGATGCTGCCACCACCATGCTTCACTGTTGGGACTGTATTGGACAGGTGATGAGCAGTGCCTGGTTTTCTCCACACATACCGCTTAGAATTAAGGCCAAAAAATTATATTTTGGTCTTATCAGACCAGAGAATCCTATTTCTCACCATCTTGGAGTCCTTCAGGTGTTTTTTAGCAAACTCCATGCGGGCTTTCATGTGTCTTACACTGAGGAGAGGCTTCCGTCGGGCCACTCTGCCATAAAGCCCCGACTGGTGGAGGGCTGCAGTGATGGTTGACTTTCTACAACTTTCTCCCATCTCCTGACTGCATCTCTGGAGCTCAGCCACAGTGATCTTTGGGTTCTTCTTTACCTCTCTCACCAAGGCTCTTCTCCCCCGATAGCTCAGTCTGGCCGGACGGCCCGCTCTAGGAAGGGTTCTGGTCATCCCAAACGTCTTCCATTTGAGGATTATGGAGGCCACTGTGCTCTTAGGAACCTTAAGTGCAGCAGAAATCTTTTTGTAACCTTGGCCAGATCTGTGCCTTGCCACAATTCTGTCTCTGAGCTCTTCAGGCAGTTCCTTTGACCTCATGATTCTCATTTGCTCTGACATGCATTGTGATCTGGAAGGTCTTATATAGACAGGTGTGTGGCTTTCCTAATCAAGTCCAATCAGTATAATCAAACACAGCTGGACTCAAATGAAGGTGTAGAACCATCTCAAGGATGATCAGAAGAAATGGAAAGCACCTGAGTTAAATATATGAGTGTCACAGCAAAGGGTCTGAATACTTAGGATCATGTGATATTTCAGTTTTTCTTTTTTAATAAATCTGCAACAATGTCAACAATTCTGTGTTTTTCTGTCAGTATGGGGTGCTATGTGTACATTCATGAGGAAGAAGAATGAACCTAAATGATTTTAGCAAATGGCTGCAATATAACAAAGAGTGAAAAATTTAAGGGGGTCTGAATACTTTCCGTACCCACTGTATACTGGAATTTTAATTATTTATTTATTTTACTAGTAATGGCAGCAATCAGCGACTTATAGCAGGACTGCAATATTGGGGTGGACATTCGGACACTAACTGACACTTTTGGCAGTTTTTGGGAACCAGTTACACTAATACAGTGATCAGTGCTAAAAATATGCACTGTCACTGTACTAATGACACTGGCTGGGAAGGGGTTAAACATTTAGGGCAGTGACGGCGAACCTTGGAACCCCAGATATTTTGGAACTACATTTCCCATGATTTTTTGAACTGTAGTTCTGAAACTGCTTGCTCTGTCATCTATCCGTCAATACCGCTGTGCCTGCCCGAGTCACTTGGTTTGCTGTTTAAATGCGGTTTCAATTTCCTTTTTAAATCGGCATTAGCTTCATCTAGCGGCTATACAAGCCATTACAAATGGGCCATGCCTAATGAATGGTATATTCTTATGCATTTTTACTATTTAAGAATACCAGCATTGGAGACAACTATGATCAAGGACCATCTACCCTTTATTTCATAGGACATTTTTTATAGGTCAGGCATGCACAGCAAACCTTGGCAGATTTGATTCTTAGCAGAGCAAGTAGCCGTCTTGCTATCAAACAATTTCAATTGTACAACCCTATACAACCCACTCTTTTTTCCTCATCTGGCAGATCTCCCATTCTTTTTGGGTTTCAGCTGTCCCCAGTCAGCTTCACAGCTGATGGGCACACACAATTGGAAGGTGCTTACAAGAATATCTTTACCTCCTAAATTGCCTACTTTCTCCAACGAAGTACCCCAATGCAGCGATGAGACCTACCCAGCCATCTGTTTTTAATATCATTGGCAGTCTTACACTCTAGACAGCCATACGGCAGACCCTGTAAGTGTTTTTGAACCTTTTTTGACATATAGACACTTTATTTGGATGGCTTTACTCTGTAATGAATGTCTACCACAGTACTGTATGATTTTTTGTACAATCTACATATTTGTAAATACTTTCCATATATGAATTATCTATATGGTTGATCATTTACAGACCGCTATTTTAAGGTTGCCCCTGAAGAAGGAGTTGTGACTTATATCTTTGAAACGCGTTGGGCATTTACCTCAATACAGCGGTATCCCCTTGTCTATTGACTGCATGAATTGTATCAAGCTTGCCAACTGTTTTTAATAATTTGTATCTGTATATGTATATGTTATAATTTTCAATAAATTAATTATTATTATATTCTTTTTGTATTCATCCACGTGCCTTAAAAGTCCCACCCCAAGGGGAATTTCCATTTTGTTGTTTACATTTGGGATGTGGCACTCCTTGGAGTGATCTCCCATGAGCACACCAATTGTACATTTCCCATGATGCTCATACACACTGCAGTTGAGCATCATGGAAAAACATCTGGGGTGCCAAGGTTTGCCATCACTGATCTAGGGCAATCAAAGGGTTAAATATGTGCCTAGCCAGTGTTTTGGTTTACTGTGTTTGGTGCTTTTACTAGGGGAAAGAAAATCTATTGCTTCCACGCTGACAGGACCGGGCTCTGCTTTGTTCACATAAAGATAGTCGGGTGTCACCTGGTAAGTGTCATCTGCTGTGTTTAATCACAGCACGGCTGGGCCGCCGGTGGCGCCCCCTACCCAGAAGTGTCAGATCATCTACAAGGTACCTTGCCACTGTATATGTATGTTATATGGTCAGCAAGCGATTACAGGGAATACAGGTAAATACATATCAAAAACACAGTTTTACATGATATAGTATTTGTCTACTTCAGTTAGCAGGCTGATCAAAAAAAAAATGATCAGGTTCTCCCATCCACACAAGCAAGGTGGATAGAGGAATCTTCCCTGCTGAAACATTGTATTCTGACAGCGGGGACTCTCTCCTTTCTAAATACACTGATCAGCGGCTGCAGCCCATTTGCTGCGAATTGGATGCGGTTCAACACGCATCCATTTCGCATATGTGTGAACCCAGCCTTAAAGAGGAACTTTACCCAGTATTTTAAAAATGACAAGTATTGTAGTTGGTGTCTTTGAAAAATCATAGTTATCAGCCTATGGAGTCCAGCACTGTCTTCCTGCAGCTGATTCCTGTCACCGCTTCTGGATCCCAAACACATAATGTATCTCCCAACAAGATGGGAAAGGAGGACACATCATAGCACAAGTATATACAGTAGGCAAATGACATGGCCCTGCCATGCTCCTAGTAACACAAACCACGAAGATTAAAGCTTGCACCGCTATCTTGGATTTGGGAACTGGCTGTGACTTTCCCATGAATCACAGATGGCTCTCTACTGTGCATGCTCAAGATTGCGCAGCTCCGGGGATTGGTCCTGCGGCCTCCTGGAATGTGTGGTGTGTCCAAGGAGGCTGTGGATAGAAAGGACCGCAAGATGAGGCAATTTCATCTTCACCTAGGTGAGGATTGAGGAAGTGGGAGCAGGTACCAACAAAATAAAAGTTACTTACTCCCACCCTCCACTACTAAACTGCAGCTCAGTTACAAGCTGAGGGGAGGGAGAGAATGAGCCTTACTTTTTTAAGGGTTTGTTCACACTAGCTTTGTTCTCTCAAATAAGATCCACGTTCGGATTACTCATCAGAGAACATTCAGACATCCTCTTCACCACTTGCTTTAAAAGCTATCTTCACCTTTTGGAGCCTGTTACACATTACACCTATATGTGGGATGTAACATGCTCTAGCTCCCGCCCTCCACACCCTCGAATTCCCCTTCATAACAGTAGGTGGGGGTTATTCTCCCCTGCAGCCGCTGTCACAATTCAAAATCTGAGTAGCTGTGTGAGGCTCTGCCCACATAGCTCCATCGTTCATTTACAGGAATCTGTAAATGAATAAACTACAAGTCCCTTCTGCATGGAGGCAAACAGCTTGTAGTCCCTAATGAAGTGTGAAGGCATTCAAGGTTTCACCGCAGTTTATTGACACTTTCTCAATTTTTTAAACTGACAGCCTATACAGGGGTATGGGGAGGGCCGGTGCTAAACTATTTTGCACCCTAGGCAAGACCAGCTACTTGCATCGTCCCGTATAATGAGTATGGAGGGGGGGTAGGTGAGGAAGTATGAGGGGTGGGCAAGCCAGTATGGTGGGTAAGAAAGGCACTGGGGGGGGGGGGGGGTTGAGGCGGTATGAGGCATGGGTGAGGCAGCGCAGCATGGGGGATAGGTGAGGCAGTATAGGTGGTTGGTGAGGCAGTATGAGGGGTGGGTGGGGCAGTATAGGGGTTGGGAGAGGCTCCGTGCTGCACCAGGAACTAACTGGGCATTTGGGCAGGGTTCTCTGGGGGGGGGGGGTCAGACCCCCCTTTATCTTCATCCTTGCAGCAGAGAGTAGGAAAACCTAGGTCAGGGGCGTAACTACAGGGGTTGCAGGGGTTGCAATTGCTACCGGGCCCCATGCTCCAGGGGGCCCGGTAGCAAACCAGTGGGTGAACTTCCAGGATCTCAAAGGTCACACTTGCGACCGGGCCCTGGCATTGCACCATTGTGGGGAGGCCCCAAGATTGCAGGAAGGGGGCCCACTGCAGAACTTGTGAAAGGATCCTGCTGTGGGACCATAATAAAAGGCCATGCAACGAGAGTAAAGAGCCCCAGGATTAGTGGGAAGAGCCCCGGGCTTGAAGGGAAGGGCCCCCGGCCAGGGGTCTGGGGGCCCTTCATGGTTTCTTGCATCGGGGCCCTGAAGGTTCTAGTTACGCCTCTGACCTAGGTGGTAGTGCACCCTAGGCATCTGCCTAGTTTGCCTAGCGGTAGCACTGGCCCTGGTTATGGGCAAGAAAGCTAGAGGCAGTGTCTGCTGTAATCTTACTTTGCACCCTCAATCTATTGATTACTGGTGCAATGCTCTGTCGGCTCCAGTTAAAAAATAATATATAATTGTGAAAATACTTTCCGCACTATCACTGTGTATTAACCACATATTACTCAACTCTGTATACTATAGGATGCAGCTAGCACCACTATGCATCCAATCACCTGTACAAAATGCAATATGCAGTATATAGTCACAAAAAAGTGCAGTGCTCTCCTTCAATAAAGTGAATTCAAATTATAGTGCATAAATAAATATCTGAAAACGTAAAAGTGTAAAAATCATCTATAAAAAATAAATTCACCTGAACCTTTTAGAAAGCCCATTGAGCGCTATGCGTGAGGTGGGCAGTGACGCAATCACGCTGGGATGAGGTGGAGCTGTGCATGCAGAGGACTGTATTGTTAAATGCTTGTTTTTTACTTCTGAAATGGGAGTGTATTTTTATATGGAAATAAATGCTTTTTATTAGCGATTTGCACTATGACTCTTTCCTCTTGCCTCCTATATGATTGACACCACGCTGAGAGCTGCTGAGAGGCACGGTTTTGGAGTGTACGGCCAGTGGGAGCGATGCCACTTATAACTCTGCAAAGCGCATATAGACCTTTAATTAGTGAGGTCCATTCAAGCAGGTGAGAAGGCACCCATAGGTGGGGTGAAGGGCACTGTGGTGATCAGAGGCAATTACTGAAGAGCTTCTGGTGTATGGGACTGCAACCTTTTTTTTCATGGATATTGAATTATTTATTGATGGATTGTATATATATATATATATATTTAAAAGAAAAGATGGACTCATGTTAATATATTATTTATAGATGATTTTTTACACTATAATTTGAATGCACTTTATTGAAGGAGAGCGCTGCACTTTTTTTTTAATAAAAAATAATAAATGCTATTTTTTCCCTGCTAATATTTGTACTTACTAATTTTTTTTTTTAAAAAAAGGTGAACTTAGCTTTAACCTGTTGAGCTCCGCACCTAAATGGGTTGCATTTGCCGAAAGCAACCATGAGAGTAAATCGTGGCACAGTTGGAAAGCAAAGCATTGTGGGTTTCATGTGGATCTTTTGTCCTTGTGTTTTTTTTTTTTTTTGTTTTGTTTTTGGAACCAAGCAAGATAATTTGTTCATGTTAATATTTGTCAATTGTTTTCATCTTTTTATGTATTTAACATAAAAATAGCTTCACCAAATGACCTAAGGAAGCAGAAAATCTGTGAAATGTGTATACAGAAGCTGATATGTCTAGTTTGTATTATTAAACCCAAGTTTGTTGGGATTACATTTTTAATACTAGATTTGATTTTGCTTATGCATAAAAATTTTATTTTTATGGATTTTGGTGTCATTATGTTTTGCACATAACACTGGCGAGGTATATTCAAAGCCCCATATTCGTTCCCTTTGGATTATTTTTCTATTACAGCATTGTTTATACCATGTGTACACCCTTGGCTGCTGCCTCTGCAGCTAAAGGGGCTAGCGTTTGGGGGGTGGTAAAAGCGCCACTCAACCATGGGATTTTACCACACATTAACCCCTTAGTGAAGGAGCATCCAACCTTTTGACCTTCCTGGGCCACATTGGAAGAAGAGGAATTGTCTTGGACCACACATAAAATACACTAACAATAAGGATTGCTGATTAGCATTTAAAGTTAGGCAGCTCAGATTAACGATCACTGATATAGATAATGTACCTCTTTGAGTAATAATTTTACCAGAACAATATTCCTTCATCTACAACTTTTCTTTTTTTAAGTTCTGTTTTCTTTTGTGCTATTGAAGCCAAGTAAGCATATAAGCAGCCCCCCCTCCCCTTCAGCACAGCCATGTGGCATTTACTTGCCTGAAGCTATAGGGAGTTTTACTTCTGCCAGTGCTATTACAAACACATCAGCCCCGGCATTCCTCCAGACGTGCCTGTGCCTGACTTCTCAATAAGGGCAGACGTAACTTCTATGCTTGCACGGCATTCTGCACCATTCCTTCATACATTCATGTATTTAGATGGTTAGTGGGTATGGAGGAGGAGGGAGGGAGTGGGCTGTCATTTACCACTGTGTATACGCCCACATGTGTGATTGAATTGGGTAAATGAACAGAAGGGGGCGATAGAGAACAGCAGGATCAACCAGGTTTTCTGCAGTATACACAAATCAAAGCTCATAGTGAGTATGAACAGCATGTAATAGAGAATTTATTGATATTTTTTTTTATGATGTGGTTTTATGATGTGGGTTTAGTGACACATTAGGTGTTTTTTTTTTATTACTACTATTGCTTTATACTGGTGTTTCAAATTTACAAATGCAGAAATTAAAAAATTGGATGAAGGGCTTATCACTATAAACACCTTTTGATAGACAAATAGTGCTTTTTTTTTACAGG
Source organism: Pelophylax lessonae (assembly GCF_965119305.1). Lineage (NCBI taxonomy): Eukaryota > Metazoa > Chordata > Amphibia > Anura > Ranidae > Pelophylax > Pelophylax lessonae. The sequence continues at coordinate 272,613,409 of NC_138768.1, forward strand.
TTCAGAATATACATCAGACCAAAATTAGGAAAAAATAAGGAAAGATTGACAGAGGGACGTTGTCCTAAAAAAATAAATAAAAAAATGAGGAAGGGGCCCTGCCTGGCTCCGAAACGTTGCTAGGAGAGCTGGACAGGGCAGTAGAAGGTTCTTAACCCATCAGAGGAATAGAATGAGCACTGCCAGAGCCCTACAAAATGACCTCCAACAGGCCACTGGTGTGAATATCTCTGACCAAACAATCAGAAACAGACTTCATGAGGGTGACCTGAGGACTCAACGTCCTCTAGTGGACCCTGTGCTCACTGCCCAACACCGTGGAGCTCGATTGTCATTTGCCATTGAACACCAGAATTGGCAGGTCCGCCAATGGTGCTTTTCACAGATGAGAGCAGGTTCACCCTGAGCACATGTGACAGATATAAAAAAAGGGCCTGGAGAAACTGTGGAGAACGTTATGCTGCCTGTAACATCATTCAGCACGACCGGTTTGGTGGTGGGTCAGTAATGGGTCGGGAGAGCCATATCCATGGAGGGACGCACAGACCTCTACAGGCTAGACAATGGCACCCTAACTGCCAATAGGTATCGGCATGAAATCCTTGGGCCCATTGTCAGACCCTACGCTGGTGCAGTGGGGTCCTGGGTTCCTCCTGGTGCACGACAATGCCCAGCCTTATGTGGCGAGAGTATGCAGTCAGTTCCTGGACAGTGAAGGAATTGATACCATTGAATAACTTCCACGCTCGCCTGACCTAAATCCAATAGAACACCTCTTGGACATTATGTCTCAAGAGGTCCTTCCGATGCTGCCAGGTTGCACCTCAGTCTGTTCACAAGCTTAGTGATTCCCTGGTACAGGTCTGGGAGAAAATACCCCAGGACACCATCCATCGTCTCATTAGGAGCATGCCCCATTGTTGACAGGCATGCATACAAGCACATGGGGGCCATACAAATTATTGAGTTACATTTTGAGTTGCTGCAATGAAATTTTAGCAAAATGAACTAGTCTGTTGCATAAATTTTTCACTTTGATTTTTGAGGGTCTTTGAATTCAGCCCTCTGTAGGTTGATAATTTTCATTAACATCAAACAATGTGGCATCCCTTCGTTCCTAACACATTACCCAGTCCATATCAGTATACTGTATATATCCAGCATGATATTTTTCCCCATTGAGATCTGATGTGTTTTCAAAGTGTTCCTTTAATTTTCTTGAGCAGTTTATACTGTATATTATTAATTTCAAAGATTTGGTATTAGTGATTTTAAGCCTCACTTCTACAGCAAATTAGGAGGGGTACCACCATGAAAGAAGAAGTGAGCCAAGAAACAGGTCTTTGTCTGTTCTTTTCCAGCCGCACCCCTCCCAATAGGCCTGCCTGGGGTTGAGGCTTGTAATCTCTACATAAAGCACTGCTGCTTTCTTCTGACATTTATTTTGATTTATTTTTTATTTTTTGCAAAAATATTTTTAATTTTTTTTTTACAATATTTTTTTTTGCAATTTTTTGGGAGCACGTTGGGGGGCTTTGGTGAAATATTAGGGCTCTAAAAAGACCCCTGATGTCTCACTTTTGAGACAGAGAAAAGGAATAAGGGACAACGATTCCCCAGTCCCTTTCTCTGCAGCCTCAGCTGCACTGGACAATGAATGAATAGTAAGAGCTCTGTGCTGATCAGCTTCCCATTCATTCGTAAACTGAACCATAGTAAACACAGTTTACTGTGCTTCAGTTACTGTATTAGTGAACAGAGTGAGTGATCAGTACCGATCACTCACACTGTTCACCCAGAAAAGGAAGGAGCCGGTAAATGACATATTTACCGGCCCCTTCCCCGCTCTCGAACCTGACATCTCAGCAGCCGTCGGGGAGGTGAGAGGGGAGAGCCAGCACTGCTGCATGGGGGGGGGGGGCGAGTGAAAGGACAGGGGGGACTCAGGAAACACAAAGAGAGGAGAGGAGGGGTGGAGAGGGTGGCACTTACCAGAACCGATAACCAACGGCTGTATTTTCCTCCTGCAGCTGCTGAAAATGGCTTTCAGCAGCTGCTGGAGGAAAATACAGCCATTTGGTTCTAGCAAATGCTGCCCTGCTGCCCTACTTGTCCAGGTTTGATTTTGAGGCAGATTGAATCCCTGGGGTTCGGATCCTGGCTCCCGTGCAATCAGTGGCAGTGCAGGCTCACAGAGCAGTCGTGGTGTGTAAGCTCGGTTCTCTGTATATGCAGCACAGTGGCTCAGACGTGTCAGTCCAGCCTAATTCCAACAAATACCAGCTAGTGTCAGCACTGCAGACATTGGACCCTCTCAATTTGGCACCCCACCCAAGATCTGTGCCCCCCCCCCTCCTAGTTTCGGCCCTGGCAGCATGTTTAGCATGTGACCACGAAAATAAATCTTTGGACCCTTTTGAGGAATCTTTGGTGTGGTGATAACATTTCTTCACTTTGTTCCAAAAAAAGTGAATTTTCTTTAGCTATGCTAAAACATGTTGTATCATGATTGTACAATTAGATTGCATAGTGTATGGCCAGCTTAAGTCTGGCCATATATTTTGCAATCCTCTTGTACAATTTTTCTTTAGATTTACCAAAACCATATAATATGAGGTCACACCTAAACACTTTTAATTTGTATTCAATCAGGCAGGGCCTTGCACTACATAGTTGAAGGTAAATCTAAAGGAAATTGAATATGAAAATTGCAGCCTTAGACTCTAACTTGTGACACTGGTATTAATGTATATTCTCCCCCTCCTATTATTAGTGCAATTTTGCCATACCTAATTATACCTGCCATGCCTAATTATTATATTCTGGGTGCCCAAAGCTGAACTCCCCCCACCCTCGCCCCCCCCCCCCCCCACAAAAAAAAAATATCTATGGTCCACAGCATAGGTGTGCGCAGCCTATTGCAATAGGGTGTGCACCCCAAATGTATTAAAATATGGACAGTGTTAGAAGGGCAGTGGATGGTGTCAGTAGAACAATGGACTTGTCAGTAGGGCAGTGGACGGTGTCAGTAGGGCAGAGGTTGGTGTCAGTAGAGAAGTGGACGGTGTCAGTAGGGCAGAGGTTGGAGTCAGTAGAGCAGTGGAAGGTGTCAGTAGGGCAGAGGTTGGAGTCAGTAGGGCAGTGGACGGTGACAGTATGGAAATGAACTTGTCAGAAGGGCAGAGGTTGGTGTCAGTAGGGCAGTGGACTGACACAGCAGGGCAATGGTCTTGTCAGTAGGGCAGGGGTTGGTGTCAGTAAAGCAATGGACTTGTCAGTAGGGCAGAGGTTGGTGTCAGTAGGGCAATGGACAGTGCCAGTAGGGCAATGGACAGTGTCAGTAGGGCAGTTGTTGGTGTCAGTAGGGCAGTGGATGGTGTCAGTAGGGCAGTTGGCAGTGTCAGTGTCAGTAGAGCAATAAACTTGTTAGTAGGGCAGTGGACTGTGTCAGTAGGGCAGTGGACGGTGCCAATAGGGCAGAGGTTGGTGTCAGTAGGGCAGTAGGCATTATCAGTAAGAAAGTGGACTTGTCAGTAGGGCAGAGGTTGGTGTCAGCAGGGCAGTGGACTTGTCCGTAGGGCAGAGGTTGGTGTCAGTAGAGCAATGGACTTGTCAGTAGGGTAAAGGTTGGTGTCAGTACGGCAATGGACAGTGTCGGTAGGGCCGTGGACCTGTCAGTAGGGCAGTGAATGGTGTCAGTAGAGCCATAGACATGTCAGTAGGTCAGGGGTTGGTGTTAGTAGAGCAATGGACTTGTTAGTAGGGCAGTGGTTGGTGTCAGTAGGGCAGTGGGCGGTGTCTGTAGGGCAGTGGACTTGTCAGTAGGGCAGAGGTTGGTGTCAGTAGGGCATTGGGTGGTATCTGTAGGGCAGTGGACTTGTCAGTAGGGCAGAGGTTGGTGTCAGAAGGGCAGTGGGTGGTGTCTGTAGGGCAGTAGACTTGTCAGTAGGGCAGAGGTTGGTGTCAGTAGGGCAATAGATGGTATCTGTAGGGCAGTGGACTTGACATTAGGGCAGAGGTTGGTGTATATAGGGCAGTGGGCGGTGTCTGTAGGGCAGTGGACTTGTCAGTAGGGTAGAGGTTGGTGTCAGTAGGGCAGTGGGCAGTGTCTGTAGGGCAGTGGACTTGTCAGTAGGGCAGAGGTTGGTTTTGGAAGGGCAGTGGGCAGTATCTGTAGGGCAGTGGACTTATCAGTAGGGCAGTGGTTGGTGTCAGTAGGGCAGTGGGCGGTGTCTGTAGGGCAGTGGACTTGTCAGTAGGGCAGAGGTTGTGTCAGTAGGGCAATGGGTGGTATCTGTAGGGCAGTGGACGTGTCAGTAGGGCAGAGGTTGGTGTCAGTAGCGCAATGGGTGCATACTTGCCAACTGTCCCTTTTTTCCTGGGACAGTCCCTGCAAATAGGAGCCTGTCCCAGGTAATTTATATTGTCCCTGGAAGCACCTGTTAATCGGCTGCCCATAAATGTTACGCAGAAGTAGTGCAGCTGAATGGGAGACTTATTCCAACTCTGCTACTGTGGCCTTAAATTTGAAATTCCCTTTTTAATTTCCTGTAATTCTCTCTATATTGAGTAGACCCTATAATCTGATAAATTGGCGGAGATTAATTATGCAGAGTGGGCAGAGCTTCAGGGAAGTGGGTGTGGTAAGTAATTGATAGCTGTGCTGCAAAGTGTCCCTGGAAATGTTTTTTTAATGTTGGCAACTATGTGGGTGGTATCTGTAGGGCAGTTGACTTGTCAGTAGGGCAGAGGTTGGTGTCAGTAGGGCAGTGGGTGGTATCTGTAGGGCAGTGGACTTGTCAGTAGGGCAGAGGTTGGTGTCAGTAGGGCAGTGGGTGGTATCTGTAGGACAGTGGACTTGTCAGTAGGGCAGAGGTTGGTGTCAGTAGGGCAGTGGGTGGTATCTGTAGGGCATTGGACTTGTCAGTAAGGCAGAGGTTGGTGTCAGTAGGGCAGTGGGCGGTGTCTGTAGGGCAGTGGGCGGTATCTGTAGGGCAGTGGACTTGTCAGTAGGGCAGAGGTTGGTGTCAGTAGGGCAGTGGGTGGTATCTGTAGGGCAGTGGACTTGTCAGTAGGGCAGAGGTTGGTGTCAGTAGGGCAGTGGGCGGTGTCTGTAGGGCAGTGGGCGGTATCTGTAGGGCAGTGGACTTGTCAGTAGGGCAGAGGTTGGTGTCAGTAGGGCAGTGGGCGGTGTCTGTAGGGCAGTGGGCGGTATCTGTAGGGCAGTGGACTTGTCAGTAGGGCAGAGGTTGGTGTCAGTAGGGCAGTGGGCGGTGTCTGTAGGGCAGTGGACTTGTCAGTAGGGCAGAGGTTGGTGTCAGTAGGGCAGTGGACTTGTCAGTAGGGCAGAGGTTGGTGTCAGTAGGGCAGTGGGCGGTATCTCTAGGGCAGTGGACTTGTCAGTAGGGCAGAGGTTGGTGTCAGTAGGGCAATGGGTGGTATCTGTAGGGCAGTGGACGTGTCAGTAGGGCAGAGGTTGGTGTCAGTAGCGCAATGGGTGGTATCTGTAGGGCAGTTGACTTGTCAGTAGGGCAGAGGTTGGTGTCAGTAGGGCAGTGGGTGGTATCTGTAGGGCAGTGGACTTGTCAGTAAGGCAGAGGTTGGTGTTAGTAGGGCAGTGGGTGGTGTCAGTAGTTTTTATTTTATTTTTTTATGATTTTCTTTAGGAGCTGCGTTGGGTGGCTTTGGTGAAATATTAGCTGGAGGAATCTATTGGGTTGCCGAGGAGTCATATTCTATGTGCAAAAAGATTATATCCTCATCAAAGCAGGAACTAGTCTATTTTCTAAGAAATACCCTCCAAAGGTAAAAAGGTCAAGCGTAGCCATCAGTCATCCAATATCAGTGACCCTTGTCGGCAGCTCTGATATGGGGTTAGCAATGCATGTAGAAAGATATTAAAGGGCAGTGTGAAATAAAATGCCATTGGCAGTTGTTTGCAGACAGCTGTTTTCCCCCTCTCAGTCACACCCTGACATCCTACCCCCCCCCTCCTGCTCACTTTGTGCTCAGCCCCTCTCTCCAGACACACTGCTACCAACCATCCCCCTCCACTATGCACAGCACAGTCCGTGATTGGCCAGCCCGAGGAAGCTGAAATATAAACAAACAGAGAAGACAGGCGGCTCCAGACACACAGACCAGCAGAGCCCTGATCGGCTCGTACAGCTCTAGGACGTGACGGCCACTGACAGTCAGCAGAGCGCAGTCACGCAGCGGGAGGCGCAGGCAGTGGCAGTTCAGCACCAGCGGAGAGCGGACAGCTCCCAGCACACACATAGAGGGATACGTGAGCCTGGTGCTGGAGGAGAGCTGTGCCCAGCGTGTCACCTCCAGGGGTACCCTGCTCTACACTCTTCTCCCCAGCCCAGGGGGGGTGCACATCTATGAATAAATGCAGACAGGAGGATAATGAAAATGCTGGAACATGGTGGCATGCTAGGCTAGTTTCATTGGACAGAGCATAGCTGACACCTGTGTACCCAGTGGGCACATTGTGGAGACAGGTGATGGGTGGTCGGCTGAGCAGACAGAGCAGTCTGGAAGATGAGCAGGAGGAGGTGGTAGACCCAGGGCCCCTGAGATCAGAGCCTAGCAGCTCTCGAAGTGCTGATTTTGCCCTTTCGTCGATGATCCTGAACTCGGAGAGGATCCCTGGGGTGTTAAGGAAAAACAAACCGCCTCCGTATGTAAGGAGGGCGGCATGGATACGGGACATTCAGGCGGGGCTCCGGGACCACAAGCAGGAGCGGGCACTGCATATCCTCAAAATGCTCCGTAAGGTAAGGTGTCCCCAAAAACTCTACCATATCCAAACCACTCTCGGTCCTAGGGTCAACATACATGTTACAATCCTACCCTAACCATCTTCATACAATCAACTTTAGATTTACAGAAACTACCTACTATGAGGACCTAAGGCTGGCCATACATTATACAATTTTTCCTTTATATAATATGAGGTCAAACCTAAATGAATTTGTATGCAATCAGGCAGGCCCTTGCACTACATAGTTGAAGGTAAATCTAAAGGAAATTGAATAAGAAAATTGTACAATGTATGGCAAGCTTTAATGATCGATCCAATCGGTCTGTATGCAATCAGGCAGGCCCTTGGACTGCATATTAGAAGGTAAATCTAAAAGAAAATGAATAAGAAAATTGTACAATGTATGGCCAGCCTTACTGGTCTATCCAATCGGTCTGTATTTATTCAGGCAGACCTTTGGACTGCATAGTTGAAGGTAAATCTAAAGAATATTGAATAAGAAAATTGTATAATGTATGGCCAGCCTTACTGGTCTATCCAATCGGTCTGTTTTTGTTCAGGCAGGCCCTTGGACTGCATAGTTGAAGGTAAATCTAAAGAATATTGAATAAGAAAATTGTATAATGTATGGCCAGCCTTACTGGTCTATTCAATCGGTCTGTATTTGTTCAGGCAGGCCCTTGGACTGCATAGTTGAAGGTAAATCTAAAGAATATTGAATAAGAAAATTGTATAATGTATGGCCAGCCTAACTGATCTTTACAATCAGTCTGCATTTACTCAGCAAGCAAATGAAAAGAAAACTGGTCGCACACCGCCATTTTAATGCAATAAAGCGTCCTTTATTCTTCAAGCATGGGACAATAACACAGGATAGGTTACAGTTGTATTTATTCAGGCAGGCCCTTGCACTGCATAGTTGATAGTAGCTCTAAAGGAGATTGTACAATCAGAGTGTGTATGATCAGCCCTACACCTCCTGACACTCAGTCCAGCAAAAAAATGAAATAAAACCCAAAAGCAAAAATGTAATACATTGCAGTTTACGAATTAATAGATGTGGTGGCTGCATTTGTTTTCCTTTTTTGCTCTCTTTACCTCTGTTTTCACCTGGTGATCCTGACAATTGTACACCTCCTGTATTAGAGTTCCTTCAGCCTGGATGAAGGAGCAACAGTGACACCTTTGGACAGCAGCATTTTCAGTCTGGGGGGGGGGGGGGTAGTGTTAGATTAGCAGATTTAGACTGAAGCCAAACTCCAGCTCACACTTACAGCAACAGATTTGTTCATTTTGGGATAAATGTACATAAAAAAATACAATTGTCATCACTCTAGTGTTTAATGGTTTGTCCCAAACCCTCTAACTGCTACATCTGCAGGACAGCTTGCTTTATTGTAAAACAATAGACTAACTGGCAGGATCACCAGGTGAAAATAAAGGAAAGAAAGCATAAAAAAAAACAAATGCAGCCATCACATCTAAGAATATGTAAGCTGCAACATAATAAATATCTACTTTTGGGTTTATTACTGGTTTAAATTCTCTAGACTCCTCCATTCACAACTAAAATATGTGATTTATTTATCAGCCATTGTGTGATTTGTTTATCAGCCACTTTATATAAGATTTTTTATTTTATTTTTTGTGGTTGGAGTAAATCATTGTGAAGTCTGGTTTCTGATTGTATTGCCTATTCCAGTTGCAGATGAAGCAGTCAAGAGACTTTCCTTTCAGCGCTCTGCTTTCTCCTAGAACCATGACATCCATGGTGCTGGAAGGATTTGCTGTAGGGCAAGCCTCAGTCATTCTGGAGTTCTGGTTTTAGAGACTTCATTGCCTATTTAAGTGTGATGGAACAGCCCAAAGATTTTTCTTTTAGCACACTGGATCATTGTGGAAAATAGTACCCACATTCTTTTACTGTGGACCCTGCCCTTATAAACATACCTGCTAATAAGTAGAAACATCAATCTTCACTTTAAATTTAAGTTGGCCATACACTGATTGATATTTAGTTGGTTTAGCAGGGACCGAACGAATGTTGATCATTGTGCAGCTGTCCCTACTTGACAGAAGTCATGACTTGGGGTATTGTCAATATTCCAGCTGCCATGACACTTTGTTTATACCCAACATGCCATTGATAGAATAATTCACACCTGACCATCTTTATTTGGATTTAAATGGCCATAGTAGCCTATTTATTAAAAAATAATCCATAACAAAATACATCTTTTATATGAAATTTTATGTAAACCATAATAATAACAAAATAACGTAACTGACTGACCATATCTTAGATCAGGGGACTTAAAACTATGGCCCTCCAGTTGTTCAGGAACTACAATTCCCATCATATCTGTGAATGTCCGAGTTTTACAATGCCTCATGGGATGTGTAGTTCTGCAACAGCTGGAGGGCCGTAGTTTGAGGACCCCTGTCTTAGATCTTTGTTATGTTTTTTTACCAATAAAGAATTTTTATTAAAATTTCCAAACGTATAACAGAAATATTAAAGGCAGCTGGTTCCAATATATATAACAATCAGGTAAAGCAGTAAAATATTTACATACAAATCTCAATCGAAGTAATGGACAATAGTCATAAAAATAATCAAACGAATCATACCTATACAGTATAGTAAAATCCCTGTTTACCCCATTGGGTTCTAGCTGTAAACAGGCGCTATCTAATATAATGACAACATTATCATAGACAGTTGAAGAGAATAGAAAAAGAGAGAACTCTGAAACCTTGATGTTACTCCTGGAATAATACTGTGTTATGGTTTAAGAACTGTGGATCATGTTTTTGAGTAAGGTAGAAGCTCTAGTCTAGGAAGACTAATTCACATTTCCTATAGTTTCTCAAACTTGGCTTAGATCTTAGGTTTTTGAAGGCATGTGAACTAATAACTGGCTGTATCTGCCGCCAGCTTGCATAATAAGGCCACCACTTACAATTACACCACCTCGGGGATAACTCCTTACTAAGTTATTATCCAATGCAGCCCCAATAACCAGTATCACATCACTGCCACATGTACAGGGAAGGCACTCCCATACCCGAGATGGGCCCAACCCATTGTTCTCAACAACTTTTCACCATCTCCGCCTTCAAAAACCTTGAAACCTCTGCCCGCTGCTATTACATTACCAACCCTTCTTTACAGGAACCATCTTCTCATAACATACACTTTAATGAAAAACCTATAAAACCCCAAATAAATGCACCCCCAAAAAGCAGCACTGTCCACAAGAACACATATGTAATGGGTCTCCTAAGGTATAACAATAGTGTTTAAAAATGGCAAAAATAACCAATGCAGTGCTTCCCAAAAAATACAGGTTCCTAATAATATGCTCTAGAAAATACCATATGTATGTTAAATACACCATACAGCAGTACGTAATGGCCAGTGTGGTTACATGTGCCAACCACTGATTGGAGACAAATTTCTGTGATTTTCCAGATGAATTGAGTATCAGTTAAAGTGGTTGTAAAGGCAGAAGATTCTTTTTATGCATTCTATGCATTCAGATAAAAAGCCTTCTGTGTGCAGCAGCCCCTTTCAGCCCCTCTAAAACACACCTGAGGTCCATCTAGATCCAGCAATGTTACAGGAGTGTCTCGGCTGCCCAGGACTCCCCTCCTCATTGGCTGAGACAGCAGTGCGGTGCTGATGGCTCCCTCTGCTGTCAATCAAAGTCAGTCAGCCAATGAGGATGGAAAGGGGGCAGGGTCGGGCCACGGTTCTCTGTCTGAATGGACACAGGAAGCTGCGGCTTAGCTCGGGTGCCACCATAGCAAGCTGCTTGCTGTGGAGGCACTCAACAGGAGGGAGGGGCCAGAAGCACTGAAGAGGGACCCGAGAAGAGGAGGAATCCGGGCTGCTATGTGCAAAACCATTACACAGAGAAGGTAAGTATAACATGTTTGTTATTTTTAATTTAAAAAAAAAACGAGAATTTACAATCACTTTAAGGTAAAAAAGACCTTATGTATCTTGGAGGCTTCAAAACAGTTTTTGGTTGTTTTTTTGAGAGGGAATTTATCTACTGTAGACTCCTGATATATCTAGCAAGTCCCAATTTGGTTTAGTTCCTAAATTCCTCTCATCAGCACTCCATCTTCGCTACATGACCTTGGTCTTGGGTGTGATGACCTCCCCTTTTACTGTCTTTGTAGGACCTGGGCCTGGAGGGTACATTCCTCAATGACATCCTATATAGACATGTCACCTTTCTCAACCTGGTGGACCCTATCTCCCATGAACTGCTGCTTAGCCTGGCCAGGGAACTGCAATGCCCCAGGAAGGTAAGAGTTTGTGCACACAATAGACATCAGCTATGTGTCTGTTGGAGATCATGCATATCATATCATAAGCACCTGTTCAATCAAGAGACTTGTCTGATTGTTGCATAATTAGGTTTTGATTGAATATTGCAATATTGCATAACTGTTTTTTCCTTTGGTGGTGAAAGAATAGAAAAACAACAATAGGTTTATATTTATATTTCATTTAGTCCCATCCAGTGTGCTTCTCAGCTTTTCCTGTGCTTAGAGGGAAAACCTTCCAGAAACACCAAGACTGGTACAAAATATCAATGATAAGAACATGGAAGAGTTAGTGAGGGTGGAGACTGGTAGGGGAGTGACTGAGGAGGAAACGAGCACCGATAGGAGGGGTGGTGGGGAATCAAACACTGATGGGGACACAGTTAGAAGAAAGGAAAGACAAATGGTGTAAACAACAGGGTTTTACGGACATATTGAATACAATCAATGAATAGATTGCTGCTTATAAGATTAAAATGACCACAGTAATAAAGAATGCATGAATACAATAGGTAGGGAAAGGATGCAATCTACCGTAAAATATTGTCTTTGCAGACAACAAGCTGGCAAAGTGAAACAGCGGTCTTCATTCTTCCTAATTAACCCTCTGTGCTGGCCTTCAAGAACTCTAAACCAAGGAAATATAGAGATATGTCTGTCTGTCTGTCTATCTATCTATCTATCTATCTATCTATCTATCTATCTATCTATCTATCTATTATTATATTATACAGGATTTATATAGCGGAAACAGTTTGGACAGTGCTTTACAACATAAGGGCAGACAATACAGTTAGAATACAATTCAATACAGGAGGAATCAGAGGTTCCTGCTGGTTAGAGCTTACAATCTAGAAGGGAGAGTCAAGTGATACAAAAGGTAATAACTGTGGGGGGGGGGGGGGGGGTGAGCTGATGAAGAAAATAAAAATACAGTTGTTAGTGTGGGTAGAATGGACTTCTCTGAAGAGGAGAGTTTTCAGGGATCTTCTAAAAGCAAACACAGTAGGAAAAAATCAGACAGATTAGGGTAGGGAGATCCATAGGATTGGAAAGACTCAGGAACAGTCCTGGAGATGAGCGTGGGAGGAAGTGACGAGGGAGCTAGAGAGCAGGAGGTCTTAGGTGGAACGAAGAGAATGACTAGGTTGGTATTTTGAGACTAGATTAGCAATACAGCTGGGGGCAGAGTTGTGGATGGATTTGTAAGTTGTTGTTAGTATTTTGAATTTAACCATTTGCCAACCGCGCCATAGCTGAATGACGGCTACAGCATGGCCGGGTAGTTCTGGGAGGGTGTCTATTGATGTACTCCTGTGAACGCTCTTCTCGTGTACCCCCTGGGGCATGCACCTGGAAGTGTCCGTGACCGCTGAGTCCCTCACATGGATCGGGGTAAAGAGCCAATCACAGCAGCCCTTTACCACGTGATCGCTCCATCCAATGGCATAGCGATTACTGTCAAAAAACCGGCGTCATGTCCAGTTCAGCTCTCTCTTCTCCTCACACTGATCACCAACGTGTGAGGAGAGGAGGGAGAGGATGCAGCAGCATGAGTCTGCTTGATTTTTATGTGCCATCAATGCCATCACAGTGTTCATCAGTGCCACATCAATGCCATCAGTGCCCTACAGTGCCATCAGTGCCACATCAGTGTCACTACAGTGCGATCAGCACCACATTAGTGCCACTACAGTGCCATCAGTGTTCACCAGTGCCACATCAGTGCTATCAGTGCCCCTACAGTGCCACATCAGTGCCCTACAGTGCCACAAGTGCCCTACAGTGCCATCAGTGCCACTACAGTGCTATTAATGCCCTACAGTGCCATCAGTGCTACTACAGTGCCACTTCAGTGCCACATCAGTGCCCCTACAGTGCCATCAGTTCCCTAAAGTGCCATTACAGTGCCATCAGTGCCCTACAATGCCACTACAGTGCCACCACAGTGCCATCAATGCCCTACAGTGCCACTACAGTGCCATCAGTGCCACTACAGTGTCATCAGTGCCCTACAGTGCCCATCAGTGAGTGCTTGTTAGTGCACATCAGAGCCCTACAGTGCACATCAATGCCATCAGTGAGTGCTTAGCAGTGCTGATCAGTGCTCTACAATGCCCATCAGTGAGTGCTTATAAGTGCCACCCTCTCAGTGGATCCTCAAAATTAGGTCACTTTGTGGGTGTTTCCATTGTTCTGGTGCTCCAGGGCCTTCAAAAGTGTAATAGGTAGTCAAGAAATTAGATGTGTAATTTATGTCCCTAAAACACCTGATGACGCTCCCTGCATGTTGGCTTCTGTATGTGGCTAGGCTGTAAAAAAAAGTCTCATGGAACTTTGATGTCCAAAGTTGCATGACAAGTCGCTCAAGTGTGAATGGAGCCTAAGAAAGTATAATTTGTTTTCCCCTAACATGGCCGCTTGATTGAACAGTGATTGGATGTGAGGCTGGAAGGATAGTTTGAGTCCAGGATTACACCGAGATTTATTTATCTATCTATATTTTTCCCACATTCGCACTTTAAACTTACTTTTAAATGAAACATTTCTTAAAATTAGAGTTGGTAAATATTGAAGGGAAGTTATTTGCAAAGCTTAAATTGATTGGCCTATTTCTTGCATGAAGGGGAAAGAGCTTAGAGTTTTAAATTAATTTAGGTTCTATAAGTTATTCTGTCTAGATAGGGATTGAATTCTTTAATCCAAACCGTGTAGGAATGTGCAAGGGTGGACATTAAGTTGACTGTTTTATGGGGCATTAAAATGGGGACAAGGTGCCTTGGGGTGGGGGGCACCCACCCCCCCATGTTGAGGGCATGTGGTCTGGTATGGTTCAAGGGGGAGGGCGCTGGCTCACCCCCCCCCCCCTTTCTGGCCTGCCAGGCTGCATGCTCAGATAAGGGTCTGGCATGAATTTTTTGGGGGGGGGGGGGGTCCCCACGATGCTTTTTTTTTTAAATTTTGGCGTGGGGTTTTCCCTTTAAGATCCCCTTCATGCAAGAAATAGGCCTGGTTGATAAGTGGCACCAATATCCTTGCTCCTTTTTATTTCTTTGTTCCAATGTGTAGATATAGCCTTTTCTTCTAGCAGCCTACTCCCACTGGTAGTGTCTGCCACCCACCTACCTGCCCAGCCATTGCCCATTGGACTAAGGTGAAGCCCTTCCCTAATATGAATTTTGGAATTTCAGCCCTTTTTAGTTCTACCTGTTCCCATCAAATATGGATCTAAACCCTCAATGGTCTCACTTAATGCACAGTCAGGTAGCCTGGATTTCTCTTAGAATTCTCAAAGAAATAGATAACAAAATGAAACAAGCTCAAGCCGAATATGTTGCCCCTTCCATTCCACCAGTCCCTTATATGCTCCAATCACACTTGTGCAATGCACCTTTCTTAAGTGTGTGTGAAATCATGCGACAAAATGCATGATTACAAGTACTGTATGATTTGGTGGGGTACAATTTTAAAAATAAGTTATGGACTTCTTTGGTGTGATTTAGATGCCATAGGTAGCCCATTAAATTGAACGGTCTGCCTTACTGCAACGTACAGTAATGTGTCTAAAAATGTGCAGCAACGCATATGCACTGGTATATCACACAGATGTGAACCCAGCTTAAATACACTGCAAATAAACCAGGAAGTAGCCTATTCTAAAATAGCAACACTTTTTTTTTTTTTTACGAGGTAAAATATATTTGAACAAGAAGACAGGGGAGGATCCGTTTTCTCTAAAACCCCATACACTAATCCCTCTATATAAAAGAATAATGGTACCTTGGTTATCACTTCCCTAGCAATAAATCAGACCAAGACTATAACACTTGCCTACACACAAGATCCACTACTTCAACACAACTTTATGTTCGAAATCATTTTAGCGTTCTTGGCCATGCCAAAAAGTTTGAAACAAATTCCATTTTAAGTTGTAAGTTGTAATTGTCCATTGTGATTTTCTTCCCTAATAAAAATGCCCCAAGTATAGACAGAATCCTAATCAAGTGATAACAAAAATGCACTGATTTTATGACACCAGACTTACTGTAGGTATTCCTTGGTACAAATTAAATATGAAAGCTTCTTCTGTGCAAGAGTGCTATTATTTTATATCCTGTGAATTTTAGAAGCTTGTGCAAGAGTTCTTTTATTTTGACCCCCAAGCCAGGTTAAGATGAGCAAAAATATGACTTCCACAGACCAAAGCAATAAAAAAATAATGATGGTCAGAAGACATTAGTGGTCAAGGCACGATTGTCTTTTTTTGACACATCCTAGGCATTTAATGCCATGGCATGGTCCTTTCCTCCCTCGTGCTATCTTTGGTGGGCTGGCTCTGATCAAGTTTTTATGAATTGGATGAGCTTGCTTTGCTACGATCTTAGAGTCATATTTTGAATAAATGGCTGAATTTCAACGTGGGACTAAGCAGGAATGTCTGGTATCTCCATTGTTGTGCACCATTGCCACAGTATGACTAGCAATTAGAATACAGCAACAACCGCAGATAGTGGCCTCAATGTTGCATACCCCAAAGAAAAGGTAGGACTTTGTGCAGGTGACTTCCTTACAGATGGCTATTGATGTTATTGCTAAGTTGTGTCTTTACTTTGGATTATCTATTTACTGGACCAAATTACTCATCTTCTCCATTTACCCACCACGGGCCCCTGTAAATACCTCCTATCTATTCTTAACAGTTTAAACTTTTAGGTTTTTAGCTATAAAAAAATTATAGTCACCACAAGCCTCTTTTTTCCCGCCAACATTGACTCACTTTTTAATTAATGAAAAACAAATTTTTGTTGTGGACAAAACTGTCACTTTTAGCAACTGGTTCAATCAACTTATTTAAAATTCTGATGTCCAAAATTCTATATTTGCTTCTAAGATCTCCTGTGTACAGTATTTCAAAATGTCACTATCTGATTTTAGCATTTATATGGAACTATAAAAGGACAGACAGGCTTTTCACATAAAACGCTTACCTTCCCTACTTCATGGGGAGGCTTAGCACTTCCATGCCTGCATGAATAATATAGCCCAACTTTTCCAGGTGTTCAAGTGGTTTGTTGAAAGTTATACCCTTTAGGCACAAGTACTTGGAATTAACCTATATGCATGGCCCAAAATAACTGCTCTATAACCCTTTAAAGGCCAAAGCCTTACTCAATCTTATCAGATGTATTTAATCAGGCTACAAATGGCCTGAGTGGGAATGGGCAGAAAATTTATAAAACAAACCTAGGGTTGCCAAACTATAATAGGGGAATCCACAGTTCTCCTTGAGTCATCTAAACGTTCTGATGTAACTGTATGGCAAATTGTTGGACTGTGGTTTCTTGGTCAGCTCCTAGGAAATGTGACTCTCAAATCATCAATTACCATAGTTAACTTTTAAACTTTGTAAAAGGATTGATTTAGGGAAACGGCTAATAAGTGACCTCTATAATTGGTTGATTATTTCCAAGGCAAATTTAAATGTAATATATTAACCCCACCACTGTGCAACCAATATAAATAAATAAAAATATATATATAATTACCCTAGTATCAGCTGCTCACCTCCAATTAATGTGCCTTAAATTGTATCAAAGAATATCTTCAGTGTGTATATATATATATATATATATATATATATATATATATATATATAAAAAAGGTTTTATCTCTGCTGTTGTGGAGCGGCAGCTGACACAAATAAGTAATATACCAAACTTATAAATATTCTTAAGAAAAAGTGTGTAAGGCCAAAAGTAAATGAAAAACAATGAAATGTGAATACAGTAAAACTTGGATTGAGAGTAACTTGATCTGAGAGTGTTTTGCAAGACAAGCAAACATTTTTTTATAAATGTTGACTTGATAAACAAGGGATCTCTTGATATACAAGTAGCATCATGGCACAACAGTGAATAAAAGAGAAGTGTAGCAATATGGTTACATTTAATGAAGGTACAACATTTAGCAACTCACATGGTTAATGATTAAAACAGGCACATCTAATTATGCTGGCATTCGGGGTAAAGCTTTCCACATAGACCATCCTCTGCACCGCCATCAACATCATCCCTTCCACGCTTCACTCCACGAGCGCTTGAAGCCTCACTTTTAGATTGCTCTACTGCAGGGTAGTCTTCCCGCTCACAATTGCAGACTGATGGCGGTGAGAGCTGGCGGTGTGGAGGATAACCTATGTGGACAGCTTTACCCCGTATGCCTGATGTGTCGGACTGTTGCTGGAGGTGCCAGAGGGCTCAGGGGATGATGTTACACATTTTTTGGACCTGTCCCTTACTGTCGCATTTCTGGGGGGGGGGGGGGTCAGGAGAATTCTTGCGCTGTTTATGGACAGAGTGATCCCGAATGATCCGTCTTTCTTCCTACTTCAGGTTTCTGACATCCCTTTTGGGACCTATAAAAAATCGCTGCTCTGCCCCATGCTGAACGCTGCCAGAGCATGTATACCTCTTTTATGGAAGCAGGAAGCCCCTCTGCAGGTTGCTCATTGGCTACGAAGGGTTGAGGACATCAACAGGTTGGATAATCTAATTGCAACCTCCCAACATAAGGGGGACAACCACACAGACAAGTGGAGGATATGGGATCTCTTTGTCACGTCCGGAGAGGGGGCACGCCTGTTGGCGGAGTGTCACCCCGATGTGCGATTGACTCTCGCACGACCTGTCCTTTCTTGTCCCCATGGCCCATAGCGTGGGGGGTGCAGGCACTCCCATTCCTTCCCTTCCCCTGTCTCCCTTTCTCCTATATCCTTTCCCACCTACCACCCGCTCCTCTCTCTGCTTTCCTCTGTGCTTTCTCTCTCTTCTCGCTCATTCTGTGGTCTTGGTGGAGGCCGACTGTATGAAATATGGGAAAAATTAAATGCCGGGGAGGGCTTCTTCTCTTATACCTGCGAGTAGACGGCTGCTCAAGCCCTATCGTTTCTCATGAGGGACTCACGTTTGACCTGCCATTCCAGATGGCCCTTAACTGACTTACAGCTCTGCTCTCCCTTAATTTCTGTTGTTATATTTGAGTTGTTTATATTGTACTCCTCCTGTCTGCATTTTGTTATGCCTGTACCCGGTTATTCTCAAAAACAGGACAACACATTGAGATAAAGTCCAAAAAAGTGCTAAAGTGAAAAAAATTTAAACATACAAGTCCGATCTTGAATGCAAACCAACAAAAAAACCAATATAGTGAAAAATATAAATTTATATGCACATTTTTATGAAAGGATCAGCAATATAAACTTATTGGTGAAAGCACAAAGTTCAGTGCACAGATGTGTGCAAAAAATTGGTGGTGACTTGAAAAGTGAAGAAGTGATCCAGTACAGTGCTCCAGAATCATCCACCACACCCCTGTGAATCTCACTGGACACTCACCGGAAAGTTGGGTCTCATTATAGCATCAAACACGCACTTAGTGTAGATCCGCCATCTGTTGTGGGGAAGGTTGTTAAGCAACTCGCAACATCCAGATGTAGCTGTGGTAAGTAAAGCTCACCGGGAGCCAGATGAAGTCTCCCTAGTGTAGTACTTATTGAATGTGTATGTTAAGAGCCAAAATAAAATGAATCATAAAAACCATATGACAATAGGTGCCAATATCGACTCGGCATTGGACAGTGGCCTGACGTCAACACTAGTGTCTTCTCCCCGTCACGTTACGTCCAATAGGACGTTATCAAGGGGTCCTCTAGTGTCAGACATCAAACATTTGATGTCTGATGCTAAAGGACTCCTTGATGACGTCCTATTAGACATAACGCGTTAAGGAGGAGACACTAGTGCTGACGTCAGGCCACTGTCCGATACTGGGTCAATAGTGGCACCCATTGTCATTCGGTTTTATGATTCATTTTATTTTGGCTTTTAACATACACATTCAATAAATACTAACTATGGAGACTTCATCTGGCTCCCGGTGAGCTTTATTTACCACAGCTATATCTGGATGGTGCCAGTTGCTGAACAGCCATCCCCACAACAGATGGCAGATCTACACTATATTGGATTCTTATTGTTGGTTTTCATTCAAGATTGGACTTACAGTGTCTCACAAAAGTGAGTACACCCCTCACATTTTTGTAAATATTTATTATATCTTTTCATGTGACAACACTGAAGAAATGCCACTTTGCTACAATGTAAAGTAGTGGGTGTACAGCTTGCATAACAGTGTAAATTTTCTGTCCCCTCAAAATAACTCAACACACGGCCATTAATGTCTAAACAGCTAGCAACAAAAGTGAGTACACCCCTAAGTAAAATATGTCCAAAATAGGCCCAATTAGCTATTTTTCCTCCCTGGTGTCATGTGACTCGTCAATAATACCTTACAAGGTCTCAGGTGTGAATGGGGAGCAGGTGTGTTATATTTGGTGTTATCGCTCTCACTCTCTCATACTGGTCACTGGAAGTTCAACATGGCACCTCATGGCAAAGAACTCTCTGAGGATCTGAAAAAAGAGTTGTTGCTCTACATAAAGATGGCCTAGGCTATAAGAAGATTACCAAAACCCTGAAACTGAGCTGTAGCACGGTGGCCATGACCATACAGTGGTTAAACAGGACAGGTTCCACTCAGAACAGGCCTCGCCATGGTCGACCAAAGAAGTTGAGTGCATGTGCTCAGCATCATATCCAGAGGTTGTCTTTGAGAAATAGATGTATGAGTGCTACCGGCATTGCTGCAGAGGTTGAAGGGGTGGGGGTCAGCCTGTCAGTTCTCAGGCCATACGCCACACACTGCATCAAATTGGTCTGCATGGCTGTCATCCCAGAAGGAAGCCTCTTCTAAAGATGATGCACAAGAAAGACCGCAAACAGGTTGCTGAAAACAAGCGGACTAAGGACATGAATTATTGGAACCTGTAATGTCCTGTGGTCTGATGAGACCAAGATAAACTTATTTGGTTTAGATGGTGTCAAGCGTGTGTGGCAGCAACCAGGTGAGGAGTACAAAGACAAGTGTGTCTTTCCTACAGTCAAGCATGGTGGTGGGAGTGTCATGGTCTGGGGCTGCATGAGTGCTGCCGGCAATGGGGAGCTACAGTTCATTGAGGGAACCATGAATGTCAACATGTACTGTGACATACTGAAGCAGAGCATGATCACCTCCCTTCAGAGACTGGGCCGCAGGGCAGTATTCCAACATGATAAGGACCCCAAACACACCTCCCAAGATGACCACTGCCTTGCTAAAGAAGCTGAGGATAAAGGTGATGTACTGGCCAAGCATGTCTCCAGACCCAAACCCTATTGAGCATCTGTGGGGAATCCTCAAATGGAAGGTGGAGGAGCGCAAGGTCTCTAACATCCACCAGCTCTGTAATGTTGCATGGAGGAGTAGAAGAGGACTCCAGTGGCAACCTGTGAAGCTCAGGTGAACTCCATGCCCAAGAGGGTTAAGGCAGTGCTTAAAAATAATGGTGGTCACACAAAATATTGACACTTTGGGCCCAATTTGGACATTGTCACTTAGGGGTGTACTCTCTTTTGTTGCCAGCAGTTTAGACATTAATGGCTGTGTGTTGGGTTATTTGGAGGGGACAGCAAATTTACACTGTTATACAAGCTGTATACGCATAACTTTACATTGTAGCAAAGTGTAATTTCTTCAGTGTTGTCACATGAAAAGATATAATAAAATAGATATAGATAGATAGATAGATAGATAGATAGATAGATAGATAGATAGATAGATAGATAGATAGATAGATAGATAGATAGATAGATAGATAGATAGATAGATAGATAGAGATATACAAACCCAATTCCAAAAAGTTGGGACACTACAAATTGTGAGTAAAAAAGGAATGGACTAATTTACTCCTCTTCTGTTATAAAAAGAAGAGGAGATGCCACACAGTGGTAAACATGGCCTTGTCCCAACTTTTTTGAGATGTGTTGATGCCATGAATTTAAAATCAACTTATTTTTCCCTTAAAATTAAACATTTTCTCAGTTTAAACATTTGATACGTCATCTATGTTGTATTTTGAATAAAATATTGAAATTTGAAATTTCCACATCATTGCATTCTATTTTTATTCACAATTTGTACAGTGTCCCAACTTTTTTGGAATTGGGTTTGTATATATATATATATATATATATATATATATATATAGACTATATTGTCAAAAGTATTGGTTCGCCTGCCTTTACATGCACTTTAATGGCATCCCAGTCTTAGTCTGTACCCTTTGCAGCTATAACAGCTTCAACTCTTCTGGGAAGGCAGTTCACAAGGTTTAGGAGTGTGTCTACATGAATGTTTGACCATTTTTCCAAAAGCGCATTTGTGGGGTCAGGCATTGATGTTGGACGAGAAGGTTTATTCATCCCAAAGGTGTTTTATCGGGTTAAGGTCAGGACTCTGTGCAGGCCAGTCAAGTTCCTCCACCCCAAACTCGCTTATCCATGTCTTTATGAACCTTGCTTTAATGCACTGGTCCAAATTATTTGGTGGATGGGGGATTATGGTGTGGGGTTGTTTTTCAGGGGCTGGGCTTGGCCCCCTAGTTCCAGTGAAGGGAACTCTTAAGGCGTCAGCATACCAAGACATTTTGGACAATTTCATGCTCCCAACTTTGTGGGAACAGTTTGGGGATGGCCCCTTCCTGTTCCAACATCACTGTGCACCAATGCACAAAACAAGGTCCATAAAGACATGGATGAGGGAGTTTGGGGTGGAGGAACATGACTGGCCTGCACAGAGTCCCGACCTCAACCCAATGGAACACCTCTGAGATGGATGAATTAGAGCAGAGACTGTAAGGCAGGCCTTCCCATTAAACATCAGTGCCTGACCTCAAAAATTTGCTTCTGGAAGAATGGTAAAACATTCCCATAGATACACTCCTAAACCTTGTGGACAGCCTTCCCAGAAGAGTTGAAGCTGTTATAGCTGCAAAGAGTGGGCCAACTCAATATTGCACCCTACGGACTAAGACTGGGGATGCCATTAACCACTTAACGACCGCCCACCGCAGATATACTGCAGCAGGCAGCGGCTGCTGGGCAAAGTGACGTATGGGTACGTCACTTGCTCAGCCGCCTGTGGAGGGCGAGCGTGCGCCGCCAGAGGCGTGCTCCCGCCCCCGCTCGTTCACAGGCATCCCCGCACGAGTGACCGGCGGCTCCGATGTCCGCCGGCCACTCGCAATCTCCCGCTGGAGAGGGAGAAAGGCAGGCAGCTGATGTAAACAAAGCCGCCTGTCATTCTCCCTGGTGTAACGATCCTGCTATGTAGGATCGTATGTCTCTGTGGTTACATCACAAGCCACGCCCCCCCAGTTAGATTCAAGCCCCTACGGATACATTTAACCCACTGTTTACCAATAAAGTTAACCCCTCCCTGCCAGTGTCATTTTCACAGTAACAGTGCATATGTATAGCACTGATTACTGTAGTAATGTCACTGGTACCCCCAAAAGTGTCAAAAATGTCAGTCAAGGGTCCGATCTATCTGCCACAATGTCCCAGTCCCGCAAAATAAATCGCAGATCTCTGCCATTACTAGTTAAAAAAAAACAATAAAAATTACATAAATCTTTCCCGTAATCGCAAACCAGTCAAAATACGCTTATTGCGATTGTTTTTACCAAAAATATGTAGCAGAAAACAAATTGGCCTAAAATGTTAAAAAATTTAGATTTTTACATTTTTTTGGGGAATTTCATATAAAAAAAATGTGAAAAATATTGTTATTTTTTCAAAATTGTCGCTCTTTTTTTGTTTATAGCGCAAAAAGTAAAAATCACACAGGTGATCAAATACCACCAAAAGAAAGCTCTGTTTGTGGGAAAAAAAGGACTTCAATTTCGTTTGGGTACAGTGTCGCATGACCGCGCAATTGTCCATTAAAATCACGCAGTGCCGAAGCGCAAAATAGGCCCTGGTCTTTGAGCAGCCAAATCCTCCGGGGGCTTAAGTGGTTAAAGCTCATGTGCGTGTAAAGGCAGGCATCCCAATACTTTTGAAAATATAGTGTGTGTGTGTGTGTGTGTGTATATATCTATATATATATATATATATATATATATATATATATATATATAAATATATACACGGTATATATATATATATCTACTCTACTGTGAATTGGCTATAAAAACAAAATCAAAACCGTTAAATAAAAAAGTGTACAACAGTAATTTAAATGCTAATTTTAGCCACTTTGTAGCCAAGAAAGAAACAGAGAAACAGATATGTGTATTATGAGACTTAAATGTGGAGGTCAAACACTTTTGATAATTGTCAGTCCTTAAAGTGGAGGATCATATCACATTGTAATATGGTTTATTTTGGAAAATGTTTATTTTAAAAAAGGTCTGGATTGTTCTGATTAAAGTCACCATATTGTGAAATTGAAACACTTTATCTATTTTGTCAGTCTATTTTGATGTGGACTGACTTGATCTCAACTAAGTTTTTCTGCTTTTCTTTAGTTGAGCGCCACCTACTGTAAAATTTGATAAAGGTTAAATAAAGTAATTTATGGTCTTGTGAGAGGAGATCTCTGACCTCAACTATGAGTATTGAGAGGACCATCTGACAGCTTCCCACAGAGTTTCTCTATGTACCAAGGAAAGGCAAATCCAAGAGTTTATAATACACTGTCATGAACATTGAACTCCTGCTGCCCCTAGGGCTCAAGCCTATGGGTTTCTTCACACGTCTGTTATGGTTCTGCCCAATTATGAGTCAACTGATGTCACACCCACTTTTTCCCTGATCCAGGGAGGTAGGTCTTCTCTAGCGCCACAGTCAATCTACTTTCACGTGCTGCTTTAATGGACTAGGTGTCATGTTGCTTGTTGTTCAAGCAACATATCACTACACCTGAAATCAAGCTCCCTATGCCTGTAGCATCTACCCGTTCCCCTACTTACAGTAAGTGTGACCCTTGCACTATCGTGCTTCCAGTGCCCCCTGCACTATTGTGAATCCAGTATCCCCAGCACTCCTGTGCCTTCACTACATCTCTCGTGCACTCCAATGAACCCCCCCCCCCCGTATCAGCCATTGTGTCTCCACTGGCCGTTGTGCCTCTGGCAACCTTTGTCTCAAGTGACCCCTGCCCTGCACTCCCGTGTCCCAGCATACCCCGTGACTCCAGTGCCCCTGTGTCTCTGGTGGCCCCCGCATCTCCAGTAACCCCTGTATTCCTATGTCTCCAGTGACTCCTTTTTTACAAGTGACCCCACCTCCTCCAGTGAATCCAGTGCTTCTGCATCACCTAGTGACACCTTAGATTCCTGTATCACCCCATATCTCCTGGAGCATCCTGCTCACACAGTTGAGCCCAGAGCATCTAATGTCATCTTGTGACTCCAGTATACTGTGAACACCTATGTATGTAACACTTGTTTCTGCACCCAGCTTCAGGTATTCTACTGATCACTCTCCCTGTGGATATGGACCCCAGTCTATGATGACAGCTATAGGAACTAACTCTTCAATTTATACATAGCACAATGGGCTGCCCCATCCAAGTTTGTATTCTAGGTTAACTTCACTCTCCAATGCTCTCATCTCTTCTCTGTGAAATGCTATTCACAGCTAGAAAAACAGTGGTGTTTCAGTTGATATTTGGAAATTTTCCCTCTGTGTTACAATAGATCGGCCTTGTAAATGCTACTCTATCCTTCAAAAGGTTAGCCTTTGCACATAGAGGATGTCCAGTGAAATTGGGAAAAACCTGGAATACTTGGCTAGAACATACTCTTTCACTTTATAGTACTAGTTATTATAGTTACACAAAGCCACAGGTTTTCATTATGCACCATTACGACTTTCTAGACACTGGCATCCTAACGACCAATGGTGTCCTCAGTAAATAAAGAGGATGTCTGTTGCTTCCACAGCATTCTTGTTTGACCTTCCTGTGCCCCTCTCCCTCAGCACTGGGGTGACATCAGCTGACTGATGGAGAAGAGAAACATTGGAATACTAGTCAGTACCAGTGTGCAAAAGTGTATTTTCTTTGGAAGAATAAATCACCTCTAATGTTGGGTGTCCTACGTGTGGATGTTGCTGCATTGTGTAAAACTACAGTATTAGAATCGTTTTTTACATTTTAGAATGGGGTGCCTCAAGACTTTCCATAATTTTAAAGAGTGCCTTGAGATTATCTATAATTTTAAAGGGTGTCTTCAGGTTGTCTATAATTTTAAAGGGTATCTTTACTGAAAAAAGGATGATAAACACTGCAATAACTTAACCAACATCCTCATTCATGTTTGCATGATCAAGGTTGAAATAAAATACTGTTGACAATGTCACCTTTTGGACCAAATCAAAATACTTCTAAAAATGTGAAAATGGGTTTTTTGCCCTTTTCCAGTCCACATTGGCTCCAAGTCATACATAGCACAATCAGAGCACACTCGTTTGGCATCACAATACTACAAAGAAACTGGCATTGTTAAAGCCTGGGCATTAGGGTTGCATTGCAAATCCAGGTCTCCTATTTACTTTTCCTCTGCAGTTAGTAAAGCTAGCCATAGATGAATTGAAAATTGGTCAGTTCGGTAGGCACCAGTTGAATTTTGATCTATGTATGGCCGATCATAGCTGATCCTGTGGGAACAGGAATGTTGGAAAACTTTTGTCGATCAGCCCATTGGCCATATGTGGCCAGCCTAAACTATGTCAAACTTTTTGTTTGTTTTCTCCAAGTGTATCTAAGTAAAGAAAAATAATAATAATAGGAGCAGTGAGCTATAATTTACTACTGAGCTATAATTTACTACTGTAGTCTCATCAGACCAAAATCATCAGGATAGCCTGGAATTTTTATTAAAAAGGAATAGATGTGCACAAATTCATGGGCACATTTGTAAACATTTGGCTGTGAACTCTGCATTATGTACTATATGTTTAGGTTGTATCCTTAATTTTCACAGTTAGCAAAATAGGTGTCAGAATGTCAAAAACAATATTTAACTAAATGTAAGCAAGTCATTCAACTGTAACTGCAAACCTACATCAATGAGTGACTACTGATAGTGAATGAATAGCTGTACATTACACTGAAAAATGACTGACAGCTTTGGTCCAGTGGATGCAGTTTCAATCACTGACAAAGTTATAAATCAAACCACATCACATCCTCATTGTGGGTTAGTTGCATGTTAATATGTACTGTAAAGGGCCATCTTCATAGCATTATGGGCCCCTGGGCAAAGTAATGCACTGGGGCCCGTACCAGCCTGCCCCAATTTATGCACCTTCTCTCAAGAATTAAAGTATAAAAAGTTGATAGAATAAACATATATTTATTAGTACTTTCAATAAAATCGCTTTTAAACAACAAGAAAGCGAGGCATAAATCAAAGATCAGCAGTGCGTGTAGCTCTCCATGACAAATGGTGGTCATGGTCAGGCTGGGCCCAACAGTGGGAATGGCTTAAAGGGGAGTGATTAAACAGAACCTGAGCCTAGTCACTGTATACACTCTCTACATATGCCAAAGCCCTTGTACCCACAAAATACTCCTAATTACTGTGCCCCAAGTGACAGTCTCACAAACAGGCATAAACCTCAGGACAAAGGTTCATTTTAGAAAATTAAAACTTTCATTTACATATGCTTTTCTACTCACTAAAAGATATAATTTTGCCTTACTCAGCCTACCTTAAAGTAGAACTTTAATAAAGCCAGCATTGTTTGAGATAATGAACACTTTGGTCAGGGCTATGTAATGTACAGTATATGTATATCTAGTGCAGGAGTCAGGAGTAAAGTTGCCAATAAAGTAATCCTTTTTTATTTGTTTGGCCAGTGGCCAAAAAAAAAAAAAAAAGTGATAGAAGCCCACAACAGCCCCCTCCTGGTTCTGGCTCCAATGGGGCCCCCCTGCAACTGGTGCCCGTGCATTAAAATGGCCCTGGTACTGTACACAGGTTTGTCAAAATAACTCATACAACAGAAATGAGGCCATCATAAAAAATGAGTATATTTAGGATGTTTTATTCAAAATGTTATAGTGTATCTAAAGCCAAAATGTTGTGTTTTTTCAGTTTTGGGGAGTAAAGGAGGGTTATTTTTATTTTAATCTATTTTTTTTTTTGCTGTCTTAAATCCTGTTTTTTGTTCTCCTGGGGAGATTCACATTCTCTATTTTTCTGTCACTGGGTCAGGAACCAGGTATCTGCAGGACGGGACAAACACTTAAGGCCTCGTTCACACGGCTGATTATTTGCATGCCCCGTGCAGGGCCATGTTTTGATGGAACAGGGATGCACAGGTGTTACATGCATCCCCATGCTGGAAATCCCATAGATATCTTTTGGGACAGGCGACTGCATGGATGCAGCCACTGCGTCTCAATGTGACATTGGTGCGGATGCACTGAACGCACCCATCGTGGATTCAGGGACCAGCACAGATGTCATTTTTGGATACAGTGGCTGTGTCCGTGCATTTTGCTTGAACATCTCCGTGCCAGCAAAACACAACTCTGCACAGGGCATGCAGGTTATCAACCACGTGAACAAGTCCCAAAGATAAACATGTAGTTGTGGAAGTAAAAGCAGGATGATATCTCTAAACAAGATGTGCTTGTCACATCCAACGTTTCGATGGTTCTCAAGGCCAGAACATTGCATGCAATGAACACCTCTTGTTTGGACATATTCTCCTGCTTTAGGACCCATGAGTGCCTTCACAACTATACTCTATGTTTATCTATTAATGTAAGTCTGCTACAGAGCAACCAGGCCGATTTTTACAAAACAGCGTGCAGTGGCTACAATCTGGTAATAGGCAATATATATATATATATACTTTCACTATTATATTTTTATTGTATAAAATACTCAATTTGCAATTTGTTCTTAAGTTAAATATGCTATTAATCCTGCATAGTAATGATGTTCCATTGCATGTTTGTGTTTTTATGAATGCATATACATAAAATTTAAGTTTACATTCTTGTAGGAACTTGATGCACTAAAGTCTGCAGACCGTATTTGCCGGCAACTTCATTACCACCTGACCCCACATTCCAAATGGCATAGACACAGTCTACCTCGGAGGAAAAGCATGGCATGGTGAGCTGAGAGTGAAAAAGTGACAACATGGCTGTGTATTGTTAAAAATGGATAGTTGTAAACCCTTATATATACCCAGTGAAGTGATTACCCTCAGGTAATACACAGAGATTAACCACTTAAGGACCGGAAGGTTTTACCCCCCTTAATGACCTGGACATTTTTTGCGATACGGCACTGCGTTACTTTAAAGCGGAGTTCCGGCCACAAAATCGATAAAATCGATTTTAGGCCATCCGCTTGCTAAGGGGAACCTGAAAGAGAAATGGATAGTGCCAATTTTTTTTTTTTTTTTGGTCACTTACCTTATTATAGAATAAAATATACTCACCTTCCTTACACTTCCTCCGTCTGCGGCCACGGCCCGCGCCGTCACTTCTGGTTTGCAATGATTCCTGGGAACTGAACGTCATCGCTCCCAGGAATCAATGCGCCTGTCCCGGCCCCGCTCGTCACTTCCGGTGCATGCAAGGCATTCACTGCTAAACAACTTCTGGGCATGCCCAGAAGCTGTGCAGGGATGCCGTGCCTGCACCAGAAGTGACGAGCGGGGCCGGTGCAGTGCATTGTGGAACTCTGACGTCACGGAAGAGGACACGAAGAGGGACGCTGCAGCTTCAGCTGCCCACACCTGAGATGGCAGCGCTGGAGAAGAAATTTTCAAGGTAAGTATTTCTTCTTACAGGTAAGTGCGACCCGTGACAGTTCAGAGGCTATCTATTATGGAATGTACTAGCCCTGAATCCCGGGGGTATTTTTAGCTCAAATTGACCCTCGAGGCCGGAACTCCGCTTTAACTAACAATTGTGTGCTCATGCGAGGCTGTTCCGAAATAAGATTGATGTCCTCCCCCCCCACAAATAGAGCTTTCTTTTGGTGATATTTGATCACCTCTGCAGTTTTTATTTTTTGCGCAAAAAATCTGAAAAAATATATATTTTTTTTTCTGCTATAAAACATTCCCAATAAAAATAATTAAAAAATGTATATTTTTTTCATCAATTTAGGCCAATATGTATTCTGCCACATATTTTTGGTAAAACAAAATCCCAATAAGTGTATATTGATTCGTTTGCGCAAAAGTTATCGCGTCTACAAACTAGGGGAAAGATTTATGTCATTTTTATTTATTTATTTAATAGTAATGGCAGCAATCAGTGATTATTAGCGGGATTGCGACATTGCGGCAGACAGATATGAGGGGACCAGTGACACGAATACAGTAATCAGTGCTATGCTAAAAATATGCACTGTTACTGTACTAATGACACTAGCAGGCAAGGGGTCAACACAAGGGGCGATCAAAGGGTTAAGTGTGCCCCTAGGGAGTGCTTTCTAACTGTATGTGGGTTGTACTCACTGGATGAACACAAAGACCTGTGTTCCTAAATAGGAAGAACACAGGATCCCTGTGTTCATCCCTGAAAGAACAGTGGTCTGCCTTGTTTACAATAGCAAACTGCCATTCTGTCTCCACGAGGAGCGATCGCGGGTGGCTGATTGGCTGATTGGCTCCCTCTCTGGCCAATCAGCACGTGTGCGCGCCTCCACTATCTGTTACACAAGCATAGAACATAGAGAACATAGAGCTGCCCTGCCACTGTAAAACTATGGTGACTGGCCGGCAAGTGGTAAATTAATTCTCCTATATAAGCTGTAACTGTCTATCTGCAGGCTTCTCTTCAACTGTTCAAAGTGCAGAATTTATACATTAAAGAAAAGAAAAGGAGGCGCAAACACCTAGTGCATTACCCGTGGTACTGTTAAAATTGGTTTAATAAAAATGCTGAATGCATACTCACAAACATGAAGAATAAAAATCGTATTGCAAATTCCCGTCACCCATGTGTTGGACCATGTCCTGGAAATTGCGACCGCTAACGCGTTTCGGGAGTCAAGCTCCCTTCCTCAGAGCTGGTCATGTCATAGCAAATTGAAGTTTATATAGAGAGTAGCTCAGTGTTCCTCTGCCTCTTCCCCTCCCATGCTCCTCCCTCCCCCCCCGGGAAGGAGGGGGCGGGACCATCCAGTGTCAACAAAAATACTCCTGATGGGCCTGTGTCTCAGTCCTCATATCTCTATGGCCTCCAATAACATGTTTCACGCCTCTTACCACACATCCAATGGAGACTGTCACACAAGCACACAGCCACAACCTGCACATGTCACAACAAATGCCAAAAAGGTGTTTGCGCCTCCTTTTCTTTTCTTTAATGCATCCGTTTGGAGTTCCCTGCCTGAGGAGAGCAGCACGCCAGTCTTCCCCTTCGGAGTGAGCGCTTGGCTGATTATTTGTTTGCAGAATTTATACACCTTGTCTGAGCTTTCAGAAAGCAGGGAGCGGGGATCTGAAGATACGCTCTACAGAGCTCTGTGAGAGCTGTTTGGAGGGAAGAGCCCCCCCCTCCCCCCTCCCCCTTCACACAGCCACAGGAATAGAGCTGAGGCTGACAGTCACAGGCTGTGTGCTGGAGGTCCCTCCCCTGTCACCTATTTCTCTTAGTGTCAGGAAAACTTGTCAGAAGTGACTCATGCAGATAGCAGAGGAATGAAGCAGCAGACAGAAATGGCACTTAGTGCTCAGGATTGAGACAAGTACACACTATATGGATATGCTTTGTTCATATTTCATGTAAGAAGTTTACAACCACTTTAACTAATTGATGTAAAGCTTTTTTGTGATGCTATTAGAAATTGAATTTCCTTTTGGATTTACAGTAATTTATGACTTTCTATGACTGCCAAAAATGTCAATGTTTCTTCCCTGTAACCATGGCAACAATTTAAAATCAGAATATCTCAGACTCCTTATCCCTTTTTTCTGTATTTCTTTTTTTTTTTTTGTACATTACCACAAGCTTGCACAGAGCTTGAAAACAAATTAAAGACAGCCCATTACACGTTTCTTCTCTTTAAGATATGTGGCCCATTTTATGAAGGGTAGAATCTTTTCATTAATGTTCAATTTTAAAGAGTTAAGCAAGAACATGAAATTGGTTTATGCCAACATTAACAAAACACAAGGAGGTAAAGCTGTCTTCCAGAACAACTTCTTGGTTTTCAAATTCATTCATGACAAGGCTGTCAATGTGTGCCTGAATTTATTATATCAGGCTGTCCATCAGCATGACATGCAGTATTTATGAAGGAAAGGGAAATATTTAGTACGCTATGCTATTTACCATAATTCCATAAATAAGAACATCCTATTGTTTTTGTAAAATTAGACTAAAAGAAAAAAAATTCATGACAATGAGAAGGAGCATACTGTATGTTTTCAGTATTTCTCACGTAAAGGGTTTTACGCATTTGACATCCGATTCAAAAGATTGCCTATAAGATTATAATTGGGAATTGTCAAAGTATGCTACAAACAGCTATAGTCCTTAAATGAAAATTGTCACACAATCTATTTCATAAGAAACTACAAATGTCTCTTTCTATCTAGAGCAAGCTATGATGACCTAAAGCTGCTAAAAATCTTAAAGCGGACTTTGTACTAAAAGAAAATATCTGCCCTCTTATCAAATTACTGTATGATGGCAGTGAAAAAAAATCTGGTTTCTTTGCACAGCACCTAGGCAAGGGTGATATTAGGATCCTTCCTTTGAGATCCTTGGAAGAACTAGGATCTCAAATCTTGTGAGGTGCAGTAGCATCTTGTGAGACTTGGGATATGCAGTGTTCCCAGGATCATACCGGAAGGACTATAACCTTGCCTGTAGTAAGGAAAGCACTCTATATTTACTAGCTTCTTTCCCAAATGCCTGATGTACCAAGCAGGCCTTGCCTTTTAGGGCAAGGTCCATTTTAATGCCACTTTTTTGTAAACGTGCCAACCATGACAGCGTTAAAGTGATTGTAAAGTCTGTTTTCTTTTTGTTTTAATAACAAACATGTTAGAGTCGGTTCACACTGGGGCGACACGACTCTGTACTACTTTGGGGGCGACTTGTACATTCCCATAATGGAAGTCTATGCAAGTCGCTCCGAGGTCGCCCCTAAGTAGTACAGGACCCTTTTTCTAAGTCGGAGCGACTTGTGTCGCTCCTATTAGAAAGGGTCCTGTAGCAGTCAATGGACTGTGAGGGAGCGCGACTTGTCAGGCTGACAAGTCGCCTGACAAGTCGCGCTAGTGTGGACCGGGTCTTATACTTACCTCCTCTGTGCAGTTGGTTTTGTGCAGAGCAGCCCGGATCCTCCTCTTCTTGGGTCCTTCTTCTATGCTCCTGGGCCCTACCCATTGTTAAGTGCCCCACAGCAAGCAGGTTGCTGTGGGGAAACCCAAGCCGAGTCACAGCTCCCTTACAGCTCCGCCCCTCTCTCCTGATTAGCTGACGGACTTTGACAGCAGCGGTGGCCAATTGCGCCACACTGCTGTCTCAGCCAATAAGGAGGGGAGTCCTGGGCAGCTGAGAAACTCCTTCAATATTGCTGGATAAAGATGGGCTCAAGTAAGCATCAGGGGGCTGAAGGGGGCTGCTGCATAGAATGCATTAAGATAAAAAAAACTTCTGCCTTTACAATCCCTTTTAGGTAATTTTCTGCCTATGCAATTGGTTCACTGCTTTTCTCAGCATTTCTTTTTTATTACAACACTGATCATATAGCAATGGCAGATGGACTGTTCCTGGTAGCTCTAAGGAAGTGATTGTAATCCATGCACTACAATAAGAGGAAAGACTATAATAAAGGTTGCAAAACTCCCTGGGTGGCTCTGTCATCGCCCTCCCCACTGAATATTCAAAGAAGCCCTCGGGAAAAAATGTCGGACAAAAAGCAGATGAATCCAATCAGATGGAGCCATTGTCAGAATACAATAGGTCAGCAAGTGAAATTGTCTATCCCCTCTGTTTAGCATGGATTAAGTAACCTTTTAATGTTGTGGTGTATCAATATGGTATAGACATGTGAGTCAGATACTTTGGGAGAAACCAGCCCTGTATATATTTATCCAAAAAGAAAAAGGGGGGGAAAGAGAGTGGTCTTGTCCCACAGAAAATGGGCTTTTAAGTGGTAACTCCCAAAAGGTATACAATTGCAACACAAATATCCTATTTAAAATGTAAAGAAATATATTTATTAAACATCCAAGGTCATATACATATCCATACTATATCCAGGGCCAAAAGGAAAAGGAGGGCCCCTGGGACATTATATATACAACGACATCAATGGTGTATAACGGATGAAGGTATAAAGTATGCCAACATGTTTTGCGGTGTAAATATTCCGCTTCTTCAGGGCTTTTGTCGTCCGCATATACTTCACAGATATCTAGTGTATACATATAAGGAAAAAGGGAAAACCATAAAACGTAAAAAATATACATATGTATAAACAAATACAATACAAAGACAATATGCTTGTAGGTCCAATATATAAGGAAGGGGGAAAAAAAAGGGGGGGGCGGAAAGAGTAGGTGAGATACCTACCACAAAGAAAAAAGAGGCGAATATTGTCGGATATGTTCCAGTTAGGGGGAGACCAAAAAATGTGTGCATCAAGTACCGCGGGTTCCCAGATGTTATTACTTATCCGGGAGTGCGTTAAGACTCCCAGCTGTGGCACAGATAGTTTACCACATCACACTATAGAAACACACATAAAAAAAGGGGGGGGGGACAAGTAAAAACACTATATTAGATCAGTATGTACAAATCTAGAACTATCTTAGAAGATCCAAAAATAGGATCTATCAACCTGTTGAAGGCAGATAATCCACTATGTCTTACCACAGGTGAAAAATCGTATCCTCAATGTCACACGCCAGAAGGCAGCCAAAATCAAACATATAAGGGCCTGCAGCAAGATGCCTGGGTCTTCAACATATCTCCACTATATCGACAATCGATTATCCCGCACAGAGGCTGCCCCCATATGAGGCCAAAAGGGGCGGTCCTAGGGCGGGTTTGGCGGAGGCTGTCTTGTTTGGCCAGAAACATATCCGCTTATCTTATATATATATATTTTTTTTTTTTATTTCTGATAGCATAAGACACCAAGGGTCATGTAGGAGTATGCCTGTGTCTAGCAGAGACAATGGCCAACTCCACGTAGGTGATATCATCCGGTCAAAAGACACTGATGCCTAGAAGTGACGTCAGTTCCTGTTTCCCGTGCGGAAGTGATGTCGGATCGTGGCTCAGTGTAAACATCTGTCAGTCACCTAGCAGAGATACCCTGTCCAGCAAACGGAGATGACCTCCGGCCCCAGCAGAAAGGACCGCACAGGCAGGAAGTGCCCAAACAAATGCCACACACTGGAGGATCGCAACCAGCGGGCAGACCAAATGACCCCAAATGGCCGACAAAAGCACACGGCCAGCACTGGACGCAGACATTCACCAGTCACGCACAAGGGGCACAAACAAATCAAAACAACTCACACAAAAGTCCGCCACAGAATACAACACAAAAGAACAAAATTAAACACTAATTATAGCAGGACTGTCAGACCAAAAACTCCAAAAGACCAACACACCTGCATCCACACAGCAAAACCTGGCCAGCCGCCTCAAAGAAAAAGAAGGGGTAATCACCATTGCAAAAATAAGAAGGGGAAGAAGTTATCCACCGAAAAGGGATTTGTCATATAATTATATACCATATATATTCCCAAGAAGGAAAGGCCAAACAAGACCTATATGCAACATATCTGAAAGGACATACAGAGAAAAAAAATAAAAAATGAATAAACAGGTGACACAGGAACAAAAGGGAACATCCTCTCTATTATAATATTGACATAGAAACATCCTCAGATAAACCTTATAATGTTGATAGATGTAAGCTGACAACTCGGTAGCTACACAAGTACATCCAATAAAGCAATGCTAATGAAAAGATACAAACAGATTACTCTATCCACACAAGCAAGGTGGATGGAGAAATCCCCCAACCTTGACATTGTACTCTGACAGTGGCTCCTGAGTCCTGACAAAAAAATTTCAGCATGTCCACTTGACAGAAGTTGATCCAACAATCAACTTCTGTCAAACAGGGAGGGCCACACACAGGAGGGCCACACACACAGGTTAAAATCTAGCTGATTCCTGGCTAAACTGACTGAATTTTGATGCATCTGTGCCCACCTTTCCAGTTGTGCAACTACATTGAAAATAAAATAATGTTACCAGAGCCAGACTATGGGTAAAGAAAATTAGGCTCAAAGTACGAAGTACATCACATGAAGATGCTAGTAAAGAAGTAAAATTTTTGTATGCCTGGCAAATTGTAAACAGCGCTCCATTGGAGTTTACACACAGTTGCTGTCACTATCTATGGTTACATATTGTATATATACTGTACATGTAGCACACAAGAGACTAGAGCAGTTACCGTGTTAGGGATTCAATGTTCTAGCTACTTCCAACCAAAAATTAGGTTTATGTATTTAATGCAATTAATTTTGCTTATGCGTTAAAAGTTTTATTAACATATATATACTTTTTTTCTGTTTTATTTGACAGCCTAAAAAGCAGCTTACAGCAAAAGTCCAAAATAGAGGCATTGGATCTCTCTGGAATCACCTTGTCGCCTAGAGATATGCAGCGTGTAATACTATATTTGCAGAGCCATGGAGACAGCCTAACAAGTGTGGACCTAAGCTTTACCGACCTCACAGACAGCACCCTGGCACAAGCCATGCCTGCTCTTGCAGTCCTCCCCAATCTTACGCACCTTGCACTCAATGGAAACCGGCTTACTTGTGCCACCCTGAAAGAGCTTACTGAAGCCATGAAAGACAGTACCAACTTCCCTTCATTGGCCTGGGTGGACCTAGGAAACAATGTGGACATCTGTTCCATGCCACAGCCTTTGCTTTTAGGACTGAGGCGCCGCCTGTGCCAACAGAATCTGCTTCCCACGATCCCTGAAGCCCAGGACAGTGACTTGTCAGAAGGGGGAGTTTCCATGTCTTTCCCACTGCCTTGGGACAGGTGAGGTCCCTCAATGTAGTCAGCGCAGAGACAGGGACTGACCACCCCTCCTCACACCAGTGTTGATTCCATCTAACATAACCAAGAGATTGGATGTCACACTCACTGTGTCATAGGTGGTATGTTTTCAGTCAAGGAGGGGGGGCACCAGATAAAGGTACCCCATAGCCCCACTCATCTTCACCCACCGGGTGAGGAGCCCGGAGGCAAGGCAGCCCATCACAGCTCAGCACCTGCCTCATCACTGCGTGTTCTGTGGATTAATCTCCAAACAAAAGAAGCCCGTGATCGCAGCTGGGCAGGGACAGAACTGCAGTGTCAGGAAAACCGAAATGGGGGGTGGGTGATTGCCCAAGACCCAGAGGGGGGGCATCTGCTGGAGAGGCACGATTCAGAGGGAGGACACAGACATACTTAAATATGGACAAACTGTAAAATGTAATTCATGCAGCAGTGAACAGAATTAAAATGCTGCACAGCTCAGAGAAGAAGAACACTGTAGATCTAACAGAGACAGTACAATGCGTAAACGTTTTAGGGACGGTAAGAAATGTACTTTGGCCTGACACAGGAATGCACTCTCAATAGTGCTCGATTAATCTGTCCAGAACAGAGAATTTGTACATTAGGTTGAGATGTTTTTGAAGAGGACACAAAAAGTTAATGAAGGATCTATGTGTATTATACTGATAATTCCATTGCTGACAGACACTTCCATTAGAAAAGCAAGAACTTCTTCATATCATGTTTGGACAAAATTTTATATTAGTCATAAGAGTATACTGCTAGATATTAATATGATGAAGCCAGGGTAAACAAACCATGCATTGTCACAGAACTGTGTACAGTAAAACCTTGGATTGCAAGCATAATTCATTCTAGAAACATGCTTGTAATCCAAAGCACTCTTATATCAAAGTGAATTTCCCCATAAGAAATAATGGAAATGCAAATGATTCATTCCACAACCATTTATTCATAAGTCATTCAGTTTATAGTCCATATAAAAAGATTATAGTAATGTGATTTGTTGTGTAACCATAAAATGTCCATTCACAAATGGCAGCCTCCACAAGGGGATTAGAAGCAAAATCCAGCAGAAGTTACAGAGTATAAAATAGAAGAGAGGCGCCTCTAAGTGTAGCAATATGGTTATATTTAATGAAGGTTCAACATTTAGCAGCTCACATAGTTGATGATTAAAAGAGGCACATTTAAGAATGCAAGCATCTGGGTTAAAGCTGTCCATGTAAACTGTCCTCCGCACCGCCTGCTCTCACCGCCGTCAGTCTGCAATCATGACTGGGAAGACCACCCTGCAGTAGAGCGATCTGAAAGCGAAGCTTGAAGCGCTCGTGGAAGAGATGACATCGATGGCGTGCGGAGGGTGGTCTATGTGGACAGCTTTACCCCGGATGCCTGCTTACTTCGATGTGCCTGTTTTAATCATCAACCATCAACCATGTGAGTTGCTAAATGTTGTACCTTCATTAAATGTAACCATATTGCTACACTTAGAGGCGCCTCTCTTCTCTTTTATACTCAGTTGTGACATGACGCTACTTGTATATCAAGACATCGCTTGTATATCAAGCCCACATTAATAAAAAAGTTTTGCTTGTCTTGCAAAATGCTCTCAAACCAATTTACTCTCGATCCAACTGTATTTCTTACCTTTTTATCTCTAGCAGGAATATACCTTCAACTGAAACATTTTGGATTCTCTGTTAATTATAATACAATTATTTCTCTGATCCCTCATTTGTTTACCAGTGATAAAATAATATTGAACATAAGTGGGATACATTATTATAATTATCTGCTTTATGCTTAGTCTGTCATATTATTCCTTAGGGCAGGGGTGTCAAGCTCAATTTAATTGCGGGCCGCATCAGCATTATGATTGCCCTTAAAAGGGCCAGTTGTATCTGTAAGACTAGAGGTCAAGAGCATCCCCTACCCTTACATAAGACGTCAAGAACCTCTCCACCATCAAAAGTTGAGTCCCCCACCCTCCCTTACATCACAGTGCACCTCCCTTACCTTGTGGTGCTGCTGTGAAGAAGCTGGAGGCATTGCTGGAAAGCAGAAAGTATAGGTCTGGAGGAGGACTGGAGCTCTCCTGCAGCTACAGGAGAGGTGCGAGGGCCACATAAAATGGCCTGGAGGGCCGGATTCTGCCCGCGGGCCTTGTGTTTGACACCTGTGCCTTAGGGCAATATTTGACAAAGTTTTTGCACCACATTGTGTAAAAGAGTTGAGAATTCTCACACAATAAGTCTTGTGAATATTAATTTCATTATCCAATCATGTGAAGATAAAATAGGTAAACAGAAATTTTACACTGATTGTATTGCTGGGGGGGGGGGGGGGGGGGTAATGTAGATTTTAATGTTGGGAGATTTCTATGCTTTATTGTGTGCAAGGTTCACTTTAATGGAAACTCAGCACTAATAGGAATATGAACATTGATATTCTCGTTCTGCAAATTGCCTGGTCATCTCTGGTTTTAATACTTTGAGTGAAGGGTCTGTAACAAGCATGCAGATCGGGAAGGTTAGAATATGGTTATTTAGATCCCATACTGGGGGATTACCAAAAGTTTGGTGCCATTAGTATGGTGCAGGAAACTGGCATTTGAGCGTGCACCACATTAAGTGGAAAGACCTATTTCAAGTGTACTTGCACCACAGACGTCTATTTCTATTTCAGAGTAAAATAGAAATTGATACAGAGCCTGTTCCTAATCAACAAAGGAATTCAGTATAGAAAACTGCCATAGATTCCCACCAGGTTGAACCTGGCATATGGGATGTGAACCCGCCAACAGACATCTCACATTCCATTACACTCATGTAAGCAGAGCTGTCCATGCTACATTCAGCTGAGCAGGGGGAGGAAGATGGGCAGAGGAATCCAGAGCAAGCAGCTCCAGTTATAATTTTCTGTGCTGCGTCTGTCACAAACCCAGCATAGAACAGAGAACTGAGTGCTCCCAACTACCAAAGGGGCTCCCTCCCGTTTTATTATTGCTCTGTTTCCTAGGTTTATAAGAGTGGTGTACGCTTATTGCTTGTGCCACTCTTTGTTATTTCACCTCATCATTGTTCTGAGTAGTGATTTACTCATTGAAATTACTGAAGTTATGTTAGCCAGGTAACCAGCAGAGCTTGTTTTTTCAGCAGGAATGTGGGAAAATGCAGTTTCAACACCTCCAGCACTGAATGTACTGTATGTAATGACAAGGGGGGCTGAGGTGTGCTTCAGGGTCTATTAATGCTGGGGGATCTATTGTTGATGAAGGGGATCTTTTTGCGTCATGGTCTATTGTTGCTGGTGGGGGTCTATTATTGCTAGGGGGGTCTATTGTTGCTAGGGGAGGGTCAATTGTTGCTGGGAGGGATCTACTGTCGGGGGAGGGGTTTGATAGGGGCTGCTGGAAGATCTGTTGTTGCTACTGGGGGTATTTTGTTTCAGGGGTCCATTTCTGCTGAGGGGATCTATTGTTGCTGGCTGCAAGGGATCAACTTTACTGCTTTTTTTGTTATCTTTAACAAATTCCATATAAATTACTCAAAATGGTACTTGGCTCTATATTTTCTAAAATGGGTGGTACTTGGAGGTGGTTAGGGGGTGAAATCAATGAACGCTGCTCAGAGATTGGTAGGGGGGTGGAGACAAGAATTGACTTAGAAGGGGGGAGTTCCTGCACCTATTCTCTGAGAAAAAAATCCCTGGTAACCAGTATTTTCAGAATGAGAAGGCAGCATTGGCAACCTCCATACTTCTGCAGGTTTCCTTTCACTGTGAGAATATCATGTGATCCTCTGTTAACATTTTGATAGATTGATAAATGTTACAGAAAAGAAAATGAAGCAGGCAGTATTTTAGTACAGTTACCCTCACGTTGTTGAGAAATGCTGTATTCCAGCAATGAATGAGAGGTTCTGTGGTTC
This sequence comes from Pelophylax lessonae, assembly GCF_965119305.1. Taxonomy (NCBI): domain Eukaryota; kingdom Metazoa; phylum Chordata; class Amphibia; order Anura; family Ranidae; genus Pelophylax; species Pelophylax lessonae. Next base: position 272,653,492 of record NC_138768.1, read on the forward strand.
TTCAACACAAAGCAGGAAAATATACCTATAGCCATGTAACAGAACAGCAAAGATAAGCTTGTACTTGTAAACCTAACAAAGCTCTTAGAGACCAGCCAGCTTTTAGTTTTAGCTTACTTTATAGGCACCCCCAGACTATAGCTGAGCTCCTTTCATTAAGGGTGTAAAAAAAAAAACGCAATAAGGTATCCATTCTAGTAGAACTGTTTTCACTTTTTTTCTCTCAAATCTATGCTCATTTGAAGATACTCTGTTTTCTATGCACTAAAATAAGACTGTAGGCTCAAATGGGCAGAATATGTGTTTAATAAATTCAGTGTACAGTACCTAATAAACAAGGTTGTTATGTATGGATATTTGTCAGAATTCTTGTTATTCTTCTATGGGCTTTATTTAATACATTAAAAAGACCCAGTCACAAAAACATTCCTTTCAACAACAATCTTCTATAAGATTTTATATGCACATTAGATGTATGTACTGTATGTAACCATCCTTTGTTTAGTCATCCAAAGACCCCAAGACTGCCGCTGGATGCTGCCATCTTGGATATGGATTAACCCCAAAATACACTGCACAACCTCTGGTCTGTTCAAATGCAGCCGTTCACTCTTAATAATTCAATATACTGTAAATTCACCACAAAGGAACAGAGCTTAACCACTTTACCACTAAGCCTATTTTTGACACTTTTTGTTTACAAGTTTAAATCAGTATTTTTTGCTAGAAAACTACTTAAAACCCCCAAACATTATATATATATATATATTTTTTTAGCAAAGACTCTGGAGAATAAAATGTCGGTCATTGCAAAATTTTTTGTCTCGCGGTATTTGCGCAGCGGTCTTTAAAACGCCATTTTTTTGGAAAAAATTTGAAAAATCACATTTCACTGCATTTAAAAAATACTAAACAGTAAAGTTAGCCCATTTTTTTGTATATTGTGAAATATGATGTCACGCCGAGTAAATAGATACCCAACATGTTACGGTTTAAAATTGCGCCCCCCCGTGGGATGGCGACAAACTACGGTCAATAGAGATCTCAATCTGCGACACTTAAAATTTATTTAACAGTTACCAGTTTAGAGTTAGAGTGTAGCTCTTTTTTTAAATTATTGCCCACGCTCTGGCGATCGCGGCGATACCTCACATGAACAGTGATTTCATTTGCGGCTCGACTTGCGTATACGTTTTTTTTGTGCACGAGCTAACGGTGACGGGGGCGGCTAAATTTTTTTTTTTTTCCTATTTATTTTTTCTTTTTTTTAAACTTTATTACAGGTTTTTTTTTAAAAAAAAAAAAATCAGATCACTTTTATTGCTGTCACAAGCAATGTAAACATCCCTTGTGACACCAATATGTAGTGACAGGTACACTTTATGGAGGGATCGAGGGTCTAAAAGACTCTAGACCCCTCCACTACACTTCCCTGTATGCAAAACGCCGAAAACGGCATTTTTGGATACAGCCGTTTTTCAAATGTGCCGCCTTTTGCAGCACAGTAACCCGGAAGTGACGTCATGGACGCCGCCTCCGGGTTACGTCATCGGAGACCCGATCGATGCCATTTCCGGCATTCATCGGCACTCCATCCAGCCGGCGGACGGGCCGGCTGGGTGCTCGGGGCTCCCGGTGGGACGGGAGCCCCGAGCGAAGCCACGGAAGGGAAGGCGGCGGGAGGGGGGGGATGTCCCCTCCCGCCCCCCCCCCCCCCGGGTAACGATAGAGCGGCTCCCGAGCCGCATCGGTCGTTACCAACGGTAGGCCGACCGTCGGCTTCAAACCACGGTACCGGGATGATGCCTCTAGCTAGAGGCATCATCCCGGTATAACCCCTTAAAGTCAGCTGACGTAGGTCTACGTGGCTAGACGTTAAGTGGTTAAATGATGACCCTAAATTTGATTTTCAGCGCCTTGAAAAAATACCCCAGAGACATTTGTTTGTTTGTTTGTGCCAGCTTTATGAGCTATAGATATGCATAATTTTGTACATACGGCTGTGGGTATTTTTAATCATTGTGATATGTTTTAATGAATAATAGAAGCAGAGAGCACTATGGTTTTCTTATATTCTATTTTGTATGGCAACACATGAATGATAGAGACCCTAAGAGGAGGTCAACTTTGAGATACCCTGTAGAGCAGGGGTGGGGAACCTATGGCCCGGGGGCCGTATGCGGCCCTCAAAGTCATTTGGACCGGCCCCCTGTGCAGCTGAGTCTGTGTCTCTCAGCTGATCTGTCAGAACGGAGCCGATGCTTCCTGTATAGTTTCGGCTCCATTCTGACAGTCTGAGTGAGTCACAGGTGGAGTGATATCAAATGCACTCTGCCTGGGACCAATACAGGAAACATCGCCTCTTCCTCCAGCGCTGCGCCATTGCTAGCCAGCATTTCCCACCAGCAGCACACACAGCAGTACCAGCCAGAGCCAGCAGTACCAGCCAGAACCAGCAGTACCAGCCAGAGCCAGCAGTACCAGCCAGAACCAGCAGTACCAGCCAGAGCCAGCAGTACCAGCAAGAACCAGCAGTACCAGCCAGAGCCAGCAGTACCAGCCAGAACAAGCAGTACCAGCCAGAACCAGAAGTACTCACAGCAGTACCAGCCATAGCCAGCAGTATCAGCCAGAACCAGCAGTACCAGCCAGAGCCAGCAGTACCAGCCAGAACCAGCAGTACCAGCCAGAACCAGCAGTACTCACAGCAGTACCAGCCAGAACCAGCAGTACCAGCCAGAACCAGCAGTACTCACAGCAGTACCAGCCAGAGCCAGCAGTATCAGCCAGAACCAGCAGTACTCACAGCAGTACCAGCCAGAATCAGCAGTACCCACAGTAGTACCCGCCAGAACCAGCAGTACCAGCCAGAGCCAGCAGTACTCACAGCAGTAATCACAGCAGTACCAGCCAGAGCCAGCAGTACCAGCCAGAGCCAGCAGTACCTACAGCAGTACTAGCCAGTAGTACCAGCCTGAGCCAGCAGTACCAGCCAGCAGTACCCACAGCACAGTACAAGCCAGCAGAACCCACAGCAGCCTGAGTCAGCAGTACCCACAGCAGTATCAGCCTGAGCCAGCAGTACCCACAGCAGTACCAGCCAGCTGTACCCACCAGCAGTACTAACCAGCTGTACCCACCAGCTGTACCCACCAGCAGTACCAGCCAGCTATACCCACCAGCAGTACCCGCCAGCAATTCTTTTCAAAACTTACCACCACAAAGAGTCGACTGTGCTCTAGACTGACCGACGCAAACCTGGAAAACCAGTTGCGAGTAGCAACATCATCAATACCAGCTAACATCACACACCTCACCAAAGAGAAGCAGTTGCAGCCATCACATTAGGGGTGAGGTAAGTTGATCATTTTGTACGGCCCCCAAATGATTTTATGAATACCCAAATGGCCCTTGGCAGAAAAAAGGTTCCCCACCCCTGCTGTAGAGGAATACCTCTGTGTCATCCTGGGATATACAGTATCTCAATTAGTGATGGCAACTCTGTCATTATCTGGAGGCTGCATATGAAAGATTAAGATCCTAAGAGGAGGTCAACTCTCAGATACCATGTAGAGGACTACCCCTGAGGCTTCTTGTAGCGATGGTGACTCTGTAGTGGCTAGTGGGTTCACTATCTGAAGGTGAACAAGCATTTCAGCTGAGGGTGGTGGTCACCGAATTCACTGGATCATTATTACTTTGAATTGTCACTTGAAAATACACAGTGGTGTATTATATACACAGAAACTTTTTTTTTCAATATGGATTGTACAGTTTGTCTAAAAAAATTTAAGTCTTGCCACAGATTCTCAATTGGATTTAAGTCTGCACTTTGATTGGACCATTCTAACAAATGAATATGCTTTGATCTAGACCATTCCATTGTAGCTCTGGCTGTATGTTTAGGGTTGTTGTCCTGCTGGAAGTTGAACCTCCGCCCCAGTCTCAAGTCTTTTGCAGACTCTAACAGGTTTTCTTCTAAGATTGTCCTGTATTTGGCTTAATGCATCTTCCAATCAATTCTGACCAGCTTCCCTGTTCTTTCTGAAGAAAAGCATCCCCACAACATGATGCTGCCACCATCATGTTTCACTGTGAGGATGGTGTGTTCAGGGTGATATGCAGTGTTTTTTTTTTTTTACATCAAACAGGTTCTTTATTGCAAATAAAAAAGGACAAGATTCATTTATAAACACACACAGTCCAGTGACATTTTAAAACAATACAAAAAATATGTAAGGAAAAAACAAAATACTTTCCACCCCAGGATTACACCGAGCATTAACAGAGAAAAGAGAATATATCATCAAGGAGTACAATAATATCCCTTTCCAGCTTGCAGTTGAATGTATAACCTTTTAGTCAGACCAAAATAACAAGCCACTAGGTACGCTCAAGACCATATAGTGATCATGTTGGGTGACCAGGATACTGCAGAAGTCGTGTTTGTACAATTTCATGCGGACTAAGGCCCGGGGTATGCAACAGAGGCGCCCATAATTTTTCAAATGTTCCAGGACATCCCCTATGTTGATAAACTTACTTTTCAAATATTAGGGTGTTTCCCATATGTGTTACCCATAACTGGTGTGAAGGGGAATCAGATAACTTCCAGAGCAGAAGAATCATCTTCCGAGCCTGGAAGAGGGCACGGTAGAATGCCACCTGTGTGGGTTCCTCTGGGATAATGTCACCTAAGATGCCCAGAAAACCATATTTAGGCTCCAGGGGTACCTGGGTTTGAAATACCCTATTAAGGGTACCCAGAACTGCCGTCCAATAGCAGTGTAGCTGTTTGAAAACTATGGCATGCATTTGTACTCAGCCCCCTTTAGTCTGATATCCCTAACTAAAATCAAGTGGAACCAAGTTGCCTTCCGAAGTCACCCAATTAGTAAATAGAGTCCACCTGTGTGTAATTTATTCTCAGTATAAATACAGCTGTTCAGTGAAGCCCTCAGAGGTTTGTTAGAGAACCATAGTGAACAAACAGCATCATGAAGGCCAAGGAACACACCAGACAGGTCAGGGATTAAGTTGTGGAGAAGTTTAAAGCAGGGTTAGGTTATAAGAAAAATTCAGAAGCTTTGAACATCTCACAGAACACTATTCAATTTGTCATCCAAAAATGGAAAGTGTATGGTACAACTGCAAACCTACCAAGACATGGGCGTCCACCTAAACTGACAGGCTGGGCAAGGAGAGCATTATTCAGAGAAGCAGCCAAAAGACCCATGGTAACTCTGGAGGATCTGCAGAGATCCACAGCTCAGGTGGGAGAATCTGTCCACAATTACTTGCTATGAATAGCAATTACTTCTGGCACCAAGGAGGCTACTATAGACAGCATCGGGGAGTGGCAATGGGAGCTAAATATGCTCCGAGCGTGGCAAATATATTTTTAAGCAAGTGGGAGGATGAGGAGATTTTTAAACATCAGAGAAAGGAACTAAAGATGTACAGGAGATTTATTGATGATGTTTTTATAATTTGGACAGGAACAGAAGATTCTTTAAGAACTTTTTTACAGGAAATAAACATCAATCAATACCAAATAAAATTCACGGGAACGTGGAGTAAGAAGGAAGTTAATTTCCTGGACCTCTCCATGCAGCAAGATGACAAAGGTATATGCACGAAAACGCACTTTAAAGCCACCGACAGAAACAGCTATATCCCCACTCATAGCAGCCACCATCCAAACTGGATTAACCACTTGCCGACTGCCTAACGCCGATCTACGTCGGCAGTCAGCCCCTCACAGGCAAACTGACGTAGGGCTACGTCACTAGCTTGTGAGGGTCTAGGGAGCGAGCGCGCTCCCGCTCCCGCGTGGTCACGGACCCCCCCGCGCGTGTGACCAGCGGACCCGATGTCCGCCGGTCACTCGGCGATCGGCGGGGGAGAGGGAGAATGTCAGGCAGCTTGTGTAAACAAGCCACCTGTCATTCTCCTCGCTGTAAAGACACTGATCACACGGATCTAGTATGTAGATCCGTTGATCAGTGTCCTTACAGCTCAAGCCACAGCCAATCACAGTAGAAAGCGTGCCCCTAGGGATACACACAGCCCCTCCCTCCCAAATAAAGTTAACCCCTTCACTACCAGTGTATTTTTACAGCAACAGTGCATATATATTGCACTGATTACTGTAGAAATGTCACTGGTAACCCCAAAAGTGTCACAAATGTCAGTCAAGGGTCCGATCTGTCCGCCCCAATGTCGCAGTACCGCAAAAAAAATCGCAGATCGCCGCCATTACGCGTTAAAAAAAAAACAACAAAAATGACAAAAAACTTTCCCTTTGTTAGTAAACGCGATAACTTTTGCGCAAACCAATCAAAATACGCTTTTTGCGATTTTTTTTACCAAACATAGGTAGCATAAAACAAATTGGCCGAAAATGTTAAAGAATTTTGATTTTTCCGTTTTTTTGGGGGGAAATTTCATATAAAAAAATGTGAAAAATATTGCTATTTTTGCAAAATTGACGCTCTTTTTTTGTTTATAGCGCGTGATCAAAAAATCGCACAGGTGATCAAATACCACCAAAAGAAAGCTCTGTTTGTGGGAAAAAAAGGACGCCAAATTTGTTTAGGTACAGCGTCGCACGACCGCGCAATTGTCCGTTAAAGTCACGCAGTGCCGAATCGCAAAATACCCCCTGGTCAGGAAGGGGGTAAAATCTTCCGGGGCTTAAGTGGTTAAGGGGATACCCAAAGGCCAAAAGCTGAGAATCAAACGAAATTGTGGAAATAAAGAAACATGTGAGAATCAGATCAACATGCTGATTGAAAGATTTGAGGAGAAGGGATACAAACGAGAAGAATTGGAGAAAACAAAGGAGCAAATCCAGAATATGGATAGAGAAAAACTTTTAGAAGAAAAACCTAAAGAAAATAAGGAACAGGCACTTACTTTTATCACGAATTTCAATACCAGGTATAAAGAATTTGAAAACATCGTACGTAAACATTGACCCATACTCTTGAGGGATGAACAATTGAAGGAAGTAATCCCTAAAAAAACCAAGATTTGTATATAGACGAGGTCCAAATCTCAGGGACAAATTAGTAAACAATGTTCCAGAACCGCCAAATAAACTTTTTACATTCTTGGACTATAAGGGATTCTACACATGTGGCAGATGTAAACCATGTAGAACATCCAAAAGTAGAAAACGGAGAACATTGGAATTTCGATCAAATGTAACGCATAAAGAATACAAAATAAAGAACCTTATAACATGACAGAGTACGCATGTTACATATTTATTATCTTGTCCCTGCAATCTACAGTATGTGGGACGAATCCCAAGACAATTAAAAATCAGACTGGGGGGACTTGTCGGGGCGTGTCTGGGATGTAGAAGGCGCCGGACGTGTCTTTTCAGAGCTCCTCACCATCCTGACCTTATCCGGCTCCATCCGCGGCCCCTGCGCCTCGGATCACGGCGGTTTTGCCCTCCTCTGCATCGGGCACTGGTGGGGCACGAATGCCAGGGAGAAAATCCGGGGTTTCGGCACCTACCCCGCGGCCTCAACGATCGGTCCTGCCGCGAGGTGCAAGTGCGGCCGCCGCCATCTTGCCAGTGCAGGCCTCCTCTTCTCCATCGGCGGCTACAGGCACCCGAGCCTCCTCTAAGTCGGGGAAGATGTCTGCGGGGGCTGGGAACCCTCCTATGGGACAGTCTATGGATTCAGGTACCCCGGGGTCATTGCTGGGAACCGCTGGACAGCCTGGGGGGTCTCCTGGTGGAGGGGATATTACAGCTCCCATCCTGGCTGCTATAGATGGCTGTAAAACTGCCTTAATGCTCCGGATTGACAATCTGGCCTCTGAATGTACTCTGATCCGGCATGATTTAGACAAGATAAGGGGGCGCCTGACTGAGACTGAAAGTCGCATTTCTGAGGTGGAGGATGTCACTGCTTCTCATTCAGCGCAACTTATTGCTGTGCAGGCCCAAGTGAATGTTATGGCAGACAAAATGGAGGATGCAGAGAATCGGCAGCGTCGCAACAATATCAGGGTGGTGGGGTTGCCGGAGAAGGCTGAGGGATCCAATTCTACACTGTTTGCTGAAAAGTTTTTTTGTGATCTGCTCAATTTGCCTCCCCCTCCCCCAACATATGTGGTGGAGAGGGCCCATAGGGTTCCCCCGCGCCCTTTTCTGGTCCGCTTTTTGAACTTCCGTGACAGGGACCGTATTCTATCTGAAGCCCGGAGAAGGGAGGAGTTGCAGTTTGAAAACAGCAAGATAATGTTGTTTCCTGATTTCTCCGTGGAGACGCAGAAAAAACGCAGGTCCTTTAATGAAGTGCGTAAACTCCTGAGGGCCAAGGGCCTGAAGTATGGCATGATGTACCCGAGCCGCCTGCGTGTGGATTATAAGGGATCCGTCCTTTTCTTCAACTCAGCGGGGGAGGCTGCGGACTGGTTAGAATCCATTTAATCTCTTCTCATGGGCCTGCTCTCCCGAACTGTCTGGGGTCTCCGGTTTCTGGTGCACTGTCCTGCTGTGCCCCCTACTTGATGCTCCTGCCTAATAACTGCCTGGCTTTTGAATCACTACAGGGGGGGCCTTTTTCGTTCCTGCACCTTCTGCCCTGCCCTGGATTGGATCCTCTACTTCTGTCCCTGGTGCTGTGGAGTGGCCTACAGCTCATCAGAGCTCTGTTTACTACACGTCGTTGAACTTGTCCTTTTTTGAGTTTGACACACTTTTTCACTTTTTTTGTTTTTTGTTACTTTTTGATTTTGTTTTTTCTCCCTTCCCTTTTTTTTGGGACTGACGGACTGACTGCCTCTTTTTAGGGCTGTCTTTTGTGAACGCGGGTACTGCCGGGTGCTGTTCTATGTTGCAGCCATGCCTTTAAATTTTTTACTGGGTTTTGGGATAAGGCTGGATACCCTGTTGTGTTTTTTCTTTTTTCAGTTTTGGGTATTACAGCAGGGGTGTTTTTGTTCTTGGCTCCAGGCTCCATCTAGTGGTCACTTTATGCTTCACTTATGTATATATGTTGCTAGATGTGTGGGTGGAGTTGGGGGATCGGGTTGGCCCTTGGGCAGTGCCTGGTCCTCCGGCTCCCTCCTAATATCTACCCCTCTGCTGTTCTATGGCTGAGTTATTTAAGGTTATGTCCTGGAATGTGCGAGGTCTTAATGATAAGGTGAAACGCACAGCAGTATTTTGGTATATTAAAACTGTTCAACCTCATGTTATCCTCCTCCAGGAGACGCATTTGGATGGGGGCAGGGTGCTCGCCTTGAAGAGGCCTTGGATCCAAAGGATCTTCAACACCACGTACTCTACGTATGCCCGTGGGGTATCTATTTTGCTTGGTAAAAATGCACCCTGCTCGGTTCAAAAGGTAATTACGGATCCTGGCGGACGATATGTCATTGTTCTCCTGGATGTACTTCACCAACAGGTGGTACTGGTGAGTGTTTACTTGCCTCCCCCGTTTCACTCTCAGATTCTAGTGGATCTCCTGGTGACCTTGGCCCCTTATATGCACCTTCCCCTTCTGTTGGCGGGGGATTTTAATGCTATCCTGGATGGCGGACTGGACTCCTCTAACCCGGGTAGACTGTCGGCCCCCGAACTCGTATCCTGGTCTTCCGCGGCTCAACTTACGGAGTTGTGGCGCTGGAAAAATCCTGGGGTGCGGGGCTGCTCCTGTTGGTCCGGGGTGCACAGGACGGCGTCCAGGATAGATCTGGCTTTTGCTAATGAGTCTTGCCTTCCATTGGTGCAGGATGCCACTTACTTGGCGGGCGGTCTCTCTGATCATAATCCGCTGCTGCTGACTCTGCGGATGGCGGGTGGCGGGAGAAGGTGGTGCAACTGGTGGAGCCCCATATGCCTGCGTATTGGGAGGATAATGCCTCGTCCACGGCTGGGGTGGTCCTGTGGGATGCTTTTAAAGCGGTCATGCGGGGTCATTACATCTCTGCGATTAAGGCGCCCCGTAGGGAGGCTAATGCTACTAGAGAGGCTGTTCTGCTGGAGGTCCATAGGTTGGAGGAAGAATACTCGGCTACTCCGGGACCGGCGGCCTATGCGGCCCTGGAGGAGGCCAGGAGGCGACTGGCCTTGCTGGATACTGACTTTGCGCATGCCAACCTTAAACATAGAGCGGAGTCACTTTTTGAGAAGGGAGACAAGAATGGCTTTTCTGGTGGCGGACCAGAGGACTTCGGTAAGTGTTCCCTGTATTACTTCTAGTACTGGGGAGCTGGTTAGGGATCCGGGGGAAATTTCTCAGGTCTTTATGGATTATTATGCTGACACCTATTCACCCCTGCCTGCGTATGACCTGGAGGAACTGGAGCGCCTTTTGTCTGGATTGCCGGTTCCGGTCTTGGAGGGTGAGGACAGTGCTTGGTTGGACAATGACATCACACTGAAGGAAATTGAGAAAGCCATCTTGTCCTTCCCCCCCCAATAAATCCCCGGGCCCTGACGGTTTCCCGGTGGAATGGTATAGGCAATATTCGGACTCCTTGGCTCCCAGGCTCCAGGCCTTGTATGCTGCGTGTTTTGATGAGGGGGCCCTGCCGGGTTCCATGCTCGAGGCGTATGTTGTCCTCCTTCCTAAGCCGGGTAAGGACCACACCCTATGTTCCTCCTACCGCCCCATTCAATGGGGATCTCAAGATACTCACGAAGGTCTTGGCTACTAGACTGGCAGTGGTTTTGCCTTCCCTGATAGATATTGATCAGACCGGTTTTATGCCGGGCAAGTCCACAGACACCAACCTACGACGCTTGTTTACACATTTGCAGGTGTCGCATGCCTCTGTTGGCACTAGAGTGGTGGTGTCCCTGGACATAGCCAAGGCCTTCGACACAGTGGATTGGGTGTACATGGGGTTGGTGTTGCGGCGCATGGGGTTTGGTCCTAAGTTTTGCAAGTGGATTTCACTCTTGTATTCTTCCCCTCGTATGGCGTTGAAGATTGGGTCGTCCCTGTCCCCCTTTTTTGCGGTGGGTAGGGGGACCAGGCAGGGCTGTCCTCTTTCGCCCTTTCTGTTCTCCCTGATGATAGGACCCTTGGCTATTGCGCTGCGTGCGTCTCCAGAGGTGGGTGCGCTGGAAGTGGGCTCCATTAGGGAGTGTCTGGCACTCTATGCGGATGATATGCTATTATTCTTGAAGGATCCCAATGCTTCCCTACGTGCGGTGTTTACTATCCTAGATACTTTTGCCAAATTCTCCGGCCTTAGGGTTAATTGGGACAAATCCACCATGCTCCCTATAGATCCGGGTGCTATTGCTGCGGCTGATGGTGCATTGCCATTGAAATGGGTTACTGAGTTCACATACCTGGGAGTTAGGGTGTCGACGAGGGTGGCGGATTACCTTGCTCTTAATCTTCTCCCATTGCTGGATGTCTTTAAACGCAGGGCGGAGGTGTGGCGTGACCTGCCTTTGTCGGTTTTGGGGCGCATTAATCTAGTAAAGATGAAACTTCTCCCTGTCTTTCTGTATTTCCGCCGGGTTCATGGCCTCATAGGTTCCTTTATCTGGGGTAACTCCCCTCCTCGGATTGGTATGCAGGTGTTGCAGGAGCCCTGGGGTCAGGGGGGACTGGCCTTGCCCGATCTTTATAAATATTTTCTGGCTGGGCAGGGAGTGGTGGCACATCGCTGGCTTAGAGGGGACAATGGGGATTCTGCCACGGTGCTGGAGGCGGCTGTTTTAGGCTCCTATGAGAGCCTTCGTCTTCTTTTACATCGGGGGTCCAAGGCTCACTTTAGGCTGACGGGAACGATGCGCTCCACCATCAAAGCCTGGGACCATATGCGGGCGCTGGTGGAGCCAGGAGCGACTGGTGTGTCCCTGGCCTCCCCACTGTGGTGGAACCCTAAGTTTCCTCATTTTGCCTCGATCCCTGATCCTGCTATCTGGGCGACTAGAGGGGTGAAGTTGCTGGGAGATATTGTCTCCGGTGGAGAGCTGTGCACCTTTGATGCCCTGAAGGTACGTTATAATCTACCAAATCAATATTTTTTTCGCTATCTTCAACTCCGCCATGCGTTTCTGGCACAGTTCGGTTCTCCCCGTGTAGAGATTAAAGCTTCAACTCTGGAAAAGGCTGTGCAGGCGGCGGATATGCGGAAACCCCTCTCGGAGTTGTATAAAGAACTGTTTGTTACCACTCCGTTAGCTGTGCGCAGGTGTAGGGAACGCTGGGTGGAGGAAGTGCCTGACCTGGATGGTGATGACTGGGATGATATGTGGAGCTCCCCCTTCCCCTACTTAGTCTCTGCAAGGGACCGCCTGATTCACTTTAAGTTTCTACATAGGATCTATTATACGCCGGCGAGGCTGGCACGTATTTATCAGACGGCTTCAGCGGAATGCTGGCGTTGCTCACATTCTCCGGCAGATTTCAGCCATGTCTTCTGGCGGTGCCCGGTGGTCCGAGACTATTGGGCATCTGTGTTAGCTTGCATCGCGGAGGTGGTTAAGATTCCGCTCCCCAATTCCGTAGAGGTCTGTCTCTTGGGGTTGGTGGATGGCTTGGCCCCTACGAGGGCCGTTTGTACACAGTCAGTTTGCTTCTTTTTTATGCTCACAAGGCCCTGCTCCTACACTGGAAAAGCCCCTTGGCTCCCACGATCCTCTTTTGGAAGGGTCTGGTTAATAAGGTGACTCCGCTCTATAAGGCTACGTACAGTATCTCAGTAGGGGGTGTCCTCGCAAATTTGATAAGGTGTGGAAGATATGGATAGATTCCCCGGCCTCGACCTCCGTTGAACAGCCTTAGAGTCTTTATGTGGTGCTGCCCCGGGTTAACTGGGGGGGTGTTGTAATGACTGTTGACGCTTTTCTCCTGCTCATCATGTGATTGCTGAACAACTGTTTTTCATATGCCAAGAAGTTTCTCCACTATCTGAATAAGTCGTGAGGTTGCTGATTGCTGTTTACGTGCTGGACTAGTTTCTTTGTCCTGTGACCTTGCTCATTTTTTGCTGGGACAGAATTGAGGGGTATTTATATTCCTGCTGGGGGCTTCTGTTTGTGTGATGGACCTACTGGGTGGAGCCTGGGGGGGGGGGTCGGTGGGGGGGATTGACCTTTTGTCACTTGTTTGTGTTGGTGCTGCCCTGCGTGGCATTGTGTTGTACTTGTTTGTTTGTTTTGTGCAAACTTTAATAAACACAAATTTTCAAAAAAATAAAAAATCAGACTGGGGGAGCATATAGATAATATAAAGAAGGGTTTTAGATATCACAGTGTATCAAACCACTTTAGTTTAAAATACAATAATTATTGAGCCACATTGGAGAGGCAAGAACATGCGTATCGCAGTGTCTAGGAACGAGTCAAGATGGATTTATGAGTTATGCACTTTACAGCCAAAAGGGTTAAATATAGATATGGACATAAATTGTTTTATATCTAATCCATAAATTGCATTTAAAACACAGAGGTCCCATATATTCTCTTTTTTACATTTATTTTATGAAGTAATCTTATACCTGTTTTTAATAAATAGTTTTTAAATTTTAATAATTTCCTAATAAAAAAATATTTTAATAAAATATTTTAATAAATTTAATATAATTTTAATATATTGATACTGAATAGTTTTAATGCATTATCCATAATTAATCTCAAGGGTTAATTATTAATGTATAGTGTTTGATTGAATTAAGAGTAATATTGGTTTTAAAAAATTCATACAATCATTTTATTCATTGTGGTAAATCAATTATGTAATTAACATGCATTGCATATAACTTATTATGCGGATGGAGTGATAAGCGGAGTTTTTTCTATGGCAAAAGTAACAAAAAATACTAAAAACACCAAAGTCCTTTTATTTGGAAATGCCCGCAAGAAAATCTAGTACGGGGATACAAATGCCTCCTTCCGGTAATTACTGGCGAGGAGGAGGAGATAGGCACGCCTATGAAAATTCCGCCGACGAATAGGCGCGGCTTCAAATGAATCTGCTGTAAAAATAAGACTAGAGCAGAAGTGCGTCCACAGCCTTTGAGAATGTCACCGGATGTGACGAAATGCGTCAGAACTTGGACCGCACAGCGTAACACCCGTGACACACCATTGGAACGCAAGCCGGAATCACCTCCGCTCGCCACTCTGCATGGTCGTATTGTATGTCACGGATATAAGCACAAGATATCCTTGCTGGAACCTGCTGATTTGCTGTTAAACTTTGCTACTTTTTGGGAATAAACCTTTTATTACAATATTACACTATCTGGAGTTTATCTTTTTATCTATTACAACCTGAGCTGCTCTATGGATCCGTGAGGAGGAAAACCACCAGCGGCAGAGGAGGATTCTTAAAGGGAACTTGCCATTAAGCTTGATTGGTCTCAATATTATACGATATGTGAGACCCACTCTATTTCGTAAGTTACCCACCGTATAATTTATTGCACGGGAAGAAGGCTTCAAGCACCTGCACTTTTACCAGTCACTATTTATGTTTTTGAAAGAGCACTGGCACACTCCCTAAGAAAAAGAATTTTCACGGATTTTATATTTAATAGTTTTTTTCACATATTTATACTTTGAATATTTTTATACACAGGATGGACTTTTATTCATAAATCTTATCTTATCTTAAAAATTGTTGATATTGGATGATTGATTGGCACTAGTTGTTTTCACAGTTGCACTTTATTGGGAATTTATGATTTATGTATCTTTATTGGGAATTTATGATTTATGTATCATTATTGCACAGATTTATGGTTTATATATTTTAGCATGCGCTGTAGATAGCCCTATTTTTAGGACTATTTTCATCAAAACACTATGTGTGGTGGAAAACTAACACTGCACATCACCCTGAACACACCATCCCTACTGTGAAACATGGTGACGGCAGCATCATGTTGTGGGAATGCTTTTCTTCAGCAGGAACAGGGAAGCTGGTCAGAGTTGATAGGAAGATAGATGGAGCCAAATACAGGGCAATCTTAGTAGAAAGATTCTGCAAAAAACTTGTCTGCAAAAGGCTTGGGACTGGGTCGGAGGTTCACCTTCCAGCAAGACAAGGACCCCAAACATACAGCCAGAGCTACAATGGTTTGGATCAAATCATATTCATGTCTTAGCATAGCCCAGTCAAAGTACAGACCTAAATACAATTGAGAATCTGTGGCAAAACTTGAAAATTGCTGTTCACTGACTCTCTCCATCCAATCTGACCGAGCTTGAGCTGTTTTGCAAAGAAGAATGGGCAAAAAATTCACTCTCTAGATGTGCAAAGCTGGTAGAGGCATACCCAAAAAGACTTGCAGCTGTAATTACAGTGAAAGGTGGTTCAATGAAGTATTGACTCAAGGGGGGGGGGGGGCTGAATACAAATGCACGCCACACTTTTCAGATATTTATTTGTAAAAAAAATTTGAAAAACCATTTATCATTTTCAAAATTTCAAGGGTTATAAATACTTTTTCAAGGCACTGTAAGAAATATTCAAACCATAGTGAAATCATGTAAATCATATAATAAAAAATATGTGATTAAAAAATGTGACAATCTTCTTCCTTAACACAAACTGTGCTGGTCCATGTGATCCAATCAAAACTGCACTCACTGAATTATAGGTAGGTCAGATAAGCATGGGATGTATATCCTTAACCCGAAACGCTCACCCTCTGTAAGGTTCTGGCACTCTCAGTGCCTCCTATCACATCATTTCCTGGGTGCTTTCCATCTACCTAGATAGATGAAGCACATATAGGTGTGTTTACCTTTAAGACTGATGCTGTCATCACTGAGCGCCGGACTGAACAGCTATTTAAATCACCAGCTCTCACTCACATGTGTTCGTTCAACCGTCATGGTTGGAGCGTCCTGATCTCTGAGTTCAGCATGTCAAATCTACACGTTCCTGTATCTCGCTACCTGAACCTCTGTTTTCGGATCCTGTGTCTCGCCACCCGATCACCCCTGGCATGCTGTTTTCACCTTCACCCTTCTCACGACTACCCTGCTTTGTGCCTTGATGCTAACCTGTCTTGAAGCTCTCATGCTTGCAAGCATACCTCGCTGACAGAACCACGCTGTGCTGATCCCTGTATCCCGCTACCGGATCATCCGCTCTTGACAAACCTCTCCTCTGCTACATTGCTACTAGTGATAAGTACCCCACAGGGGAAACCTCTATAAACCTTCATACTAAAGCTTACACTATCTAGCTCTGCATACTAAGGTCTATTATTACATCTGCATTATCTAAGATTGCTAGCTCTTGAGCCTACTACCATTTGCTCTTGCACTGGGTTGGTCTCTCCTGTATGTTCACCTGCTACTCTATCATCTGCTACCATACATGATTGCTAACCTATCTGCATCCCATCTGCTACTATCTTACTTTCAAGAACATTTCCTTTCAAGTGTCTGTCATCTACCACCTCTACCCAACCTGTCTCTTCAGCCTATCATCACTGTGTTACTATATACATAAGTCACTCTAGGAACATCTTATTGAGTGTGTGTATTTACTTGCTGAATTGAGATCATCCACACATGATGAGTCTTTGGGAGTTGGGATTGGTGTCTCAGCGTTTCTCTACATGACTACTGAAGTGGAATATTTCTGCAGCTGTAAATCCACATCATACATAAAACGCAGGAGCGTTACACCCTCTCACCAACTGATCATGGTAATCACAAAGGTACCCAAGATCCAAAAAGGTCTCATATTGTACTTATTATTGAAATAATTAAAACCAACCAATCATGCACTCACATTGTACAGATAAAAAACATAATAAATAATACATAACATAATAAATAGCATAACACATCTGTGGGCATTGTAATATGGCTAGTCACTGAACAATGTGCAGACCCAAAGAATAGGGGGATTGTTAATTTCATCACAACTACCATGGCTTGCAGAGCACCAGCATGATGCTACAGCATGCCTTGTGTAGTGTGCGTGATGACATCACTTCCACTTTACGCATTTCAATGTTGCATTTTCATCAGGATGTGATGTCATCATCCCCAGTAGACTCAGAGCTGTTGCTGTATTTCTCTTCTTTTCCAGCTGCCACATGTTATGGAGAAAAGTAAGAGGAGGGGTGGTATAGCAAGGCCAGTAAACTCAGCAATTAGAAACTACCAGAAGAGGAAAGGACTATGATGTGCAAGGAGGAAGATGGGTTTGATAGGGAATTGACCATTCTGGAATAGTCACATTTGCTAGCAAGTTTTGAAGCACATTGCAAGTCAATAGAAAATTGGTTATGGAAAGTAGAAACTTTGCTAATTGGCGCATTGGTGGCACAGTCTCTTTAAGGCTGATCTTCAAACTGAAAAAAAAAAAATAAAATATATATATATATATATATATATATATACAGGCATCCCAACCTGCAAAAACGAATTTCAGGGTGGTGGCAAACTCATCTCATTTCAGGGAGGTGGCACTCTGCGCCACCGCCGCCCCCCCCCCCCTCCCCTGCTGGTGCCGTTACTGCTGGCGGGTAATGCTGGCAGTTACTGCTGGCGGTTACTGCTGGTGGCTAGTGCTGGTGGTTACTGCTGACAGGTAGTGCTGGTGGTTACTGCTGGCGGGTAATGCTGGTGGTTACTGCTGGCGGATAATGCTGGTGGTTACTGCTGGCGGGTAATGCTGGTCATTCGGGTACTGCTGGAGGAAGCAGTGGCTGCCGTAGAGAGCAGAGTCGTTGCATCCTGTATGGCTCCTGTGACAGACGGAGTGCATTTCATATCACTCTGCCTGTGACAGAGCCGTAACTATACAGGAAGCAGCGGCTCTGCCCTGACTGCAGACATCCTAAGTCTCCCGCGGCAGCCGGGAGATCGCACGGCACTTGCGGGTGTCGGTGAGCCACCAGAAAGTCGCGGGAGACTTGGGATGTCTGTATATATATATATATATATACAATTTCAAGGTGGGACACCTCTACTGTGTAGATCTCTTTTGCACAAAGATTACGTCTATTGTGGCACTCCCTTCTTACCACAAAGTATCCATCAAATAATTGAAGTTGCAATCCAATTGTTGTTCCAAATATCCTTTACTTCTGATCTTTATGCATATAAGTAAACAAACATTTACAAGGGACTGCACAGTTTCGGACATGCATATATCCTTCATCAAGCTGCGTGTGTAGCACTAATCCTCAGTACAATATTCCCTCATTGAGTCCAGCCTCACCCTACACAGGTGTGTCTCCTTAATCACAATTTCTAATCGAATCCGCTTTAACTCATTATTTCCCAAAAACCTCAAAACGATCAACAAATTTCCACACCTCCACATAATACCCCCGTCCCCCCCCCCCCCCCCCCCCCCATAGCTAACTGCAATCATTTATTACCAATCTTCTATATCAAAACCACATCATTGTTTCGTATTATTTTCATTAGACATGTAGATTGGGCACCCCAAAGCCAAGAGTACCCAGCCCACACGTGAATGACGGCAATAGCAGACTCATCACAAAATTACCAATTTCCAACTGTTTACCCAATCTATTCAAGATCTCTCCTTAAACTCCTCATATACTATAGGAAAATATATACATACTACTAAGCAATATTAAAAAATCATAATTATTATCATCCTCTGCACAAGAATAAATAGAGATCATAATCTCTATTTAATCCATTAGGGTATAAGGAATTTAGCAGTTTAATCCACCAGCTTCCCTCCTTCTCAGACCTAAAATTATATCTCCTCACCTCCTGTCTTTTTTTTATTTCTTCCAAAATCATGAATTGTATTTCAGTATCCTTATGATTATGCTGCATACAAAGTTTAGGTACCGGTTAAAGTGGATTTGATTAGAAATTGTGATTAAGGAGACACACCTGTGTAGTGTGAGGCTGGATTCACTGAGGCAATAGAGATAAAGATTGTACTGAGAATTAGATGAGGGACATATGCATGTCCAAAACTGTGCATTCGCTTGTAAATGTATGTTTCCTTTTATGCATGAAGATCAGAAGCAAAGGATATTTGGAACAACAATTGGATTGCATCTTCTATTATTTGATATCTATATGTATATATATAAACAGTATACATATATATATATATATATATATATATATATACAGTATCTCACAAAAGTACACCCCTCATATTTTTGTAAATATTTTATTATATCTTTTCATGTGACAACACTGAGGAAATGACACTTTGCTACAATGTAAAGTAGTGAGTGTACAGCTTGTATAACAGTGTGAATTTGCTGTCCCCTCAAAATAACTCAACACACAGCCATTAATGCTTAAACCACTGGCAACAAAAGTGAGTACACCCCTAAGTGACAATGTCCAAATTGGGCCCAATTCACCATTTTCCCTCCCCGGTGTCATGTGACTTGTTAGTGTTAAAAGGTCTCAGGTGTGAATGGGGAGCAGGTGTGATAAATTTGGTATTATCGCTCTCACTCTCTCATACGGTCACTAGAAGTTCAACATGGCACCTCATGGCAAAGAACTCTCTGAGGATCTGAAAAAAGAATTGTTTCTCTACATAAAGATGGCCTAGGCTATAAGAAGATTGCCAAGACCCAGAAGCTTAGCTGCAGCATGGTGGCTAAGCCCATATAGCTGTTTAACAGGACAGGTCCACTCAGAACAGGCCTCGCCATGGTCGACCAAAGAAGTTGAGTGCACGTGCTCAGCGTCATATCCAAAGGTTGTCTTTGGGAAATAGACGTATGAGTGCTGCCAGTATTGCTGCACAGGTTGAAGGGGTGGGGGGGCCAACCTGTCAGTGCTCAGACCATACGCCGCACACTGCATCAAATTGGTCTGCATGACTGTCGTCCCAGAAGGAAGCCTTTTCTAAAGATGATGCACAAGAAAGCCCACAAACAGTTTTCTGAAGACAAGCAGACTAAGGACATGGATTACTGCAACCATGTCTTGTAGTCTAATAAGACCAAGATAAACTTGTTTGGTTCAGATGGTGTCAAGCGTGTGTGGTGGCAACCAGGTGAGGAGTAAAAAGACAAGTGTGTCTTTATTATTATTATTATAATACAGGATTTATATAGCGCCAACAGTTTGTGCACCGCTTTACAATATTAGGGGAAGACTATACAGTTACAATACAATTCAATACAGAAGGAATTAGAGGGCCCTGCTCATTAGAGCTTACAATCTAGAAGGGAGGGTCAAGTGAAACAAAAGGCAATAACTGTGGGGGATAAGCTGATGGAGAAATTGGAAGTACAGTTGTTAGGTGTGGGTAGGATAGGCTTCTCAGAAGAGGAGGGTTTTCAGGGATTGTCTAAAAGCTAATAGAGTAGGGGATAATTGGACAAATTGGGGTAAGGAGTTCTATAGTATTGGAGAGGCTCTAAAAAAGTCCTGGAGGCGAGTATGGGAGGAGGTGACGAGGGAGCTAGAGAGCAGGAGTTTTTGAGAGGAACGAAGAGAGCGATTAGGTTGTTTTTTTTTGTTTTTTTTGACTAGGCTAGTGATGTAGCTGGGGGCTAAATTGTGGATGGCTTTGTAAGATGTTGTTAGTATTTTGAATTTAATTTGTTGGGTGAGCAGAAGCCAATGAAGAAAATGACAGAGAGGAGTAGCGGACACTGAGCGATTGGTAAGGTGGATGAGTCTGACAGCAGCATTCCTGATGGATTGAAGGGGGGAAAGCCTATGTAAAGGTAAGCCAATGAGAAGGGAATTGCAGTAGTCGAGGCATGAGATGAACAGGGAACTAGGAGCTTTGTTGTGTCATTGGTTAGAAAGGGGCGTATTTTGGAGATGTTGCGGAGGTTGAGGCGACAAAAATTTGGACAGTGATTGGATGCGGGGCTTGAAGGAGAGTTCAGAGTACAGGACAACACCTAGGACCTTGGCATGCGGGGATGGGTTGATAGTTGTGCCATCGATTTTGACAGAGAGATCGGGGGAAGGGGCACGTGGTGGAGGAAAAATGGCAAGTTCGGTTTTGGATAGATTGAGTTTGAGGAAGCGGTGTGACATCCAGACTGATACATCCGGTAGTAAATTAGTGATACGTGAGGAGACTGAGGGAGTGAGCTGAGGGGCGCATTATCGTTAGCGTAGAGATGGTATTGGAAGCCATGGGAGGCTATCAGCTGACCCAGAGAAGAGGTGTAGATTGAAAATAGGAGAGGTCCTAGAACCGAACCATGGGGGTCTGCCTGAAGTTAGAGGGGACCACTCCGGAAGAGGTTCTGGGATCCAGTGTCAGCTAGCTGCAAAAGGGGGTACGTAGGTTGAGGACCCTGAAGCTACAAAGGGGGTACATAGTCAGTGGACCCTGAAGAGTTCAAGGTTAAAGGGGGCACCTGCAGTTTGGACCCTGAATTGCACAGAGCGTGCCAGTTAAAGTGACAGCTATACAGAGTTCTACTATATACTACCTCAAGCTGTGCCAGGCGGGGGAAAGTATTCAGTGACTTTCATAGTACAACAGTGTCAGGAGTTCTACAGTTCTCAGTCTTGTATCTTCTGGACTATAAGTCAAGGATTCAGTACTTCTTCTGTTCTACAGTGTTCTCAGTGTCAGTGAGCGTTTGCTGGTACCGGCTGGCATCAAGGAAGCGCCAACGGGCATTTCAGAAGTAAAGTCCCAATTGTAATTAGTTTAAGCCTCAAGGAGTATCCCACTCATTCCCTTCTCCCATCCCCTTTATTAAAAAAAAAACCACAAACAAAGATGCCAGAGTTGTCGCTGCTTCAGTTGTCACACCCAGGGTCGCAGCTGACATGGGCTGGAGAGATCACCGGTACTAATAGGAGACCCGCATCAGGCCATAGGCCTGGAATTTTGCTACATACCATAATACATATAGGAAAATGCAAAAGGAGAACCTTCCAGGAGAATCTCAACGCGGTAGTGTTTCCCCCCCACAGACTCTCACCCAGGTCCATAAGTCAACCTCCCCCACCCATTCACCACTGCTTGTCATCTGCAGGTCTAGGCATAGACTTCATTTGTTACCTCCCTAAGTATCAGGGGACCTAAACTCACCCCTCTAAGGTGACAACCACTCTCACCGGTGGCGGACCACATTCACCTCAGAGAAGAGTAGATGGGTTTTCAGTCTAACCCTGCCATATCTTTTGAAACTTTTTAACGGATCCTCTATTCAGGTATGTGGCTTTGTAAAATGGCAGCATCTTGTTCACTAGTGACTTCCAATACTCCACCGATGGCGCTTCGGCCTTCCTCCAATGCAGAAGAATAGCTTTGTGCTCTTAGGGGTCCCATTTCCTCCACCAAACCCAGAAAACACACTGTCAGCGTCAAAGGTACCCTCAATGTGGTAATGTCTTCAAGAGTCCCCACCACCCCCTGCCAGAACCCATGTATGAGCGGACAATGCCAAAATACATGCCCAAAGTCCGCCGGAGCGTGCCGACATCGTCAACACTCTGCGAAGCACGAGGCATACATCCCAGCAATCCTGGCCAGCGTATAATACACCTGATGGAGAATCTTGTATTGTATAAAACGGTCTCTGGACAACACCAAACATTTAAAGGGATGGTCCCACATATCGTCCCAATCCTCACTTTGCAACTCAGGTATTAGAGATACCCAACGTTCCCTACATTTATTGATTGCCTTTGGACGTTTGGTAAATAACTCCCTATAGACTGTAGACAATGTTTTATGTAAATGTTCCGAGGCCAGCAACTGCTCCAAATCAAAAGTTTGGGTTTGCAATGAAGTGCCTCCAAATTGGGAAATGAAGGCATGCCGCAGCTGCAGGTAGCGGAAGAAATAGCAGTTATGAAGTTAGAATTTGGATTTTAGTTCATCAAAAGTAAGCAGCTGCCCTCCTCTCACAATATCCCTCAGCTGTTTAATTCCTTTCTCTGCCCATACACCTGGATATGGTATGGTGGCAAAGTGAGGTAGATTGTGATTAAACCAAAGCGGCGTAGCAGGAGAATGCCTGCCATCCTCCGGTTGCATAAGGAGCTGATCCTTATTCCACGCTTTAATTGTGACCTTCATGGAGTTTGTGAGCACACCACTGCCCCGAGGTCCCCTGAACATTAAATGATGTAATCCCTCATACGAGCCCACTAGTGCTGCCTCCAAAACATTGGCTGAGTCTCCATCATCCCTAAGCAGCCATATACGAGCATATACCATTTGACCTGCTAAGACGTTTTTTTGTAGAACTGGTAGTGCAAGTCCCCCCTGTCCCAAGGGTTCCTGAAGGACTCATATTCTCATACTCATATGGGATGGTGCGGATCCTATCGACAATTACCCACCACTGATGGTAGGAAATGTGCACGGATCATTTTTTGACTGAGCTGTAACTGCTGCACCTCTATGGGGAATGAGTGCTTGTCCCAGATTGGGATTGTATATGAGGATTGGGTCTGTCTATGTAGGTGTGGGAGATCAGGTATCCCTTGTGGTAACTTTTGTGGGGACCAACAGCCTTTCTAGGCAGTATTGACTTTTGCCCCCCTGTCTCTCCCCCCTCCCCTCCCCCTCCGGTGCTGTGCAGTCTTTGTGCGATGGGGATGGAGTGCCTCGTCTATTTAATTGGCTGAATATTAAAAACATGTACTTATATGCATGGTCATATTTACAACTAGTACTGTGTATCTATTACAAATGATTAGGTTCAGAATGTATAGAGCTGTAGAGTTGTACACCTATAGAAGACACTGTATTGTATTGTATTGCTGTGCCTTGTTTTTGTTTCTATTTGGGTAATTAACTATGCAGCCACGCCCTTAAGGGCGGTATATCCTCCCACAATCTGGAGGGTCATGTGGGGCCTGGTTACTCTATTTAAGTTGTGGTCTTGGTCATAGCCCTCAGGCTCTGAGGAAGAGGCACGGCCTCGAAACGCGTCAGCCCTCCGTCTACAGGAGACATTGTACTTTTCATTTGAAGCTGTCTTTTGGAATTGATATGCTATTCTACCACACATGTTTGTGAGTAGCTGATTTTAACCTTTATTATTAATAAAGCCCGCTGAGGATAATGCACTAGGCTGGTGCGCCCTTTCTTTGTGTTTGTTTTTACAATGGAAAGGGTTAAGTCTCCTTGCTCTTTCCCTCCAGCAATAGACTTGGTGAACTATATTCTCTTCAGGACACTCACTAACATCCCCTTTACTGACACCCGTCCATTGATTCTTCTAGCTGCAGGGGTGCCCCCCTCAGGTTTGGCCCCTTGACACAGATCTGTACTCACTGTACTGCAGAATCAGATCCTCCAGTGTTTCCCAATTCAGTCAGCTTCAGAGGACTTCTGGGTTCAGTTCCTCTCTAGCACTCTTCAGGCCCTCAGTTCGACCACCTGAGGCCGCATGGCACCTCTATGGAGGGGAAGGCAGCCACCTCCTCCCTCCGGGACTCCGCTATCCAGCCGAAAGACCCCGAGCACATGTGCTGCTGGCATTTATACAGTATCCCAGCATGCAATGAGGTACTTTCCTCTGCCAAATCACCAGGACTGTATCAAACCCCTCTGCACTCATTTGTCAGGTTTCCTCCCACTGTCCAACATGCCTCCCTATTTGACCAGTGTGAAACACTCTGCAGACAGACTGAGTTGCACCTGAGCACACCGAGCAGACCTCACTAACAGATCCTGCTCTCTGGTAGGCAGAGAACAATATAGATTTACCTGCAATCCCTCTGGTAAGCAGACAGGATCCAAAACTATACTTTCTCTCTCTAGCACCTACCTAGGAGGGTGCTACATAGGTAATATGGCACAAAGGTATTTACTTTAAGGTCATTATAAAAGACAGGGGGCACTCTGCAACTTGATAAGGAGAGGTTTAGCTTCATCTCATTGGAAGAAGAGCTGTGAAAATGTGGAATAGACTCCCTCGAGAGCTAGTTCTAGCCAACTCGGTTGATTGTTTAAAAAAATAGAGAATACATTCCTGAATGCACAGAATATAACTGGCTAATAACCTTTACAGGTAGAAACATCTGTCCTTGTTAATTCAGGGCATATTAAAAATAGGCACAGAAGAGTTTCTGCTGCTGTAACCTCTTTCACATTTGCTTGCAGCTTGCTCTAGAACTTTTAACCTTATAATGGCTGTGGTGTGCTTACATTGTTTCTCCAAAGCTTCAGTTTCTGCTCTCTTGCAAGCAGCTCCTGCGTCCATCTCTACTATCTCTACTTTCTTGCATGCAGCTTCGGTTTCCATCTCTGCTTTCTTTAGGGCAAAAATTGCCTGGATTTTAGAGCATCAGCACAGATTTAATAAGTTGCTGGCTGAGAGTAGAAGATCTTGATTGTACGGACTTGGCGGACTTTGAAGAATGTGTCATAGATACAGTGCAATAAGATTTAGATTTATGAAGTTGTGTGATTATCACTTCTGACTTTGTCTTTCTTTTAGTATCAAACTGTCTCCCTAGTCAAAACTCATCATATGCCTTTAATTCTTTCTGTGACTCTTCAGTGTTGTACCGTTTAAAGAGGTTAGTATATTTAAATTGGATGTAAACCCTTTCCTATACCCAGTGAAGTGAATAGCCTCAGTTGATTTTTAGAGATGAGACAAATCTCCCTACATCATTTTTCCATGCATATCTGCTGTCTTCAGCTTTCTATATTCTTTATAAAGTGCACATCATGTTACAAATTTTGTTTCAGCAGTGGGAGGGGAGTCTAGGCATACACTGTGTGTAAGCTGATTGGAGGAAAGGCAAACACACCCCCCTCCTTATGGCAGAGGAAGGAAGAAACTTGAAGAGCTGTGCTGTGAATCGACAATCTCTCTGCTTATCTGTCTCTAAGGCCCTTTCCCCAGCACAAATTTTCAGCTGCTTTTATCTCCTGTCTCAGAGAGCTTGTCAGAAATTTCATACTGATAACAGAGGAATGGAGCAGGAGAAAGACACGGGACATGGGAGAGAGATAAGTAAACACTACAGATATACTGTATGTGCCCAGGTCAGATTTAATGAATGGGGTTTACATCCACTTTAAGGCACAGTCTTTGATGACTCTCATAGTTAACAATGAACTGTTTAAGAGTGCCCTCTAGTTGCAGTACCTCATGAAAAGGTTGAGAAGGGAAAGACATGCAATCAACTATTTAAGACCATAACTGGCAGTTTTTTATCAGCCTGATAATTCTGTTGAAAATTCCAAGTTGGTTTAACCAAGCATTTACTCTTTCTGCTTAGTTACTAAAAATGGAAAGAATTCTGGTTCTTGCTGTGTTTCTGTTTTCATGAAAAATATTATATTTTACTGAGACATTGTGCTGACAATGAAAGAGTTAAATGTTAGTCTCTGAGAAATGTATCAATTTTTTAGCCTGTATCTGGAGGTTGTTTGTGAACACAGTCTGCTTTCTGTCTCACTTGGTTAAGAAGGTATTATAAGCAGAAATCAGAATGGCATGTAGTAATGCAGGCAGCTTCTCATATATACATGTATGATACACAACAGACTTGTATACAGTATCTCACAAAAGAGTACACCCCTCAGATTTTTGTAAATATTTTATTATATATTTTCATGTGACAACACTGAAGAAATGACACTTTGCTACAATGTAAAATAGTGAGTGTACAGCTTGTATAACAGTGTAAATTTGCTGTTCCCTCAAAATAACTCAACACACAGCCAATAATGTCTAAACCGCTGGCAACAAAAGTGAGTACATCCCTAAGTGAAATTGTCCAAATAGGGCCCAAAGTGTAAATATTTTGTGTGGCCACCATTATTTTCCAGCACTGCCTTAACCCTCTTGGGCATGGAGTTCACCAGAGCTTCACAGGATGCCACTGGAGTCCTCTTCCACTCCTCCATGATGACATCACAGAGCTGATTGATGTTAGAGACCTTGCGCTCCTCCACCTTCCATTTGAGGATGTCCCACAGATGCTCAATAGGGTTTAGGTCTGGAGACATGCTTGGCCAGTCCATCACCTTTACCCTCAGCTTCTTTAGCAAGGAAAGTGGTTGTTTTGGAGGTGTGTTTGGGGTCGTTATGTTGGAATATTGCCCTACAGCCCAGTCTCCGAAGGGAGGGGATCATGCTCTGCTTCAGTATGTCACAGTACAGTACATGTTGGCATTCATGGTTCCCTCAATGAACTGTAGCTCCCCAGTGCCGGCAGCACTCATGCAGCCCCAGACCATGACACTCCCACCACCATGCTTGACTGTAGGCAAGACACACTTGTCTTTGTTTTCCTCACCTGATTGCCGCCACACACACTTGACACCATCTGAACCACATACGTTTATCTTGGTCTCATAAGTCCACAGGACATGGTTCCGGTAATCCATGTCCTTAGTCTGCTTGTCTTCAGCAAACTGTTTGCAGGCTTTCTTGTGCATCATCTTTAGAAGAGGCTTCCTTCTGGGACGACAGCCATGCAGACCAATTTGATGCAGTGTGCAGCGTATGGTCTGAGCACTGACAGGCTGACTGCCCACCCCTTCAACCTCTGCAGCAATGCTGGCAGCATTGCCAAAGACAACCTCTGGATATGACGCTGAGCACGTACGCTCAACTTCTTTGGTCAACCATGGCAAAGCCTGTTCTGAGTGGAACCTGTCCTGTTAAACTGCTGCATGGTCTTGGCCACCGTGCTGCAGCTCAGTTTCAGAGTCTTGGCAATCTTTTTATAGCCTAGGCCGTCTTTATGTAGAGCAACAATTCATTTTTTCAGATCTTCAGAGTTCTTTGCCATGAGGTGCCATGTTGAACTTCCAGTGACCAGTAAGACAGAGTGAGAGTGATAACACCAAATTTAACACACCTGCTACCCGTTCACACATGAGACCTTGTAACACTAATGAGTCACATGACACTGGGGAGGGAAAATGGCTAATTGGGCCCAATTTGGACATTTTGACTTAGGGGTGTATTCACTTTTATTGCCAGCAGTTTAGACATTAATGGCTGTGTGTTGAGTTTTTTTAAGGGGACAGCAAATCTGCACTGTTATACAAGCTGTACACTCACTACTTTACACTGTAGCAAAGTGTAATTTCTTCAGTGTTGTCACATGAAAAGATATAATAAAATATTTACAAAAATGTGAGGGGTCTACTCACTTTCGTGAGATACTGTAACAGTCTCATTAGGCAATCACTGTAGTATTGGTATTGTAGACTGTAAGATGTTGTGATTAGCATGCAAGCATGTACAGGCTTGTATGATAATGGCTGCAATACCCTAATCTGCTATATACCTAGAGTCATGTCACATCTCACAGTATATTTTAGAACTACAGATTATTTTGACTGGTGCTATAAAAGATTTTTTGACTGTTCTGCCTCTCCAATCTAAGCACTGGAAATGTGATCTCCATAACTATTCCAGTTGTGGCAAGATAGCTGTAACCTTCAGTCTCAGGAGGAATTAAGACATTGACATGAGGGCGCATGGCCTGACCTGCATGAGAGCTCTGACATCCCTGGGCACAATCACATAGTGGTAGCGATTCCCCTGCTCTCCCCAACGCATCCAATGATGCCTCCTAAGCGCCACACAGCCTCACATCCACCTGGGAGTGGCTGCCAATACTAGAGGGCTTCAATCCTTCTTCTCCCCGCACTCCTTGGGTTACGGGCCTGCAGCCAAGATGGCGCCTGGACATGAGGCAGCCCAGCATACTCCCCTGGCTCACAGCGGCGGCTCACCGGGACTGATGGGGACACCGCAGGTGAGATACTCCAGCCCATCCACCTCCACACATTTACCTGGCCAGCTCTCTCCTCCATCAGAGCTTGAGGCAGCAGATACAGACTGGGACCTCAGAGAACACATCAGGTCTCTCCCAACTAAATATGATATACAGAAACTAATAGCTGCAGTGGAGCTCTCATGTAAACAGGCAGTGAGGGCCTCAGGGAAGACACAGTGGCTTTGGGCAATAGAGTGGAAGCCTAGCAGACTAGCCAGGATGACATACTTCATTCTGTTTCTGCCATACAGGACACAACTAAACATCATGAAGATGTCCTAAACTCACTATTAGACCAGCTTGATGACTATAAGAATAGGGATCGGTGTCAGAATATCCACATACGGGGTCTCTCAGAAGCTACGCATGCTGCTGATCTACTCCCTACAATGGAAGGTCTCTTTAGTCAAATCCTTGGAGATGCAGCTCCTGATTTAATCAAACTGGATAGGGTGCACCGTGCTCTGCTCCCTGTACCCCAAGATACTGAGAGACCCAGAGATGTCATTTGTAAGCTACATAAATATCCCTTAAAGGAAGCAATTATGAAAGCCTCTCGTGGCAAACCAATTATTGAGTTTGATGGTGCTCAGCTATCTCTGTTTTCTGATTTGTCCCGACGCACCCTTATGCAGGGCAGTCCGTCCTTTTCATTAAAGGACTGATTCATAGTCGCCTGTATACTTTCGCCAATATTTATGCCATTAACTTATACACAGTAAATTTTCTTTCAGCAACCCTCAGGAAGCTAACTGACTTCTGGGAATGAATGCTGATATTAGGGGGGGCTTTAATATCACTCTCGACCCTGGCTTGGGCACCTTGTCTGGTAGAACTTCTTTTTCTTTCCGAGATCTCAAGCATGTTAAAAAATTGCTAAGTTGTCCCCATATGGTGGATAGTTGACGAGTGATGCATACCGGGGACAGAGATTATAGTTATTACTGTAAATTGTTTGATACCTTTAAATTGTTTTATATTCATTTGGACCTTCTTTTATTTGAATGAAGTCTGGTTCTACGCTATAGAATCTATAACAATCTCTGATCATTCCCCTGTAACATTGGTCTTTCGCCGGGCGTCTGCCTGCTGGATTGAGAGGATGTGGCAACTTAATGAGACCTTTCTGGATGACTGCCTGGTCGTTGAAGTGGTTTCTCATTTGCTGAAATCTTATTTCGAGCTTAATTACTATTACTCCAGCGCGGTGTCCACCCAGGTAGTCTGGGAAGGCCATAAAGCCGTCATCAGAGGGGGACTGATATCCCAAGGCTCTCATATTAAAAAAGAAAGGCAAAAATAAATTGTTACGTTATTAGAAAAGATTCAAGCTCTTGAGGTAAAGCACAAAAAACATTTTACTCCAGCAGATGCACAACAGTTGGAGGTGCTACGGTCTAGCTTCTCCCAGTGTTTGGACCGTAGAGCTAAGGATAAGCTCCTGTACTATGCACACCGCTTTTACGAACATGGGAATAAATGTGGCCACCTTCTGGCTAGGCAGTTAAGAAACAACAAGCACTACATCATGTTCATGGTTCGATGGTCCAGACTGGGCAGGTTGTTGACTCCCACTCCATAGAAGCCGAGTTTCAACAGTACTATGCCTCCTTGTATAGCATCCCACCACCTTCTCCACAGGGAGAAACCTTGTCTCATGTGGATAATGTTAGGGCATATCTTAGCGCCTCCGAGTTTCCTGCCCTGTCGTCTCAAGTGTTGGATGAGCTGGAACGCCCTATCACCTCAGAGGAGATCAGTGTAGGGGTTGCTAGTTTGCCGCTAGGCAAGAGTCCTGGTGTCCCGATCAAGGGTCAGGCTCGAAGAACAGTAGCTATAGCAGTGGAAGCTTACACAGGAACCCGCAGGATAGGAACACAGGCAGGTCACCCAGGCAGATGACGCAGGCTCACCTGAGGTGCGGAATCTAACTAACCAGTGTTCACCAGAGCTTCTGATGGTGGCGATGGGTTTTGCTGCGTGTTAGCACCAGGTCGCGGTCCTCAGGATCGCCCCACCAGGAGGTGAGCAAGCCAGGGTCCAATAGCAGATATAGCAGGTAGGAATCAAGCAGAAGCATAGCCAAGGAATAGCCAAGGTCGGTAACAAGTAGTTGCAGGTTGGGAATAAGCAGAAGCGAAGTCGAGGAACAAGCCAAATGTCAACAACGTATGATAGCAAAGATACGGACGGCAGCAGGAGAGAAAAGCAAGATATTGGCTGGTGAAGGCACAATATTCTGGCAACCAGGAAGTGCAGAGAAATGGCTTAAATCAGGAAGTTCATGGGAGGAGCAAAGGGTTCAACGTTCAAGGCAATTAGGATTCACGACAGGATCATTCAAGGATTTGTCCAGGTTCAAGTCCGGGTCCTGACACTTGGACCAAATGGCTTTACTAATGCTTATTATAAGAATTTTTCCACAATCCTGGCCTTTCCACTCTGTCGCTACTTCAATTCTATCGACGCCACTAATCAATTACCGTCCGAGGCCTTGCTTGCAACGGTCCTACCCAAGCCGGGCAAAGATCCCCAACATTGCGCAAATTATAGACCCATATCCCTGTTGAACTCTGACACCAAATTATTGGCTAAGATTTTGGCTCTCCGCCTCCAAGATCATGTAACGGCATTAATCAATCCCAACCAAACAGGTTTTATGGTGGGCCATGAGGCGAGAGACAACACGATTAGGGCTTTACATATTCTTCATTAGGTTTAAAGCAGGCCGGAGTGTATACCCTGCATTGTTCTCTCGATGGATGCCAAAAAGGACTTTGACAGGGTAAATTGGGTCTATATGTTATAAGTATTACGCAAATTGGGCCTGGGTGATCGTATTGTAATGATAACCTCAATCAGATTTCTGATCTAATTAAATAATTGTAGTGCATGCACGAGGAGATCACACTGACACACATTGTTCAGGCAAATGATACTTACTGTTTATTTCTAATGTACAGCGAGTTAAATAGTTAGTAGGCGGTGTCATATGTTAGTACGTCATAAGCATAATATTAGCATAATACTGATTATTTGCAGCTTTCTGATTAGTCATGTCCATTATAAGGTAGTCCCTTTCGAGTTTATGAATGTTATCTTTTCTTGAAGGCTCCGTGCCAAAAGCGCCATCTTTCTTCAGGCATTTCATTTCGGTGGAGGGGGTATCTAGTAACGGCCATTTTGAGTAAGGAAGACAGAAAAAGATATGTACATGTACAGAAAACCAGACATAGAAAAATAGACATTTTGCTTAATTCACAAGTGTTCATTGCATTCCTTCACAGTATGATGGGTTGGGTGGCGTCCCTTTACAATGAACCTAAGGCTCGGATGAAAGTAATGGTGTACTCTCAGACTCCTTTGTCAATCGCAATGGGACTAAGCAGGGGTGTCCGCTCTCACCGCTATTGTTCGCTTTGGTTCTAGAACCATTTTTGCAAAATGTACGGAACAATACCGACATTTCTGGGATCCATATCGGCTCTATGGAACATAACAGATGACCTATTATTTTTATCTTTCAAATCCCCTAGTTCCTCTACCGGTACTGATGTCCAAAGTATGGAAATTCGGTCAACTTTCAAATTTCAAAATTGATTTCGGGAAGTCGGAGCTCCTGCCTATCTATGTCCCAGCTGCAATGGCGACATTCCTATAGCATTCCTTCCCCTTTGTGTGGCATACGGGTTCTTTGCCTCTACTTGGGGACCCACATCTCCCTCGACCCGACTATTTTGAACGACCCTAACTATGGTATCTTACTGACGGGGATACTGAAAGACCTTTAGACCTAGAGAGGTTTACCACTTACATGGTTTTGGATGAATAAGTGTTCTTAAGATGACAGTCCTTCTCAGAATAATTAAAATCTTATATACTATACCAATTGCCCTCCCACAGGCTTTTTAAAAAAAAACTGCATAGAGCCTTGCTGGCTTTTGTATGATGGGACAAACACCTTAGACTGGCCTATGATCTCCTTCATAGACCAAAATTGGAAGGTGGAATTGGTCTTCCAGATGTTTCCCTTTACTACAAGGCCATGTCCCTCGTACGTATCCTGAACTGGTGCCATGACTCTGCTAGCAAAGTATGGGTTCCATTAGAAAAAACAATGGTGGGCAGAAATCTGTTGGGGCCCCCTGGGTTCCGGCTGGCTCCAGAGGACTATCTGACTGGACCTCCCCTCTGACTCGATCCTCCCTAGCTATCTGGGATTGACTGAATGTGACAGACAGGTCTCTACGCTCCCCAGATATCTCCTCTGACACCCCTTGGAGGGTATCCCTGGTTTACGCCCGGGGAAGAACAAGGTTTCTTTGGCCCTGGGGCCCCGACGGCAAAGTTGCTTGCGCTACATTTGCCCCACAGGGTACCCTAATGCCTCTTGACACTTTACAATGCTTCCTAGGTATTTTCTTCACAAATTGACATTGTCACCCCCCTCTACGATCTTTTAAAACCCTTACCTCTTTCAAATCCTTATGTATTATCCTCCCGGATCCTAAACATTTACTACCCCAAATGTACAGGTTAGTGTTGGGCTCGCAGTCCTCAACGGTCCCCTACTATATTAGGGAATGGGAAAAAGAATTGGGTCAGGAGTTTACCCCCTCTCAGATCCAGAGGATATTTAACCACTTTAGCCCCAGCCCTATTTCGGACACTTTTTGTTCACAAGTTAAAACCAGTATTTTTTCCTAGAAAACTACTTAGAACCCCCAAACATTATATATATTTTTTTAGCAAAGACTCTGGAGAATAAAATGTCGGTCATTGCAAAATTTTTTGTCACGCGGTATTTGCGCAGCGGTCTTTAAAACGCCATTTTTTTGGAAAAAATTTGAAAAATCACATTTCACTGCATTTAAAAAATACTAAACAGTAAAGTTAGCCCATTTTTTTTGTATATTGTGAAAGATGATGTCACGCCGAGTAAATAGATACCCAACATGTTACGGTTTAAAATTGCGCCCCCCCGTGGGATGGCGACAAACTACGGTCAATAGAGATCTCAATCTGCGACGCTTTAAATTTATTTAACGGTTACCAGTTTAGAGTTAGAGTGTAGCTCTTTTTTTTTAATTATTGCCCACGCTCTGGCGATCGCGGCGATACCTCACATGTGTGGTTTGAACAGCGATTTCATTTGCGGCTCGACTTGCGTATACGTTTTTTTTTGTGCGCGAGCTAACGGTGACGGGGACGGCTAAATTTTTTTTTTTTTTTTTCTATTTATTTTTTCTTTTTTTTTAAACTTTATTACAGGTTTTTTAAAAAAAAAAAAAAATCTGATCACTTTTATTGCTGTCACAAGCAATGTAAACATCCCTGGTGACAGCAATATGTCGTGACAGGTACACTTTATGGAGGGATCGAGGGTCTAAAAGACCCTAGACCCCTCCACTACACTTCCCTGTATGCAAAACGCCGAAAACGGCATTTTTGCATACAGCCGTTTTTCAAATCTGCCGCCTTTTGCAGCACAGTAACCCGGAAGTGACGTCATGGACGCCGCCTCCGGGTTACGTCATCGGAGACCCGATCGATGCCGTTTCCGGCATTCATCGGGACTCCATCCAGCCGGCGGACGTGCCGGCTGGGTGCTCGGGGCTCCCGGTGGGACGGTAGCCCCGAGCAAAGCCGCGGAAGGCGGCGGGAGGGGGGGGACGTCCCCTCCCGCCCCCCCGGGTAACGATCGAGCGGCTCCCGAGCCGCATCGATCGTTACCGACGGAAAGCCGACCGTCGGCTTCAAACAACGGTACCGGGATGATGCCTCTAGCTAGAGGCATCATCCCGGTATAACCACTCAAAGTCAGCCGACGTAGAGGTTACGTGACTGGTAGTAAAGTGGTTAAATTTACGTATTCTACTTCTGTTAGTGTTCGAAATAGACTTCTCAGCTGTCACGATATTTCAGGAAAGTTGTTTATTACCAAACAACAAACATGCGAAACAAAACAAAACAAATGGACAGAATGATGTTACATGTCTTCAGAGTGTAGGATGTTCTTTTCTCCTCTCTGCTTATTCTGTAAATATAGTTGTCTTTTATACTGTATGTAAAGATAATGTCAGCAAAAAGTGTGTCCCAAGAAGGTAGTAATTCTAAATATAAAAGTATCACCCACTTTTGCATATATGGTTTGCTCTATAGTAAGACACATAACCCCACCTAACATACTAACATAGAAACTCAGAAAAGAAATACATACATAGCAAAAAAGCTTCTCTGTCCTTGAAAGACATACTGAAATAACCTTCAAAAACTAACATATTACATTATAACATTCATATGTATTTCAGAGACTTTTATCATTTAAAATAATATTAAACTCTAAATCTGTAGCAGGTTAGTTCACGTATCCAAGAGTCCTCATATAAATTTATTACATGATGGTACAGAACACCATCCCATCTAGCTCAAATGTTTCCGACAGCAGATACCAGATGCTGGAGAGGATGTGGACAACGGGGCACTTTTCTCCATTTGTGGTGGTCTTGTCCCAGGATTAGGGTCTTTTGGGAGTCCACAGCCCCATGGATCAGAAACATGACCTTACGACCCATAGAGAGCTCCCCCCTTCACTTTCTCTTCCATCCTCTTTTAAATTATGTAAAAGGAGTTTTACTCCCCACTTGCTCAATGCTGCCAAATCCCTGATTCCCAGGTTTTGGAAAAAAGCCACCTGTCCCTCCATTGTAGACTGGAAAAGGGAGGTGGATGCTACCATGGAGGCAGAACATTGGATATATACTGCTAAAGACCTATATGATAAATTTAAAGACATCTGGTCTGGCTGGATGTATTATTCCTCAGAGATCACAGCAGACCAACTATAACCCCCATATAATGATTGATAATATGATAGCCTTTGCCCCATACTCACTCCTCAATTTTGCCAGGCTCTGGCAAACTTCAGTCAGTGCTAGATCAAATCCCGTCCCCCGGGATCTGTTTCCCCTCCCTCCTTTTTTTTCTCTTTCCTTGTTCTCTCTCTTTCGTCTGTTTCTTTTCCATGGTTTTTTCTATGTTTTTTTTCATCCTTGATCGGCTACTTTTTTATTAACACCAAGGATATGTAGACAAAGCAACAGAATCGTGATTGTATCTGAAATGTTTCAGGTCTGCCTGTATATGCTGGCACTCCGGTGCTATCGGCCTTACTCAGGTTTATTATCCTTTTGTTCTCTCACACCCATGTTGACGATGGTGTGGGGATGGGGTGAAGACCTCTGCGACTTCCTTATTATGTTCTACACTAGACCTGTAATTTTTTTTTTGGCGATGACTTGTGACTTGATGACAGTAACTTGATCTAAATTACATCTTGCAGATCGTAGTAAGATTTAAAGTGGTTGTAAACCCCAGTCATGGAATTTGAGCTAAGCACGTGCATATCTGTAGTGTTTACTTGTCTCTCTCCAAAGCTCTAAGTGTCTTTTCTCTCTGGTGCTTCGTTTCTCTGTTATCGGCATGAGAAGTTTTCAGACACATGCGATAACATGAGCTAAAACTTTGTGTTGGGGAGGGAGATAAGCACGGAGCTTTTCTATTCAGAATACATCTCTGCATGTTCCTTCATTCCTCTGTCTATCTGGGGGGGGGGGGGGGTCCCTTTCCTCCAAGCAGCTCTCATACAGTGTCTCAGGCTCCGTTCACATGTCAGCGTACGGATCGCAGGCAGAACCGCCGCAGTTCCGCCCGTGATCCGGAGATTATTGCAAATCGCGGGACGCCTG
The DNA here is from genome assembly GCF_965119305.1 of Pelophylax lessonae. Classification (NCBI taxonomy): domain Eukaryota; kingdom Metazoa; phylum Chordata; class Amphibia; order Anura; family Ranidae; genus Pelophylax; species Pelophylax lessonae. The sequence goes on from NC_138768.1 coordinate 272,689,915, forward strand.
TGCGTTGCCCGTTGATTTGCAATAGCCCCCCAAACGCTGAGCGATGTTGCCGCGATTTCCGCCTGCCGAATTGCGGTAACATCGCGCAAAAAAAATCGCGGGACGCATTACGCCCAAAAAAGTACAAGAGCTTCTTTGGAGCGTATTGCGTCCCGCAATTTTTTTTGCACGATGTTACCGCGATTCGGCAGGCGCAAATCGCGGCAACATCGCTCAGCGTTTGGGGGGCTATTGCAAATCAACGGGCAACGCACATGCGTCCCGCGATTTGCAATAATCTCCGGATCGCAGGCGGAACCGCGGCGGTTCTGCCCGCGATCCATACGCTGACATGTGAACGGAGCCTTAGAGCTGTTAACTGCAGTTTTCTACTTCCTTCTCTGTACTATTCACCGATCCATAGCGCTTTTATCACTTTGAAGGGTTGTAGGTAAGAGAAGACTGCAGTAAAACTAGTAAAACCTATGTAGGAGGATTTGTTTAATCTCTGTGTATCACCTGAGGCTATTTACTTCACTGGGTATATGTAAGGGTTTACATCCACTTTAATCTAATCTGCAGATCTTCACAGATATTCATCACAGACAAATATCAGATAGGTAAAAAAAAAAATCATAGTATATCTAGCTACAGCAATTACAAGTGCACAGAACAGAAACTAAACACACCTTGTAAAGAGAGTGACGCTAGCTATGCAAAACATCTCCTAGCTACAGTGAGGTAGGGACAAAATGATTTAAAGGCAAAGAACCAACAACTTTCTTTCTGTATTTATAGCATGCTTTTTTGCACTTTTTTCAGCAGTTGCACTTTTAAAACATATTTGTCATATTGAGAGTGTTATTTATTATTAGATTAGATTGGGTGCTTCACTATCATAAGTTAGATTTTTTGGGATCATAGATCTGCGCCGCTTGCTTTTTTATTTCAATATTACATAGTAGTTGAGGTTGAATAAAGACAATAGTCCATCCAGTTCAACCTGTGTAAGTGTGTGTATTTGTTTCCCAAACCCCTGAATGTTGTGATGTTTGAGATGTACGTCCAAGAGTCTTTTAAAAGTAGCCATACTTCCCGCAGTTACCACCATTTGTGGAAGAGAGTTTCCCAATTTTATTGCCCTTACTGTAAAAAAAACCCTTACGTAGCCTGAGGATAAATCGCTTCTCCTCTAATCGCATTGTGTGGCCACGTGTCCTCTTACATCCCTTGCGACTGAATAGTTTTTTTTCTATGCTGAGATCACCATTGAGGTATTTGTAAATCGCTATGATGTCCCCTCTCAGGAGTCTCTTCTCCAGGGAGAATAAATCAAGCGCTTGTAAACGCTTCTCATAATTAAGGCCCTCCAATCCCCCTCATCAGTTTAGTTGCCCTTCTCTGGGCTCCCTCCAGTTCCAACACATCCTTTATGAGGATTGGCGACCAGACTTGGAAAGAGTACTCCAGATTAGGGATGATCGAACTTTTGAAAAGTTCGGTTCGACCAGAACACCCGAATTTCAGGAAAGTTCGGTTCGGATTCCAGAACCCCATTGAAATCAATGGGACCCGAACTTCTGGAATCAAAAAACACCATTTTGAAGCCCTAAAACCCAATAAATGCCCCTAAAAAGTGCCTAGGGTTCTGGGTCATGCCCCAGGGACTATTAATCACACAAAAAAAAGTTCTTAAAAATTGTCGTTTTTGATAGAGAGCCAATTATTGAAAAAAAAAAAAAAGAGAGATTTCTTTGGATTTAGTGTCTGGGGGGTCTAAAAGGTGTACCTGTGAAGTTTCAGCTCTGTAGCATGTCCAGAACCAGAATTATAGCATACCAAACCTTCAAAAATGACTTTTTTGCTTAACCGCACCTTTCTTTTGCTCCTAATCAACGGCACAGCCAATGTGTATGATGGGGACATAATGCAGTGCACTGGGAACAAGATTAGAGTTTTTTTTGGAAAAAGGTGCTGTCTCTTTAAATGTGCATATAATTAACGGGTGTATTTCCACAATGGGGCTATTATTACCAAATGTTTTCAAGAAGTCCAAAGATGTATGTAGTTGCACTTTATTTCATGTAAAATGGTGTTTGGTGCACTTTAACTTGAATTCTCACAAGAAACAGACATATATGCACGGATACATTGAGAGTTAGGGTTAGGGGTAGGGGCCACAATGTAGTGCAGAGTGAACAAGATTAGAGATGTTTTGGATGAATACTGTTGTCTCTTGACTTTGAATAGAAGTAAAGGATGCTTAAAAATTGGGCCTTTGGTGGTGCCGACGATGCCTTGACACCATATCCCTATGAAAGTGCTGGTAATGAAGGCAATAATTGCCTTTGTAAGGAAAAAAATTACAATGATATGCATCTGTGTGACAGGTGCGCAAAAATTGTTGTTTGTGTCGGGATTCAAACCCATGACCAGCCACATCCCAGGCGGTAGCCCTGCTTACTAGGCTACCGTCCTCTCTGGACTTTCCTCCCTGAACATTCTTCCCTGAACATTCTTCCCTGAAGCCTATTATTCAACCTTAGTCTTGCCAAGCCTTGCTCATCACCCTTGATTCCTGACACCTGGTACTTCCCTATATCAGTCCAGCCCCGTGCACTCAAGCTTGCTGATTATTGAGCTCCTGAGCCCTGATCAAGCTTCTCCTCATCTGCTGCTCTATCTACTACCACAAATCCAACGCTGACCAGGAATTGACTACCGACTACTCTTCTGCTTTGTCCCTACCTACTGAACTGCTACCTCTGTTGCTGATCCGGATTGTCTGACCATGCTTACTGCTGCCTGCCCCGACCTTTGGCTCGTCTGACTTCTCTCTGGTTATCCCTTGTCTGCTCCTCCGCCTTCGGACCAAACCTGCACTCTGCCTGGCTGGGTGATCCTGAGGACCGCGTCCTGGTGTTAGCTTGCAGCGCAGTCTATCCCCACCATCAGGGGCTCTAGTGAAAACCAGCTATCACTTAGTTTCCGCACCTCAGGTGAACCCGTGTCCTCAGCAGAGTACTACCTGGTGTCCATCCGGCATCCAGCACCGCTACCACCGTAGCCAACCCGGATTATCTGACCAAGCCTCTGCCAGACTCCCTGCACCTACTATCGGCCTGCGGTCCTTGCCACTGGGCTCCACTCATACCTCCGGCCAGAAGTCCTCTGACTCAGGTGAGCCTGTAGGATTGTTACAGTTTGGGTGTTGGCGGAGCCATACCACTGTAAGCCCAAAGAGCTGGTGTTGAAGAAGGCGTAAAAATTATGAAGGTGTGCACATGTGGAACAGGTGTGCAAACATGGTAGTTTTGGTGTTGGTGCAGCCTCCCCACCATAACCCCAAAGAGCTGGTGTTGAAGGAGGCCCAAAAATTGTAAAGGTGTGCACCTGTGGAACAGGTTCGCAAACATGGTATTTTTTGTTTAGCATAGCCTCCCCACCTTAACCCCAAAGAGCTGGTGTTGAAGGAGGCCCAAAAATTGTAAAGGTGTGCACCTGTGGAACAGGTTCGCAAACATGGTAGTTTTTGTTTAGCATAGCCTCCCCACCATAACCCCAAAGAGCTGGTGTTGAAGGAGGCCCAAAAATTGTAAAGGTGTGCACCTGTGGAACAGGTTCGCAAACATGGTAGTTTTTGTTTAGCATAGCCTCCCCACCTTAACCCCAAAGAGCTGGTGTTGAAGGAGCCCCAAAAATTGTAAAGGTGTGCACCTGTGGAACAGGTTCGCAAACATGGTAGTTTTTGTTTAGCATAGCCTCCCCACCATAACCCCAAAGAGCTGGTGTTGAAGGAGGCCCAAAAATTGTAAAGGTGTGCACCTGTGGAACAGGTGCGCAAACATGGTAGTTTTTGTTATAACCAAAATGAGGTTCTGTGAACGTAAAGAGAATGAGAGGAGGGTTTGAGGGTGGCACCATGGTCCAGGCTTAAACTGAGGCTCAGCTGCCACATCACAACAATAGCCTAGTCTACAAGGTCTGCATCAGGTGCATCAAAGCTTGACACCCTTCTTGCCATCCTTAGCACATCCTGCATTCCCGAGTACGAGTTCAAAAACCGCTGTACCACGAGATTAAGGACATGCGCCAGGCATGGCACATGGGTTAACTTTCCCTGACGAAGGGCGGCCAGGAGGTTTGACCCATTATCAGTAACCACCATCCCTGGCTGCAGCTGGCGTGGTGTCAACCACCTCTGGGCCTGTGCCTGCAGAGCCCCAAGAATCTGAGGGGCAGTGTGCTGCCTGTCCCCTAGACACACAAGCTGCAGCACTGCGTGACACCTTTTGGCCTGAGACATAGAATAGCCCTTTGAACGTTTACGTGGTACCTCATCATATGCAAAGGACCATTCTGCAGAGGAGGGCATGGAGGAGGTAGAGGAGGAGGAGCAGGAGGGGGTAGAAGTGATCGATCTACCCGGATCAGCCACACCACCAGCTGTTTGCAGACGTGGGGGCAACACTGGCTGCAGCACAGAGCCCTGGCTACAATCCCTTCCGCTGGCAAGCAGTGTCACCCAGTGAGCAGTGACAGAAATGTACCGTCCCTGCCCATGTTTGCTTGACCAAGTGTCAGCCGTCAAGTGTATCTTACGGCTGACTGACTTGGCCAGGGACGACACTACATTGCCTTCCACATGTTGGTATAGGGATGGCAGGGCCTTACGGGCAAAGTAATGCCGACTTGGCACCTGCCACTGTGGAACTGCACATTTTGCGAAGTCACGGAAGGGAGTAGACTCTACCAGGTTAAATGGTAATAGTTGCAGAGCCAGTAGTTTAGCCAAACTACTGTTTAGACCAGTGGTTCTTAACCTTGTTGGAGGTACTGAACCCCACCAGCTTCATATGCGCATTCACCGAACCCTTCTTAATTGGAAAAATAAAATATGATTTTATGAGTCTAGTCTCGGGAGGGGCACTGCCAGAAAATAAGGTGTTGTTTAGAGAACTGAATTAAACGTATCATACAAAGTAAAATGTACAGAGGTCAGTAGTATGTAGGGCAGCGTACAGAGGTCAGTAGGCTGCAGGGCAGCGTACAGAGGTCAGTAGGCTGCAGGGCAGCGTACAGAGGTCAGTAGGCTGCAGGGCAGCGTACAGAGGTCAGTAGGCTGTAGGGCAGCGTACAGAGGTCAGTAGGCTGTAGGGCAGTGTGCAGTGGTCAGTAGTTTGCAGGGTAGTGTACAGTGCTCAGTAGTTTGTAGGGTAGTGTACAGTGCTCAGTAGTTTGTAGGGCAGTGTAGAAAGGTCAGTAGGGGGTCAGTAGTTTTTAGGGCGGTGTAGAAAGGTCAGTAGGATGTAGGGCAGTGTACAGAGGCCAGTAGCATGTATGGCAGTCTATACGGGTCAGTTGATTGTAGGGAAGGATAGAGTGGTCAGTAGGCTGTAGGATGGTGTACAGAGAATAGGGCAGAGGACAGGAGTTGACAGGACAGAGGATAGGACAGTGTACAGGGATCAGTAAAGCCACACACCATGGGGCTGGGAGGGCACACACCAGGGGAGGGTCAGGAGGGCACACACTGGGGGGGGGGGTCACGAGGGCACACACCGGGGGGTTATGAGGGCACACACCAGGGGGTTGGAAGGGCATACACTGGGGGGAGGGTCAGGAGGACACACACTGTGGGGGAGGGTAGTGAGGGCACACACCAGTGGAGAGTCAGGAGGCCACACACTGGGTGTCAGGAGGGCACACATCAGTGGTTGGGAGGGCACACACTGGGGGAGCCAGGAGGGCACACACTAGGGGAGCCAGGAGGGCACACACTGGGGGGGTTTGGGAGGGCATACCATGGGATGTCAGGAGGACACACACTGGGGGGGAGGTGTTGGGAGGGCATACCATGGGGTATCAGGAGGGCACACACCAGGGGGCATTCACAATGCTTATTGAGCTAAATGAAAAGGACATGCATTTCCATTTGTCAGCTAACAGCACCTCTATGCTAAGCTGCAGTAACTCAGCAGACTTAGCATAGAGGTGCTTGCAAACTAATCCACCATGTACAGCTAGCTGAGCCTACCTCGAGGAACATTCACTCGGCTCCCTCTGCTCAGCTGCTCACACTTCCCTCTTCCAGGCGGGCGCGATCTCCGTGGTCAGGTACATACCCATCCCGCCCACTCAAGCAGCAAGCAGCCTGCAGGAGATAGGCTGGAAACCTGCTGGGGGAGGTACAGGGGGCAGAGCGTCAAGTGTCTATGTGTAATGGCTGTGAGTCGTCCCGACCGCAGCTCTGATTTCCCGGGGGGTTGGCCTCACAATCAGTAATATTTTCTCGGGGGGAGCAATTGCCCTGTTGCCCCCCCCCCCCGCCGAACCCCTGAGACTGACTTACCGAACCCCTGGGGTTCGATCGAACCCAGGTTAAGAACCACTGGTTTAGACGCTGGGCATGTGGGTGGCTGGGAGTATACATTTTTTTTCGTTCCAGCATGTGTGGAATCGAAATTTGGCGTCTAGATGTTACAGCTGGTGGTGTGCTGGAGGTAGATGCAACACTGCCTGCTATATCATCATCCCTGTCAGTGGAGGCTGCCAACAGGTGACGAGTGACTATAGCAGGGCCAGGAACAGACTGATGTGCAGGTGGAGCAGGTGGAGCAGATGGAGCATGAGGAGGAGCGCGAGAAGGACTAGGAGGACGACTGACCGATCTTTGGCCCTTTTGTGGGTTCTTTAAATGCTCCTGCCAACGGGCCGAGTGGTGGGTTGTCAAATGCCTGTTTAGGCAGCTTGTACCCAGGTGGTTGACATTTTTGCCACGTTTTATACCCTTCTTACAAATCTTGCAGATCGCAACTGTTTTGTCTGCATAGGATGTCTCAAAAAAGGCCCAGCAAGATGAGGTGTGTATAGTGGCCCGGGAGACAACAGGTGCGGCCTTAGATGGAGCGGGCCGTCTGCTCTCCCCTCTTGCTTGCTCTGCCTCCTCCTCAACCTCAGACCCAACATCTGACTCCATCAAAGACTGAGCATCAGGCCTGGCCTGGGAGACAACAGGTGCGGCCTTAGATGGAGCGGGCCATCTGCTCTCCCCTCTTGCTTGCTCTGCCTCCTCCTCAACCTCAGACCCAACATCTGACTCCATCAAAGACTGAGCATCAGGCCTGGCCCGGGAGACAACAGGTGCGGCCTTAGATGGAGCGGGCAGTCTGCTCTCCCCTCTTGTTTGCTCTGCCTCCTCCTCAAACTCAGACCCAAAATCAGACTCCATAAAGGACTGAGAATCAGGCTGGAGTAGATGGCGGACACTGTGGTCAAACAGCTCAGCTGACTCCTCTGTCATGTCTGAAGTTGGGTCTAAGGGAGGACGTGAGGTGGACATGGACTCATCTGTATTTGTTCTGCCAACTGCAGAAGACTGACCACTTTTCTCTGCCTGGGTCACTGTAGTTGCAGATGATGCAGATGATGAGGGTTTGGTCATATAGTCCACCACCTCCTGTACATACTGTGGACGTATAGCTTGGCCACTGCCGGAGAACAATCCAAATGGTGGCCTGGCTGAGGACTGACCACCACGTCCACCCCTGCCTCTAGACACCCTAGAACAGTGGTTCTTAACCTTGTTGGAGGTACTGAACCCCACCAGCTTCATATGCGCACTCACCGAACCCTTCTTAATTGGAAAAATAAAATATGATTTTATGAGTCTAGTCTCGGGAGGGGCACTGCCAGAAAATAAGGTGTTGTTTAGAGAACTGAATTAAACGTATCATACAAAGTAAAATGTACAGAGGTCAGTAGTATGTAGGGCAGCGTACAGAGGTCAGTAGGCTGCAGGGCAGCGTACAGAGGTCAGTAGGCTGCAGGGCAGCGTACAGAGGTCAGTAGGCTGCAGGGCAGCGTACAGAGGTCAGTAGGCTGTAGGGCAGTGTGCAGTGGTCAGTAGTTTGCAGGGTAGTGTACAGTGCTCAGTAGTTTGTAGGGTAGTGTACAGTGCTCAGTAGTTTGTAGGGCAGTGTAGAAAGGTCAGTAGGGGGTCAGTAGTTTTTAGGGCGGTGTAGAAAGGTCAGTAGGATGTAGGGCAGTGTACAGAGGCCAGTAGCATGTATGGCAGTCTATACGGGTCAGTTGATTGTAGGGAAGGATAGAGTGGTCAGTAGGCTGTAGGATGGTATACAGAGAATAGGGCAGAGGACAGGAGTTGACAGGACAGAGGATAGGACAGTGTACAGGGATCAGTAAAGCCACACACCATGGGGCTGGGAGGGCACACACCAGGGGAGGGTCAGGAGGGCACACACTGGGGGGGGGGGTCAGGAGGGCACACACCGGGGGGTTATGAGGGCACACACCAGGGGGTTGGAAGGGCATACACTGGGGGGAGGGTCAGGAGGACACACACTGTGGGGGAGGGTAGTGAGGGCACACACCAGTGGAGAGTCAGGAGGCCACACACTGGGTGTCAGGAGGGCACACATCAGTGGTTGGGAGGGCACACACTGGGGGAGCCAGGAGGGCACACACTAGGGGAGCCAGGAGGGCACACACTGGGGGGGTTTGGGAGGGCATACCATGGGATGTCAGGAGGACACACACTGGGGGGGAGGTGTTGGGAGGGCATACCATGGGGTATCAGGAGGGCACACACCAGGGGGCATTCACAATGCTTATTGAGCTAAATGAAAAGGACATGCATTTCCATTTGTCAGCTAACAGCACCTCTATGCTAAGCTGCAGTAACTCAGCAGACTTAGCATAGAGGTGCTTGCAAACTAATCCACCATGTACAGCTAGCTGAGCCTACCTCGAGGAACATTCACTCGGCTCCCTCTGCTCAGCTGCTCACACTTCCCTCTTCCAGGCGGGCGCGATCTCCGTGGTCAGGTACATACCCATCCCGCCCACTCAAGCAGCAAGCAGCCTGCAGGAGATAGGCTGGAAACCTGCTGGGGGAGGTACAGGGGGCAGAGCGTCAAGTGTCTATGTGTAATGGCTGTGAGTCGTCCCGACCGCAGCTCTGATTTCCCGGGGGGTTGGCCTCACAATCAGTAATATTTTCTCGGGGGGAGCAATTGCCCTGTTGCCCCCCCCCCGCCGAACCCCTGAGACTGACTTACCGAACCCCTGGGGTTCGATCGAACCCAGGTTAAGAACCACTGCCCTAGAAGCTGTGCCCCTTTCCGCAGCAGGGCCATGTATGCCTTTTCTTGGTCTACCAGGCATATTTGTCACTGATGCGTTGGCAACTGTGTGCGGTGAAAAACGCACACTGCTATGCGACCCACAGTTGTCGCTGGATACAGCACAGCAGATGTGTCACGCACAGTAGCAAAGCCTTTTGTACAGTGGACCTAAGCTTTGAACAACAGGCGTTAAGTTGTCACTGATGCGTTGGCAACTGTGTGCGGTGAAAAACGCACACTGCTATGCGACCCACAGTTGTCGCTGGATACAGCACAGCAGATGTGTCACGCACAGTAGCAAAGCCTTTTGCACAGTGGACCTAACGCTTTGAACAACAGGCGTTAAGTTGTTACTGATGCGTTGGCAACTGTGTGCGGTGAAAAACGCACACTGCTATGCGACCCACAGTTGTCGCTGGATACAGCACAGCAGATGCGTGTCACGCACAGTTGCAAAGGCTTTTGCACAGTGGACCTAACGCTTTGAACAACAGGTGTTAAGTTGTCACTGATGCGTTGGCAACTGTGTGCGGTGAAAAACGCACACTGCTATGCGACCCACAGTTGTCGCTGGATACAGCACAGCAGATGCGTGTCACGCACAGTAGCAAAGCCTTTTGCACAGTGGACCTAACGCTTTGAACAACAGGCGTTAAGTTGTCACTGATGCATTGGCAACTGTGTGCGGTGAAAAACGCACACTGCTATGCGACCCACAGTTGTCGCTGGATACAGCACAGCAGATGCGTGTCACGCACAGTAGCAAAGCCTTTTGCACAGTGGACCTAACGCTTTGAACAACAGGCGTTAGGTTGTCACTGATGCATTGGCAACTGTGTGCGCTGAAAAACGCACACTGCTATGCGACCCACAGTTGTCGCTGGATACAGCACAGCAGATGCGTGTCACACACAGTTGCAAAGGCTTTTGCACAGTGGACCTAACGCTTTGAACAACAGGCGTTAGGTTGTCACTGATGCGTTGGCAACTGTGTGCGGTGAAAAATGCACACTGCTATGCGACCCACAGTTGTCGCTGGATACAGCACAGCAGATGCGTGTCATGCACAGTTGCAAAGGCTTTTGTACAGTGCACCTAACGCTTTGAACAACAGGCGTTAAGTTGTCACTGTATTTTGCTGCCTAGCAAGCACGTATACCTGCTGTGATACAGCAGCACTGTGCAACGTGCTCACTAAACAGAACCCTCACACTTTCACTTTCCCTACAGAAACTCAATTATTAAATATAACTAATGTAGTACAAAGTTCCCTAACTACACTAGATATCCCTTTCCACTAAATAGAAAGCTCCATACAGCAGAAGACTGACACTGTCCCTTAAGTTTTTTTTTTTTTTTGTAACTCTAAGAACCAGCACAATCGCTGTATCTAACTACACTGGCTGTAAGCTAAATACAATTCTGCTATATGGAGCTTTAGAACCACTCGATATGTAGAAAATGTAGTGTAGCAAAGCAGGAGTCAGAACTGCTTCAACTCTCTTCAACAGGCTCTGGATCACTGTGCTAGGGGTTAGGCGGGGCTATCTTATATAGTGTGGGGCGTATTCACTCCTGATTGGCCTCTGGTCCCCGTAGTCACTCCAATCACGTTCCTAGGAGACTCCTGCCCCCTCATTGGCTTTTGCAGACATTTCTGGGCCAATCATGGGCTTTTAAAGCCCAGTTCCTGTCCCAGTGCATTTTGGGCGGTTCTGGTGGCCGAATACCAAACTTTTACCGCAAAAAGTTCGGTATTCGGCCGAATATCGAACATCCAATGTTCGGGTCGAACCGATGGTCGACCCGAACCGTTCGATCATCCCTACTCCAGATGTGGCCGGACCATGGTTTTATAAAGTGGTAGGATTATAGCTTTAACTCTGGAATAAATCCCCTTCCTTATGCATGCTAATATTCTGCCGGCTTTGGCAGCTGCAGCTTGACATTGCATGCTATTGCTTAGTCTATCTTCTACTAAGACTCCCAGATCTTTCTCCATTCTTGATTCCCCCAGAGGTTCCCCCTCTAAAGCGTATTTTGCGTTTATGTTTTTAGTCCCTAAGTGCAGTACCTTACATTTCTCTACATTTCTCCACATTAAACCTCATTTGCCATGTAGTTGCCCACTCTATTTTGCTCAGGTCATTCTATAAGATTTCTATATCTTGATGAGAAGTTATTGCCCTGCTTATTTTTGTGTCAACCGCAAAAACTGAGATTGAGCTAATGATCCCACCCTCAATGCTATTTATGAATAAATTGAACAAAATTGGTCTAAGGACTGAGCCTTGGGGGACCCCACTCACCACTCAACACCAGTCTGAGTACGCGTTATTTATCACCACCGATTGGTGATTCACCAATATTCAGGTGGCAGTGATCCCCTTTTTGATCTTTGGGCTTCCCATCAATAGCCGAGGCGCTATATATATATATATATATATATATATATATATATATATAGATATATATATATATATATATATATATATATATATATATATATATATATATATATAATTTTTTTTTTTTTTTTTTTTAAGAACCAACAATGCATGTGTAACATCATATTTCCCGTTCACACCAGATGCATTCCGTTTTATTATATCAATGCATTCCCAGTGCAAAGACAGTAAATGCAATTTTAACACCATTGCATTGCGCTGAAGTCTGCTGAATAAAAAGTACTGCAGGCTACATTTTTATGCAACACAACACACATAAATATACTGTACATTAAAGCAACGCATTGTGACTTTGAGAGAAAAAAAAGAACATTTGCAGTTTTGGCCCCTCTAAAGAAACAAGTGATTAAATGTTAGCACACTCCTCCAAATTTAAATAAAGCTTGTACAAAATGCATTGCAACCCAAGAAAAATGCAAAACACATGTAAATGTGTTTGAGTTAATGCATGGGAAAATGTAAGGATTCTGGTGTGAGTGGGCCGCCCCAACTAAAGTTTTTAGTTATGTCAAATTGTTTTAGAAATACACTGTACAATGTAAAACTTGTCCTAATTCTTTTAAATATACTTTAGAAAAAAAGAAATAGAAGGAATCCAAGCTTAGACAAATGTTAATTATCAACTGATGTTCCTGAAACCTTTTAATTCCACAATGTGTGATTGTAGTAGCAAATGTGAAAATGATCTTCTCTTGATTTGATAAGCATATCGCATTAGATTGAAAATGTACATATAAAAAATGTCAGAATAATAAAATGAATTGTTAGAATTCAAAGTCAGAAGTTTTTACTATCTGATAAGTTCCTTCTTTATAAGATGGCACTGTCTTTAGCAATGGCCTCTGTAAATTTAGGGAAAAATCTACTGAACACTATAAAACCATAAAACATCTAAAGCTTTGATGAACAAAACTTTTTTGACAAATCTTCTTTCAGAGAAGGCTCTTCCTCAACTTCAGAATATTTTTTTCATCTGTAAGCATCTAGATATCATATTATGTTTTAAAACCGACTATTTAAGTGTATGTAAACAACCCATTCTGTTTAAAGCGGAGTTCCGGCCACAAAAAAATATTTTCAATGAAAATACCCCCGGGACAGTCAGGGCTAGTACATTCCACAATGGATAGCCTCTGATCTGTCCCGGTTCGCACTTACCTGCAAGAAGAAATACTCACATTTAAAATTTCTTCTCCAGCGTTGCCATCTCAGATGTGGGCAGCTGAAGCCAGTGCGATCCTCTTCTGCGTCCTCTTCCGTGTCCTCTTCTCCCAGAATGCGCCTGCACCGGCCCTGCTCTTCACTTCTGGTGTGGCGCCGCATTCCTCCACAGCTTCTGGGCATGCCCAGAAGCTGTTTAGCAGGGAATGCGGCGCCGCAGCGGAAGTGACGAGTGGGGGCCGTAGCCAGGGCATTGATTCCTGGGAGCGATGACGTTCAGCTCCCAGGAATCATTGCAAACCGGAAGTGACGACGCGGGCCGCCGCCGCCGAGGGAGGAAGTGGAAGAAAGGTGAGTATATTTTTCTACAATACAAGGTAAGTTTAAAAAAAAAAAATCGTAACTATCCATTTCCTTTTCAGGTGACCAAAAGCAAGCGGATGGCCACAAAATCGACATAATCGGAACTCTGCTCTGCTTTAAGATAGAAATAAAAGGCAAAACATTTTTGTATGGATATAAAAAAAACATTATAAATACCTTTTTTCCCTTTGTTTATAAGTTTACATTCCGTCTGATCTCAGCTGCATAAGAGCTGGGGGAAGGAGAAGCAGCATCACACTGAGCTTCGCAGTGAATGGCTTTGCAGGGGGGGGGGTGTCAAGACAAGTCTGATAATTGGTGGAGAGCTGGCTGAGTTCCCAGCATAGCTAGAGAACTGACCACAGTGGGTTCTGCTTATTGTGTTCAGTTTTTAATAGGAAAGCAAGGGGACTAGCAGGAACACAAGGGATAAAGGAAGCAATACAAAGAGAACCGAATAATTTCTCATGCAAGTAAATGGTACAGGAGGCACATATCAGGAATATGAAGTGTTGGGGTAACAAACACTATAAGTAATTTTCCTGTAACAGCCCCTTTTTCCCAGTCTCAGTTTCTTTGTATCTCCTCCTCAAAGTGATGCATTTTGGGCTCTCCTAGATGGTGGCAGGAGATCTCCTAGTTTTGCTTGTATCAGGGAGAGGTGAAATGTCCCTCTTGAAGCCACTCTAAATTTGTTCCTCCTTACCTCTAGCCCCACCAACCCTCCTCCTCAGCACCAGAACCCCAACTCTTCTCCTCCTCCTCACCACCAGCACTCCAACATTCCTCCTTACCAAAGGTGTGTGGAGGTCTATGGTCTGGCCCCGGAAATAGCACTCCGGAAACTTTTGACTTCTCATAGCCAGCAAGCTGGGGATAAGAGATATCAGATGAAGAGGAGGAGAAAAATGCTGCATTTGGAGTCCAAATAAATGTGTGTCTTGAATGAGGAGGAAAAAGGTCCACTTGGTGGTATATAGTCCTAGACATTCTTATATTTATTGAGGGAGTAGCCAAGTTGCATTGCCGCCCCTGGCCTGGTGAAGCAAACATGGATAGGGACAGCAATGCTGCTATGTGCCCTTGAGTAGGGAGAGGAAGAGGAAAAGACTGCATTAGGTGCTGAAATGTGCACCTTAAAGGAGGAGGAATAAGAAAAGGGCACATTATCAGACTTAACATTTGGTTACTAAGCACCTTTGAGTAGGTGGAGGTAAAGGGCATATGACAGTGGCAGTCCCAGGAATCTACTGCTGCTGCCAATATATGGCTTTGGCACTCTCATCCCCACCCTGAACAGAGATTGAGACTGAGAGTAATAGTCGTCTGTTATACAGTACATGCTGTCATGTGAGATAAAATATATAATAGTACTCTTCAGACAGAGTCAGCAGCTACAAATACTGTTGACTTTTAAGAAAAAGACACTTACCAACCCAAGGATCCAGTACTGTTCTCAAAGCTCTTCACCCCACCCACAGGGCTTAGTCATATGACTTAGTCAATCGCACTCACCTTGTGACTTTTTACAAAGTTATAAAGTTGCAATCTGATCACTGCGGACAGAAGACCAAGGATATGGATAAGACGGTACAAACCCCCACCCCATAGTACCTTTGGCGCCACAGCTATCTCTGACACTGGGTGCGTGGCACCTGTCAGGTTGACAGTTGCTGTACACACAAAGTGCTGCAGCCTTTGCTGCTGCCAGATGTCAGAGCTCAGGGACAGTGGCAGTTCAGAGTAGCTTCCCCTTGGCTCCAGTCGCATAATCCAGTTGAGGGAGGACTTCCCCCTCACTAAGCTCACTTTCAACTGCTTGGTCTTGTGAGTGTATTACATGGAGGGGGGGGGGGCACTTGGGGAAAGACTTGTACTGGGGGAGGGAGACCTGTACCGGGGGATGGAGATCTGTATGAAGGGAGTGATCTGTGCTGGGGGGGAGATATGTATCAGGTGACATATGTACTGGAGGGGGATTTTGGTTTTGGCTTATGGGGGGCAATAGATTTTGTTGTATGCTGTCTACTGACCTGTGCATTTAACTCTCTTGATCCCCTGTTTACATTACACATTCCCAAGCCCTGCACTATGCTGTGCATGTTATACTTCTGAATACAAATGTGGGTGCGCTAGATATGGATAAAGCTGCTACCTGAACTTATACCAAGTGAAAATAATGTTAAAAAAATAGGTGCGCTAAACAATTCTGATAAGTGAATACCATAAAAAAAAGTGAACACACAATGGATGTACAAATACACAATCAATGAATCATGATAACCGTGATATAGTGAAAACCTGGAAGCTTAAAATATAGAAGCTCAAATAAGTGCAAAAATTAATAGGAGTCCATAAAGTCCAGTTAAGAGGTTTTCACCAAGGTGTATCGTGTAATGTGAAAAATCAACTTCAAGTGATGTCTCCCGTGCTATAAAACAGTGATTCCCACCACTGACAGGCTTTCCTCCTTACCAGATAGGATAAGGTTAGGTGCAGAGTAAAAACTCAATTGAGCCGGTTGGAAAGGAGGAAATTTCCACTGTAGTTCCACCCTATGATAGGACCTAAATGGCCTCTTACCAGATAGCGTATGAATCGAGGGCACTGGATAATCTCCTGAATGGATCTCTCTTCAATAGAACGGATATCAGTAGTCTCCTCCGCTAAACCTGTACGTCCGTTTCCTTATAATACTCCCCATGATGTCATGTGAGGAAAGGAATAGGCAGACAATAGTGTAATACCCCCGAGAAATTTAATGAGAAAAAGGTGATGCACTTACATCGGTTGCGGGGAAACAAACAGAGTATCCAATGGTACGCCTATGCCCGGCTGCAGATCGGGCAATGCGTGACGTCTGTGGCGGCGCCTGTCTGTGACAGGCTTTCCTCCTTACCTATCTGGTAAGGAGGAAAGCCTGTCGGTGGTGGGAATCACTGTTTTATAGCACGGGAGACATCACTTGAAGTTGATTTTTCACAATACACGATACACCTTGGTGAAAACCTCTTAACTGGACTTTATGGACTCCTATTAATTTTTGCACTTATTTGAGCTTCTATATTTTAAGCTTCCAGTTTTTCACTATATCACGGTTATCATGATTCATTGATTGTGTATTTGTACATCCATTGTGTGTTCACTCATGTTATACTCCTGACCCCTGCACTCTAAATTGTACAACCATCGGTGGCAGTATTCAGTGACTATAGTTATGAAGTTAGGTTGGCTATATACAGAAAATATGTAATGGAAGTGATTTTTTTTTTTTTTTTTTTTAAATGAGTGTACTGAGGTTTATACGTGTCTTTTAGATGCCCACTTGTGGTACAGTTAATTACAGCATATTCGTCCCATCCCACAACAATTTTGCAATACCCACAATTCACTGCAGTGCACTGCCTGTCCCAACTAAAGCTGAACCCTAATTTAGCCCCCGGGGAGAAATTATCTATGGCTTTGGAAAAGACAAAGGAAGTTCTTCCTCCTGCAGCAGACTAATAACATCCTCTCAGCCTAGGCAAAGTCAAATGGAACTAAAAGACTGCTGTTTAAAAGAAAAAGGGTACAGCTTTTTTCCAAAATAATTTGTTTCCCTATGTTATGACATGTCAGGAATTTAGGAATGCAAGCTTGTAAAGATACTGTACGGTTTAACTCTTGTGCCATCATGTGCTTCAGATTACAATGCTGCTGCAGGATAAACCAAATTCCTCCACATTTGTATGAAAATGTCAAACACTGATTATGGAAATGTTTTGAATTGTAATTCTCTACAGCTTGGTAATCACAATACAAAAATGCTTAAACTAGAATATAAACAGAACATAAGCTGCAGACACTTCCAAAAAATTTCTGGTGGATAATGAAAAATATTTTCTGACTGTAAACATTTTTTTTTTTTTTTTATGAAGTTCAATTTCAGTTTACGACTCCCTCTGCTTAGCCAGTTTAAATTTCTTCATATGCAGGATGAAATGCACATTATGTATTTGAAAAAGCACCCCCTCAACTATACATTTTCCTTAGGGAAAACGTTGATTAAAATATTCAAGATTTTGTACAAACCACAATACCACAGCACCTATACAATATTTATCATATTTATATATTTTTTTTTTATTAAGAACAGAAAAAAATGTTTTATTGGACACAAACACAAAAGATCTTCCAAAATTTGCATTAAAGATAAGGTTTAAGCTTCTTATTTTTAGCATTGTCTAGTTTCTTCTCCATAGTCAACAAAAGATGTCTTCCATACCATTCCTGGCAAAATCTTCCAAGTGCCCACTTATTTTTTCTGGTGCCCCTAATTGAGGTAGTCATACCGTAAATAGATGGGTAAGTCCAACAGTCCTTGGTAAACAAGACTCCATACCCCCGGACCCTGATTGGGCTCCCATAAGGGGTGGCTTAGTGCAATCAGTTCCCATTTCTAGCAGCATCTTGTTCCTGTAAGTGGGGAGACCTGGAACCAAACCTCAAGAGGTGGTCCCCCTCTCTTTTTATATGTTTGCTGTGCCAGTGGGCAGTACTTCCTCCAAAAAGCAGGGGAAAACCTGGCCAGCAATGTTAACACTTACCCTCCAGGTAGTACCACCTCAGCCAGGCAAACATGAGTTACTAGTAAAAATACAATCATATTGGTATAAACAGTTTCACAACAACATGCAAATAAGTAACCAGAACTAAAATAATTAAAACATATGGAATAAACAAATAATAGAGAATACACTTGCTTGCACACACATGCACTCTGCAATCCCAATTTAATTTGTCAGCGTTCATATGCCAAATTCCAGAGGGTGGGGGGTTAAAGTGTTACTAAACCCACAACAGTAAAATCAGTTTGTATATGCAGTAAAGCATGTTTGTTATACTCACTGTGAAACCTAAGGGGTTAATCCTTTGCATTGTGTATAAAGGCTGTTTAATCATGTCTCTCTGATCCTCCCCTTCTTTCACTGTCTCCCAAAAAATAACCTGATATTTAAAAAGCCAGGGGACGGGCTGCACATGCTCAGTTTGGTGTGTATTGCTAAAGAGTTTTTTTTTTTTTTCTTGGGAGGGTGCATGTGATCAGCACTGTCCAGACAGAGGATCAGGGGAGAATGAAAACTCCTCCTAAAAACTTTACAAGGAATTGATACAAGTCACAAGGCTGCTACATACTGCTGATGAGAAAAGTTATTTCTTCCACTAAAATAATTAAAAATTAATTTCCAAATTCTGTGTATTGTGGGAGACCACTGGGTTTAGTAACACTTTAAGTGTTTGATACAAAAAAAAAAGATACTGTTTCCTTAAAGCATGATATAAAGCACAGGTGCTTGTGCTGTGTCATTTGGCCCCCTGTATCACCTAAACACCTGGCTGATCCTGACAGTTTTTACCCCCCCCTCCTTCCAGTAAACTGACCACAGTGTGTCATGGCTGCTGAGCCCTGACACCATGGTCAATGTACGTGCCTCCGTCATCCGCAGCCCTGCACTCTATCTCCTGTGTCCTCCTCTCCCCGCCTCCACTCCTGCTGCTCTCATATTTATTTTAAAATAATCCCATCCACTCTGTAATTTAACACTAAGTGCTCCTGTGACTGTTTTATAGAAAAAATATGTGATCTGTACCTATATCGGAGCGGCTCCCAGCGATCACGTGACTGCCAGGCTCTCTCCTCTCTTCCCCCTCCTCCCCAGCAGACATCAGCGGCAGTGCTCGGTCCCAACCGCTGGAGTTGTCAGTTGGGCAGAGGAAAGAGCCGAGGGATCAGCTGATCGCTGGGAGACGCTCTTATATAGGTATAGATCTACATATTTTACACAGGCACAGGAGCACTTAGTGTTATATTACAGAGTGGATTTGATTATTTTATAGTAGTGGCTTAACAACCACTTTAACAAAATAAGTTGGCAGGCAATTTACAAAATAAGGAGTTTATTTATATATTAATCCTGTGTAACTGCATGTACATTGCTTCTGTGAAAATAAGGAGACAATAGCGCATTATATCCACTAAATGGAGCTGGTAGTATTTAGTAAGTATTTATTTCCTGTGGTTATCAGCTCCATCTAGTGGCCATAATGTGGTTCTTTCCTGATTAACTCTATTCTATATGAATGCATAATATTTCACCTGGAGAGAAAATAGCCTAATAAGATTTGTTTATGCTCTCATTGGCACAGAACTAATGTACATGCTGCCTTTTTTTGCAGCTCTCACACCTCAAACTTGAAGCAGAGCCATCTCACGTGTACAGATACATTATATCCTGTATTATATGAATCATAAATGTAATACTAAATACCTTGTGTTTTCTGTAGATGTTGGAAATTCTACGTACTGCTAGCTCTTTTTCAGTATGTGAATCTTTAAAAGAGCTGAGTGCCGAGCTTGTTATGTCCCATCTGAAATAAGCAGAGAATTTTAGCTTATTAAACAGGCCTCCTTGGCTTGGCAGCAATGATTTGGCATCAACTGTCTTCACCTTTGAGCTTATTAGCACTGAGGCATGAAGAGAACTGGACTTTATGCAATGAAGATAATGCACCCGTTGCTATGGTCACATCTCCCCTGCAGCTAATCCTAATCACACACTTCTCACCTCTTACCCCAACAGCTCTGAAAGATACAAGTGTGAAAGCTGCAAACCCCAGCCAAGCACTAAGAACACTTTCCCATGGAAGCTTCTAGACGCACTAAGGGGTTATATATACACAGGTGTCTACAGCAAAGAACATTTTTCTAGAACATTATTTTTTGATTGGATTAATGGTCACCAAATCTCTCCCTATCGTATTATTAGTAGACAATGCACCCCTTCACAGAAGCTGCAGCTATGCATAACATTGGTTTTCTAAGAAAACAAATGATTGCTTTGGGTTCTTGTTTGAAGTATGTTTCACAGGGATTAGCGTGAACCACAAACCAGCCGACAAATCAGAATATTCTGCTGTTTCTATTGTATGTTAATCCAGCCAAAAGAGAAACAGTTGACAATAAAAGATCTCCACCTAAAATTTCTGTTTTTGGAAAAGGGCTAATGGAGACAGACTCCATTATAATGGCGCAGGAAACTGTTGGGAAAGTCAAAACAGATAGACCTGAAAAAAAAAAAACCTATGTCAGTTTTCATTTCAGAGTGAAATTGAGACTGGCACAGAGTCTGGAACTAATTAACAGAGGGAATGTGGCAGTTTTACATACTGTATAGAAAACTGTCGCTGCGTCTAAACTGAATAGGCCCTTATGTTTTGATACTGCCCTACATAGAAATTTGAAATTTACTGTATATTATTTGAAGCTATGTAAATTGTTTAGGATTTTTGTATCATGCAATATGTCTAAATTGATAAGCTGCCTTATTGTACATTGGATGTGAACTTTTCTATTGTCTTTCTGTCAGGACCAGGATCTGAGCCCAAGGCCTCTGCTGCATCTGGTAGTGGCTCTTCTTACTGAGATGCTGGACAGCACCTTGTCTGATTTATTAATCTTTGCTAGAAATACTTTTCATAGTAGAAATTGGAGGTTCCTCAGCTCGTACGATACAAAAGGTATTTTCACAAGGTAAAGGTAAACATTAAGCAACAGAAATGGTTGAGTTTCAAAGAAGGAGAGAGAGAGAGATATGACAGATGTTACATACCTTCAGAGTGTAGAAACTCCTCTCTCTCTCTCTCTAAACAACATCTAACATAGTACTGTAGTACATTTATACTGAATGTAAAGATGATGCAAGCATTTTAAACTCTCAAGTAAGGTTGCATGACTATATATAAAAGTAACACCAACTCTTGCATATATGGTTTGAATCTATAGTAAGACACATAACCAGAGGCGGCTCTAGGCTTTGTGAGGCCTAAGGCAAAACTTGGACATGAGGCCCCACTCACGCCCATAATGGGAAAAATAATTCAAGCGATAAAAATTAACTGCATAAATTGCATATATTAAGAGCCTTCACCTTTGTACTATGAATTCACAGTTTATAGAATTTTCTCTAACCAATTCTTCTTTAATCAAAGATCATTAAACATCAGGTATGTATGTATATATATATATATATATATATATATATATATATGTCTGCTCTTTCATCACAGTCCCTAGCATTTCCCTATAGGTCATGATTCCCTGAGTCCCTCCTTACATCAGAGTTCAGTGTCCCCCCTTACATAAGAGTTCTCCTTTAAATCAGATTCCCCCAGCATCTCCTCCTTACATCAGAGTCCACAGAATTCCTCTTTACATTAGAGTCCCCCTCTTAAATCAAATTTCACAGAGCCCCCTTTACATCAGAGTCTCCAGAGTTTCCCCCTTACACTGTAAGAGGGAAGTCTGAAGACTCTGATGTAGAAGGAGTTCTGGGAACCCTGATTTAGGGGGGAATGTTGGAGACTCTGAAGTAAGGGGATTTCTGGGAACCCCGATTTAAGGGGGAATGCTGGAGACTCTGATGTAAGGAGAGTTCTGGGAACCCTGATTTGAGGGGGAAAGCTGGGGACTCAGGTGTAAAAAGGAACTCTGTGGTCACCAAAGCTCCCCCTTGCTTTAGAGTTTCCAGAGACCCCCTTACACTTCCCTTCCTCAGTCCACCACAGTCTAGGGCACGACAAGTCCCACTGCAGAAGGCTGCCATACCTGAGTCCCCACAGAGGGCACTGTAAATTCCAGTATAGTGCACTGCCATTCCTCCCTGAGGAATAGAAGCCTGCTATGCTAAGACTTGTAGTGCCCTCTGTGGGGACTAAGGCATGGCAGCCTGCTATTCTGGAACTTGTAGTGCCCTCTGTGAGGGACTGAGGATTCCTCAGTCCTCCACATTCTAGGGCACTATAAGTCCCAGCATAGTGGGCTGTCATTCCTCAGTCCCTCACAGCTGGGGGGGAAAACAACTGAGTTAAACATCTAAAGGACAACTCCAACCAAAACTACCAATAATGTACAGAGTCCATATGCTATATAATGTCACAGCCCGCTACCCCTCACCTTCCACCTCAGGTGCTGTCATTGTGTAGTGCAAAGGGCTCTAGCTCCACCATGTTTGGCTTTGATGTCAGATATGCAGGACTGGCTAAGCTCCACTCTCTTCCCTGGCAACTGACTCTGGCGTCACGGGGGGCCTCTCCTCCTCCCCCAACCACCCAGGGGCCCTCTCCTTCTCCCCCAGCCACCCAGGGGCCCTCTCCTTCTTCCCCAGCCACCCAGGGGCCCCTCTCCTTTTCCTCCAGCCACCCAGGGGCCCCTCTCCTTCTCCTCCAGCCACTCAAGGGCCCTCTCCTTCTCCTCCAGCCACTCAGGGGCCCTCTCCTTCTCCTCCAGCCACCCAGGGGCCCTCTCCTTCTCCTCCAGCCATCCAGGGTCCCTCTCCTTCTCCTCCTCCAGCCACCCAGGGTCCCTCTCCTTCTCCTCCTCCAGCCACCCAGGGTCCCTCTCCTTCTCCTCCAGCCACCCAGGGGCCCTCTCCTTCTCCTCCAGCCACCCAGGGGCCCTCTCCTCCTCCAGCCACCCAGGGTCCATGTCCTTCCCCCCCCCAGCCACCCAGGGTCGTTCTCCTTCTCCCCCAGCCACGCAGGGGCCCTCTCCTTCTCCCCCAGCCACCCATGGGGTCCTCTCCTTCTCCCCTCAGCCACCCAGGGGCCCTCTCCTTCTCCCCCAGCCACCCAGGGGCCCTCTCCTTCCCCCCAGCTACCCAGGGGCCCTCTCCTTCTCCCCCAGCCACCCAGGGGCCATCTACTTCTCCCCCAGCCACCCAGGGGCCCTCTCCCCCAGCCACCAAGGGGGCCCTCTCCCCAAGCTACCCAGGGGCTCTCTCCTTCTCCTCCAGCCACTCAGGGGCCCTTTCCTTCTTCTCCTCCAGGTAACCCAGGGGCCCTCTCCTTCTCCCCCAGCCGCCCAGGGGCCATCTTCTTCTCCCACAGCCACCCAGGGGCCCTCTCCTCCTCCCTCAGCCACCCAGGGGCCCTCTCCTCCTCCCTCAGCCACCCAGGGGCCCTCTTCTCCTCCCTCAGCCACCCAGGGGCCCTCTTCTCCTCCCTCAGCCACCCAGGGGCCCTCTGCTTCTCCCTCAGCCACCCAGGGGCCCTCTCCTTTTCCCTCAGCCACCCAGGGGCCCTCTCCTTCTCCTTCAGCCACCCAGGGGCTACTCACCCCCTTTGCGTAGTAGACACCACAAATCTATGACCAGCCTGCAGAGTGACAAGTCGGGGCCTGGTTACCTATATGTTCCTAGGCCAGGGCAGAGCTCTCCTCCCAGAGCAACAACCGATGATAGCAGAGTGAGCTGACCGGGCAGTCACTTCCTACTGATGCAGGTACACGCCCACCGATTCCTCCACATCTTGGGATTACATGATCAGACGGCCAATCCCCAGGCAGAGAAGGCAGGGTAACTGTCAGCAGACAACAGACACCTAGCAGCCGCAGTGAAGGGACTGCAGCACACTGCTGCAACTTTTATATCCGAGGATTTAAATCTTTTACTTTGGAGATTTCCCTGACTGCGCCCTGCTAAATGTTGTCGCTCCGCCACTGGCCATGAGGCCCCTGTAGGTGCGAGGCCTTAGGCGACCGCCTAATTTGCCTAATTAGAGAGCCGCCTATGCACATAACTCCTCCTAACATACTGACATAGGAACTCAGAACAGAAATAGATACGTAGCAAAATGGCTTCTCTGTCCTTGACAAAGACATATTGGAGTAGCCAAAACTAACATATTACATTATAACAGTGTTTCTCAACTGCGGGCCTTAGGGAACACTAACAGGACAGGTTTGCAAGATAACTGAAATACATCACAGGTGAAATCATTTGTTGCCCAGTGATTGCAGTATTCTATTCTTTATCTCACCATGGTAATACTTAAAATCTGGCCTGTTAGTGTGCCCTGAGGACCTGAGTTGAGAAACACTGCATTATAACATTCATATATATTTCAGAGACTTTTATCATTTAAAATAAAATAAACTCATCTCTAACACTCTTGGCTTGTTTCCAGGGAACCTTGAACTCCTTGCTCATCCCATGAACTTCCTATTTAAACCATGTCTTTGCGATTCCTGTTTGCCATATGATTGTGCTGTCTCCATCTGATATGTTGCTCTTTTGCGTACCTGTCATCTCCACTGCCACTCATTACTGACCTTTGTCTTGTTCTTCTGCTTCATTCCTACCTGCTAAATCTGCCATTAGACCCTTACTTGCTCAACTCCAGGTAGGACTGCAAGCAGGTACACCCTGAATGCCCGAGCCACATCCAAAGAATGTAAGGCAATCTCTTTAGGGTAATGATAATAAAATCAGGTGCACTAAACAGGTGTAATGGTGTTCTTCAAACGAGGAACATTAAATGATGCTTAAATCAAAAAGCAAGTATTCATTGATATAACACAACAAAAAATAAATGTGTTAACCAAACAGTGTACAAATCTTCTAAAACTGTTGAAATAATAGTGCACAATGCCAACAAAAAAATGTACACAATCCCAGATGCAAAATAAAGTCCAAGTAAGAATAATGAATGTCCGTGATAAGTGACAAAGCAGAACAACAGTGCTCCAGGTAACAGCCAGAAAACAACTTGATGTGTCTGATGTCCCATCACTGATACAGATTTCCTTCTTACCAGAGCTCAATAGTAAAAGGGCATATAGACAGACAAATCCAATGTGAAGACCCTCAAGTGGAGGAGAGAAAAATAGGTGAATATCTTCCCACACCTTCCACTTTACAGAGGATTGAGTGTAAGCAGATTGCAGATTTCCTTCCAATCCAAAGCAGCTCCTGAGTAGGGTTGAGCGAACACGGACTGTATTATTCGTGTTTGTACCGAATAATTGGATTTTTGTTACCCGAACACGGACCCGAAAACTTTACTGTATATTCGGGTAAAAATCCGTGCTCGGTCGTTTTATTTCCGGGTTTTGCATGCTTTGGCGCGCTTTTCATGGCGAGCTTTCAACAGCCAATCAACAAGCGTTTAACTGGTGTGCCTAAGCCATCCCAGCCATGCCTACAAATGTATCAGTAGCTGTGATTGGCCGTCTGAAGCATGTGACCAAGTCTTTATAAGTTCGAGGCAGCGCCGATGCGGCGTCATTCTGCTGTTTAGTTCAGGGAGAGAGCACACATTAACGTGCTGCCTGCTGATTAGGGACAGACAGGAAAAAAAAACATTTGTGTCCGGATAGAATTGAGGGACAGGTCGGAGTGTGTTAGGCAGGGCGAGTTGTAGGCATTTTAGGGAGAGAGTCTGCTGATTTTTAGGGTCAGTGTGTTCTACAAACTACAATCGATATTGCTGTGTGGGTTGGGGTTTGCAGTGACCGATCTACGATCTTAGCAATCCTTTTAGGGACAGAGTCTGCTGATTTTTAGGGTCAGTGTGTTCTACAAACTACAATCGATATTGCTGTGTGTGGTGGGGTTTGCAGTGACCGATCTACGATCTTATCAATCCTTTTAGGGAGAGAGTCTGCTGATTTTTAGGGTCAGTGTGTTCTACAAACTACAATCGATATTGCTGTGTGGGGTGGGGTTTGCAGTGACCGATCTACGATCTTAGCAATCCTTTTAGGGACAGAGTCTGCAGATTTTTAGGGTCAGACAGTGTGTTCTTCAAACTACAATCGATATTGCTGTGTGGGGTGGGGTTTGCAGTGACCGATCTACGATCTTATCAATCCTTTTAGGGAGAGAGTCTGCTGATTTTTAGGGTCAGTGTGTTCTACAAACTACAATCGATATTGCTGTGTGGTGTGGGATAGGAGATAGGCAGGTGTCAGTGGTCCACATCCATTTTGCTGTGTGTGGGCTGCAGTGAACACAATCTTTTTGGGCTGCAGTAAACACAATCTTTTTGGGGTGCAGTGAACACAATCTTTTTGGGGTACAGTGAACACAATCTTTTTGGGCTGCAGTAAACACAATCTTTTTGGGGTGCTGGCTGCTGATTAGGGACAGACAGGAAAAAAAAAACATTTGTGTCCGGATAGAATTGAGGGACAGGTCGGAGTGTGTTAGGCAGGGTGAGCTGTAGGCATTTTAGGGAGAGAGTCTGCTGATTTTTAGGGTCAGTGTGTTCTACAAACTACAATCGATATTGCTGTGTGGTGTGGTATAGGAGATAGGCAGGTGTCAGTGGTCCACATCCATTTTGCTGTGTGTGGGCTGCAGTGAACACAATCTTTTTGGGCTGCAGTAAACACAATCTTTTTGGGGTGCAGTGAACACAATCTTTTTGGGGTACAGTGAACACAATCTTTTTGGGCTGCAGTAAACACAATCTTTTTGGGGTGCTGGCTGCTGATTAGGGACAGACAGGAAAAAAAAAACATTTGTGTCCGGATAGAATTGAGGGACAGGTCGGAGTGTGTTAGGCAGGGTGAGCTGTAGGCATTTTAGGGAGAGAGTCTGCTGATTTTTAGGGTCAGTGTGTTCTACAAACTACAATCGATATTGCTGTGTGGTGTGGTATAGGAGATAGGCAGGTGTCAGTGGTCCACATCCATTTTGCTGTGTGTGGGCTGCAGTGAACACAATCTTTTTGGGGTGCAGTGAACACAATCTTTTTGGGGTGCAGTGAACACAATCTTTTTGGGGTGCAGTGAACACAATCTTTTTTGCCCACTGAGGAGGAGGGAGAAAAGTATTTTTCTATCAGGCACTGTGTGCAGCATTTTTCCTTCAGCTGTGCTGTGCTGAGTGACTGATCATACACTGCTGTGTTCAGTTCACATGTGCTAATATTGAGTGGTTTCAGAAATCATACACTTTTTTTCTATTCCACTATTCAATATACAGCCTTGGGTTAAAAAAATTAAATTGTGGCCTGCAGCAGAGCTGAATGATATTTGGGGTTTTTGGGGTTCATCTCATACTTCTGAAGATTTTTGGGTGCTGCCTGTTCCATACTCCTCCTACTCCTCATTCAGCCTTTTAGGGGTACAAACAATAGTAATTGGGGCCTAGTGTGCTTCTGTACGTGTGAGATACATACACTTTTTTTGATCATATTTCCTATTCCGCTATTCAATAAAAACCTTTGGGGATCAATTAAATTGCGGGATAGTTTGTGTTGGTACGTGTGAGATCCACCTTTCCAAGTTTTTGGAATTCATCTCATACTTCTGAAGATTTGAGGGTGCTGCCTGTTCCATACTCCTCCTACTCCTCATTCAGCCTTTTAGGGGTACAAACAATAGTAATTGGGGCCTAGTGTGCTTCTGTACGTGTGAGATACATACACTTTTTTTGATCATATTTCCTATTCCGCTATTCAATAAAAACCTTTGGGGATCAATTAAATTGCAGGATAGTCTGTGTTGGTACGTGTGAGATCCACCTTTCCAAGTTTTTGGGGTTCATCTCATACTTCTGAAGATTTGAGGGTGCTGCCTGTTCCATACTCCTCCTACTCCTCATTCAGCCTTTTAGGGGTACAAACAATAGTAATTGGGGCCTAGTGTGGTTTTGTACGTGTGAGATACATACACTTTTTTTGATCATATTTCCTATTCCGCTATTCAATAAAAACCTTTGGGGATCAATTAAATTGTGGGATAGTTTGTGTTGGTACGTGTGAGATCCACCTTTCCAAGTTTTTGGGGTTCATCTCATACTTCTGAAGATTTGAGGGTGCTGCCTGTTCCATACTCCTCCTACTCCTCATTCAGCCTTTTAGGGGTACAAACAATAGTAATTGGGGCCTAGTGTGGTTTTGTACGTGTGAGATACATACACTTTTTTTGATCATATTTCCTATTCCGCTATTCAATAAAAACCTTTGGGGATCAATTAAATTGCGGGATAGTTTGTGTTGGTACGTGTGAGATCCACCTTTCCAAGTTTTTGGGGTTCATCTCCTACTTCTGAAGATTTGAGGGTGCTGCCTGTTCTATACTCCTCCTACTCCTCATTCAGCTTTTTAGGGGTACAAACAATAGTAATTGGGGCCTAGTGTGGTTTTGTACGTGTGAGATACATACACTTTTTTTTGATCATATTTCCTATTCCGCTATTCAATAAAAAACCTTTGGGGATCAATTAAATTGCGGGATAGTTTGTGTTGGTACGTGTGAGATCCACCTTTCCAAGTTTTTGGGGTTCATCTCATACTTCTGAAGATTTGATGGTGCTGCCTGTTCCATACTCCTCCTACTCCTCATTCAGCTTTTTAGGGGTACAAACAATAGTAATTGGGGCCTAGTGTGCTTCTGTACATGTGAGATACATACACTTTTTTTGATCATATTTCCTATTCCGCTATTCAATAAAAACCTTTGGGGATCAATTAAATTGCGGGATAGTTTGTGTTGGTACGTGTGAGATCCACCTTTCCAAGTTTTTGGGGTTCATCTCATACTTCTGAAGATTTGAGGGTGCTGCCTGTTCCATACTCCTCCTACTCCTCATTCAGCCTTTTAGGGGTACAAACAATAGTAATTGGGGCCTAGTATGCTTCTGTACGTGTGAGATACATACACTTTTTTTGATCATATTTCCTATTCCGCTATTCAATAAAAACCTTTGGGGATCAATTAAATTGCGGGATAGTTTGTGTTGGTACGTGTGAGATCCACCTTTCCAAGTTTTTGGGGTTCATCTCATACTTCTGAAGATTTGAGGGTGCTGCCTGTTCCATACTCCTCCTACTCCTCATTCAGCCTTTTAGGGGTACAAACAATAGTAATTGGGGCCTAGTGTGGTTTTGTACGTGTGAGATACACACACTTTTTTTGATCATATTTCCTATTCCGCTATTCAATAAAAACCTTTGGGGATCAATTAAATTGCGGGATAGTTTGTGTTGGTACGTGTGAGATCCAACTTTCCAAGTTTTTGGGGTTCATCTCATACTTCTGAAGATTTGAGGGTGCTGCCTGTTCCATACTCCTCCTACTCCTCATTCAGCCTTTTAGGGGTACAAACAATAGTAATTGGGGCCTAGTGTGCTTCTGTACGTGTGAGATACATACACTTTTTTTGATCATATTTCCTATTCCGCTATTCAATAAAAACCTTTAGGGATCAATTAAATTGCGGGATAGTTTGTGTTGGTACGTGACAGATCCAGCTTTCCAAGTTTTTGGGGTTCATCTCATACTTCTGAAGATTTGATGGTGCTGCCTGTTCCATACTCCTCCTACTCCTCATTCAGCCTTTTAGGGGTACAAACAATAGTAATTGGGGCCTAGTGTGCTTCTGTACGTGTGAGATACATACACTTTTTTTGATCATATTTCCTATTCCGCTATTCAATAAAAACCTTTGGAGATCAATTAAATTGCGGGATAGTTTGTGTTGGTACGTGTGAGATCCACCTTTCCAAGTTTTTGGGGTTCATCTCATACTTCTGAAGATTTGAGGGTGCTGCCTGTTCCATACTCCTCCTACTCCTCATTCAGCCTTTTAGGGGTACAAACAATAGTAATTGGGGCCTAGTATGCTTCTGTACGTGTGAGATACATACACTTTTTTTGATCATATTTCCTATTCCGCTATTCAATAAAAACCTTTGGGGATCAATTAAATTGCGGGATAGTTTGTGTTGGTACGTGTGAGATCCACCTTTCCAAGTTTTTGGGGTTCATCTCATACTTCTGAAGATTTGAGGGTGCTGCCTGTTCCATACTCCTCCTACTCCTCATTCAGCCTTTTAGGGGTACAAACAATAGTAATTGGGGCCTAGTGTGGTTTTGTACGTGTGAGATACATACACTTTTTTTGATCATATTTCCTATTCCGCTATTCAATAAAAACCTTTGGGGATCAATTAAATTGTGGGATAGTTTGTGTTGGTACGTGTGAGATCCAACTTTCCAAGTTTTTGGGGTTCATCTCATACTTCTGAAGATTTGAGGGTGCTGCCTGTTCCATACTCCTCCTACTCCTCATTCAGCCTTTTAGGGGTACAAACAATAGTAATTGGGGCCTAGTGTGCTTCTGTACGTGTGAGATACATACACTTTTTTTGATCATATTTCCTATTCCGCTATTCAATAAAAACCTTTAGGGATCAATTAAATTGCGGGATAGTTTGTGTTGGTACGTGACAGATCCAGCTTTCCAAGTTTTTGGGGTTCATCTCATACTTCTGAAGATTTGAGGGTGCTGCCTGTTCCATACTCCTCCTACTCCTCATTCAGCCTTTTAGGGGTACAAACAATAGTAATTGGGGCCTAGTGTGCTTCTGTACGTGTGAGATACATACACTTTTTTTGATCATATTTCCTATTCCGCTATTCAATAAAAACCTTTGGGGATCAATTAAATTGCGGGATAGTTTGTGTTGGTACGTGTGAGATCCACCTTTCCAAGTTTTTGGGGTTCATCTCATACTTCTGAAGATTTGAGGGTGCTGCCTGTTCCATACTCCTCCTACTCCTCATTCAGCCTTTTAGGGGTACAAACAATAGTAATTGGGGCCTAGTGTGGTTTTGTACGTGTGAGATACATACACTTTTTTTGATCATATTTTCTATTCCGCTATTCAATAAAAACCTTTGGGGATCAATTAAATTGCGGGATAGTTTGTGTTGGTACGTGTGAGATCCACTTTTCCAAGTTTTTAGCGTTCATCTCATACTTCTGAAGATTTGAGGGTGCTGCCTGTTCCATACTCCTCCAACTCCTCATTCAGCCTTTTAGGGGTACAAACAATAGTAATTGGGGCCTAGTGTGCTTCTGTATGTGTGAGATACATACACTTTTTTTGATCATATTTCCTATTCCGCTATTCAATAAAAACCTTTGGGGATCAATTAAATTGCGGGATAGTTTGTGTTGGTACGTGTGAGATCCACCTTTCCAAGTTTTTGGGGTTCATCTCATACTTCTGAAGATTTGAGGGTGCTGCCTGTTCCATACTCCTCCTACTCCTCATTCAGCCTTTTAGGGGTACAAACAATAGTAATTGGGGCCTAGTGTGGTTTTGTACGTGTGAGATACATACACTTTTTTTGATCATATTTCCTATTCCGCTATTCAATAAAAACCTTTGGGGATCAATTAAATTGCGGGATAGTTTGTGTTGGTACGTGTGAGATCCACCTTTCCAAGTTTTTGGGGTTCATCTCCTACTTCTGAAGATTTGAGGGTGCTGCCTGTTCTATACTCCTCCTACTCCTCATTCAGCTTTTTAGGGGTACAAACAATAGTAATTGGGGCCTAGTGTGGTTTTGTACGTGTGAGATACATACACTTTTTTTTGATCATATTTCCTATTCCGCTATTCAATAAAAAACCTTTGGGGATCAATTAAATTGCGGGATAGTCTGTATCGGTACATGTGAGATACACCTTTTTAAATTTGTTTGGCGCATCTCCTTCTACCGCCGAGGATTGCAGGGCGCTTCAGTTTGCCTCCTGTTCCCAACTCCTCCTACTCCTCTTCCTCATCCTGCCTTTAGGGTACAAAAAATTGTAATCGGGGCCTAGTCTGTGTTTGTACGTGTGAGATACACCGTATTATAACATTTTTCCTATTCCGCTATTCAATATACACCCTTTTGGAGTGTAAGAAAATTAAATGTCCGATCCGTCTTTCACCTCACCCCCTTGCAAATCAGGCAAGCAGTCTGAGCCCCAAGCCATACAGCAGTCTCTTCTTATTTTTGAGGACTCTGTCAGCAGGGTTTCCCAGGGCCATCCACCTAGCCCTGCCCCAGAAGTGGAAGAGATTGAGTGCAGCAATGCCTAACCACTCATTTCTCAAGATGAGTACATGCAAGGACCATCGCAGCACGTCTCCGATGATGACGAAACGCAGGTGCCAACTGCTGCGGCGTTCAGCATTGTGGAGACCGACAAGGAGGGCAGGGGTGAAGACTGGGTGGAAGATGATGTGGAGGACGATGAGGTCCTCGACTCCACATGGAATGAACGTCATGCAGGTGACCGGAGTAGTTTGGAGGAAGAGGCGGTGGTCGCACAGAGCCACCAGCACAGCAGAAGAGGGAGCAGGGTGCAGAAGCGGAGCGCCTGTGCCCTAGACACTACGCCTGCTACTGCCCAACGCAGCAAGGGAGCGAGCGCACCAAAGTCAGCTCAAAGGAGTTCTCTAGCGTGGAAGTTCTTTAGAAAATGTGCTGATGACAGGACACGAGTGGTTTGCACCCTGTGCAATCAGAGCCTGAAGCGAGGCATAAACCTTCTCAACCTGAGCACAACCTGCATGATCAGGCATCTAAGTGCAAAGCATGAGCTGCAGTGGAGTAGACACCTTCAAAACCAAGAAACGTCTCTGGCTCATCCTGCTTCCTCTTCTGCTGCAGTCTCGGCCGCTCCAGCCACATCTGTAGTGATACCGGCACCTGCCACCCCGCAAACAGAGGATCTGTCAGCAACACCACCACCTGGGTCACCAACCATCTCCACAATGTCCCGTGGAAGCGTTCAGCTTTCCATCTCCCAAACACTTGAGAGGAAGAGGAAGTACCCCCCTACCCACCCGCGATCCCTGGCCCTGAATGCCAGCATTTCAAAATTCTTGGCCTTTGAAATGCTGTCATTCCGTCTGGTGGAGACGCACAGTTTTAAAAACCTTATGTCGGTGGCTGTCCCACAGTACGTCGTGCCCAGCCGCCACTACTTTTCCAGGCAAGCAATCCCTTCCCTGCACAACCAAGTGGGGGAAAAAATCAGGTGTGCACTGCGCAACGCCATCTCTGGCAAGGTCCACCTAACTACCGATACGTGGACCAGTAAGCACGGTCAGGGGCGTTATATCTCCCTAACGGCACACTGGGTAAATGCAGTGGCGGATGGGCCTGAGGCGGATAGCAATTTGGCGCATGTCCTTCCACCACCGAGGATTGCAGGGCGCTTCAGTTTGCCTCCTGTTCCTAACTCCTCCTACTCCGCTTCCTCATCCTCTACCGCCTCCTCATCCGGACAGCGTAACACCTTCACCACCAACTTCAGCACGGCCAGGGGTAAACGACAGCAGGCAGTTTTAAAACTTGCCTGTTTGGGGGACAAACCACACACCGCGCAGGAGTTGTGGAGGAGCATGGGACAGCAGACAAATGAGTGGTTGCTGCCAGCGAGCCTCAAGCCCGGCCTGGTGGTGTGCGATAACGGGCGAAATCTCATAGCAGCTCTGGGCCTAGCCGGTTTGACGCACATCCCTTGCCTGGCGCATGTGCTGAATTTGGTGGTGCAGAGGTTCCTTAAAAACTACCCCGATATGTCAGAGCTGCTGTAGAAAGTGCGGGCCGTCTGTGCGCACTTTCAGCGTTCTCACCCTGCTGCTGCTCGCCTGTCAGCGCTGCAGCGTAACTTCGGCCTTCCCGCTCACCGCCTCATATGTGACGTGCCCACAAGGTGGAACTCCACCTTGCACATGCTGGAAATACTGTGCGAGCAGCAGCAGGCCATAGGGGAGTTTCAGCTGCAGCACGCACGTGTGAGTCGCTCTGCGGAACAGCACCACTTCACCACCAATAACTGGGCCTCCATGCGAGACCTGTGTGCCTTGTTGCGCTGTTTTGAGTACTCCACCAACATGGCCAGTGCCGATGACGCCGTTCTCAGCTTAACTATCCCACTTCTATGCCTCCTTGAAAAAACAATTCGGGCGATGATGGAAGAGGATGTGGCACAGGATGAGGAGGAGGAGGAGGAGGATGAAAAGGTAACATTTCCAAGGCTTTCAGGGCAGTCATTCGCAAGGGGCTCTGAGGGTGGGTTCCTGCACACACAAACGCCAGGGACACAATTGTCCGGCAGGGGCACAGTTCTGGAGGATGAGGAGGAGGAGCTGGAGGAGGAGATGGAACCATGTTCACAGCAGGGTGGCACCCAGGCCAGCTCATGGCCATCACTGGTGCGTGGCTGGGGGGATACAGAGGACACGGACGATACACCTCCCACAGAGGACAGCCTTTCGTTGCCTCTGGGCAGCCTGGCACACATGAGTGATTACATGCTGCAGTGTCTCCACAACGACCACCGAGTTGCCCACATTCTAACTTGTGCTGATTACTGGGTGGCCACGCTGCTGGATCCCCGTTACAAGGACAACGTACCGTCCTTAATTCACTCACTGGAGCGCGATCGCAAGATGCGCGAGTTCAAGCGCACGCTGGTAGACGCCATGCTGTTGGCATTCCCACCTGACAGCGGGGCCACAGTGGAAGCACAAGGCAGAGGAGGAGGAGGAGGAGGAGGAAGAGGTCGCCAACGCAACCAGGGCACCGCCAGCACCTCAGAAGGCAGGGTTAGCATGGCCGAAATGTGGAAAAGCTTTGTCAGCACGCCACAACAAACAGCAGCAGCACCAGCAGCTCATATGGAACGTCTTAGCAGGAGGCAGCATTTCACCAACATGGTGGAGCAGTATGTGTGCACACGCCTAGACGTACTGAATGAGGGGTCTGCCCCCTTCAACTTCTGGGTCTCCAAGTTGGGCACATGGCCTAAGCTTGCCCTTTACACCTTGGAGGTGCTGGCGTGCCCTGCAGCCAGTGTATTATCTGAATGGGTATTTAGCACGGCTGGGGGGCGTTATCACAGACAAGCGCAGCCGCCTGTCCAGAGACAATGTGGACAAGCTCACGTTCATTAAAATGAACCAGGCATGGATCCCACGGGACTTTTCCGTAACTTGTGCAGAATAGCGATGGATACCGACCTTACCCACCCATTGTTCCATTTTTGCTCTTTCTCACTCTTTTGGGGTGTACCCTCATTTAAAATTTGTGAAAAGAAGCAGTGTTGGCTACCTCGTCCTCCTCAGGGCCAGATTAACGTAGGGGCTATTGGAGCTGCAGCTCCAGGCCCCTACCTTTATATAGGCCCCGGGTTGGCCATATTCACTGTTACCGCTCTTCTGTCACTTGTAAACACAGAAGTCTGGCTTCTATGCTCGCTTCCCCGGGCAGCTCCCTCAGAACCTCCCCACACAGCACGAAGGCCGGACAAGGAGGAACAGTTGCCGATGCATGGATGTGTTTATGGGCTTCAGAGACAGCATCCCATGTGGAATTAGGCATGCATGGCTGCACCCTTTCTCCTCTGGGTGCATGCCAAGGCACGGCCCTGAAGGCCCTTCAAAATCCTCAGCACCAAGCCCATGATGCTCTTAATCCGGCCCTGGTCCTCCTCCACCGCCGCTTCCACCTACACCGCCCATAGGTGTGCGCAGCCTATTGCATTAGGGTGTGCACCCCAAAGTTTAAATACACATGCATGTGTTTGCCTACATGTACATGGCCCCGATACATTACTCTCCCTGCTGGCAAAGTGAAATAGAGCAGAGCAGGTCAGAGGGAGATCTTTCCCATCTCCTCACTGGCAAACAGAGCGATAATGTTAATGTGCCCTAGGTGATTAGGGTGTGCCCAGGTACACCCGGCACACCCTGTGCGCACGCCTATGACACCGCCACATCCACCACCACCAACCATCAACCTCCCTCCTACTCCATATGGGCCTCGTCCTTCAGAGATGAAGAACATTGTTTTATTCTTCTGTTTTTTTTTTTGTTGTTTTAAGTTATTTCCCTATCCACATTTGTTTGCAGAGCACTTGCCATGCTCTTAACAACGTTTTGCTGCCATTTGCAGCACTCTAGCCCTTTCCATTGGTGATTTAGAGCCATTTTAGTGCCTGAAAGTTCGGGTCCCCATTGACTTCAATGGGGTTCGGTGTCCGGGAAAAGTTCGGCAAAAGTCCGGGACACGGACCCGGACTTTTTTTTAAAGTTCGGCCGAACCCGCCGAACACGGACATCCAGGTGTCCGCTCAACTCTACTCCTGAGCTCATTGTGATCTCCATACCTGGAGGAGAAAATAGATTGTGACACTCATCACTTCCAGAACACTGAGGACCTGAGTAGCCTAAGACCACCAGGGAACATTGGTCCATTGAGGGACCTGAAGGAGAGGAGGAAGTGTATCTTTAAGCCAGGGAATATCCATAGGCCCTAACTGTGTGACCATCCGGTAAGAGGCTTACCCACCCTCCTGAAGGAAGGTGTGGGAAGATATTCAACTATTTTTCTCCTCCACTTGAGGGTCTTCACATTGGATTTGGCTGTCTATATGCCCTTTTATTATTGAGCTCTGGAAAGAAGGAAATCTGTATCGGTGGGGGGACATCAGACACATCAAGTTGTTTTCTGGTTTGTTACCTGGAGCACTGTTGTTCTGCTTTGTCACTTATCACGGACATTCATTATTCTTACTTGGACTTTATTTTGCATCTGGGATTGTATACACTTTTTTGTTGGCGTTGTACACTATTATTTCAACAGTTTTAGAAGATTTTTACACTGTTTGATTAACACATTTATTTGTTTGTTGTATTATATCAATGAATACTTGCTTTTTGATTTAAGCATCATTTAGTGTTCCTCGTTTGAAGAACACCATTACACCTGTTTAGCGCACCTGATTTTATTATCATTACAAGATTTTAACATTTTTCCACGGTTGCAGCTTTACACAGGTTATAATCAGCACACCTTTTGCACCAGCCTTAATCTCTTTAGGGTGCTTAGGCTTAGGACACAAGGAAAGTAACACAATGCATTTAAATGGAAACCAGAGACGAATTTAGGAAGGAACAACTGGCAGGGCCAAAGCACCACTTTATCTCTGTGAACCACCCAGTAAGGTGAACGACAAGACAAGTTGCCAGCTCCGGCACCCTACGTGCAGAAGAAAAAGCCACCAAGAAGGCTACATTCTGAGACCATGTAAGCAGAGGAATCTTGCAAATATTTTTCCAACGGCGGTTACTGAAGAACTGACAGCACCAAGTTGAGATCCCACAAGGGCAATGGAGACGGCATTGGGGGGGGGCAAGTGATGAACCCCCTGAACAAAGGTGCGAACCACAGAAAGCATAGCCAAAGGACGATGAA
Organism: Pelophylax lessonae; assembly: GCF_965119305.1. Classification (NCBI taxonomy): domain Eukaryota; kingdom Metazoa; phylum Chordata; class Amphibia; order Anura; family Ranidae; genus Pelophylax; species Pelophylax lessonae. The sequence continues at coordinate 272,726,904 of NC_138768.1, forward strand.
AGAAAACCGCCAAGGCCGAACCTGGCTCTTGATGGTACCTGAGGCCAGATGCTGCTCCACACCTCGCTGGAAGAAAGCAAAACTCAGAGTTACCGAAAAGGAGCAGGGGTGAACCCCAAGAGATTCACATCCGCAAGGTACGCTCTTCAAACGCAATGGTAAATCTACCTAGAAGTAGATTTACTAGCTTACAGCAGCCTGGGAATCACCAATTCAGACAACCCTATACCCTTCAGCACCCGGCTTACGACAGCCAAGCCGTTAAAGCCAGCGAATGTAAAGCAAGATGGAAGATTGGCCCTTAAGCAGACAGATCTCCTCTAAGAGGAAGTCTCCAAGGAGCATCAACATACAACCATATCAAATCTGTGTAGCAAGACCGGCGAGGCCAGTCTGGAGCCACTAGGATGGCCGTAATCCATTCTGTCTCCAGCCTACGCAGGAGTCTTGGCAGAAGTTCTAGAAGAGGAAATACCTGTCCCAAAAGGAGCCACCAGTGCGTCTGTGGCCTCGGTCAGGGGATCCCGAGACCATGCCACAAACCCAAGCACCTTCCTGTTGAGACGAGAGGCCAACAGGACCACCTCGGGAGTTCCCCACCAGAGACACAACTGATGAAACACCTCCGGAGGAAACGTCCAGTATATCATTCGATAGTCTGGATAGTATGGAGTCCAGAGTCCAGACCCCCTGAGCACAATCCGTGCCAAAAAATGCCTGCCCACTCGGACAGGCTGGAATTCGTGGTAACCACTAGAGATCGACCGATTATTGGCATCACCGATATATCTGGGGCTGATATGCACTTTCCCCGATTATATCGGAATTGGGCTTTGGATTTACCGATATTGCCAATATTTCGTGACGTCATCATGTATGTTGCGCCACGAGCCTTCGCGCACTGGACGGGGCTTAGGCCACCTCCCTCTGCTTCCTTATAGTGTCTTTTACCCACCACGGCCACACTGGAGTCTGCATGCAGCACAGGCGGTCGGTCGGGACAGAGTTCTTCTTCTACATCTAATGAGTGAACAGTGACCAACACTCTGACACACGTTCTGTATCTTTCTGTTCTGTAACACAGCCGCCGCAGCCACCCACCACCCACAGCTGCCCAGTGCCAGCCAGCAACCCAGTCCCCCACAGTCCACTGTGTATGTGTACCGGCCAGCCAGCCACAGGCCCTGCCTGAGTCCTGACTGTACCAGCTAGCCAGCCACAGGCCCTGGGCCTGTACGTGCCAGGCCAGCCACCACACAGGGTGCAAGCCAGCCACCAAAGGGTGCCAGCCACCAAAGGTTGATGACAGCCAGCGACCCATCCAGTGCCAGCCAGCCAGCCAGCCAGTAACCAAAGGGTGCCAGCCAGGGTGCCACACACCCAGTGCCAGCCACGAAAGGGTGCCAGCCAGCCAGCCGCCACAGGGTGCCAGCTAGACAGCCACCCACCACAGGGTGCCAGTCAGACTGCCACCCACCACAGGGTGCCAGTCAGACTGCCACCCACCACAGGGTGCCAGCCAGACAGCCACCCACCACAGGGTGCCAGCCAGACAGCCACCCACCACAGGGTGCCAGGGAGATAGCCACCCACCCACCACAGGGTGCCAGCCAGCCATTTTGTGTAAGCCTATATTAGTGGTTGACTCTTTCTTGTTTAAGTGGAGAAGGATATAGATAGAAAAATCAAAAGTGTGGTCTGGGACTATTCTCCATCTCCAGGAAAATCAGCAGCACTGTGCAACACTTGCAAAAACAATGTGAGCATGGGATCAATAACTCAAAAACCAAAAATACGTCAAATCGTTGGGCCCATCTAAGAGTTCATCTTGAATTGTATAATGCAGCACAGAAAAAACAAAACGAATCACAAGGTGAATCATCCCTATCCCAGGCAACAATAACAGATATGTTTCAGGAAAAAAACAGGTGGCTAAAATCTGATGGAAGATCACAACTGCTGGACAGAGTAATCACAGGGATGATGGTGACTGATAACCAGCCATTTACAATAGTGTCTGACTGGTTTTAAGTGGTTGATGTCCATAGTTGAGCCAAGGTACACACTGAAGAGTGACAAGTTTTATCAAAATGAAATGCTGCAAAAGATTCACCAAAAGGTCGTTGACAAAGTTAAGACTATGCTGCAACCAGAGAATGCTGGCAACTCACTCTCATTCACGACAGACTGCTGGTCAGGACAAACAGAATCACTAATGAGTCTTACATGCCACTTTATTGACAGCGGATGGACAAGAAGGCATTTGGTGTTGAATACAAAAGTGATGCAAGGATCCCACACTGGGGAGCACATTAAAGAAATGTTTCTAGGCATGCTAAAAGAATGGGGAATCAGCAAAGACCGAGTGATGCTTGTGCTGCGAGACAGAGGAGCGAACTTGGTTAAAGGTATGAGACTTGCTGAAGTGTCAGACCTCATTTGCATGGCACACACCCTCCAACTTGTGGTAAATGATGGTCTGTCAAACCAGAAAGCTTTGCTGGACATTATTATCATGCTGAAGAAGTTCGCAGGCCATTTTCACCATTCTGTTCTTGCAAAGCAGCGACTGAGGTGCATTCAGGAATACCTTGGCCTACCCAAAAACAACCTGATACAGGCTGTTCCAACACAATGGAACTCAACGCTACACATGTTACAGAGGATTCTGGAGCAGAAGCGAGCTCTCACTATATATTCTGGTGAATATGGACTTGGAGGACATTCTTGCCTTACTGCAGTTCAGTGGGACATAGTAGCCAACATTATAGAGATGCTCTTACCCATTGAGGAAGTGACACTGGAAGTGAGTCATTACGACTCATCTGTTTCCTCTGTGATCCCATGTGTGAGAGTCCTGAAGATGCTTCTTCAACAGAATGAAGGACCCAACGCACATGGCATCAAAGCATGTAGGCAGGTCATGAGGGACAGCCTCGCCAAAAGGTTTGAGAAGCATGAGGAGAATAAAACTGTTGTGCTTGCATGTCTTTTGGATCCTCGATCTCCTCTGATGATGTATTGGCCAAGGCAAAGCAATGGCTGACAGAAGATATTCAACAGAAGGTGCAGGAGGTTCCTCCTGAGGAAAAGAAAAGTCAAGGAAGAAGAAGAGAAGGTTTCTGATGTGGAAGAGCAGGATGCAGGAGAAAAATGTCCCAAAAGACAACGGACAGAAGAGAAAATTCATCGTGGTCAAATAGATGCAATGTTCAGCGTTTCATTGGGGCCTCAAGCAGAGGATTCATCAGAATCTGCAATAAGGAGCTTGGATGATGAACTACATCTCTATTTGAAGGAACCAGTAGTTGACAGAAGAAGTGATCCTC